>NC_090932.1:1523370977-1524047763 GCF_040938575.1 Ambystoma mexicanum | reverse complement strand
AAACATGAAGGCAGATATTGTAATAGGAAACTATGCTGACTTGGACGGGCTCCCAATTTTGGAAGTTAAACACAGTGAGATTAAAAATTTGCTCAGGATCACATGCTTTGCCTGTGTGAAGAAACCCGTATTACAAATGTTATAGTAACATGTCAAGCACAAATCAAATTATAATAGCTTTAGTTTTTGGTAATTCCGAGTGGAAGATTACAGTAGCATTCTGTAAAGGTTTGTGATCCTAAATAAATATCTTTTAGGTTTAGGGTTCAAACCTGTATGCCCAGTGAAGGAGAATGCAAGGCAGTATGAGGTCATCTGCTTGAGGGACTATTTCACACAGCATGCAGCGGTTGGCTCTCCTTCGATCTATTATCAACCACTGTTTACTCCGCTTAAGGGACAATAGTCCTTGGCCAGGCACTGGGTGCCTGGTCGCTCTACCTCTAATAGCGGTTATTGTAATCCTCGGCTGACACTGAAAGAAGCCTTGGTGGGAGCTACTGCACTTTCCTGCGATTTGCACTATCACATAAACAAGTGTGAAGCACGAGGTGGGAAGGGTTTGGACAGCCTACCCCGCTGCAGAGGAGCCAAGTGGGTGTGGCTTCAATTATAGATATCGTTAAGTTGCATCCAATATTTAACACCCCTTGGTATACAATCCCACCCTGCAATTCTGGGACAAGGAACAGGCTGTATTTGGAGTTAAAACTTGAATTTATTTAAATAAAAGAGAACCAAAGTTCTTCCTCAAACCTTTAGCTGCGGACATCACCACAGTAAAATATATGTACAATGGTAAGTGGTTTACAGAAATAAGAATTAGCCTTCTTGGGAAAGTCTCACTAGGATACAGTGCCTGCAGGCAGTCACACCATTTTATTTCAAAGTATTTCTAATTCCTTCGGATCCGGAAGCACCTCAAAACCCTCCTCTTTTCTTCTGCTTTCTCGTCCCCTCTTCCCCGCTGATCTCCTGGCTGAATCTGAAACTGCACTGGTTACCTGGCCACCCTTTCTGATCTTGGGGCCAGGCCCTGACTTTTGCACACCTGCCCTGCCTCCCTGGCAACCCCTGCACCTGAGGACTGTTGTCTGTATCCATACAGTCCCCCCACCAGCACTTATTTCAGCACTCACCCTGCACTTGCCACCTGCTGGCCGCTCTTTTATTTATCTTGCTTATTTATTATCCCATGTACTGCACTTTCCCCTCCCCTTTCCCCTCGCACTTCTCCTTTTTCCCCCTTCCCTTGCGCGATCTGAATGACACCTGGCCTAGTAAGATCGCTGTCTGTCTTCCCTCTGTTCGCCCTCCCTTGCCTCGTCGCGCCTTGAAACACTTGTGTATAGGCGCGTTATAAATGCCATATCATATCATACACTGCAAGTTTTAAATAGCAGACTTAATTTAATAAATACTTTGCTGCTTATCGGCCAGTGCGCTCAAACACTCCCCATGGCATTTACATAGAATGAATGTTCTTTTTATAAATGACAATTTGAAACATTGAATTTTATTTTCTCCAATATCAAAACCAAGTATTGGTATCAGAGGAAGGTTACACAGAACAATGCATTTGCTAGAGAGGAACTATTAGCAATGTGCCCCCATGTGCCACGTGGTTTAATTGATTTCTATCATGTACATGTAAAACAAATTCCAGCCCTAGTGGGTTGTATCCCATCCTACAGCCTTGACTTTAAGAAATCTGTGCTGTCAATTTATAATGCACAGAATATTGATTTGTCAGCACTATGTATCCACACATGGTTTTCATTTTAAGAAAGGGAAACAACTATCCCCCAGTTCCTTTGAATGATTTGGGTCCATCTAATTTGGGGTTCTCTCACTTCTACACAAGGTCATTAGTGAAATGTTACTTTTGATTTGAAGTTGCATCTTTTCTATGGAAATGGCCCAGCTGAGATAACTAGGTTTTCACAAGTCACAGTTTATCAATCGGTCGTTGAAATGTGGAAGTTGTACACCCTTTCACAAATCCAGTTTCAGACTACACCTGTGAAAACTGCAGGGTTTCATTTTTATTTAGCTATGATTTACAAAATGTTGCACTCTCGACTCTGGGGACTGCTATCCGTTTTACACTGTGCATGCAGCACAGTGAAGGGCATACCCATGTTAGTTGTTCTTATTTGAATGCAATTTCACTTGGCTTCGAATACAGTGAAAGCACAATGTAATTCACACTGACAAGCCACACTATCCAATTCCCAGTCTATTGGTTATAGTTTACCTGCCGCTGCACGCTATATACAAGAAAAATGCTGTGTGTTCTGCAATAAATCAGATTTCATTTGGCTTTAAATATAGTGAGAAAGCAATGTTGCATTTCACACTAAAATTTTAAAACATTCTATTAGGAATGCGCCCCCACTCCCAGTGGTATCCCCCCCCCAGCCCATCTGCTCTTGGGGCTTAGATAAAGGCTGCCTAGAGCCATTTAGATGCTAATTACATTGGGGAATTTTCATACATACTCTTCGATAATCCTTTTAAATCAAATCACAGAGCCAGCATGGATCCTCAGAGTTTTCAAGTAATCTCCCAGTCAGCTAGGCCACCTTCTGATCACTTTCTCTCTTCTGTAGGAAATTAGGCATGCTTTAGGTAAAATCTGCTTCAGGTTGCCTATTGCCCAATCACCTCAAGATATTATCCACACTCAGCATTCATCCATTCGGACAGAGATTTCCCTTTTACCAGCCGCCAGGATCCTAGCTCTTCACCCTACTTGCTGTGTATTTCCGTTTACATGATGTCTAATTTTCCCGCAGTGTGTCATGTGACAAAGCATTTTTTATGGTCAAGTCTTTCCGTTGGATTGCTTAAAAGGGCTGACGCTCCTAGGGAATACATACCTTAATTTCATATGTTCATCATAATCCTGCACATGTTACAAGGTGGGGCTGTAGACTTCGAAAACAAAATCATACTTTATTCAATTTCCCACTGTAGCAACATGACACACACATGAAATTCGGATTTGTAGACTCCCTTAACACTCACAAATTCAAGGACACCTGACACGATTATGTGAGATTAAATGTGAATGAATTATTAAAATTAATATAATTGATCAATTATTAATAATTAACACAATATTGTGTTTGGTACCTAATCAAAGAAGAGACTCACTTTTTCAGAATAACTTTGCTTTTGGCTCTAAGTCATATTAGTGCGAAGTTATGTCAAAACATTGTGTTAAAGGCATTAGATGCTAATTGTACTCATGGAAGCCTCTTGCAAGCATGAGTCATCATGTGAACGACACTTAGAGGCCCCATTGAAAAGTCTTTAAAAAAATTAAGTTGCTTTTTTATATCAGACTTTAGGAGTGTGACCGGGTATCAAACCTGTGGTGCTCTGCATAGTCTTGGTTTCACGACAAGAGCATTGCCCCTGAGCTAGCCTCCCTTCACTCAGTGGTTAATATGGTTAGCTGACTGGCCTCTTTTGTTTTAGTTTCCATTAGTACTACAGTTTATTATTTGTATGGGGAGTGCTAATGTAAAGAGGTGAAACCTTAAGTGCATTGTGATGGCTAATGGCTTGAAAAGTATTTCTCAGACCTCTATATCATGTAGCCAACTTAGATTTGTATCAGCCCAGAGCCCGTCGATTTGGCTCATCTGGAATGCATTTCTTTAAGAATATTGTTTATTGAGATGAGCCCAGGTGGGCAACTCATTAACCAGAGGCCTGGAGTTTGGAATTCCCTTGTAGTGTGGGGCCTAAATTACTGGTTTAATGCACGATAAATAGGTCTGTGTGTGTCCAGATGGCCAAACTAATCTCCTGGGACTTTAAACCTTCCCCATCAGAAATATATGCAGCGCAAAACAGAAATGAGCTTGTTGTCAGGTTTCTCGGAAGAATCAGCAATGCCAGCGTTGGCAAAGCTACATTTGAACATCAATCTAGCCATGCAGATTTGAATAGTAATGTATTCCCTGTTTAAAGTCTCATATGTTGATATAGCATTTCATACATTTAACATAAGCTTCTAATTGCATTTATAAATGGCTTACATTTATACTTAACAATGTTTCACATATTTTGAATGAAATGCACTACAAATCGGCTTGCCTTGTACAATATACTTAATTTGTAAATACATGGCGTTTTGTTATGAATTTACAGGGAAAACCATTAACTTCTCTTTAAAAGCTTAATAGTGTTTTCCATGTAATGTAAAAACTGGTACCGGTTCTTTAGCTTTCTTGCCCTCTGCTCCACCCTATTTGTAGGGAGTGATGTTATATATTGTTCTATAAGAAGTACTGCCCTCCATTTCACAGACTCCATATTTCTTATTTTTAGGTTTTATAGTTCAAGTACATTGTTTCAGTGTAGTAAGTAACCATTTTTCAGATGAAAGTAGAACGTTTGATTTAAGAAAAGTGCCTTTCAGCATACACATGTTCATAGTGTCGAAATCCACACCATATGTTGTGGATTGTCTCTCAGATGACATGGCAACTACCTGCATTTTACATGCGCCCCCTTTGATAGTAGTTGAAGGAAAACAGAACACACGTCAATCAAGCAAGGTATTGTTCAGGCATTTCTTGCCTTAGATTCCGGCACTCTCCATTTCTATTTTACTTTCCCCTACATGGGGCAAGACAAACACCCAAAAATCATCAGCAGGGCAAGACATGCAATAAGCAGGGTGAGTGGGAAAAGACAAACATACCATTATCAGTAAGAGCAGGGAAAGACATGCAATAAGGAAGATGAGTGATACAAAACATGCAATAAACTGAGACATCTGCTCAGATCATCCAATCATCAGGGACAGCAGGAAGAATCATGCAATAAATGGGGACAGCAGGTTATGGCCTCCTCCAAACACAGACAGTAAGGAATGACTGCTCATGAACTTGGAGAGCAGGACAGGGCATACTATACAGGCATACATATATGCACACACACACACACACACACATACACACACGCACACTATGTGACCTTTCTGCTATGCTCAATTAATTTTCATGATGACACTGGACTGGAGCCTTCTCCCTTTTGAGTCATATTTAATTACTCAATTGTTTACCAAAATAGAAAAATCAGTTAATGAAAATAACACAGTGCTTCAAGATTGTATAATCATACCAATTATGTAAAGTGCAATGCTTGCCTCCTAAAAAAAGTGAAAAGACCTCAAAACCATACATTTGGTAATTCCTATTATTTTTGGAATACTTCTATTGCATACATTACTGCTTTTTGTAAATGTTTTTGTACATGTTCATACAACAAAAACCCACTTTTGAACATCTAATGGCATTAAATACGTTCCGTAGGGTTGTCCAATTCCAGGCCTCAAGGGCCGGAATCCTGACTGGTTGTCATGATATCCGTCATTAATATTCATGAGGAAAAATGTGCATACATTTTGAATCGTATGCAAATTTATTACATGAATATGAATGAGGGGTATCCTGAAAACCCGGCATGGAGCTCGCCCTCGAGGCCTGGAGTTGGACAACCCAAAGCACTTCAACACGTTTTATTCCTTTGGTTGTTCTGGGAATTCTTCAGAAAGTCTGCACATGATTCTAGTTTTAAAAATGTCTGTAAATTGAATTAACGAATAATAAAAGCTCACTCTCTGTTGTGACGATTCTTTAGATCTATTTTTCAAGTAAAGAAATGATCCACGTGCCCTTTTCACCTAAGGGTGAAGACTTCCACTGGTGCAGGCATTTATTTCAGAAAACATTGTGTGAATGGTATTGCCAGCTTGCAAATCCACCTCAGGGGCTCCTTGTTCCTGTGGAGTATAGGAGTGTGTAGGTTGGCCACAGCCATTATGATGGACTGGGCTACTGCTTTTTATTTCTCGTTTTTAGTGTTTCTGCAAGACATTTTCTATGTACCTTGTACATTATTGCTCGTTTTTTTAAAATTTGTTTATTTATTACTCAGCACACAGGAGAACATATACAATAACATTTGTTTGTAGCCTCTTAGAATGCGTAAGACCTGATGTCCCATTATCCCAACCCCGGGTCGCCCAAGTGGGAATTGTTCTCTGCCCTCAATCGGCCGGGTGAGTTGTCAATCAGGTTTAGCGACCGGAAAAACAACGGTCTGCAGGTAGGGGACCCTTAGCGGTCTCCTCTCCATGCTTCATCTGACTTCACCATCTGTGAAGGATGCACAAAGTGGGGAGGAAGGATTATCCTACAGCATTCTAAAAAAAAGGAACGTCGCCACCTGTTCAAGCGCATTCATGATGCATCTTCTGGGGAGGAAAACAGGGGGGGCTCTTGTATCCTGAGTTTCTCACAGAGATGCAAGGTTTTTTCTGTGCCCGCATGTTTTGGTGGCTCTTTCACATCAATGCACCTTCTGTTGACCATGCGGGTGAACGATGATGCCACTGTTCGTTTGTATTTTTGGGGGTTTCATAAATTATTATTAAGTGAACTACGTGATAATGTATACATTTACCCATAGTATTGCAATAATAGCAATGTAAATATGTATTAAATAACAATATAAATAGAGAGAAATAAATAGGTTAGAATTACATATTTTATATGATACAATTACATGGCTAACCAGTATGGAGCATGTATTTTGACTTGTGGCGCAGCATAATGAAATGTGTAGCCACTGCACAAGGGTGATAAGGTTATAAGGTTTCTGGGAATGAAGACGCGTCTATTGTCTCACTTATTAAGTGCACATTCTGTATTTCCAATAGATCTGCAGTTAGTGTTTGAGAACCCATGGGTTCTGGTATTTGAAGTCATGCACAACGGATTCCTTGAGTGGAAGTGCCACAAACGTCTGGGTTGCATCTTATGTTCGTGTTATTCTCACCAACCCTTTTCCATAGTGTTTGGCACTCAAAATGATTGAACAATACCAACTTTCCATCTAGTAGAAGCTAATTTGTGCACTACCGTTCATTCTATCATGAAATTATTGTTTTGCCATTCACCACCATTCGATCTGTTCATTTAGTCCTAACTCTTGGCTATTACATTTAAAGAAGATATGCTTTTCTGTATGTATCAATATTTGTTCAGGTCTTTGTTTTATGAAATGACTCACAATCATCACTACTTTCCATCTGTTGTCTTCCTCAGTGAGTCTCTTTTCAAGAAATGGCTTACCAAGGGTGCCATCATGGTTTTGATTAGTATGCATCTGCAGTGCTTGATTATTCTAGTTTAGATTGTTCTGTTTGTCTGGCAAGTCATAAGGCCACCACATCTCATAAATCACACTGGCTGTGTTGCAGTAAGTGAAGTTCTTTTACTCTCATTTTACACTGGATGTTACTTAACTTATGTTGTGGTCTTTGTGTATTGACCCACACACCCTGCATTTACTGCGTGGGTAATGATCCACCACTTTGGGGAGCTCCCACATTCCTGTAGTAGGATTTAGAATTCTTGCTGTAGACATATGGGTACTGACAAAGCTTAACACAGCTTGGCCATTTCTCTCCAAAGAGAACTGCACCAACATAGCCAGAGCCATTACTGGCTCAAGGCTAGACTACTGTAATGTACTCTTCTTGGGGACTTGCACAAAATATCTGGAAAAACTACAAGTCATCCAGAATAATGCAGCTCAAGGCATCTCCAAAAGGGAGCACATTACGGCTATCAGAAAATCAGCTCACTGGCTCCCAATAAAAGAGAGGATCATATTCAAGACATTGACACTGACCCACAAGTGCATCCACCTCTCCGCACCTGACTACATATCGCAAAGGATCCACCTCTCCACAAGGCCAACAAGAACACCCTACGCTAACATGATCTGTGTGCCCATGGTAAAGAGAGCAAGAGCAGGTGGCGCTAGCTTCCCCTACCTCGCACCCTCACACTGGAAGGCCCTACCCCCCTCCATTCTGGGCGAGGTATCCCTCATGGCTTTCCGGAAATCCATGAAAATGGCGCTCTTCGCCTGATACACGCCATAATCATCTGCTCAGCCTGATAAGTCTAAATGTATTTATAAATCGATTATGTACCTCAATGTATCAATGTACAAAGGTATGTATAAATGCATCTCCCAGCTGTACCTACCCTGTAACTAAGATTCCTGCAAGTAACAACGCCTCAATGCCCAAGGGCTGCTGTGCGCTATACAAATGTAATAAAGAAATAAATAAATAGTCATTCATATGTTTTCTTCTTTTATAAACAGAAAGGGGTTGTTCCAGTTTGTCATTACCTTCATTCAAAATTGGCCAATTCTTTTTTTTGTTTAAACTTTTATGAAACTTGCACAGGATTATCACATTACATTGCTTACAGTTGCGTTACTTGTTACGGATATACATATGTGTGCATCAACAGGCGTTTGCTATATATACATCATAACATTTTTTCTTGGCCGTCTTCACTTATGCTTTTATCAGTCAGGTATTGTCTGAATCCACCCCAGATGTCGTTTGGGCGGCTTGTCATAGGTAGTAGGCTAGTATATACCTCTTCATTATCATTCGCCCAAGTCATGTCACTCACCCATTCTTCCACCCCAGAAGGCTCCTTGCTCTTCCAGCGTATTAATGTTGCGTGTTTTGCTAGAAGTAGGCCATGGTTTAAAAGTCTGCGCCGGATTGGGTTAATTCTGCTCACAAAGCCCAACACACATGACCTTGGATCACAGTCTATAGGTTGCTCTAACATTTCTTCCAGCGCTTTGCACACTTATGCCCAATACTTGACAAGCACTCTACAAGACCATAACATGTGGGTTATGCCCGCCTTCTCGCGCCCACATCTGGGGCATTTCCCCGTCACTGTAGCATATGGCCTCATCATGAGTTGGGCGGTAATGCCGGCGGTATTACCGCCGGCGGTTTTAGCCCTACCGCCAAACCCCTCGGCACTATTAGCGCCGGATCACGGGTTTGGCGGTAATCGAATTCCCCATTCCCCACTGAGCCCATTCGGGAATGCCCCATTCCCCCTTAGGCTCAATGGGGAATTTTCACGCTCTTACCGCCGGCGGATTTCCCGCTGGCGGTAATAGCATGAATTTTCGGCGGATTTCCCCCCAGCTCAGATCTGGGGAGAAATCCGCCGAAGCCCTGATTTGGCGGACCCTTAAATCCGGCGGTAATAGCGCGACCACCGGATTTAAGGGTTACCGCCAAACTCGTGATGAGGCCCATACGCTTGAGACGGTCTGGGGTGAGATGCACTCTGTTCTTTATTTTGAAATGGATCAGTCGGTACCTGGAGTTACATGAGATATGTTTCATTAATCTACATAAATGTGTCCAGTGCATGTCTGTGATAGAGAGTCTTTTTCCCACTCCCTTTTTATGTCTGGCACCTGAATCTTCTTGGTGGATAGCGTGATTTTGTATAATACAGAGGCCGACTTCTTCGCTGTGCTGGTAGAGAGAACGTACCCCAGGCTCGGATGCGAATGAGGCTCTCTGGGGAAACTGTCCCATATGGCAGCTATTGCTGATCGTAATCTGAGATACTGTAGCTTTTGCAGCAGGGTGTCACCAATAATTGACTTTATGTCACCGAAACTAATTAATTGGCTCTTGGAATATACATCCCTGAAGGAAAGTATGCCCCTTTCTCGCCAGCGCGTGACCAGATTCGTATCTTGTGTCGGCGGTAGGTATGACGCGCTCCATATAGGCATGCCTGAATTGTACATGACAGTGTTTCTGGGGTGGCCAATTAACCTGGTCGATGCTTGGCATGTGACCTGGACAGGGTCCATTTGATTATCGTAACTGAAAAGGGTGCTTTAGTATAAATTGCTCTGGAGGGCGACACCTTACAATTCCTTGAATTGGTATCAATTTAAGTTGGCAATCTAATGCCGTATCTTTGAGGCCATAGGATAAGTTCAAAGATGTCGCAGGTCACTGTATCCAGACGGTAATAAAGCCTCACCGTCACCGTAAACAGTGTAAAAGAGAAAAGAATGCAGGACTCGGCGCCATCAAAATGTGTGTATATTTAATAATATTGCATAATCACACATTCAAAAAGAAGCCCATGTATGAGAACATGTTTTGGCTCTGCTGAGCCTTTTTCAAATCTGGGCCGTATTTGCATATAATCAATCCGTAGGACTGATGTCCCTGTAGTAGTAACAGGGTTATATCCCCAGTATAGAGTCTGATTACTGCGAGCAGAAAAAGTCACACGCGTCGGCAAAGTCCATTTGATTATCGCTCTTCGTCTTCCCTTCAGCCAGCTCATGCAGGAGACACGCTGGATGCCTCCCCTGCGTTTCCAGAGTCACATGGGACGCCGCCGGGCTTCCCTCCGCCCAGTATACCGTGTAATAGGCCTGCACGGATAAAAAGTATGATGCGAAGTCGAGGGCCGCCAGTCCCCCCTGCTCATTGTTAGCTGTTTGCAGCTCGCTCGCGCCTGCCCTTTCCATATAAACGTTGAGCATGGCCCTTGTATCCTTGAAAGAAAATTGGCCAATTCTTTTTGATGGAGTTTCTCATTTGTACAGCTTTTGCAATAAAACAAAAACAATCTGTTCCCTGTTATTATGAGCAACATTTTCTATAGAGCCTCCCTGTTGATACTGGACGCCCTTTTCTTTTCAATACGGGTCTTGGATAACCCTTCATCTTAAGTTTAGATGTCAGTGTTTTAGATTTGTAGTCAGAACTCTCACTGTAGGTACTCTTTAGATGTATGTGTAAGTATTGGCCCAATGGAAGGTTGTCTCTTAATGCTTTATGTTGCCATTATTGATATCTGAGGAGGTGAGGAGGGAAGAGTATGTAATACACATGGACCTCAGGGAAAGGCATGCAATAAACAGGCAGCAAAGAAAGGCATGTAATAAACAGGCAGCAAAGAAAGGCATGCAATAAACAGGCAGCAAAGAACGGCGTGTAATAAACAGGCAGCAAAGAAAGTCGTGTAATAAACAGGAAGCAAACAAAGGCATGCAATAAACAGGCAGCAAAGAAAGGCATGCAATAAACAGGCTGCAAAGAACGGCGTGTAATAAACAGGCAGCAAAGAACGGCGTGTAATAAACAGGCAGCAAAGAAAGGCATGTAATAAACAGGCAGCAAAGAAAGGCATGCAATAAACAGGCAGCAAAGAACGGCGTGTAATAAACAGGCAGCAAAGAAAGGCATGTAATAAACAGGCAGCAAAGAAAGGCATGCAATAAACAGGCAGCAAAGAACGGCATGTAATAAACAGGCAGCAAAGAAAGGCATGCAATAAACAGGCAGCAAAGAACGGCGTGTAATAAACAGGCAGCAAAGAAAGGCATGTAATAAACAGGCAGCAAAGAAAGGCAGCAAAGAAAGGCATGTAATAAACAGGCAGCAAAGAAAGGCATGCAATAAACAGGCAGCAAAGAACTGCGTGTAATAAACAGGCAGCAAAGAACTGCGTGTAATAAACAGGCAGCAAAGAACGGCGTGTAATAAACAGGCAGCAAAGAAAGGCATGCAATAAACAGGCAGCAAAGAACGGCGTGTAATAAACAGGCTGCAAAGAACGGCGTGTAATAAACAGGCAGCAAAGAACGGCGTGTAATAAACAGGCAGCAAAGAAAGGCATGTAATAAACAGGCAGCAAAGAAAGGCATGCAATAAACAGGCAGCAAAGAACGGCGTGTAATAAACAGGCAGCAAAGAAAGGCATGTAATAAACAGGCAGCAAAGAAAGGCATGCAATAAACAGGCAGCAAAGAACGGCATGTAATAAACAGGCAGCAAAGAAAGGCATGCAATAAACAGGCAGCAAAGAACGGCGTGTAATAAACAGGCAGCAAAGAAAGGCATGTAATAAACAGGCAGCAAAGAAAGGCAGCAAAGAAAGGCATGTAATAAACAGGCAGCAAAGAAAGGCATGCAATAAACAGGCAGCAAAGAACTGCGTGTAATAAACAGGCAGCAAAGAACTGCGTGTAATAAACAGGCAGCAAAGAACGGCGTGTAATAAACAGGCAGCAAAGAAAGGCATGCAATAAACAGGCAGCAAAGAACGGCGTGTAATAAACAGGCAGCAAAGAAAGGCATGCAATAAACAGGCAGCAAAGAACGGCCTGTAATAAACGGGCAGCAAAGAAAGGCATGTAATAAACAGGCAGCAAAGAAAGGCATGCAATAAACAGGCAGCAAAGAAAGGCATGTAATACACAGGGGCATTGTGGAACACAGTTTAATATACAGGGACATCAGAGAAAGAGTAATTGTGTTGGGAGCCTTAAGAAGCATGGTGGGACAATGTGCGGATGCAAGCACTAGGCAAACTACATGGATGCCTACACACTGGCCAGCAGGGGGTGCCAAGCAGGCTTTTTCCCTCTATTGTCATGAAATAAAGAAGAAAAGCAAAACAATCTGCGTTAAAGTGGCTGTGTGATGCCCTCCAGCAAACGACCACACTAGGGGTCTAGGAGTCACTGACTTGACAGTGGACGCAGCGTTATTTGCTATTGACACCGGTTTTTGAGCGTTGCCCCTCTTGATTACAAACATGCCCAGACCCAAGTCGCTCACCCCATGCAGGTGAGAGTCATGCCAGGCCCCTCCTACAACCTTTTGAGGAAGGGCATGAGCCAGCTGAGTCAGAAACCTCCTGGGCAGGAGCAGGCGGGGGATGGGGTGGCATTAGTATCATGCAAGTTCAGCAACAAGGAGCAGAGTGGCGGCCTTTGCCACACAATCTCAGAATAGGTCAAAGTGCACTGTGCTTAGAGCACATTTTCTCTTATATATTCTCATTAGCATGAGCAACGTGATAGACCAAACATTGTATTCAATGCTCCAAGGACTGCTTCTGAGCACTGACCCCACGATTCATTTATTGCAGCTTTTGCTTTCGAGCCAAAATATATTATATTCATTCCCTCTTAAAAATACTGCCTGTATCAATAGACTACATTTTAGGCACAGACTCTACTGGCAAGTTGCCATACCTTCTGTGTGGATGAATTCCTAACTGCAAGCCTTATCTAACATTCCCTGCCAAGTTAGAAAAACTGCTCAATTCATTTACGATTTTCTATCCTAATTTACCACATAATACTGAACCGCAATGGTCAAAGCATGCCAGTGTAGGTTTGCCTAGTGCAGATTATAAAACAACGACAAGCGTGCTGGCTCCGAATATGTCCATTGTGAGGGTAAAGGCATACCACTCATCCTGTCAATGTATGTGGTTTGTCTGGTGCTATATGAAAAGGTATTAACGTAATTGAACATTTTGGAAGGTCATTACAGAATACTGGCAATGTGAGGATGAAAACAGTTCTACCCTTCCAAATTGGGGTCACATAAAAGCTGGGCCAGATCAACTAATAGGCTACTGGGCGTGACAATTAACGTAGGGAAGTCTACTAGCCCTTTGCCTGGGCTGCATTGCGTTACAACGGGCTACATATGTAAGCCACACTAGCCTGCAGCCATAGGACTACACCCCTGGTCGACCAGTTCCTAGGACAGCCTGGTATTGACTAGCAAGCATACTGGGAGGGCAGTCATTTAGTGTTTTGCAGTGGTCAGAGAGTGAGCACGTTAGCAAGATCGTTTGTGTGTGTGTGTGCACGCACTCGCTTGTGCAAGTGTGCGTGTGTGTCTAGCATCAGATGTGCACACTTATGCATCTTCATCACCTAGCCCCTCCACTCCCACACTGATAGCTCCTGTACCTGCCCCACCCCGCAGCCAGATTCTGGTAAGTGGGGGAGAGGGGCACCTGAAAGCAGAGTGCTCCACATCCATGGACCTGGCAGGCTGCATGGAGGCAGTGCCCATGCTGCAAGTGTTCTTTGCAAGTGAAGCTTGCATTGGCACGGTCATGCTGTGCCAGCTGTGCCTGTGAGGGGAGCTCACCCTGGGTCTGTCCATGCTGGACATCTACCCATTTTTCTGTTTGTTTACAATGGCCTTACTCTGCTGCACCTGTAACCGTTGGCAAGGAATCCTTGCACTGGCATTGCACATGCTATACCTATACCAGGATGTGAGGGGAGCTTGCACTGATCCTGCTTGCACTATACGTGTACCCGTTATAGCCCTATGCAGACACTTGGTCTGCCAGTGCTGTGCTTGTATGTAAGGGAAACATGCACAGGGCCCAAAATGCTATCGCAGTTTCCCTTTGCATGGAACGTTCACTGTCTCTGCCCATGGTGTGCCTATTTCTGAGGGACGCTTGTACTGGGCCCATCAATGCTGTCCCTAGTATGTGGGATGCTTTCAGCGACCCTGAATACCCTGTATCTGTTTCTGAGCAACCTTTACACTGAGCCTGAACCTGCCCATGCATTTCATATGCCCATTTATGAGGGAAGCTTCACCTGGCCCTAGTGGGCAAATGTCCATTTGTTAGGGAAACCTATATTATCCCTGACCCACTTGTGAGGGAAACACACACTAGCCGTGGCCATTCTACTACCTGTACCTGTTTGTGAATGAAGCATGCATTGACAGTGGCCATTCTGAACTTGTTTAATGAGAAAACGTCCACTTGCCAATGCTGAACCGATTTGAGGGGGAAGCTAGCACTAGCCACGTCCATGCTGTATGTGTACTTAGTTTTCCTGGAAGCCTGTAGTGACCCTGCACGTGTTGCACCTGTTTGTGAGGGAAGCTTCCACTGTCCCTGCCCATGATGTCCCTGATGTATTTTGAGGGACGCTTGCACTAGGCCTGTCCATACTGCAGCTGTTTTATGAAAACGTACATTCACCCCGCCTATGCTGTGCTTGCACCTGTTCTATTTGTGAGGGAAGTGTAAGGAACCCATGGTGGCAGCATTAAAGACAGACACTAGTGATCACAGTTCAAGGGTGTTTATTAAACTGTATGAATGGGTGAGAAAAATGCCTAATCTAAACCTAAAGCTGAGATGGGAGCAAGCTACGACCATCAAATAATAATAAGGGGTCCTTGCGGAAGTCCTCATGCGACGCCCCTCTGCCAAAACGGGAATTCCACTGCAGACCGATGTAGTCTCCCTGGTGAAAAAGGGTTTGCTCAAGCCTGACTCGGCCCAACCGGTCAATCGACACCTGGACGCCAAGTACAGGCAGTTGGAGGGGATACACTCTTGCTATCGGGCCATCCTCAGCCACACTCCTTGGTGATCGCTGCAGCATCACTATACTCCAAGCCGCAGTCATCCTCAGCCTCCTCCTCTGTGGCGCTGCTCGGCAAGGAGAAGATCTTGGAAGCTTACGGGAAGTAGCTGTATTCCAACGCGTCCTTGCATCTTCGTCAGGCCAACGCCGATGCCATGCTGGCTGCCACTAAGCAGAGATTATGACGGGAAATTGCAGACTTCCTCCCAGAACTCCCCACGCAGAGCCAATCGGATTTAAAGGTCACAGCAGCGCTCCAACAAGGGACGTACATACGAGGGTTCTGCGGCTTCCAGGAACGCAGGTCCAGGCAGCCCGACCTCTCACCGACTCCAAATAGGCGCAAGCAACAGAAGGGGGGGGGAGTTAAGGCTTTTTCCAGTCCCCCTCCTCTGCAACAGCCTCTGAGGGAAAGAAGGCATGCCACGCCCCTCTGGGTCTCCAGTGGGGGGCAGGCTTGCTCTCCATGAACAGTGCTGGCGCCAGAATTTCGCGGATCCCTGGATCCTCTCTGTAGTATCCACGCGGTACCGCCTACCCATCCCAGCCTCTCCCCCCTCATCCCCTCCACTCCCTCAAGTTGGAACAGCAACTCTTCTGACGAAGATCGGGTCGCTCGTAGAGAGCCCGGCCGCGGAGGAAGTCCCAGCCTCCCAGCGAGGTTTGGCCTTTTACTTCAGGATTTTTGCCTGGAAAACATCTACCTCACGGCAGTTCACCTTCCAGGGGAAGCCAACCTGGAGGTGGACAGGCTCAGCAGTGGACAACTACGAGTGGCAGCTAAACAAACTTGTTGTTGAGGAGATCTTCAATCAATAGATGAGGTCTCCCCCAGGTGGATCTCTTTGCCACCTGGCACAACAAGAAGTGCCCTCAGTTCGCCCCGTGGCTGAGCTAAATGAATTCTGAATGGCAACATGGGGGCAGTTGCTCCTCCCCTACCACCCTCTCCCATCGGAACGTAGGGCAGTATGTCACTAATGAGCCATCATTAGTGATTTCCTGCTCTGCATTCAAATGGGAGGGGCTGGTCATCCCCGCAAAAGAATGTGTGTGCTGTAATCAGGGCAGTTTCTAGCCAACTTGGTGCACAGGGCGAAACATCAGAAACATCAGAATGCCACCCCCACTGACTGGCACACGTCACTGCCAAACTACACCTCTGTTGTGCGACAAAACCCCTCCTGAATATGAATAAATAATTGCTATATAAATGAAGCTGGTTTCATTACATTGTAATTCAAGTATTTTACAGAAGAATTGTAATGTGAAAACACAGCTGTTGCTGCCCAAGTAAATGGTTTTTCTGCCACCTGCTCTCAGTGAAGGCCTTGCCTGAATGCAGTTTCAAACTGTCCGTACTGGCACACTTCAGTGTGAACAGCCTGCCAGGGCCTGAGGGCCCACTGACCTGGCCCTGTGTTTTAGGTGTTCTGTTTGTACCACCTCACTTGTATTTCGCAAGGGGCAATACTAGTCTAACCATATGAATTATTTTCTGATAGGTTATCATTCCAAGATGGACAGCCTGGTACACTCTTATTGTACTCTTTCAAAATACCTCTCTGAGAGTGGGAAAGGGGACACATAGCACCAAATGAGGATTCCTGTATACTTTGCATTAAATCACAGAGCATTTCAGAACTATAACAGTGATCCGAGATCTCTACATTTGGTAAACACGTTTGTGATAAAAGGTTTGTATGTGTGAATCTCCAAATGCATTAACTGATACATCGCTTGGTGCTCACAATACTCACCCTAATATTAAAATGTTTGTAACCATGAACCATACATGCTCATTTGGACAGCTTACGTTTTTGGATGCGAGTATCAAATGGTTCCAACATCAGCCACTCAAATGGGGTACAAGGGCTCTTATTCTTCTTGTTTCTGAAGAATTTTAGAGGAGGAAGGGCTGCGTCTCAGTGTGGGCATGCCCAACCCCAATACAGAAACATCTTTAGGGAATTAGATCTTCGGATAGGCAGGGTACCGCACAAGCGAGACCCAATAATAAATGCACAGAAAGGCTACACAGAAAGGATTGTACCTCTTTCAAACTTTAGCCTGACCAGTAATAAGCTGATGAAGCGTTTTAAACAAAACCAACTTCTGATGCGTGGTAAAGGGCCCACAGTTCCTCTGCCACTACCTCCTCACCATTGCGCAGGCCTCAGGGGTTATTTCGGCAAAAAAGAGCAGGCCCATGCATTGTCTAACCGAGCTGGCATTAGCATCTCTTATTAGTGCTGGCCTGCAGCTAGTGAAAAACCTGGTGTGGCAGTGCAGAAAGGGCGTTTAGCCTTGTGGATTTACAATTTGAGGCAACTTCTCTGATTGCTGTATGTGTTTAAGTGTGGGCACAGTATGACATGCTCGTCAGAGTCACTTACACAAAACAGTCCAGTGTGCTCTTGTATGGATATTGGGCACATCAGAGAAAAACAGGTAAATGTGCTGTTACATAAGGGAGCACCACATAGACACCATTAACCATCAGGGTGGCGACTTGTGCAGCGCACAAATCATTGCTGCACACATCACTGCATTGATTTGCCATGGACTACTGTCTGCATGGTGAGACACAATGAACTCCACTTTCCTAATCAAGGTGCCAAGTGACATTGAATTGCCATCTGTGTGCTTGCTAGGCAGTGGCTGGCTTGTTTAGACAATTAAAAGACATTTGATGCTAAGAGGATGCATTCAGTCCATGTCCCAAATCAGCCACTACAATACTTAAGCAAGAAAATTACATTTAACCTTTCCAGGGATGCGCCATATGTAACTAAAAAGTGTTGGTGTGTCAAATGAAGAAACACGAAAATACAGAAAATAGTTTTAAACTTTTCAGTGTGGCACTGGTTAATTCTCTTTTGCATAGGTTTGGTCAGCTAACTGATACTTGTGCTGGCCTGGTGAAGAAAAATGACCCATGTTTAGTTCTTAACACTGAAATGTTAAGCATATACTGTATAAAAACAATGGCTTGTTAAATGAGCCATCACATATAAATTGCCCCACAAGAATGAGGGGCGCAGGTTGTGTGACTCCAGAGCATCTCACATGCTGCGCTCGGAATGTGCATTCCTTTGTTTGCATATTCCAAACGCATCGCAGCCAGCCGCACATCGCAGAGCAGCTCTCACCGGCACAGCAGGCTGCTTAATCTGTTGTCCGCAGCTTTTCAGGCTGTGGATGCTCGCCCTCCCGGGCATGAGGCTGCGGCCCACCAGAGGGGCACGCCCCACAGTTTGAATACCGCTAACCTAGAGCATGCTTTGCAACCTGTGGCTCTCTAGATGTCTTAGCGTGTGAGTCAAGTGATCCCTCAGTGAGCCCAGTCTAGCCCAGTAATAACAACATATTATATGTTATTACTGGGCTAGACTGGCATTTTGGGGCAGCCAGTCTAACCATTTCTTACTGTGGCATGACTTAATTCTGGATATCTATGCTAAAGCAAGCATGGTATATGTTATTACTGGGCTAGATTGGCATTTTGGGGCAGCTAGTCCAGCCCTTTCTTAGTGTGGCATGACTTTTAATTCTGGATATCTATGCTAAAGCAAGCATGGTATATGGTATTACTGGGCTAGATTGGCATTTTGGGGCAGCCAGTCCAGCCCTTTCTTACTGTGGCATAACTTGTAATTCTGGATATCTATGCTAAAGCAAGCATGGTATATGGTATTACTGGGCTAGATTGGCATTTTGGGGCAGCCTGTCCAGCCCTTTCTTACTGTGGAATAACGTTTAATTCTGTCATCCATGATAAAGCAAGCATGGAATATGGTATTACTGGGCTAGATTGGCATTTTGGGGCAGCCAGTCCAGCCCTTTCTTACTGCGGCATAACTTGTAATTCTGGCATCCATGATAAAGCAAGCATGGTATATGTTCTTAATGGCTGGGCTGGACTAGCATTTTGGGCCAGCCAGTCTAGCCCTTTCTTACTTCATGTGTTTTAATGCTATTTTGGGCATCTATGATAAAGCAAGCATGGGATATGTTATTATTGGGCTAGACTGGCGTGTGGGTCAGTCTGTCCCTTTCTTAGTGTGGCATGACTTTTGATGTACCCAATGTTGCTTTTTTGTAACTACGTGCGCTTGGGCCTGAACGGTTTGGGGATCAGGGAGATGGACCCAGAAATCCTGCACAGGGTGCTGGGAGACCTGGGGCCGGCACAGTCCATCGCCATTCACTCACCTAGCTAGGGCTGATGGAAGTGGTAGACCAAAGCATCTCGAGAGCCACATGTTTCATTATACAGTATATCATATGTGATCAAATGAATGTAGTAATAGGCATCACACCTCTTTTAGTCTGCCAAGCACTAGACAGCAGGTATGCAAATGGACAGGGGAGGAGAACCTTTCGGTATTTAGCCTGGTCTATGATTGCTCGCTCTCTTTAAATCCACCCCTCAACTGTTCCTGATCTCCAAGTAATGAATACAGTGTTTTACCTTCGGACTCATTCCTCCTCGCCTTCTCTCTTCTCTCATTCACAAAAGGCCCGCAGACTGTGGTTAGCCTGTATTTAAGCCCTCACACATTTGTTAGATATGTGAATTGAGCACCTGGAGATAAGGTGACGTGCCCAGGAGCACGCAATTTAATTAGTTAAAAGGCAAAGCCAGAGTTCATACTCAGTTCCCGGGGCATTTGTAACAATTTAGCATTTAATATCTCACCCCTCCTTCTGCTTTCACCAAACCTCCAAGAACGCAAAAAAATCCAAAAGGAGCATTACGGATCTGGCTCTGGCATGGCTGACTTTCTTCCTCCTGGACCAACCTTCACAGGTTCAGCTTGTGTCTTTTCTCTCCACCATCTCTCTCTCCACACGTGGTGTTCCCCAGGGCTCGATCCTCTCCCCCTGGCGCTTCAATGTCTATCTGGCCCCTTTGGCCTTCCTGATCTCTACCTTTTCCTCTAACTTTCTGTGTTATGCGGATGACACGCAGCTCTCTTTCAGGCTACCCTCTGCCTCCTCCTCCTCGCTCATCCCTGACTATCTGCTATTCAGGATTGGTGCACCTCCAACAATCTCAGCCTTAATGCTACCAAGACTGAGATCCTTTTCATTAGGAACCCTGCCCCACTTTCCCTGTCTCACTCTGCCCGCCCTCCTTGGGCCCTCTTCCTTCGCCTTCCTGTGAGGCAAAAAACCTTGGTGTCATCTTTGACTCCACTCTCTCCTTCTCACCTCACATCCCTGATCTGTCCAAGAAGGCCCACTACCAGCTGCACCTCCTCACAGGTATTTTTTCTTTTCTCACTTTCCCATAGAGGCTCCCAGTCTCCACAGCCCTGGTTCTCTCCAGGCTGGACTACTGCAACATCCTCTTTCTCAATCTGCCTTCCTCTACTCTCTGCCTTCTGCAAGTAATCCAGAACAGGACTGCAAGACATGTCCTTGTCCTCAAGCCCAGGGACCGTATCTCCCCTGCCCTGAAATCTCTCCACTGGCTCCCGGTGGCTGCAAGGATCAAGTTCAAGACTCTCTGCATCGCCCATAAGGCTCTCTGGGGCTGGGGCCTGCACTACATCCGACTCTCTTCCAAAATGCCTTCAATCAGCCATTTCAAACTCTCTGAGGGTCAGACGCTTCCCCAAGCAAAGAGTGAGGGGGTAGAGCTCTCTCCTTTGCAGGTGCTGCCCTCTGGAATGGCCTCCCTGCCCCTCTCAAACTTGAGCCAGACCACCTGAAGTTCTGTAAGCAGCTCAAGACCTTCCTTTTTGCCTCGGCTTTCTCTCTCTCTCTCTCCCCTGCAGACCGACCTGCCTGCCGCACTGACTGGTTGCCTGGCAACACTCAGAGTCTTCCTGGGTACCAGGCTCCTCCATGACCTGTTGTCCCTGCACTGCCTCCGCCCTACCACGCGCTTAGGGGCTGTAACTGCAACCCCACATGCCCCTGCCTCCTTGCACTTACCCAGAGCTGCGCTGCCCGGGCTGTACGTACTCAGAGCAATGCTGCCCTGATAGCACTTCTTCCATCCCTCTCCCTCGGACCTCCCCCTCTGCCCCTGCACTTTGCATTATCGCACTTGCACGTTCTGAATGACACAAGGCCTAGTTTAATTGTTTGTTTCGTCCTCCCTCTGTCTCCCCTCCTTTGTCTTGTTGCGCCTAGATACACTTGTGTACAGGCGCATTATGAATGACTCAGCCTATCATATCAGGCTCAGAAGAAGAGCCTCAGATGGGATGCCCCATCTGACAATCTTTCTCCACTAAGAAGACGAAGGATCGCCATTGGCGGCTGGTGTCATGGCTGGAGGAAGGTGAGCGTCTGTGCACAGTCATGCCTCTGCTAGGGCTAGCAGGCCCAAGGAGCATACTCCGCCAGGCAAGAGGACGAGATCCTTTGAGGATGCTTCCAAGGGGAAGGTAACTAAAAAGGTGAAGTCTTTGTATGCTCCGACTTCCTCATCGACGAGCACCGTGGCTTCTCAGTCGTCTGACTCAGCAACCAGCACGAAAGAATGCCGGAGATCGTCCACTCCGTCACCGTCAACCCCATTGAATAAGCAGACTTCATCGTCTTCGACAGTGTCATTGTCGATTCCCCCGAAGACATCCTTGTTAATGACCCCAAGGCCATTGTGTAAAGCATCATCATCGAATACTCTGCAACGACATCGTCAATGACACCGTCCGCCAGGCTGGAGGTACTGATTTTTGTCACGTCTATAGGCTTATTGACGACTGCAGGCACCATCTCTACAGTCATGACAGCTATCTCAAGGGTATCATTGACTCCAAGGCCACCGTCAGTCTCGGATGCCTCTGTTTGCTGTGTACCTTCCCGAGAGGCGCCAGCATAGAGACGGAGGCACCACCAGGTCTCTTTTCTGCCAAAGCCCACAAGGTTCCCTCAGCTGCCTGCCGCATTCCCTGGGAGGCCTCCCAGGGTCATGTCTCCCGCCCTATCTCTGCTTCTTCCGTTCTGTCAGAGGAGGAGGAAGGGGAGGAAGAAGTCCTTGTAGACGTTGGCCCACACCCTATGGAGGTTGGTGTGGACCTGCTTCCACAGCCGCATGCACAACTGCTTCAGCCTGCTCGCCCTACGAGACCCTGGCCTCGTGCTCCAATCTTGACGCCCCAAGCTCTGAGGGATCCATTGCCAAGAGATGTTTCTTTGGACATCTTGCCAACTCTCCACACTCTGGTCTCAGATATTAAGCATCCTGTGGTTTCTGGTCCACCTGTGGTTCCAGGCCCAGCTCCTGTCTCCAGTCCACCAAGATCGTCTCAGCCCCGCCCTGCGCCAACTCCTCCAGTGTCTGTGATCCCGCATCCACCTCCTGTTCCACGGCCCTCTATTGTAGAGGCATTGTCCCTGACAGGAACAGACACTAATACGGACACTAACCCGATACACATGGTACCCAGGGTACGGATGAGTTTGCGAGTACGTCCTTGCAGACGGTGAGCCAACAGATGTAGACCTACCATCTAGGGACTCTCCCACGGATGAAGTGGGATCTTTTCAGGCAATTATCTCCCGGGCGGCCAAGCTCTTCAACCTGGTTCCAGAGGAAAAGAAGAAGGAGAGATTCCTTTTCCAGCACCGTGAATCCTCCAGACAGACCGTGGTCTCAGTCCCGATTTTATGGATGATGTCTCGGTGGACAGACTGGTGGTGATGCAGAAACCCTTTTCTGCGCCTATTAAAAGGGGTGGCTGGAGACGAAATATAGGGTCCCGGAGACGGCTCCTAATTGCCTCAGAGGCCATCCATTGCCAGACTCAGTAGTCTCGGCTTCTGTGAGGAAGAGGTTGTCTAATCCATCATCCTTTTGCTCAGTTTCTCCTGACCTAGAGGGAAGGAAGCTTGATGCGGCTGGAAAGCACATAATCATCACTGCGGTATCTACAGTCAAGGCCGCCAACACCCTAGCAATCCTTGCACGTTGTGACAGGGAGATCTGGTACAGGGAGACCCATCCTCGATTTCAATCCAGACAACAATAAAGCGGCGACCATGGCCATCTTTCAGGAGGAGGAAGGTGGCATCTGACCATGAACTCACGGTAGCCCTTGACATTGCTGACTCTGGTTTCCGTTCAATAGGCAATGGGTTGCCCTATGCCAAGCTAAGGTGCCTTTTCGACAGGAATAACCTTTCCAGCAAGGCAGTGGACGAGTCCCTTCTAACCATCAAAACAGACACAGAGACGGCACACATTCTGGGCAGACTTTTTGCTCCCAGAAAGGGAGGGGTTTCTGAACTTTCAAGGTGCTCAGACCTTCCTACCACCAGCCCTCTTGCTCCACTACCCAGGAGCCGTATAGAGGCCGATTCCAGACATATAGGTGAGGTACACAGTGTCATCTGCAAACCACCAAGATGCAGACGCCGAAGGAACCCTGACCAGGCATAGCCCTTTGAGCCCCCACTTCAGCACCCCAGTGGGAGGCTGGCTATCTGAGTTATTTGACATGTGGCGCACCATTTCCATGGACAAATGGATGCTCGGCATCCTCAAGCAGGGAAACTCTCTGGGTTTCCAAGACAAGTGCCCCCACAGTCCTCCCATCATAAAACAAAAACAGCACGGAGCCCAACTTGTCAAGGAAGTTCAGACCATGCTGCTGAAAGGGGCAATAGAACTGGTCCCTCTGTGCCTGCGGGGCTGCGGAGTATACTCCAGATACCTCTGGTTCGTAAGTAGTCAGGCGAGTGGAGGCCTATCCTGAACTTGCATCGTCTCAACAAATTTCAAAAGTGCCTGAAATTCAGGATGGTCACGTTACAGCACATGTACAGCCAGCGGGAAATGGGAGATTTACTGGCAATGCTAAATCTGGAGGATGCATATTTCCACATCCCCATTCACCCAAATTTCGGAAGCTCCTAAGGTTTGTCGTTCAAGGAAGACATTACCAATTCAAGGAGTTACCCTTCGGCCTCAAATCGGCCCGAGGGTGTTCCTCAGCGGAATGGAGTGTATGTCTACCCTTATCTGGAGGATTGGCTGGTTCGGTCTCGTTCTCATGCCCAGGCGGCGCAACATAGAGCAGAGACGGTCCAGACTCTAACCTCTCTGGGATTTCCCATAAAATATCCCAAATCCTGCATGGTGCTGTCCCAAGACGCTCTGTTCCTGGGGGCCCAGCTCAACACAGTCTCGTGCCTGGAGGCTGCAACGGAGGAACGGATACGTGCCATCCTAGGAAAGGTCCAAAGGCTATCCTCTGTCAGAGTAGCGACAGTCTGGTCCATCAAATCCCTGTTGGGGATAATGTCCTCATATATCCATCTGATCCCTCATAGCAAACTGTAAATGAGACCGCTTCAGGAGTTCCTGGATGCCAGGCGGAAGCAGATCTATGGTTCATGGAACAACGGGATAGTCCTCAATCAAGCTTTCCACCAAGCCCTGTCCTGTTGCTCCATTTGCCCTCACATCTTGCATGGAGCTCCCTTAAGGGCCCCTGCGCATCAGGAGATGTTCACGACCAACGCTTCACTGAAACGTTGCGGTGTCCACACGAGCCAACAACATGCCAGAAGCCTTTGGCTCCCAGAGGAGAAGGCATTGCATATCAACGTCCTGGAACTACGGGTAGTTTTCTGGTCTCCAAAGTCCTTCAAGCCTCAGCTCTTGGGAAAGGTGGTCAAGTTCTTCACGGACAACATGACCACAATGTATTACATCAAGAAGCAGGGTGGTACGAGTTCGCCCGTACTCCCTTTAGAGTAGAGGTCTTCAAACTGGGGCGCGAGTCCCCAGCCTGAAACTTAAAAAATAATTAAGGAAATGGACAGGGGCGGCTCACAGGGTCGGACTGGACCATAAATCTGTCCTGGGCACCAATGAAAAAGGGCCCCACAGTTGAAAATGGCAATTCATTCCTTTAGTGACAAGACTGTTTGAATAGTACCCAAGGGTTTTTATGTTGCTAAAATGTAAGCAAATTGTGATATTTAAGGAATATTTATTCAGCAACAATGGTCAAAACTACTAGCTCCATGGTGATAGTGAAGTAACTCATCAAACTGGCCCACATTGGCCAAAATGGTGGCCCGTTTAGACCAAAATAAACTGGCCCACACTAGCATTTTGCATTTTTGGTTCAGGCATTGCCCTATAGGCCAGTCCGAGGCTGGCTGCTCATTCATAATGGGCGAAGGGGCGTTGACCCAGTGGCCCCCTCACCCATTATAGAGGAGCCGAGGAGCCAGCCCAGTAAAACACTGAGCGCTCCCTCAGCTGCTTTTTCCATTTGGGGGAGTGCTCCTGGGCTGGCTGAACTGTCAAAGGGAAACATTGTTTGCCTTTGACAGTTCAGTTCTACAGCCGCACATGCTCACTGAGCCATGCAAGGCTTAGGACGTTTTGCTTTGCAAGCCTTGCATAGCTCATTGGAAATCCTGGTTGGGGAACTGCATGTCTGTATGTTGCGAGGGGGATCTCCTGCACCTCCTTGCACATACGGACAGAGCAGCCTGGAGTGGGGCGTTCCAGCACCCACACAGAGTCCCCTGCACGCACATGCAGGAACCAGGAAGCTCTTGCTTCCTGATTCCTGTTCTTGATGCAGGAGCTGGAGCGCTGGGTAGGAAACTTCATGACCGGGGCAGAAGGTAAGTTTATGTTCATTTATATTTTATTTAAATATGTGTATGGATGCATGTATGCTTGTGTTATGAGTGAGTGTATGATGATGGGTGCTTGTGTGAATGATAAAGTGCTTGCTGCGTGAATGTATGTGTGTTTGTGTTGGTCCGTGGAGCTGATTTTGGTGAGTGGGGGGGAGAATGGATTTACAACAAAGGCATTTAAAAAATGGCTTTGTTGCATAATCCCCCTACCCACCTGCAAAATCAGCTCTCCTTCTGAGGCGCTTTGGAGCCCAGGGGAGAGGGATGGTATTTGTTTACTGGACATCTATCACATATGTGCAGTCAAAAATACCATGCTTTCCCCCTTATCCTCCCAGCGCCTTACATACACACATAATCATGTTGATTGTGTTAGACAATGTGGGGCCCAGGGGACAGGGATTGTATTTTGGCCAGCTCTCCCTGTGTTTGCACAGGCCTGTGAGGGATTAACTCTAGGGCCTCTTCTGAACATTCCCTCTGGTGAAGATTTTACTGTGTCGACAGGGATTCCAGGGAGGAGTCTTATGTCGGACAAGCAGTGCTTCGCAACTTGTTTTCTTGAGGTGAGTGTGTTCCAGGTTAAGTCTTACTGTTGAGCCTTGCGACCTCCTGTGCTTGTGTATATGTACTGCTGTGTAATCGTAAAAACATAAGAAGGGTAGCACCAGAATACAGCCGTGTTGGGGGTTATATGAAATTAACAAATATATATAGTCCACTCTGGCCCTCATTACAAGGTGGGCGCAGAGGGATACCGGCACCGGTAATGACACCGGTGCCGGTAATCCCTTTGTGTCCTACTACGAGTTCCCTTTGCGGGTCCTTCCCTTAACGCCTGGTTTTAGCAGGCGTTAAGGACGGGACTCGAAAAGGGATACCGGGGTCAATAACGGTACCGCAATTTGCGGTACCGTTATTGCCGCCTTCCCCCTTCCCATTGAGCCCTATGGGGTTCAACTGGGAAACGGGAATGGCTCTGGTGAATGGGGAATTACCGGTCCCGCCGACCTCGGACTGGACCCGTAATTACTCCCTTCACCAGACCGGAGTCGGACCGATTTTGGAGGCAGCCATGGCGCTAATAGCGCCATGGCTGCCTCCAAACTCGGAATGAGGGCGTCTGTGTTCAAAATGCTTAAACCTTCAGTATAGACTTCATTTGCGAGGGGCGTATATCAACAAGGATATCACGTTCGGTACACTGCAAGGCAAAGAGACATTCACGTCTAATTTTGTGATACACTCACTTCTTTTTTTGAAGGGTTTTATTCCAAGAATGAGATTAAATTAAACAGAACATAACAGTATTACACTATGCTATAACATGCAAAAGTGACGTAATGCATGAAAATATCAAAGAAGAAAAACAGATTTTAGTGAACAATAAATTTAAGTCAAATACAATAATGGAACAGAAAACAAGGAAAGGATAAGAACAATCAATTAGTTCAAACAAAAAAGTTTGTTATACGATTCCTTTTGTCCTGTAGTTGTGAGAGATCATATCACTTAAATGGACTCAGTATTTGTGTGTCCATATTGGTGTCTGCCTCCATGGCCGTAAACATCTTTGCTACGTTAAAGAACCCATTTTGTAATATAGGGATTCTGCTTGACGTTTCGGCGGGAGCCAATGAGTATGGCAAACAATATAGCCTTCCTCAGTGCAGGTAGAAGTACCCTAGGGGGAAGCAGACAAAAATGGGGGGGGGGGGGCTAGCGTGAATGAAAACTGCCCAGTGTGCCAGAAATATTTGCATCTGCCTGGTATTTAAATAACACCCCGGGTGTGATTTACCCATGGGAGATATCCAATAGTGAAATCTTCAATGGGTGCCTTCTCTGCTGTCCGAGTCAGGCCTTCCCTTTGTAGGTTGAAAATTCTGTAAGGACCACATAGTTTTATTAGAAAAGCACAATTCAAGGCTGCGAAATTTTGGAATATTCAATAAGTAACTGGAATGGTTAGAAATTGCTAAATGAGTTGCTAAATGAGTTGCAAAATCACAGGAATGGCCGAGTCTGGTTGAGATAAAATGGCAAAATCTTATGGTTTACCAGAGTGCTTGAAAGTTCAAACACTAGGGTGGTAGTCAAATGCTAGTCTTACTACCAAGTAATCGTATTCATAGCATGTGAATCTATGTAAAACCCCCATGCTGGAGAAGGAAAAAGTTAGTTACATGTAACTCTTGTTCTCCAGCATGGGTCTTAAATGAATTCACATGCGAGCCCTTCCTCCTTCGCCCTCTGCGACTCTTCTTGGGTCCTACTGCCACTTTACGTACACAACCAAATCTGAAGATAGCTAAGGAGGACGATTGTCATTGGTTGGGGCAGTATAACCCAAAGTGACAGCAATATGCTATACAAGCGACAATGCCATTTTTAAGCTTAAAGCCAAACTGGTTTAGTTTACCTTGAATTCCCAGTCCGACAACTGGGAATATTCATAGCATGTGAATATGTGTAGGACCCACGCTGGAGAACAAGAGTTACAGGTAAGTAACTTGTTCCGTAACCATCCAATGTATGCCTGTAGAGCTGGGTGAGCTGGTGGGGCCCAGTTCTTAGCTTTTTCTTTAAAAAATAAAAACCTCCTGAGATCCTGACAGCACATACAGGAGCGCGTCTTCTGGTCCCGGCCGCTTGATGGCCGGTCCCTCCACGGCCACTCATTGATTAGCTGGGGCAGGACAGTAAGACAGGTGTCCGGGATAGGAAGTCAGGCAGACACGCTCCTCCTGTATGTGCTGCCGCCACACCAGGAGCGTGTATGTTTGTTTGGTTTTTTTTTTGGTCCCGACCCAGACTCTCATTGATTGGCTGGGGCTGGACTGGAACACTCTCTAGTGGTGCTGTGAGGCAGCGGCAAGGTCAAACATGTAGGTGAGTCCCTTTGTTGCCCACTAGCTCCTTTACTTATCCCTCCCAGTACCCTTTATCCCATGTTGTTTGTCCAACCCCTTTAGCTGCCCCAAGTCCGTTTTATCCCCTGTTCTTGATCACAGTCCCATTTAGCCCGTTTTGTTGCCCCTTAACCCTTTTAGCTGCCCCAGGCCTGTTTTGCCCATTTCCTTGACCCACAGTCCCATTTCACCCCTTTATTATTATTATTATTATTATTATTGTATTAATGCAGCACGGTCCTAGCTTCGAGAAGCAATGGAGCGCTTTACAGAGGTATACACCAGTACAGATACATAATGGAGCGCTTTACAGAGGTGTACAACATTGCAGATGCATAATGAAGCTCTTTACAGAGGTGTACAACATTGCAGATGCATAACGGAGCACATTTCAGTGGTAACAATAGAACAGATATACAGCGGGGATAGGATACAGAGGGGGGCAGAGAAGGGGTACAGCTGTACTGGGTGGCGGGGAGGAGAGGAGCGGACGGTGTCAAGGGAGTCAGGTGGCGCTAGGGGCGACGTGATGGCCTAGGTGTTGAGGGGGAGAGACTCCTTGAAGAGGTGGTTGTGAGTTATTTTCTGAACTGCAAGAGTGTGGGGGCGAGTCTGATGTGTGTAGCTGCCCTGACCCGTTTTGTCCCTTTGCTTGACCCCCAATCTCATTTAGTGCTCCCTTAACCCGTTTAGCTGCCTCCAGACCCGTGATGCCCCTTCTCTTGAATGCCCAGTCCTATTTAGCCCCTTTAGCTGCCCCAGATCCCTTTTGCCCCTTCTTTTGACCCCAGTCCCATGTAGCCCCTTTTGATGCACCTCAACCCCTTTAACTTCCCTCAGGTCCGTTTTGCCCCTTTTCTTGATCCCTCCCTCCCTTTAGCCCATTTTGTTGCCCCAGTCCGTCTAGCCCCTTTTGTTGATCTTTAATACTGTAGCCCCTTTTGTTGCGCACAGCCCGCCCCTTTTGTTGCCCCAGTCCCGTTTAGCTCCTATTCTTGCCACGGCCCCTGTTCTCTCCCTCTTTAGCCCATTTTCTTGCCCAGTCCATTTGAGCCCTTTTTTCTTGTCCCTTAAGCCCTATTTGTTGCCTCCTGACCCCAACCCCTTTAGCTAATTTCCTTGACCCACCCCATTTTCTTGCCTCCCCCCCAACCAGTCCCACCCCTGTTTTGCGTGTCCATTTCCCAGGCTTGGCTCCTGCTTGGCCTTAAGAGCCAGGCCAGACCCCCTACCTCGGCCCTACCCATAAAGTCCCAGGCTCGCCCCGGTCTATGTAATCCCAAGCGATGTGCTGCGCTGCTTTCTGGAGCTACTCCCTGCCTCGGCCCTACCCATAAAGTCCCAGGCTCTCTGCAGCTACTCCCTTCCTCGGCCCTAACCATAAAGTCCCAGGCTCTCCCAGGTCTATGGAATCCCTAGCGATGTGCAGTGCTGCGCTGCTTTCTGCAGCTATTCCCTGCCTCGGCCCTACCCATAAAGTCCCAGGCTCTCCCATGTCTCTGGAATCCCAAGCGATGTGCAGCGCTGCGCTGCTTTCTGCCACTACTCGCTGTCTCGGCCCTATCAATGAAGTCCCAGGCTCTCCCAGGTCTATGGAATCCCTAGCGATGTGCAGCGTTGCGCTGCTTTCTGCAGCTACTCCCTCCCTCGCCCCTACCCATAAAGTCCCAGGCTCTCCCAGGTCTATGGAATCCCTAACGATGTGCAGCGTTGCACTGCTTTCTGCAGCTACTCCCTGCCGCGGCCCTACCCATAAAGTCCCAGGCTCTCTCAGGTCTACGTCATTCCTAGCGGTGTACAGCGCTGCGCTGCTTTCTGAAGCTACTCCCTGCCTCGGCCCTACCCATAAGTCCCAGGCTCTCCCAGCTCTATGGAATCCCTAGCGATGTGCAGCACTGCGCTGCTTTCTGCAGCTAGATCGGTGCACAATAAATACCCATAATGAAATATAAAGATACATTTGGCGAGGCCCAGCCCCTCCGGCCTCGTGGACTAATCTCGCTTTTTTCTCTCTAGGCTGGTCTGCAGGCTCTGGGAAGTCCCCCTTGAACTCCGCGAGATGGACTGCCAGTGTTGCGTTTCTAGTGGAGTCTGGGCTTTCTCACGCGACTGACACCTCCTCTGGAATATTGAAGGTGCACTTTGTTTGACAGGGTGAATGACACCGTCCGGTTATTCAAGGTCAGGGCATTTAAGAGAGGAAGTAAACACGAGGCCTTGGGGGAGCCAGACATCCTCCACGGCTCTACCGCCGCCACCGGAAGCAGCCCATGAAAAATGAGCTTCTCGGCTCCATTATTACCAAGGACGGGATTAGAAGGCGGACTGCACAAGCGCAATTACACAAGCGCTCACTCCTGGCTGGAGCAGGCTTGGGTAGCATTCCAGCCATAGCTGTGTTTCCAACACCCACGGCGCTATTAAGACAGAACGAGGTGGTGTCTGTTATAACCCCGCCCTTCCAGAGGCACCGAATGTCTGAGGGGGTGCTCAGCCAGGCCCCTTTTTTTCATTTCTCCTGGAGACTTTAGTTGAGAAAACTCAACTTCATGTTGCAGAGGGAACGCAGAGAATAACAACCGAATCGCATTGCCTGCTCATCCGTGACAGCGGACAAGAGTGGGGAGGAACGAGGGGGTTGGTCGCCCCTGCTTCCCCTTTCAGATCCAGAGACACGCCATGGATTGATACCCTGGCACCAACAGCCGCCACAATCCCTGCTCGACAAGTGCGTTTAGTCATCTAAGTGTTAAATGCTGTGGGGTGGGGAGCGTGGTTAGGTGCGGGACGATGGGTGGCAGAGTGTTTTATACCTGGATTATTTACCAGTTCTCTTACTCTCAATCCTACTGTTCCTCGTGACAGTACTAGCTTGCCCCCACCTCCACGCAGCAGGAATACCCTGCATTACCCACAATCCTCTCATATAATGCCCCAGAGGCCATGACACAATCATTCACCTGTTAGTGCAGGGGTCTGCAACCTGCAGCTCTCCAGATGTATCTGACTACAACTCACATGATCCCTCACACTTGACTATGCTCTCTAGGGCTGATGGAGGTTGTAGTCCAAACATCAGGAGAGCAAAAGGTTGCAATGCATCTGGAGAACTAAAGGATGCAGACCCTGTCTTATAGGGTGGGAGTGGTAGGTGTAAGTACTGTGAAAAGGAAGAGTAGGACTAAGAATAATGTATTCAACATGAAGAACCCCTCAGAGAGTAAAGAACCGCCATCAACATGCAGCTGACAGGGACGTTGACTTTTGGTTTTCCCAGCGTTGCCTGGGCGGCGGGCATTTGGCAGCACAGAAATAAACAGTCCCATTGCAACATATAGAGACTTAACCGCAATTGGCCTTTCCTGGGGGTGCCCAGGCCCCGGAGCACCCACGTACTGGCAGCCGATAGTGATAAACAAAGGCATGAGGGTGGGGAGGGGGCAAATTGCTGCCTTGCATATCTTAAGTATCAGTAATCCTGGGCCTCCAGCCAGGAAGAAACCATACCTGTGATATATCTAACTTTGCTATCTCCTTGCACGAAGTTATCCTGCAGAATGTGTGCCAGTGACATAGTTTCACCTAACCACCTACTCAATGATACTGAGTACACCTTCCACCTATTTCCAGAAACCTCCAAATGTCATGAATAGACTCTGGGATCCTTTAAGTGAGCCATTCCATTCAGATATGCTGTTGGGTGCCCTTCCTTGTGTCCAAGGTATACCAACTTTCCACCTCATTGGAAGAAGGAGAAGCAAAAAATGAAGGAGGAATCAGATCTTTCTCCCAATGAAACTTAGACGGAAATGTGGACTTCCTTATCCCGTGCACTGCCTTCTTCCTGACCCCTCTGGGGTGTGGTATGATAGGTTTGTATTCGTGGTTTGCTTATTCCTAGGACATCATGAGCAACCAAGTTTTCAGTGACTTTCCAAAGGTCAGGTGATCCTCGAGTATGCAGATATTAGTATTCATTGGTGCAAATGAGGCACTTCCTGTTAATTGCTGGTTCCATCAGCGTACTGTGCAAAGTGGCAATAAAGTATTGGGTGGTCACATGACTCCACCTTGTGGCACTGCACCAGACTTGATGTTGACAACATTGGCTCCTTCGAAGTCCTCTCCTGCCACTTTCTGCTCTCCCCGACGGACACAGTCACCGTCCATCTCAACTACAGACCTCCCAAACTCAACACCGCCTTCATCAGAGACTTCACCGACCTGGTCACCACCCTGTCCCTCACACACGCAAACAACATCTTCCTAGGAGACTTCCACCTCCCAGGTAACAAGGCCACCAAACCGATGAAGCAAGCTCTCCCCAGGCTTCTCGACACCCTCAGCCTCATACAACACACGAAAGACCCAACACACGAGAAAGGTAACATGCTTGACCTAATCATCACTGCACTGCCTTCCCTCCACTACAGCTCCCCTCTCCCGCTTGACTGGCTGACAACCTAGCCATGCCTTTCAACATCCTGCACACCACTCAAGTCAAGCACTCCCAGCAGAAACCCAGCAGACAAACCTTCAGGTCCTTCAATAACTTCCCAGTGGAAGCCCTCACAGAAGACCTCGCTAACCTACACCTTACATGGACTCAACACCCCCAACCGAACTGCGACTCTCTACTGGAAGCACTGAACACCACCCTCTCTGCCTCCAACTACCAACATGCACCTCTCAAACAACGCACCTGCAAAAACGAAACCTGGTACATGCAAGAACTCAACCTCAGCAAAAGAGTCATCAGGAAACAAGAGAAAAACTGGTGCCGCTCCAGGGCTGCATCCGACCAAGCACTCCTCAAGGAACTCTGAGCAACCTGCTGAAAAGGAATCAACAAAGCCAAGGCCTCCTACAATCAGAATACCATAGCAGAAGCCAACAACAAAAGCAGAGCTCACTTCAAAGCGGTCAAGCAGTGCATCAATCCGCTACCCAACCCTTCCATACCACACTCCATCGAAAAATCCACTGCAATCAACACCTTCTTCATCGACAAAATCAGCAAAATTCATCAGCACATAGACGCCAGCTCTGCATTCACAAACCCACCTAAGTCCCTCCTCGCGAAATTGCCACACCCTGGACAACATTCAAGACACTCTCGACAGAGGACCTGGTAGAAACCCTGGCTGCGTTCAAAGCCACATTGTATACAGATGACATTCTTCTGTCATTCATCCTCAAGACCCTCCCTGCTGAAGCTCTCCTTCCCTACCTGGAGATCATCAACAGCTCCCTAACTCAAGGCACCTTCTGATCAACTCTAAAAACAGGACTAACCTTGCCTCTACTAAATAAACCCACTTTGGATCCTGACAACCTAGGTAACTATTGCCCCATCACCCATCTTCCTTTCCTAGGTAAGATCATTGAGAAAGCGGTAGCCGCACAACTGCAGCAACACATCAATACCAACTATCTCCTCCAAACCTACCAATCCGGATTCAGACCCAGATGCAGCACGGCAATAGCAACCATACAGGCGGTCGACGACGCCCCCAAAATCCTTGACGACGGCCACCCATGCCTCCTGGTTCTACTCGACCTCTTGGCTACTTTTGACACAGTAGACCACCAGGCGCTTACGGACACCCTACATCGTCGCATTGGGATCAACAACCTTATCCTACGCTGGTTCAAGTCCTACCTCACTAATCACAAGCAGTTTGTTCAGATGGACTCCTCTAGATTGCCAATACTACCCATCACCTGTGGAGTCCCACAGGATTCAGTGCTCTCCCCAGTGATCTTCCATCTATACATGGGGCAGCTGGGAGCCCTCCTAGCCACACACAACATCCACATCCACCAATACGCCAACGACACACAGCTATAGGTTTAAAACCTGCCTCTCGCTGATCCAGTCTTAGATGTCCAGTGCATACTTGAAGCTCAATTCCTCCAAGACCGAATTCCTACTACTCACAAAAAACACCGAACACCCAGACATACATACCTGGCTTTCAACCATGAACTCAGAGGCCAAGCTCACCTCCGGTTCCAAGTCCCTTGGGTTCCACTTCGACAAACACCTCTCCTTCAAGACACACATAGCTAAGAAAACTCAGCTTGGTATCAGCTGTCCCTCCTGCGAAAAGTCAAGCTCTTCCTCCCTCCGGACAGCTTTCGATCCACTGTTCAAGCACTGGTCTTATCCCACCTGGAAACCTGGTGGGGGCAATGCACTCCTCGAAGGCCTCCGTCATCCTCCCTAGTGCCCCTGAGAAGTGTCCTACATGCAGCCACACGCCTCATCAAGGGTCTACGCAGATGCAACCATATCTCCCCGGCCCTCATCGACCTTCACCAGCTCCCGCTGCACGCACGTTATGCATCTGTAATGTTGTACACCTCTGTAAAGTGCTCTGTTATGTATCTGTATTGGTGTATACCTTTGTAAAGTGTTCCATTACTTCTCGAAGCTATGTCCGTGCTCAATAAATTCCATAATAATGATAAAATAATAATAATGTCATTGGAACACCAGACTAAGCTTCTATTTCAAAAACTGCTGCATTTTGTGAATTGTAGTCTTGGTTCAGTCCCATTAGAAGAAAACTGGTTTGTGTACCCGATTCTAGTGATTTGTAAAAGGAAAGGACAGGGCTGGAAAAGGGGAGACCCAATGTCATGCAGTGATCTGGTGGGGGGGATTGGGTAGACATACACTGAGCAGAGTTAATAACAGTTTGTAGCAAGTGATAAGGACCTCTGTTGTTGCAGGGTGGACCCATATCATGTGTGACTGCCCTGCCTCGTGGGACCACAGTACTTTGAAGGCTGGATCATGTAGGCCCATATTGATCATGGGGAAAGCAAAAGTGAATGCTGGAACATGTAGGTCTATAGTCATAGTGGGATAAGGAAAAATGCAAATCACGGATCCACGTGATTTTACCGAACCGAAAAGTTTGAATCCCAAAAGTCAGTTTTTTTTCTTTCAATTTTCTGCAAATATATATGTGGGGGGAGACCGCCCACAGGATCCCCACCTTACCCCTATACATTTTTTATTCACTTTACCCCCCCCCACATATTATGCAGAAAATTGGGGGTCGAACCTTTGGGGGTCGAACTTTTGGGAGTGGTTAATTTTGTACAATACCCAAATAGCACCCAGGGAAGGGCGCTCAGCCAATCAGGTGGTTGGAACAGCAGGCGAGAATACACTATACCGCCTGCTGTTTCCAGCCACCCAATGCCCTTCGCAGGGGGGCCCCATCTTGATTGTTGGGACTCTCCCTATTGCCGCCCCACTGTCCTCAGACCACCCAAATCAAACCTTACCCTTTCCGCAGCCCCCTCCCAGTCACTACCTCCCCACTGACTGAACCGGAGCTTTGTGTTCCGGTCCGGGGGCTTCTCCTATCCATGGCCGCTGCCACAGAAATGGAAAAGGCACTAAGTCCCTTTTACTATGGCGGCAGCCATATTTTTTTTAATTTTTCAGGGAGTATGGACTAGGCAGGCACTACGCAAGAAGCCCTGCTCTCGAAAAAGAGAACATTTTAACCATTTGCACCCCCCCCCACCACCCCCACCCGCCCCAGATGAACCCAGGGGTGAGAATGGCTATGATCCCCTTGTCGGGGGCGGTCCTCCTGGCAGGTAATGGCCCACAGCCCTCGCCAAGGCCCTCAGTCATCTGGCTGGTGGGCAGTTACATGCCATGTCCTCCCTCCGCCCCCCCGCCCCCCCACAACGCGGGTTGATTGATTGCCATAGTCCCCTACTGCAAATTGCTGTTGGTTGATAATCAAGGACGTGTGCAAAGTGCCCCACTGGTACGGGAAGGGGGCATTTGGCAGCTATATTTTATTGCAAGGTTAGCCTTAGAAGGCAGTAATGTTGGTTTTAGCACAACGGATGTGCTGCGGTCAGTATAGGTCACTTGAGGACACTTGGTGCTTTTGGGGGAAGGGCGCATAGCCTCGGGTCGGCGGGTGATTCGCCACACGTGGCTCCGACGTGAAATGAATGACCATCAAGTCGCAGTTTTCTTTGAACTTTACAGTCCGCGGGACTTTGTCCTCGGGAGCGTGACCACACTTCCATATGCTTTGCGGAATAGTGTAATTGACGGGCACGCCTGCTCCCTAGTGCCCATCAAGCGGCAGCTGACCTTTCCTGACCTCAATTCTCCCTGGGCATTCCAGCTGCTGGACTCCTGGCTGATGGGCTTGTGTTCTCATTGCCCACGTGTTTCCTGAGGCACAGGCTACACACAGTTAAAAGTTCATTAGGCCTGCTGCTTGAGTGTGCTGCCTGCCGAAATGTGTAAATAAATACTCGTGTTTTTTGGCGCTCCTTTCTTTGTCCACTACAAGCTGGGTGGGGAGTGTGCAGGGTCGGACAGGGCCATAAAAGTGTCTCGGGCACCAATGAAAAAGTGGCCCACAGTTGCAAATGGAATTTCATTCCTTTTGTGACACTGTTTGAACAGTAACCAGGGGGGAGTTTTGGGTTAAAGTGTGATGCATATTAACAAATATATAATCAGCAACACTGGCCAAAACTACAAGCCACAGAGTGAATTAATTAATCATACTGGCCCAAACATGCTACATTGACCGAAAATCCTGACTCTGTGCCACTTTTCAGTCTGGTGCTTGCAGTCCTGAGTCTGCAAGAGAGGGTCAGTAGAACCAACAGTGTGAGTGAAGCCAACCTGGCCAAATGTAAGCAGCTCTCAAGTTGTCCTATCTCTGGCACTGGGTAGCTTTCTTGCTTCACATTCTGGGACTTGTAGTCCTGCATTTTATTTATTTATTTATTTATTTATTGGTCACTTATTAGGCACTTATACAATTAGCAAAACTGTTTCAAAGCGCCCACATAGCAAACAGGGTGGGGACAGGGGAAAGTATGCAATGAGTTACAGCAAGGATACATAATTGCATTAATAATACAAACAAATAATGAGAATAAAGGGAAGAGGGATGAACCTACTATACCTTGTGAGTGTTCTGAGCGTGCAAGTGCAGAGGGGGAGCGGGGGGGGGGAGGGATAAGGTGCTTTGATGCTCATGGAGAAGGGCTCAGGGAGAAGAACGCAACCACCGATGAGTGGGCGAGCCAAATAAGTGCAGTAGAAAGTCAGCTGCTTTATAATGTGTAGTGACAAACGACAGGCACTAAAAGGCAAAGAGAAAACCTGGAAAGTGGAGCTGCTGACATCACACAAGGCCTTTGAAAGCTCAGAATATTTTGCTCCTGTTGTAGAACAATCTGAGATTCTGCAACAAACCAATATGTCTGAAAGGCCAGGAGGTGCTGTGAAAAGTTAGTGAAATGTTTGCTAGGTGCTAGCTCACCTTGCCTTTCCCCTTGACTCCATTTGCCATCGTGTATCAATCTATTTAGGAGATGCCCGTCCAGACATTTTACTTTGCACTCTGGGACTTGTAGTCATGGAGTTCGGGATTATAAACCCCAGACTACAACTTCCAGAATGCAAAGAAAACCACAGGACTGAGCTGGCATTTTCCAAATGGACTGGGCATGTATGCCTGAAGGCAGTTCATTGTTGTCATGCTTTATGCCATCCTCTTCTCAGTGTCTCAGTGATTTCTGCCTGATCTGACCCTTTCAGACACGTGACCACATGTTAGTCTTACCACACTGCCGGCTTAGAGCCTGGTGCAATTGCCGAATGTTGCTTTTTCTCTGCCCTACTCACAAAAAAAGAATGTTAGCTCTTTCCAACCCCTTACTAAGAGGGTCCAGTTCCCTGTCCTGTACTGGCGTCTTAAAGGAAAAAGGCATAATTTAAATCCACCTTAGTCGAGCTGCCCTATAGGACAACTGGGAGATCCAGAAGCGCGGAATGTTGTGTAATTTTGCAATTCGGAGTTGCAAAGCAAAACTGCAGTTCCCATCATGCAAAATACTATCGATAAAACGTTAGGCTAGACTAATGGTGCCACACAGGGCATGGACTCCCTCAGAAACTCTAATAAGGGTTACAGTCAAACGTAATTCTGGGTAATGAGTAAAACTAGAGACATAATCATGAAGGGCACATTATTAAGCAATATTACCCGAGCAGGAGGGGGAATTAACAGGCCCTTTAATGCCCTCCCCGGCAAAGGTAATATTGCCATTAATATCCGTCGCGATGTACCGGATAGTAATAGTTTTTTTTTAAGTTGAGAAAGGATACAGTCGTTTCTCAACTTAAAAAAAAGAAAAAAGATGGCCGCCACTACACAGTCCCTTCTCCCTTTCCATGGCAGCCATTCAAAAGTGAAAAAGAAAATAAACAAACAAGGAGGCCACCATGCGTAGCTGGTGCGCCAGGAACACTACTGTTCCCGGGGCTGGCGAGGGACCAGGCAGCACAAGGTAAGTGGGGCAGACGGGGGAGAATTATGTGTAAAAGGGGGCAGGGCGTGGCAGAGGTTGTAGGGTGCAGGGGAACACTTACCTGGTGGGGGAAGATCGCGGCCTCTAGCACTGAAGAGGCTTGGAATGGCGGGATTACTGTATGGTAATGCCCACGCTCTGAGACTCCTCATTAACAGGGGGGACTAGGCCACGCCCCCGAGGGGTACTAAAATTATCCTTATGCATCTAAGGCCACCCATGTACTGCCCATGGCCAGGTATAATCCCTATGGACATTCCCACCCAGGTCCTGCCCCTCCCGGCCCAAAAATCCCCCTCATGGGAACTCTTTGAGATCGCTTTATTCATGACTTACCATCAAACCTTGCATTCAAGTGCCTGCCAGTGTTTTTTCGAAGCAGACTTCTGTAAAACAAATACCAACCAGGTCTGCCTTCAAGCACTCGTTTTATAATGGAAGCCCTTCACTGAAGTCCTGTTAAAAACAAGCACTTGCAAAGCCAACAGTTTTGGCTTGTGCATTAGTATTAGGCATGTGCAAGGCACTGCTATTATATGCCAGGTACTCTCACCATTTTGCACGTGTTATCATCAATGGCCAGTTGTTAATAGCACTATGGCAGTGCCTTTCCCATGCCTACACAAAATCCCAAACTGTTGGCTTTGTCAATGCTTGTTTTACTTTGGGCGCAATTATCCAGCAATCAAGCTGTGATCTTAAATGTCTCGTTGGGTGATAGAATGGGGTCCTGTATGTGAGAATAGATGTTCTGCTGCCATGGATGGACTTATGAACAGCGCAAAGGGATTTAAAGACCACCCCCTTCCTGATTGGGGGCCATTGCAAAGATGCCAATCTTGGTGTGTTGTGATCCAATTTCCTGATTTCAGCAGGAGCTTCGTTGCCTTATTCTGAACCTTATCCAAACAAGATACTTGTGTTTTTTTGTGGAAATATACTATGCACAAAATCAAGTGGCTACGGGTTGCCTTTATGGCAGGAAGTGGATGAGAGTGGTCTTGGCTTCTAGCATGACCAGGGGTAGTCAAAGGATGGTAAACAATACCCACAGATGGTATGTCCCACCTCACATGCAATCTCTCATCTATCTTCAATTCCCATCCTAATAGTTTGTGCCATAATAAGTGTTTTAAAAGACTGAACTTTGTACAGTTTTGGTTCAATCTAACCAATTACATATACATATGCATGTATATGTGTATGGGGACAGGTCACTGGGGATTTGGGGATGAGTACGTGTGCTAGGGACGGGCACTCAGAGAACACCCCACAAGCCCCTATTGTAAAAAAGTATCACATTCGTGACGATCAAAATTGAAAGCTATGAAAATACATAGAACCATGTCTGCTTATTGGCAGTACTAAGCAGCAGGACCTAATAGTCAGAGGAATCCTATGGGCTCATGGGCAGGTCATAGTCTTATGATGATGCCAAGATTTTCCGCAGTTGTGGAACTCCTCGAAGGATGCTGGCGAAAACATGGGCTTGGAGAGGTTTCCGGTACCACTGAACGGGGTAGTAGCGTAGTTGTACTGGGATTGATTTTTTAAAAACATTTTTTTAAAGTACTCCTACATTCCCTCCTCTTTCGCTATACTGTTGGGAGAACCCAGCAGAAAAAAGTAACTAAATATGATAGACATGTGTAGCTATGCATTCTCCCGATAGTCTGTAGGAAGCGGGTTTATGGACTAGGTGTACAGTGAGTTTAACTTTGTTATACATCCAGATTTTAATGTGTGTTAAGCACTCTCTGGGTGCACATGAGGAAAGAACTCTATTTCCTGATCCTTTCAGCATAATCTGTGTATCATCAGCAGAGTTTAAGAAAAACAACCCACTTTTGGTTTATCAGCTCAGCTGTTAGTTTAATATACTAATTAAACAAAAATGAAGATAGAAACATGCCTGGAGAGACTACGCTGTCATGGAAGGAAGTGGTGAAAAGTAAGATCCCACGTTGACCAATTGCACAAGTGAAGACAGAAAAGAAGCCACCAGACTACAGTGTGGTCGCTTGAACACCAGATGCTTTAAAGTGTTGTATTAAGATCTAATGCTTCACTGTGGCAAGGGTGGCGTACAGGTCTAGTAAGAACAGCTCCCCTGTGTTACCTCTGTCTACTTCCTCTAAGCTGGTCAAGCACTGTAGCGGTTACCAGTTCTGTGCTGCAACCAGGCCTAAGTCTTGATTGTGCAGGATCCAGCAACCCTTTGAGCTCTTTAAAACTTGTTACTTGTTTGTTCACAATTCGTTCTAGATGTTTGGCAAAAAAGAGTTGTAAACCTGGATGAAAGTTACTGAATAGTCCGGATCCAGAGATGTGTATTTCAAGAGAGGAAGGACTGGTGTTTTTCCCAAACAATGGTTATTGTTTGGGAAAACAATATTATTATAACAGGTTATTTGCTTTCCTTCCACTACTGTTTCTTCCTCTCTTTTAATTTCTTCCATATTATTTCCTCCGGCCCAGTTACCTATTTCATCAGTGGGCCGTAACCTAGGTCTTTTCTTTGACTCAGATCTTTCATTCCTGTCGATTTCATCTCTATAACATTCAGAAAGTCTGTCTACCTATGACTTTTAAAGCTACAAAGTTACTGGTGTCTGCTTTAATCTTTTCACAGCTTTTCTACTGCTCCTCTGCACTCTTTGGACTTCCTATATGTCGTTTAGCTGTGTTGAAATCTGTATTTAATACTTCTATTTGTGTTCTTTGTTTGTTGGCTCCCGGTGATTCTATTTCTTCTTCTTTGGCTCAACTGGGATGGCTCTCTTTTCATTATCGTTTAAAATTTAATTTGTGATGTTTTGTTTTTAAAGCTCTTTAAGGTCTTGTTCTTCCTATCTTTCTTCACTTGTTTAATTCTATTGATAAGAGGGTCACAAAAGGCCAAATTGCCCTCTAACTGGCATTTGTCAAGAAAGAGACATCACAGAGTGGTTGTGGTATGCCAAATGCAAGGTAACCTGTTTATTGCAATAGACTGGGGAAAATGCAAGATAAAAGCCAAGTTCTCACTCCAACGTTCTCCAACGTTTGAACAGAAAACAGAAGTGTATATAACATGAATGGGTCATTGTGATGTCACAGTTATGAAAACCTATCACTCCTAATTATTGTCTCCCTCTTCTAAACTACATATGGAACCTATATGTGCACAACTAGGGATTGGACAATCGTGATCTAAAATCCCACCCATGGACCTTCCCCTAAAAATTGCTATTTTATCATATCTGGAAATTAATTGGTATGCCCTAAATCACTAGTGAGGTGAAAAAATGAAATGTGCTTCATCGTATACAATGCGTTCACACTATCCATGAACTGGCTGCACGATGACACATTTATGAAGGTTAGGGAGCGAGAGAGACAAGCACATCGCCTTATTTTAATTAAATCAAATAGCCCATGTTTACCTCCCATGCCATGAGTCGAGGCTCAAGGCCTTGTTCACAATCCGTGATCGCCATCCTTCTCTTGACAGATTTATGAATAATAATTTTGTGAGTCATCCTGGTAAGATTTTATAGCAGCTTTTTAGTTGTTTTTTCTTTAGCCGCTTCTTGCGTCTTCCCTTCATGCCTAGCCGGTTGCAGAATATATTAATCTGCCAACTCCTTCTGATTTCCTGGGATGCCCAGTTCGTCCCATAAACTTGCTGTGTCTTTGCAACTTGATTTATCGGACAGCTTACCGAACACAATAATATCTTATTCCGCCATGTACACTTCCTGCAAAGGCTTGGCGTTGACATTCCTTTGGGTAGCCACCATGTAGCCGGCTACAGCATTTTCCCTGATTTGTTCAAGCATGCTCAACTGGACTTTTCTTAAAGCAGCAAGCTGAATTCTCTGCTGGTGCAATTTTAACATGGCACGTTATGTTTGTTCTGCAGGGCACATTTGCTCTGTATTTATTTGCTGCCTGCTGAGAACCTGGTGCATGTCTGGCACATTCCATTTCTACATATAGGTACACTGCAACCTCATCCCTACCTAGAAATACTGCACTACTAGTGTTGTGAGTCCCTATCTTGGTACATGCCTACCTGTCACCCAGTCTATTCTATTTAAAAACATACTACTTGTGCAAGCGAATGTCTCATCTGTCCCTACTTGTGTAGCAAAACTAACTATTCTTTGTGCCAGTTGCATTTCCAGGACAATTTAAAGTGCAGTTTCAAATGGGTCCTTTCTGATTTTGTAATTCTGTTTTCTCTGGGGAAGGCAGAGGGGCACCTGCTTTCTAGTCAACAATTGCCCCACTACACTATCTTCCCTCTCACTCGCTTTGTTCTGCTTCTCACCTTCTTCTTATAGTCCCGCGTCCCCCATGTGCTCAATCTAATTTTCAGCCTTTTTCTCTTCTAGCACCCTTAAACTGGAATACATTCCATATTTCTCTTTGTTCTATTACTGTTTATTCATCCTTTCTGGTCTCTTTACGATCCTACCGTCTTTTGTCTGGTTAATGAGGGCTTTCTGTAATTGCTGAAATACTCTGTGCTTTAAATATTGACTTCATTATTTGTACTGTTTCTGTTCTTATGTACAGCACTTTGGCATAAGGCGCTATACAAAATAAAACACACAAAATAAAACCTGTAAAATTCCCGGAATTAAGGAGGATTTAAGCAAGGCTCTGACTAGCATTAAAGACATGATATATAAAAATGAGGGGGTATAATGAGAACCATGGGGGACACCACAGGGAAGATTATTTACTGAAGAAACTCGTTTGTGGTCCTGATGCTTTGAACTTTTGAAAAAATCTGAGGGACTCAGAAGTTCCAGGGGCAAGTAGATTATGATGAATAATAAGGGTCAACACATTGAAAGAGGCTGACGTTTCCAACAGAAGGGCATAATTGCCCTAGGCTGTTGCTGGGAATAAGGCAGTTTCTGTCACAAGCAGAGGACAAAAGCCCACCAGTACAGGGAGTCCAAGCAACCAACTTTGCGCTTCCAGTTATTAACCCCAGCTCTAGGAGTCCTCATCTTCATATCCTTGGTAATCGGACATAGAATTGAAAATGTCTGACAGCGCTGCCTTAATTCATCTAACTCCCCACACGTTTGTGACCAACTTTTGTGCATGCTTATGACTTAACAACGCCCCGCGCCCCCCCATATCCTTCAACCCCAGTGAATGCCCCAGTCATTCTCAGACCTCACCGTCGGGTCTTTTGTCAGCCCAACGCAGTGCTTAGCTTAGAGAGGATGCCCTTACTTTTGAACATTTGTGGCATAACCGCCATCTGTTTGGAAACCTCCCACCACCCAATGTTCCATCTTACCCACCAATGCTGATGGGTGATCTGCTAGCCTGTTTATCATAGACTTACTGCCGTGGCCAGTTTTCTCTAACAACACCTTAATTTCCAGCAGCCCTCCCCTTGAGCGCAACATTTTGTACGAGAGGCTCAGTATGCAGTTTACATCAAAAAGTTGAAAAACATTTGTACAATGATTTATTGTGGATGGTGAATCAGCTAGGGAAGACCTTGAAGGCCTTACAGTTAAAGAACAAATAAAAGTAGAAGATTTGTAAACCTTGCCCTAGTCCAAGCCAAACGTCACATAGCAATGGTGTGGGCAGACTCCAAGAGCCCACTTGCATCTTGATGGTGTACCTTTGTTTTTAGATAGGCACATGTAGAGGAAGTAGTCCTTCAAAAAATGTGTACAAGCCCGTGACAGATGACTCACTCCCCCTAAAAATAGAAAGTCCAAATGGCCAATTTGGTGTACCCTTCAGAAAGCAAGCCACCAAACAGGGAATGACTGTCCTTCCGGAAAACATGCTGTTGAAAAACACATGCAATGTCAAATCATTTGCCCCTTGAACACAAATTTGAGCACAACTGGTTCCTTTAAACTGAAATAGTTGTATGATGCATGCTGAGTGAAGCAGTACGAAGGGCAGGGGTCTGCGCCTTGTGTTTCCCCGGATGGTTTGAACTATGATTCCCACTAAGGCTCAGCATTGACTATGCTTGCTAGGGCTGATGGGAGTGGTAGTTCACAGCATATGGTGGGTCAAATGCTGAAAACCTCTGACATAGATAATAGTGGATTGGTGAGATGTGTGGGTTGGGCAGCATTGTTGATTGTCGGATCTCTTAGGTCCCCCTGCTAAGCCTCTGCCTGCACTGCCTTTCTCCTTCACTGTCATGTGACCGATGAAGCAAGCTGCCTTTGCTGCCACCTTCATTCCCCCTCGCACTCCTGCCTCAGTTGCCCACACTGACTCTGCCCTTGCAAATGTTCACTTTCCATCACCAACACCCTGGATATCCTTGCCCCTGTCATGAAGATCCTAATGAAGCCTGCCTCCAGGCGCAACACATGTAATGTTTCCGACCTAGCCGCTCTGAAACGCAAGAGCGGAACTGGTGGGAATCAGACACATCCTCTGACAAACTGGCCTGTCGCCTGCCCCAAAGGCATTACAGACTCTACATTTGTTTGAATAAGAGGGCTCACATCCAAGCCCGCATCTCTGGGCCACTAACAACTCAGGCAATCTGTTTAAAATCTGCAAGGAACTTTCCAATCCTTCTGCTGCCACCACATCTCCTCTGCCATCCCTGACCTTCCGTACCTGTCTGGCCTCCGACTTCTAAAACCCAGGACATTCTGTCCTCACTCTCCTCTAACCCCTGCCTCTCCAGCTGCCAGGCCTCCCTTGTCTCCCCTCTCCCCTTCCCTACTTCTCTCCTCCTTCTCTCCCATAGCACCGGATGAGGTCTCTAGACTAGTCAACTTTATGAAAGTCTCCTCCAAAGAGGTGCTCCCCTGCTCCTCTAGAACTATCAAAGACAAGATTGCCTCCCTTGCACCTTCCCTGGCTGATTTCTGTAACCACTCCTTTGCCTCTGGCTCCTTCCCTCAACCCCTCTCATGTGCACCCCCCCTTAAAAAGCTCTCCTCTGAACCCTCCTGCCCGATAACTATTGCCCTATCTCCATTACCCCTTTACTGAGCAAACTCCTGGAGAAGCTTGCCATCTCCCAACTTACCCGACATACAGAATCTGCTGGCGCTGCCAGAGGAACGGAAACTGCTCTACTAAACACCTGTGATGACTTGCTCTCTAATCTTGATACTAACTCACCTTCTGTTCTTATCCTCCTGGATCTTTCCTCCGCCTTTGCCACGGTCAATCATGCTACCCTGATAAATCGACTCTGTAACACCCTTGGCATCACAGGCCTGTCCCTGGACTGGTTGACCTCCTTCTTCAACCATCCTTCCCAGGTTCAACTGGGCCCTTTTCTCTCCCCTACCACACTCTTCACCTGCAGCGTCCCTCAAGGCTCTATCCTCTCGCAGTGGCTTTTCAACATCTACCTTGCCCCCTTGGCCCACTTGATCTTCTCCTTCTCTCCTCACTTCCAGTCTTATACAGACCACAAGCAGCTCTGCTTCAAGCTTCCCTCTACTGCCTCCTCTTCCTCCTCTTTCATCCCTGACTGTCTGACTGCCATCAAGTCATGGTGCGCTGCCAATTACATCTGCTTTAATGCCAGTAAGACTGAGATCCTTTTCATTGGGACCCCAGCTCCTACCTTCCCCCCTTCTGGTCGGCCCTTTATGGGTCCCCTCCCCTCATCCTCTTGTGAGGCAAAAAACATTGGTGTCTCTCTCCTCACATCGCGGGCCTTGCCAAGAAGGCCCACTATCAGCTGTACCTCCTCAGAGGCATTCTCCCTTTCCTCATCTTCTGCCAGAAACTCAATGGGCCTCATTACAACCCTGGCGGTAGCCGTCCCTGTAAAACAGGCACGGCTGCCGCCAAAGTTGCATTTTTTCCGGCGCCCAGAAATGAGCAATTACCGGGTCATTACGGCCTTGCCGGACCTTGTATTTGCCCATTTCTGGGCGCCGGAAAAATGTCTTGGGAAGCCGGATGCACTGGCACAGGGCAGACCTGGCGGAATGAAAGGCACCCGTGAGCACAACTCAGAGTTTGCCGGTCCGGATACAACGGTACCGGCAAGCTTACCTTTACCGTTGTATCTGGACCGGCAAGCTCGTAATGAGGCCCAATGTCTCCAGAGCTCTGGTGTCTCTAGGTTTGACTACTGTAACAACCTCTTCCTTAATCTTCCTTCACCCTCCCTTCGTCCCCTTCAACTAATCCAGAATAGGACTGCAAGATTTATTCTTGGCCTCAAACCCAGGGACTGCATCTCTCCAACCCCATTTTCTCTCCAATGGCTCCCAGTTGCTGCTAGGATCAAATTCAAGACCCTCTGCATCATCCATAAGACTTTCTGAGGCCTGGAACCCCGCTACATCCAACTCTCTTTCACTAAATACCTCCCTGCTAGAGCCCTTTGGTCTGCTAGCTCCAACACTCTGTGACTCAGACGCTTCTCTAAGCAGAGTGGGGGGTAGATTTCTCTCCTCCTCAGTAGCCTCCCTCTGGAACGGTCTCCCTGACCCTCTCAGTCGTGGGCCGGATCTCCTTAAATTCAAGAAGCTCCTCAAGACCCTCCTTTTTTCCTCCTTCTTAACTCTCCCCCGCCCCTGCTAAGACCTTTCTTCTTCCTCAGTGATGGGCTGCCTGGTTCCCTCTGCGTACTACAGGGCCACAGGACCCCCCCCACTGACTCCTCTGCACTTACCTGCATTCCCTGACACTTTCCCTCTGGCCTCCCCTGAGCACTTGCACTTCGCCCCTTTCACCATTTTCCCTTCCCACCTTAGCACTTTGTTTTTCGCAGACCATCACCGCCACCCTCCTCCCTCCCCACCCTCAAACTTCTAGTTCTGCAATTGCACATCCGAATAACACAAGGTCTAGCGGGACCGTTATTCTATCTTTCTCCTTTGTTCCCCCCCACTTTTTTGTCTTGTGGCGCCTTGAAACACCACTTGTTGTATAGGTGCCTTACAAAGAGCCAACATAAATAAATAAAATCATTCAAAGCACCATCCATTACTTAAACCAGGGATCTGCAACCCTGCACATCCATAGCCATTGTCTTTGCAGTTAGGGTTGATGGAAGTTGTAGTCCAGAACATCTGGAGAGCCCCAGGTTGCAGACCCCTGACCCACATTTTCATTTCCATTGGCATTGTGGAAGAGAGGACGGTAAGATAAGGAAAGTGCTATCAGTGAGCCCTACATTGTAATGGAAGGGGGGGGGCTTCATCCGCTATCCTGATGCCCTTTCCTCCCTTTGAATTTGAGGTTTACTCGGCAGTAACGCAGGGGCATGCATGCTGGGGGAGGACATGTACAACAGACGGCTGTGATCTGCCTAACTACCTCAGGGTTCAGTGCGCTATATAAGCAAATAAAACCAAACCAATCCTATGCAAGGCTAAGCGCCGAGCCCTTTTAAGGGAAGCCCTGCCCTGTTAAGCGGGTGCATTTGCCCTTTAAAAGAACATCTTTGCCCTCCAAATGTATATGTAGTACCCCCAAAAGTCGAGAAAGCCCTGCACTTTAAAAACAATACTGGGGACAAAGCTGAAGTGGGGGAAGATACCTTCAGAAGAGATATGCGCACCAAGGGGACACACATAGACACATAGGGCCTCATTATGACCCTACCGCCAAAGCCGTAATAAGGCCCATACACTGCTGACGGACACACACTCTGAGCATAGGTATAAATACGCGGACGGGAGAGAGACACACTGAGGAGGGATATACTTGAGGAGCAGGGACATCTCTCCCACTGTTTTCCATCCCTCTCCACCCGCACTGCTTTCAACGTCCTGAAAGAGGTGCAAGGGAGGGCTATACAACTAATGGAAGGGAGCATCCCTCCAAGACAGCTGACATTCGCAAACCTCTCGAGTTCCAAACCCTCAGCTATGGTACACGATCCTCGGCAGTACCTGGTGTAACTGCCCGAGGACATGGAATACAGCTACCCCTAGAGAGGCCCGGTGCAGCGCTGCACATGCCCGGGCTAAGCAAGGAAAGGACCTTCTCGCGCAAATGCCGGGCATGCGCAGTAGGATTCGCGCACATACCAGGCGCCATAAATCTGCCCCAAGTGTCTTGTTTCCATCTGGGCATTTGTTCATTTCTCAGCTAGATGGACGGCAGCTGTCTTCGTGACCTTCTCCCCAGATGTGCAGCTCCATTTTTCACATATGAAACCCCAGGACACAGCAGACGGGCTACTCGGAGATATCTGCTTCTCATGGCAGTACACATTTTAGCCAATATTTATTTACGCATTATTTGAATTAAAGCCTTGTTGAAACGGTTAGACATTTTTTTTTTGCAAAGGGTTCGCGCATTGCCTCTCGGCTACTTCGGTGAAGGGTGGCCAACTTTCTGTCAGTCGCGCTAGTCCCGTTTCCCAGACCCACGGGTCTGGTGTGTTATTGGGTTTATGTAGTGCAGCCGCTGCCATTAGTCTGGTTTCTTGGAACTTTGGTGCCGCCAGGAGAAAAAGATGGGTATAGTTAGGGAGCACTTCAAGATTGCTCTCCCATTGTGCGTGCAGATCATATAAGCAAGCAGGGCTGGCCTGCGGGGTGGTGAGCTTCTAGGTGTTTTTGTTGTTCAGTCCGATGAGACATAGCCCGGCTGTAACCTGCATGTTGTGTATCTGGTCAGTGGGCCTCTTTCCGAGTCGGCCGGTCCGGTATTAAAGTGCCGGCATTCAAGAATATAAATAAATAAAGGCATGATATTATACTTCCTTATAAATCCTCATGATTCTACGTAATTATAAGTCTTCCATATTATAATATACCTTTTTGGATCCGGTTATGTTCCTGCATAACTCCTTATATATGGTTATGTACATCCGTATGAATCGTCAACATGTGTTTCACTGTTTATACAGCTTCATCAGGAGGAAAGAGAGGGATACTGTATGTGGGCAGTCAGGATAGGCAGGTCCTTCGAGATCAAGATGGCGAATCTGTTCAAAAGGATTTCTCTACACGCAAGCCTTTGGTATGGTACCAATTCTTTCTATTATTCACTAGGAGCACTTTTGAGACCCTTTAAATCGACTGCTATTCCTTACAAGGCAGGCAAGAATATTCAAAATCATCAAGGAGGTGAGAAACCCGAATTGCAGTTTTACAATCCCTAAACCCTCTTAAAAACCTTTCAACAACATATCAAATTATTACTGCAACAAAGTAAATATCATCCAGCAAACCATAGACACTGATCTACTCGACAGGGCTTGACGCAGCCATTAACATGGCCTTATCAAGAGGAGTTGGGAACCCTTCTCAGCCGGTGGCGGGAGGTCTACCAGGGAGAAATCCAAAGACAGTTCTACCTGTAGGGGGACGGTGGTACTTGAGAGGGCCCCAAATGCATTCCCCTTGTGCCAGTATGTCTCTGTGTAGACCACTTATAGCTCCAGTCTTGCCACCAAGAACAAAATCTTGCCAGGGATTTTGTGTTGCTTTCAGAACTTCAAAATCAGAGGACGAAGAGAAACCTTTACAATTGCCACAGAGTCCTGCCCCTAAAGGAGAGGCAGCTACAACACAGACAGATACCATAGACTATCGAGACCAGGAGAGAGACAGCGACCTAGGTAAGCTGCCACCGTGGGCTGTGATGGCCGGGGATAAGAAGGACACATGAAAGCTGCTACTATGTGAGGCAGACCCGCAGGGCTGCCGAGAAATCACAGCAAGCCTGTGCAACATGGCGGCTACACCTACCCTCCCCCAAAGAACTTTCTGGGAGACCGGTCAGAAATAAAGCTCCGGACAAGAACTCTTGCCTTCCCACGCTGCCATTAATGTTATGCGCAAGCCTGCATGGAAAAAGTGGGCGGGACTTAGCCACTGATTTAAGACTTTGGATCTCTCTCTCTCTCTCTCTCTCTCTCTCTCTCTCTCTCTCTCTCTCTCTCTCTCTCTCTCTCTCTCTCTCTCTCTCTGTCTCTCTCTCTCTCTTTTCTCTCTCTCTCTCTCTCTCTCTCTCTCTCTTTTCTCTCTCTCTCTCTCTCTCTCTCTCTCTCGCTCTCTCTCATCTCTCTCTCTCTCATCTCTCTCTCTCTCTCTCTTCTCTCTCTCTCTCTCTCCCTCTCTCTCTCTCTCTCTCAGATTGGTTACAGAAATGGACCCAATTCTGGACAGGAGAAGTGTATAAACGCCAAGAAGTGAAGTAGAAAGTGTGAGTGATTCAGGTGAGGTTGAGGTGAAGGATTAGCAAGAGAACAGCAGGAGGGAGGAAGGAGTGGCAGTCGGTGGAGGCGAATTGTGCCGCATGTGTGCTATTGGCTAGAATGGGGAAGTGGTGCTTCAGTGTGAGTGTGCAGGTTTCTGTGGCGGGTGTTTAGAAAAAGTAGTGTAGGGAGTAATAGATAAGTGAATGAGTACTGAGTGAAAGGAGGGTGACTGTAGTGTGGAGGAGTGTGTTGTAGCTTGGAGGAGGGAGCAGTAATGTGAAGCATGGAGTTGGTGTGTGGTGGAGGGAGCAGTAGTGTGATGAGGGAGCATTATTTGCAGAGGAAGAAATACAATTAACACTCCTGGATAACTCACAATTTAAAAGAAAACGTTCACATGACAGAGATCCTGATCCCTTCCCACACCACAAGCAGCACCCACAGAAATGTGCACTCATCCGGAAACCTCAGAAGTAACCAAGGAACTTCCCCACTAACACCTTCATTCTCTAATGATATATAACCTACATGCATACCGGCTACACCACCTGGACATGGCATGCCAACGACCTCTCCCAGCAGATTTCAACCAACACACATTTACAACCCTAAAACCAGTGGTCGAAGTGTACGAAAAGTAGTAGTGGAACTATGTTCCCTGCTGGCCTGCACCCACTCCCCACAAACCCCATCACCACGCCCCCTCCCACACACAATACAACCCCCCCAAACAAAGGTGCCTGCTGTTTAAGGGAATGTTCAGTGCAGTTTCAACTTCCTACACTTTTATTTTAAAACAAAACCATTCCGGAACGGTATCTTTTTACAATAAAACTATAGGAGCTGTAACAGGTCATTTAAAAAAGTACAGGAGCACCGCTCCCGACCGCTCCCGCTCACTTCGACCACTGCCTAAAACCAACGTATATACCACACCTCCTGACCAGTACATCCTAGAATCGTGAGTACACAAACATCCCCCTTGGAACGAGACACTTCTATGCCATGATAAAGAACACCTCGAAACAGATTTGAACTAAGAGCTAGAGTATTTCTCCTCCTTCTTACCTAGTCCCTGCCCCCTTTGTTTTAAACCCAACAGAGCGCTTGGAGACCATGCAAATGGAAACGGTGTGCTATATAAATCCCGGTAACATAACATAACTTGAACATGCAATATTATTCTTGTCCCTATATACATCAAAACTGGGCACCAATATGGCACTTCACCTGAGGCAGTATACATCTTTGGACTAGCGTTGGCCATGAGATCACCCAACTGCCTTAAAATAAAGCTGTAGTAGTTATATATGTCTGCTATAAACAGTACCTTTTCCACATATAAAAAGTAGGGACATACAACACATGTTTGGCCGGGGATGTGGTCCCTCCCCAGCTTTTCATGCAAGGATAGAAATGTCAAGTTGCAAACTATTAGCCAGACATCAAAAGTTACGCTACTGCTCATTTCCCCACATGCAAACAGCACATCGGTTCTTACCCACCAGGAAGCAATTATCACTCGTCACTGGCTATTTTTAAGTGCAAAGGTTGAGGTCCATTTTTGAGAATCCTTAATGGACGCTATCAGGATCTATATCTCCGCCCAACGACCTTTTCATCTCACCTGAGATAAAAGTTAAGGATATGATGTGAATTGTGGTGGCCATTAACGGAATGAAGAGTGAGCAAGTTCAAGACTGCAGAAGGGCCAATATATCGTAAGTTGTGCTTTACGATAGAGTGACTAAGTGACTCCACTTCTCCAGTACTGGGATTTCATTTAACAGACTAATACTTTCTGGGAATTGTAGTCTTGGAGAACTACCATCGATCAACTTGACTTTAAGCACCAGAAAAAAGTGTTTTTTGAACAGCAAGCTCATTACTGGAATCCTGCTCTCCTGGGGGCCTGGAGACATATGGTCAACCCACTTAAAAGGTATCATTGCTATTCTTGTCTTAATTTCCTATTTATGTTTTAACTTTAATAGATAAAATGCTTACTTTTTGTCATTTTAATTTTCAAAGTATATTTTTTCAAACTTTCATTTTTATATTTGAACAAGACACTAAATAAAAATAATGTATTCATACAGAAATATATTTTGTAAAAAGAATTGCAGTAACAGGGTTTCCTCTTGAAATAAACCTTCTAACTATGAAGTGTGATGAATTTCCTCGTTCACGTGCAGAGAGTGGAAGGGTCGCTACCCTTTCTTTGAGCACCTGAACTGCTGAGTCGAAAAGATAAAAGATGACTACTAATGGTAGCATTTAGGATTTGAGGAGACTATGGCCCTTATTACAGTTTTGCCGATATAATGCCGGAATTACCGGTGGGATACCGGCAAAACTGCCTTACCATTTCCGCTGCCCAGTATCCCGGTATTACTGGGATAGTATAAGCGGCAGAGATGCCGGTAAGTTCCCATTCCATGAAATCCCATAGGACTCCATGGGATCGGATTGCTGGAATCAGTAGCACCAGTGCCGATGATTACGGCATTTTTTTGCCAGTAGGGGCCTTATCTACTGGCAGGTCAGCCCTGCTGGTAGATCACTGCCCCCCTGGCAAACTTTTTTCCCCGGTCTGAAAAAATGCTGGTGCCGGTATTACCAGCAATTTTACTGGCATTTTCCAGACCAGGACCTTGTAATGAGGCCTAATGGCTGAGAGAGATAAAGTGAAGCAGAGCTGTGCCTAGAGCTGCCAGAAACATCTGGTAGCAGGGTTGATACATCAAGTGCTTCCCAAACCTCTGGAGATCTAAGAGAGCAAGGAACTGCAGAGCTGCTGATGGACACCAGTCTGATGAGAACTACCAATCTACAATGAGTTTCGGAAAGACTAACTAAATCCCCACTGTGGAGCGGTGAGCAGAAGCTTGTCAACAAGCTCAAGGTAAAGACAAGTGCAGAGAGAGATTGAATCCAACCCCTGAACACCATGGCCAAGGAAAAGGTGAGCAACGGATAACGTTCTGAATATATCGCTGGGGGGAGATGCAAAGAGAGGCGGGAGAAGCCAAAAGAATGGGGAGAAAGACTGAGGAATGTGCAGTGGGCACGCAAGGCCAGAAGTGAACAGAGATCCCAGCGAGGAATTCGACCATCCACACGGTGAGTGTGCGCACGCCTGGCCTTTTAAAAAATGTTAAAAATTAAATTGAATGATGGTAGATCAACCTCCGTAAAATGTGTGGGGCTAATCCGCACACATTTTCCTATGCTCACAGCACGACATACACTTAGAACAGTGTAGACTGCGTGGACACAGCCTACAGGTGCTGTCTCCCCTGTCATATTTAGTTGGGATACGGCAGCCAAGAGTATATCACAGTATCTCAAGAAGGGGGAGGGCAAAACCTTCCTCCTGCCATGGCCAGCCTAATTAACTAACAAAGGCTCTATGGATCTGCCCTGTCCTTTGTTAGTTGCTGGTGGCAGCCTTGCATATTAAACAGAGTTAATTCAAACAGGCCCATAGGAGGACTGGTCATTGGACTAACAAAAGACAGGGAATCCCCAACAACTTTTGATATGCACTGTGTCAACCTGAAGGCAGCTCCCGCCTCTCAGTATCAAGGGCAGTGACCTGTCATGTGTGGGACTATGTATTTACAGTACTCATCCCCGCAGGTGGACCCTATCCAGAAGGTACGAGAATGTGGTTTGGCAGTGACCGAAAGTCTGGTCTCGCCACAGCTTCAAGGGAGGCCTGCTGTTTTAATCAGGAACCACAGAGAGCTCCATTAACAAGAGAGACCCTTTGATCCAAAACAGACAGGAAGATGGGTGGGACTTAGTATTACATGTTTTCACCCCTTTATCTTTTCTGTTGCAAAGCGCTCTACTTATGGCCTCATGCATACAGAAGATTGTTTCTGGGGACCCAAGATTGGTTAATTAAGGTAGGCTTAGCCTACACCAATCACTGTGGAGCATTTGGCTTTACAAGAGAGTTTAGCCCCTCTTTTGGGCATGTCATCTGGCCCGCAAGGAATAACAAGTAGCGCTCATTTGGACCCTGGCTGAAGGTACAGTCTGTTTTACCGTTTCCGCCAGTAAAGGAAGGCCAGGATTTCCAAAGAGGGAAGCAAGATCCCTCCCCTAAACATCTCCCAGGGAACAGAGGGAGATACTGAATCCAGAGAACCCTCCAGCTGCTCTAGAACCAGTATCCAGCCAGCACACAGCATGCCCCGTGAGGGTCTGCAAGCAAGCAAGCTTCCTAGGTGGGAAGTGCCAGAGAGTCTCTGAACCATACCCAGGACAAGGCCGGTGCCTGCAACACTCTCCTCAGCTTTGGGCCGTCCGTCTTAAAGGATGACGCAAGCCCAGTGAAGAAGCACAGAAGAATCCGTAGACAAGCATAAACCAGCATCCACCTTAAAGGAAACTTTCGAGCCAGTCGAGCCCCTCAAGCTGCAACCGACTGCACCGCTGACTGTTGTCATGTCGCAGTCGTTCATGTCGTCCGTGATGCCTCAGCCAATGCTTCAGATCCGCCAACCAGCTCTGAGACAACGATTCTTGACCCTGAGTCGCAGTGTAGGCCAGCCTGCATCCATCCATCCATTCAGCCTCGTTCGCCGAACTTCCTGCCGCCTGATAACCACAGCTGTCTCCCATCTTGATCTCTATCGCAGGAGCTGCAAAATGCCCTGAAACCCGACTCGACCCTGTCAAGCACCAAGAACCTCTACAAGCACAAGTTACATTGTTGTTCTGCCCCCCTGGTCCTTCTTCAAAGGCCTCTAGTGACATTTTACGACCCATTGCTCCCTTTGTGTTGAAACCAAGTGTCCTTGAACTATTGCTACCCTCTTGTCAGTATCCCAAGTTCATCCGTTTTCCATCTTTGAAAACTGTCTGTCTTCTGCATTCCATTACAGGGTGGGTGTATTTTGTAGTGTGCTAGTATTGTCTGGTGTGATAATAATAAGGTAGATATTTTTATACAACCTTGACTGCACAGTCCTTTTCATAATTGGGTAATAATTGTATTTTCGCTGTGTTGCAACTAACCAACGATCCAGGACCTTGCGTAGATATGCCTGCCGTTCTGTCCACATTACCAAAATTGGACAAGGAGGTTTATAATTTGCTTGTGTTTCCAATCTGTTCGGCTCCCTTCGGGTGTACTAGAGGTGTGGGGCTGATTCATGCTTTAGAAACCGATATTCATCCCTGAACCACTGGTGCCCCGGAAGTTAATTTGTCACAATCCCAGAGAGGAATAGTTACTGTGAATGTCCAGAGGGAGGACCTGGAGAAGAAGTGTACTGTAGGAGTTGCAGTTCAACCACTCAGAAGAACTACTGAAGTGGCGCTGACAAAGTCAAGTACACCAGAGCAGAACTGTTTGCGAGAGTTGTAATGTAAACTCTCCAAAGACCAATTGCAGAGTCGCTGACGCACTCAAGAGAGCCAGGGAAGAATTGTTTTGTGGGAGTTTCGGTGCAAACCCTCCAAAGACCAAGCACTGATAACATCGATTGCACCAGAGAAGGACTGTTAGTGGGTGCAGTAGAGTAATCAATCCAAAGACCGAACTCTGAGACACTGATAAAGTTGTTTGCCCCACAGAAGAAGTGTTTTTGGGAGTTTTGGTGCAAACGCTCCAAAGACCGATCACAGAATCGCCGACACTGTCAAGGGGGCCAGAGAAGAATTGTTTGGTCAGAGTTTAATTGCAAGTGAAATGTGAAGGTATAAGTCCCCACATGCTGCCAAAAATCCCCTTGGACCTGGTACAGGGCAATAGGGCAATGCCGAAAGGCCAGCCCAACATGTTAGTGTGGGCCAATTTTCTGAGCTAATGTGATCCACTTTAACAGTATGCCTCACGCTTCACCCAAAATATATCCTCCAGTACTTCAAAATCAGATGCATGATTTGGGGTGATTTATGGTTCCTGGGAAACTTTTCTTTGGCCCACCCTGACACTGAGCTCCTGCCAAGCACACTCCCAGTTCGGGTATGACGCTAGCAGGATAGTTGATTAGGGTTTTGGCCGCCCCGTGCCCTTCTCTCGGTTCTCTCCTAGGACACTGTGTGTGTGTGTGTGTATGTGTGTGTGTGGTATGTCTGTGTGTGTACTTTTCAGAGAAGCAAAGGCCAGGCTTGGAAAGCATCATGTTTGTCTTGGCCAAGGCAGCGGGAATGCTAGAGTCCTTCTCCACATCTCTACTGTGCAAACATGTTAGTTTTACCTCTTGACACCCCACCAGGCAGCACTTTGATATTTCCAGGCCTTTTAGGCTAATCTGTGGTCCCAGGTGGAGACTGCAGTGCTTAATAGGGGCGCATCTTGGAAAGGGGGCCCCCATAAGGGCAAGAAGAGCGTGAAAGTAATCCGGCCGTCGATCATGCTTTTAATTCTTTCTCTATTATTTGTTTTTATTATTAATCAGACAAATTAGGCAACAAAACAAAGGCCACCAACATCTGATGGGTGCATGCCAACTTCTCAGCCATCACCACAATGTCAAAAAATATTTCCCCATCTTTTATCTCGATCATGCATGTCTAATAAATGTTTTGTATGTTTTCCATGGACAGGATTCGACTAAATGATAGCATGTGATAGTTCAAACGGAACACAGGCAGGTTTTGGTTGATTTTTAGGATCCTAACGTTGATGTTCTAGAGTAAGATGGAGGAAGCAGATGAGGGTGTCGAGCAAGAAGGTGACGTGAACAATACACACCAAGAGAAACAATCACAGAGCCTACAAGGGGGACACAAGTAAAAGAAGGGAGGTTTCCTAAGCACCAGAATTCAACAGAGCTTTGCTGGGCACATGAAAGTGGTCGAACTCTGCACTTTTTTTCACGAGAGTTGAGGTCGCCTATCTATACATACTGGAACGTCACTGACGTCATTCTGAATTCAACTTGCATCAGCTTTGCAGAGGTGTCCATATACTGCCAAGTTACTCCTAAAGGCATCAAAAGGGAGGAGGAAGAAATTGGTGATGGACGTCTGTGTAGAATGACTTCAAAGATGCAGTGAATGAACACAAACCTCTGGAATTTTGATGCGTGGAAAAATAAACCTCTGAGGCCCGTTTCACTATTCTGCCCCAACCCCATCACATGCTCCTTCTTGTACACTCTTTTTAAATAGTTCCCCCCCAAAAGTATAGAATTGAAAGTCTATTTTTCATGGCATCTGCATGCTAAATAAAGTTATGAAAAGTTGAAGGTTTATCCAGTTGGGCTTGATGCAGCAGGAAATACTACGATCTGTCACACAAACATTTGGTCCAAGACAAGATACGGCGCTGCCTATGCCCACTCTGCCGTTGACATGATTCTATGGTCCAATGGCTGAGATGGGTTTTGGTGCTAGAGGGGATCTTTGTGGGGTACCTGGAGATACCATTTCAATTATTTTCTGGGAGCAGAGTAAGTGCGTGGAATCTGGAAAGAACATGGGCGTGTGGCGACTTTGCCCGCATACCCTCCACAAGCTGCACTACTGATTCTCCCTGCACTGTGCTAATATAGAACGTGGGGGGCGGACTCGCTTTCGGCTGGGATGCCTAGATGGTCACGTAGTAAATTTAAACCCTGACCACAAGGTATCTACAGCAGTGGCAATACTCAGCATTAGCGCCGGGTCGGGGGAGCAGCTAATCAAGTTCCTTGGGTCGCGGGCTGAAACAGTTAATCTCTATTTGCGTTCCATGGAACCTGGAGGCTGCTTCGCCTATCCGCAGCGCCATCTTTTCCCCACCCTCCCTTTACTTTATTTTTTTTAATGTTCCCACAACCCCCCCGCCCTACTTACCTCACCGGCAAACTTCTGCTCCGGATCCATGGCCGCCAAGGAAATGGAAGAGGGGCTCTGTATGTAAGGTAGGAGGACTGCTACACAAGCATCAATCAGCGTCCCATCTTTTAAGGAATTTTCGAGACAGTCGAGTCCTTGAACCACAACCGAATACCCTGCTGACTGTTGTCAGGCTGCAGTCGTCACAGCCATGCGATGCACCACGGCCAGCGCCCCAGATCCGCCAACCAGCACAGAGACAAAGTTCCATGACTCTGAGCTGCTGTGTAGGCCAGCCTGCAGCCGTCCGTCCAGCATTGCTTGCCGAACTGCCTGCTGCCTGATACCTGCAGCTGTCTCCCGCCACAAGCTCTGTTTTAGGAGCTGCAAAGAGCCCTGGAACCGCCTCAACGCTGTCGAGCATCAAGAACCTCTTAAGCACCAAGTACATTGTGGTTCTGCCCCCCTGGTCCTTCTCCGAAGGCCCCTAGGGACAGTTACGAACCTTTGCCCCTTGGTGCTGAAACCAAATAACCATGAACAGTTAAGACGGATTGCTTTACCAACTACCCTCCTATCAGTATCCAGAGTGCTCCCCTTTCCCTCGTGAAACTGTCTGTCCTCTGTGTTCCTGTACAGTGTGGGTTGAATTTAGTAGTGAGCTAGTACTGTCTGTTGTAGTAATATAAAGTAGATTTTTTATACAACCTTGACTGGACAGTCCCTTTTATCATTGGGTTATAATTGTATTTTCGCTGTGTTGCAACTAACCAACGATCCACGACCTTGCGGAAATAAGCCTGCCGTTCCGCCCACGTTACCAAAATTGGACAAGGAGGTTTATAATTGACTTGTGTTCCAATCTGTTCGGATCTCTTCTGGTGTACTATAGGTGTGGGGTTTATTGATGGTTTAGAAACCGATATTCATCCCTGGATCACTGGTGCCCCATTAGTTGATTTGTCACAGACACACAGCAATAACTCATTTACTGAGCAAAGATTTTGTGAGGGAGCATACTTGATAAGTTTCTCAAGGAGATAAAGTGCTCCAGAGCTATAATAGATAAAATGGACAAGGCATTTATGCGCAGCCAAACAAATCTGAAATTAATCAAACCCAGTAGTTGGGATTCTCATCAGGATCAGTATGTGGGGGGAGCAAAGTGATTCATTAGAAGTAATAAGCGGCTTAGTGATGTTTAAAATGTAGGTAATGGGGGCCTGCAAAATGAAAGGGAATCCATGTCAGGGAATGGCTGGGAAACTCTAATCTAGCTCCGCCACCTCCTCTTCCAATTCTTATGCACAAAGCATGCTGCTGTGGTAGATGTACTTACACTTCACTGCAGAGGTGCATATACCAGGCATCCACGAGCAAGCACACAGCTACACTGTGGCTCTTGCAGCACAATATACCAAATAATGTACCCCACAACTGTACATTAAAAGGATGCACTGAATAGTTCTGTGCCTCCAAAAAGCATGAGGCCCCACGTCGCGTGCTTAGGGAGGCACAAACCCCTCAGGTGGCGTGTACTAACATATTAATGTATTCTTGTGGTAGGGTGACCAGATGAAAAAAAAAATGGGACAGGCCATAGACAAAGAAGTAGGACTACAGTAAACGCAAACAGGACTCCAGTAACTCTGTAGTCCTACTTCTATGTTGCCGGCTTGTTTCAGTGGGTTGTGTTCCAGGCACACTTCTCTCATTGGAGGAAAGCGACCAGGGAGAGGAAGGAAATGGTGGCGTCAAAAGCCTTCATGCATAATAGAGTCGCACCAGGCCCCCAATTTTAGGATTGCTGAATCGGTTCCAGCAAAAACCAGGACCGCAGCGACCTGCCCATCCAATCCCGGGACAGCGTTTATTTAATTTCCAAACTCTCGGGAGGGAGGGCGATTTCCCCGGACTGTCCCGGGAAAACCGGGACGTCTGGTCATCCTATCTTGCGTGTATGTTATTCTTTATAATACGAAAACAAAGAAATTAGAAAGACTTACAGATGTTCTGTTGTGGTTATCCAAAATAATGTAATGAGAATGAATTTCTAGATCAACCAGCATTTTACATAGTTTCCTACACGCCCCCTAGTGAGGCGCAAGAATGGGCCTCGGGTGGGGGTCAGGGGTGAGGGGGTTGGCTTGTGGCCCAGAGTGAGAATGGGCCTCATTGCATTGATGGGCCTCTGAAGGGGGTGGGCCACAAGCCTTGCAATGGGAAGGTTCCTCAGTGCAGATGTAGGCCTTAGTTCTGCAGTTTGCCTGAGTACATTGACGCGCCCCAGGTCATGGATAGGCCTCGGACTAGATATGGGCCTCGGGCAAAGGATGAGCTTCACATTGGTGATAAATGGGAATGGGCATCTTAAATGTTGGGATACAAATAAAAATGGGCCCTGGGTGGTTTCTCGGCTTGTGGCAAGGAGCAGGAGCGGTCCTTCAGTGAGATGTGGTAGAAGGCCTCATGAAACTGTACAGTGTGCTGATGTCACAAGCGCCCTATTATAAGGTAATTGGATAGTTGTGAAGCCATAGGTAGGCATTGTTAGATCTTTTTATTTTATAGGATATTTGATTGAAAATGCATAGCATATTGAACGAGATCAGGGCCGCAGAGACAAGACACAAAATTAACAATGCAGTGGAAACATTTGAGCATCCCGTCAAGTCTCATACTTCAAAAGCTTCCGGGGCCCTGCTCCTCATAAGGGGTCATACTTCAAAAGCTTCCGGGGCCCTGCTCCTCATAAGGGGTCATACTTCAAAAGCTTCCGGGGCCCTGCTCCTCATAAGGGGTCATACTTCAAAAGCTTCCGGGCCCCTGCTCCTCATAAGGGGTCATACTTCAAAAGCTTCCGGGGCCCTGCTCCTCATAAGGGGTCATACTTCAAAAGCTTCCGGGCCCCTGCTCCTCATAAGGGGTCATACTTCAAGCTCCCAGGCCCCTACTTCTTATAAGGGTTCATACTTCAAAAGCTTCTGGGCCCCTGCTCCTCATAAGGGGTCATACTTCAAAAGCTTCCGGGGCCCTGCTCCTCATAAGGGTTCATACTTCAAAAGCTTCCGGGGCCCTGCTCCTCATAAGGGGTCATACTTCAAAAGCTTCCGGGCCCCTGCTCCTCATAAGGGGTCATACTTCAAGCTCCCAGGCCCCTACTTCTTATAAGGGTTCATACTTCAAAAGCTTCTGGGCCCCTGCTCCTCATAAGGGGTCATACTTCAAAAGCTTCCGGGCCCCTGCTCCTCATAAGGGTTTATACTTCAAAAGCTTCCAGGCCCCTGCTCCTCAAAAGGGGTCATACTTCAAAAGCTTCCGGGCCCCTGCTCCTCATAAGGGTTCATACTTCAAAAGCTTCCGGGCCCCTGCTCCTCATAAGGAGTCATACTTCAAAAGCTGCCAGGCCCCTGCTCCTCATAAGGGGTCATACTTCAAGCTCCTAGGCCCCTGCTCCTTATAAGGGTTCATACTTCAAAAGCTTCTGGGCCCCTGCTCCTCATAAAGGTTCATACTTCAAAATCTTCCGGGCCCCTGCAACTCATAAGGGGTCATACTTCAAAAGCTTCCGGGGCCCTGCTCCTCATAAGGGTTCATACTTCAAAAGCTTCCGGGGCCCTGCTCCTCATAAGGGTTCATACTTCAAAAGCTTCCGGCCCCTGCTCCTCATAAGGGGTCATACTTCAAAAGCTCCCAGGCCCCTGCTCCTCTTAAGGGGTCATACTTCAAAAGATTCCGGGCCCCTACTCCTCATAAGGGTTCATACTTCAAAAGCATCAGGGCCCCTGCTCCTCATAAGGGGTCATACTTCAAAAGCTTCCGGGCCCCTGCTCCTCATAAACGTTCATACATCAAAAGCTTCCGGGTCCCCGCTCCTCATAAGGGGTCATACTTCAAAAGCTTCCGGGTCCCTGCTCCTCATAAGGGGTCATACTTCAAAAGCTTCCGGGCAACTGCTCCTCATAAGGGGTCATACTTCAAAAGCTTCCGGGCCCCTGCTCCTCATAAGGGTTCATACTTCAAAAGCTTCCGGGCCCCTGCTCCTTATAAGGGTTCATAATTCAAAAGCTTCTGGGCCCCTGCTCGGGCCCCTGCTCCTCATAAGGGTTCATACTTCAAAAGCTTCTGGGCCCCTGCTCCTCATAAGGGTTCATACTTCAAATGCTTTTGGGGCCCGCGTATTAGGGTTAAGGGTTCATACTTCAAAAGCTTCCGGGGTCCCGCTCCTCATTGGGATTAAGGGTTCATACTTCAAAAGCTTCCGGGTCCCCGCTCCTCATAAGGGGTCATACTTCAAAAGCTTCCGGGTCCCTGCTCCTCATAAGGGGTCATACTTCAAAAGCTTCCGGGCACCTGCTCCTCATAAGGAGTCATACTTCAAAAGCTTCCGGGCCCCTGCTCCTTATAAGGGTTCATAATTCAAAAGCTTCTGGGCCCCTGCTCGGGCCCCTGCTCCTCATAAGGGTTCATACTTCAAAAGCTTCTGGGCCCCTGCTCCTCATAAGGGTTCATACTTCAAATGCTTTTGGGGCCCGTTCATTAGGGTTAAGGGTTCATACTTCAAAAGCTTCCGGGGTCCCGCTCCTCATTGGGATTAAGGGTTCATACTTCAAAAGCTTCCGGGGCCCTGCTCCTCTTAAGGGGTCATACTTCAAAAGCTTCCGGCCCCTGCTCCTCATAAGGGGTCATACTTCAAAAGCTCCCAGGCCCCTGCTCCTCTTAAGGGGTCATACTTCAAAAGATTCCGGGCCCCTGCTCCTCATAAGGGTTCATACTTCAAAAGCTTCAGGGCCCCTGCTCCTCATAAGGGGTCATACTTCAAAAGCTTCCGGGCCCCTGCTCCTCATAAGGGGTCATACTTCAAAAGCTTCCGGGCCCCTGCTCCTCATAAGGGGTCATACTTCAAAAGCTTCCAGGCACCTGCTCCTAATAAGGGGTCATACTTCAAAAGCTTCCGGGCCCCTGCTCCTCATAAGGGGTCATACTTCAAAAGCTTCTGGGCTCCTGCTCCTCATAAGGGTTCATACTTCAAAAGCTTCCGGGCCCCTGCTCCTCATAAGGGTTCATACTTCAAAAGCTTCCGGGCCCCGGCTCCTTATAAGGGTTCATAATTCAAAAGCTTCTGGGCCCCTGCTTGGGCCCCTGCTCCTCATAAGGGTTCATACTTCAAAAGCTTCTGGGCCCCTGCTCCTCATAAGGGTTCATAATTCAAAAGCTTCTGGGCCCCTGCTCCTCATAAGGGTTCATACTTCAAATGCTTTTGGGGCCCGCTCATTAGGGTTAAGGGTTCATACTTCAAAAGCTTCCGGGGTCCCGCTCCTCATTGGGATTAAGGGTTCATACTTCAAAAGCTTCCGGGCCCCTGCTCCTCATAAGGGTTCATAATTCAAAAGCTTCTGGGCCCCTGCTCGGGCCCCTGCTCCTCATAAGGGTTCATACTTCAAAAGCTTCTGGGCCCCTGCTCCTCATAAGGGTTCATAATTCAAAAGCTTCTGGGCCCCTGCTCCTCATAAGGGTTCATACTTCAAATGCTTTTGGGGCCCGCTCATTAGGGTTAAGGGTTCATACTTCAAAAGCTTCCGGGGTCCCGCTCCTCATTGGGATTAAGGGTTCATACTTCAAAAGCTTCCGGGGTCCCGCTCCTCATTGGGATTAAGGGTTCATACTTCAAAAGCTTCCGGGGCCCTGCTCCTCATAAGGGTTCATACTTCAAAAGCTTCCGGCCCCTGCTCCTCATAAGGGGTCATACTTCAAAAGCTCCCAGGCCCCTGCTCCTCTTAAGGGGTCATACTTCAAAAGATTCCGGGCCCCTGCTCCTCATAAGGGTTCATACTTCAAAAGCTTCAGGGCCCCTGCTCCTCATAAGGGGTCATACTTCAAAAGCTTCTGGGCCCCTGCTCCTCATAAGGGGTCATACTTCAAAAGCTTCTGGGCTCCTGCTCCTCATAAGGGTTCATACTTCAAAAGCTTCCGGGCCCCTGCTCCTCATAAGGGTTCATACTTCAAAAGCTTCCGGGCCCCGGCTCCTTATAAGGGTTCATAATTCAAAAACTTCTGGGCCCCTGCTCGGGCCCCTGCTCCTCATAAGGGTTTATACTTCAAAAGCTTCTGGGCCCCTGCTCCTCATAAGGGTTCATAATTAAAAAGCTTCTGGGCCCCTGCTCCTCATAAGGGTTCATACTTCAAATGCTTTTGGGGCCCGCTCATTAGGGTTAAGGGTTCATACTTCAAAAGCTTCCGGGCACCTGCTCCTAATAAGGGGTCATACTTCAAAAGATTCCGGGCCCCTGCTCCTCATAAGGGGTCATACTTCAAAAGCTTCTGGGCTCCTGCTCCTCATAAGGGTTCATACTTCAAAAGCTTCCGGGCCCCTGCTCCTCATAAGGGTTCATACTTCAAAAGCTTCCGGGCCCCGGCTCCTTATAAGGGTTCATAATTCAAAAGCTTCTGGGCCCCTGCTCGGGCCCCTGCTCCTCATAAGGGTTCATACTTCAAAAGCTTCTGGGCCCCTGCTCCTCATAAGGGTTCATAATTCAAAAGCTTCTGGGCCCCTGCTCCTCATAAGGGTTCACACTTCAAATGCTTTTGGGGCCCGCTCATAAGGGTTAAGGGTTCATACTTCAAAAGCTTCCGGGGTCCCGCTCCTCATTGGGATTAAGGGTTCATACTTCAAAAGCTTCCGGGGCCCTGCTCCTCTTAAGGGGTCATACTTCAAAAGATTCCGGGCCCCTGCTCCTCATAAGGGTTCATACTTCAAAAGCTTCCGGGGCCCTGCTCCTCATAAGGGTTCATACTTCAAAAGCTTCCGGCCCCTGCTCCTCATAAGGGGTCATACTTCAAAAGCTTCCGGGGCCCTGCTCCTCATAAGGGTTCATACTTCAAAAGCTTCCGGGGCCCTGCTCCTCTTAAGGGGTCATACTTCAAAAGCTTCCGGGGCCCTGCTCCTCATACGGGCACCTTTGTGGAAGACACAGAAGAACAAAACCAGCAGGGAGACAAGACAGGGTACACATATGGAAAACGCACCACACATCAGTCTAGACCAGTGGTCTTCAAACTTTTTTGGCCTGGGCCCCCCCCCCCGCCCTTAGTAAAGTTTGGGCAAGCCGGCCCCCCCCAAAAGTGCCAGATGGACAGTATGTAGAAATTGCTATGAACTTTTGCGTGCCGTCACCGCACACTACTCCCAGTACAGACCCTGGGCTCTCCCCACCCTACTCCCACCACTACCCCAGTGCTGCCGCCCATCCTGCTCCCACCACAGTCCCATAACACAAGCATACACACATCCATACACATTTAAATAAAAAATAAATCGCCATAAACGTACCTCGCGTGGTTGCTAAAATGCCCCGCTCCAGGTTGCTCTGCCCGTATGTGCGAGGAGGCGCAGGAGCACCCCCTCGCACATACATACATGCAGTGCCCTAGCTAGCATGTCCAATGAGCTATGCAAGGCTGGCGAATCAAAACACCCCCAGCGTTGCATGGCTGTGATCATGTGCGGCTGGGGAAATGAACTGTCAAAGGCAAACAGTGTTTCCCTTTGACAGTTCAGCCAGCCCAGGAGCACCCCCTCAGCTGGAAAAAGCAGCTGAGGGAGTGCTCTGTGTTTCACTGGGCTGGCTCCTCGGCTCCTCCATAATGGGTGAGGTGGCCAGTGGGTGGACGCCCCCTCACCCATTACGGATGAGCCGGGAGCCTTGGACTGGCCAATAGGGCGATGACCGTACCAAAAATACAAAATGCTAGGGTAGGCCAGTGAAAATGGGCCACTTTTTTGGCCAATGTGGGCCAGTTTGAGGAGTTTCTTCACTATGCAGGTGGTAGTTTTGACCATTGTTGCTGAATAAATATTCTATAAATGTCACCATTTGTTTACATTTGAACAATGAAAACCCTTGAGTACTATTCAAACAGCCCGTGAAGCCTGTGACTAAACACTGAATATCCATTTGCAACTGCTGGCCATTTTTTCATTGGTGCGTAAAACCATGTTATGGCCCAGTCTGACCATGTAAGCTGCCCTTCCCATTTCCTCCAATCTAAAAAATAAAAGAATGTTTTTTTTTTTTTAACACGTTTCATGCTGGGCTCTGGCGCCCCCCTTGAGATGGATACATTGTACTGTATTTTCCTTTCACAGATTCCCAGACCCCCAGGGGGGCGCGGCCCACAGTTTGAAGACCTCTGGTCTAGACGGACCAACCATTAAAGTAGGAACAGATTGAGTGGTGCGCACGTTGGAAGCACGGTTATTGTAAACTGTACATGTGGTGGTCTCAACGGACCTTCTTTTCAGATTTCTGAATTGACCTGAATGGGTGACGTGTTAATGTGTTCTGCAGTTGCTCGCCACAGTGCAACCTATTGAATGAATGTGTAAGCGATTTGCTGTATAGCGCTTTAAATAGCAGTTCAGCCAGGGCACTTCAAAACGCCGCTGGGCAGAGGAAAAAGTGCGGGAGCGTGAAGCTGTCGGGGTGAGGCTGAAAGAGAAATGGGGGTGGAGGTGATAAAGAAACAGGTCCAGAGAGTGGGTTAGGGAGCACGAGGTCCCGTGCACGCGGTCATTTCGCTCTCTTCCCCTGCAGAAGGAGTTTCTATGATCCATGGCTCTCTAAGGAAGGGATGGATACATTTACCTGGGACGGGGGTGGGGACGGGGGTGGGGCACAGTAAGATCGGAGCGTTTCCTCTACTTGCAGAAGGAATCAGTACATTGCATTTGACGCCAGTGGGGGTTGCCAGGCCTTGCAACCCGCCTTTGCTTACCGCACACAGCAGCAGTGGCCTCTGTTTTTAGCCCAGTGTTTTCCTGACTTTTTCTCGCCAGTGATTGTCCCTGGACATGCGCATATTGTCTTCAGTGCCTCAGCGGGGTGATCAAACCGTGCCCCGGGCCCTTGGTACACTTTTCTGTGAGAAAAAAAAACAATATTGTTTCATGGTACTGGAGAGTTTGTGAGTTGCCCCTTTAAAAAAAATTATGGTAGATAGCTCACTGGTTAAGTGCTCCCCTTTGACATGGGCCCAACCTGCAAGTGCGAACCCCTCCGCAGGGCCGACTCTTCTGAGGTAAATAAATAGATGGTGATTGAATGGGGTAATAATAACAGCTACTGTTACAGCGCTTGGAAACATGGTGAAACGTGCATGTAGCACTTTACAAAAAAGCCCTAATATGAACTGACATACTGTGCTAATTCCCCCTTTGAGGGTAGCATTCATATGTGGTTGTCTGCATCTTTGAGAGCTCACTGTCTTGAGCTATGTTTAAAATAATGCTGCCCTTTAACCTAATTTGCATTCCCACAAACCCCCAATTTCATTGCTCAGTGGCTCTAAACTGGAGGTGAACTTCTACAGATGGCTACTGGGTGGCGCTATGGCTTGTGTGGTTTAGCTCAAATGGCAGATTCTACTCTTAATTCCCTCTAGAAAAGTCTAATGTCTCCACTATATTAGTTTCAAATCCCTCCAGCTTATACATTTTTAAATTGTACTTCCAGAGCCATGCACCCAATTGGATTTCGAATGTCTCTATTATATCTGCTTCTATGGGTCACTTGTGTATATATTTTAATTCTTGAACCTATCCACTATTCTGGTAGCGCGCCTCGGGGGCTGTTTCCAGGCCGTGTTCCCAGTTGTGGCTCTAAGAACTGGGCAGATGGGTTTCCATTTGCGGCAGGATTATTTTTACAAGCAAAACATGCATCTTCATTTTAAAAGCAGCTGTATGCTTCTTTCTGCCTAGAAATAAGGCTTAGATGATGTTATAGTCCCTCTTCAGATACACAGGAGCAGACATCTTTTGTGTGCCACATGCGGTTTATGCCTCCAGTCTCAACACATGAACAGCGTGGCATGGGTGGCGACAAGGGGCAGACGACCGCATTTCTCTTGCTAACTTTTTATTGTTGAAAGTAGTTGAGTAATTTTAGGGAGTAATACGGCCCCACGCCACACTTTTCTGGAGGGCTGTGTCCTTTAATCTGTCCTTTTGTGTCTCCGTTTCTTTGCATGTTATTAACCTGGAACCATTTCCAGGGCTATGTACTTGCTTCAGATTGGAAAGATAGTGAAGGGTCAAGTGGAGCGCCCTCACCTTCAAAGCAGCCGGCCATGCGTGGCTCGCCTCATCAGGGGCTCTAGCCAATGTGACCACAACCCCCACCAGGCATAAATGACACTGGCTCGCCATCCTGGGCACGATCTGGTGGTGGTACACAACCGCATGCCTGTCTTACAAGGCAACCACTGCTGGTATGTCGGCCTGCCTTACCGCAAAATTATAAAGATTGAGTGGCACAGAGCCATCTCGCAAGAAGGCCACCACCAGACTGGAAGATAGACTGTCTCGCAAGAAGCACACAAGGCAACCGTCCGTCTCATGCTATGCTCCGGTCCTCTGGAACCCCATCCCAGTGACGGACTGGACAGCTCCAAGTCTCCTTTGGTTTAGGAAAGAACTGAAGACTTTGCTCTTCCCGCAGCACCTTGGTGTAATGTAGATGCACGCCCACATCCCTATATTGGGGCTCATTACGAGTTTGCCTGCATCCTGGCAGTATTAGTGCCAGGATACCGGAAAACGAATTGCCGTTTCCGGCACTTGGATGCCGGAATGACTGGCAGATTACAAGTACCGGTAAGGACGCTATTACCAGCAACAGTAGTACTGTGCTGGTAATAAAGGCATTTATATGCCGGTAGGGGTCAGATTTACCTCCAGCTACCTTTGCACCTACCGTCAAAGTTGTAGTTGGCCGGTCTGGTAAAAGTACTGGTAAACGTTATCAGCACTTTTACCGTGTACGGGGCAACTCGTAATGAGGCCCATTGTACAGTGTTAATTATCACAGTGACATGTCTTTACCGTGCTGCCTAGCAGGGTGGGTATTACACGGGCTTAATTTTCAGCACAGGCCCTTTACTGCTTTCCTAATGGGGGCATGGGAACCATTTCAAGTCTGGGCTGGGAGGGGGCAGCAAAGGGGCAGGAGCTTCAAAGGAAACATGGCGCTGCAAGTGAATGTGCAGCACGGGCCCGCGTGGCAGGTGCAGTGCAGGAATTCGAGCATTGTGAAGACATGGAGTCATTTCTTGATCACTTGTTAAATTCTAGCTACTTATGTTTTGGTCCATGACCTGGACAGGGCTCCATTGCTCCCGTACTAGGGTTTTGCCATCAAAATATGCAATAATAAAAACAATTATAAGGTGCTAATACATCAAAACAGAATTACTGTTGCTACCAGTGTTAAAGGTGCCATCTGTGTCCAATTATGAGTTTCTGTTGCTCCCTATTACGATGTCCCCCTGAACCTTATTGAAGAATCGAGGTATTACCGCTGGTGGTAGTACTTTATGGATGTAATACCACCATGCACATGCAGGCAGTTTTTTGTTGATGGGTTTGCAAGCCCATAGTCAGGCAGACTGAAAATACGTTTAATAGGAGACCCTAAAGAGTCTAGTTCTGGTAAAGAGGGGATTTTAGACAGACTCCTCAAAGACAACTAATATAATGAAAAACAATAGTCTACCTTAAAACTGAAAAGAAAGGTGCCTTTTCATTCATAACTAACAGCTGAGAGAATGAGCACACTTGGTGGCCACTAAGTGACAGACCCACTCGCCAGCAGGGCACGAGTGGATCAAGCACAGAGACTCTAGTGAAGGGCATGCCGTCCTGGGGATGGGTGGCTCATCCATTTGTGGGCTAACCCCATGCCACGTATGCTTCCCCGCAACAGCACCTCATGTTTGAGGTACCCCTATCACGGCAAATGCTCCATGTAAAGTGCTCCGCTGCGGCTTTGAGTAACTCCTCTGCTACGCCAACTGCCAAAAATAAATACAGATAAAAGGGACACCTGAAGGAGTGCAGTTCAGGAAACACACCCATTCTCAGTTACGCAGTGCACCAGTTCTCGAAATAAATGTTTGGACTAAGAGCAGACCCGGTGTCGTTGTGGTTGATAATGGTCGTTTTACTCATGTTCTTTATTGAAAAATGTTCACCCTAAGGGAAGAGAATTTTTGTGTGTGGGTGGATTGAGGGTCTTAGCAGGTAAGCAGCATCAGCCATTGTATAGGGATGGTAAGTCTTAGCATCAAATATGTCTGTTTGCTATTGTGGATGATTGATTTAGAACTATCCGGCATTAGCCCATTGCATGGTCCAGTAGTCCATTTTAATTAGCACCCTCTTGCCTGGGCTCAGAGCAAATTTCAGAATAGAGCCAATATTGCCCACCTCTCTGTCGAACTATGATATGATATTTTATTTATATCGCACTCGTACACTGGTGTTTCAGAGCGCGGGCATGGGACCTAGCGTTGTTTGTCAACATTATGGGCGAATTTTCCCAGAAAAAGGCTTCAAGTAGATCACGTCCTTCGCTCTTCTGTTGTCACGGGGCGATAAAACGAGCTCCATTAGATTTGTGTATCATGAACCCTGGCCCCGTGAGTGTGTCCCATTGTAGACAAGCCACCTCCCTACATTAAAATTTTGGACAAAACACCCAATTGCTGTGTGTTCGTTCATCGGAAGAGAACGCAGTGCACCGGAAGAGACCTTGCGCTCATCGTGTTATTGAGCCGAACAAAATGAGATTGTTCCCTTGGATTCTTTCGGATGTCAAAGCCAAAGCAGTTGGAACATGTCGTCCCCTCAAGGGCAGAATTTGTGATCGCAATCATGAGAGCGAGCTCTCCCTGTTCTGTACATTGTGAGCACTCTTCTGCAGCTTAATGAGAGACTTAAACAATCGAGCAACCGCAGCAACTAGAAAGGAAAGACTTGAGGGGGTGGGTGGGAAAGAAATTGAACGTAGCAGGTACGTTAGCATCTCCGGATTCCTTTTGCTCACCATACGCCAATTTTTTCCATGTCACTTCATCTTCTGAAAGAGACAAATCTTCAGATTAAGTGACGGGGAAGGGGCCCAAAACCATACAGGATGATGGCAATGGTGAGTGCCATGCTTTTGATGAATACAATCGTGCCACCCTCTGACATACATTTGACTGCTAGAGGATACCTCTTAGGTTTCCAGGAATGACATTTTTTGGGTCAGGGTGGCAACAGTAGGAAATCATCAAGAGCATTCGCACCCAGGGAAGGGCCCTCAGGCAATCAGTTGCCTCGAACAGCGGGCGACAATATACATTCTCCACCCGCTGTCCCACCACCCAAGGCCCTTCCTCGCGTGGTGGCATTTGTTTTGTTTGTTAATGTGGGGAGGCTCTCCACCCCACCCTCTGCTGATCCATCCCCTTTACCCACGGCACTGCTCCCGTCTCCCGGAAAAGACATAGACATGGAAAAGTTCCTTTTCCATATGGCAGCGGCATTCATTTTTTAAACATTTTTCTTCTTTTTTCTCCTCTGGAGATCGACTGCGCAATCAGGGCAAATCTCCCAAGGAAAAATAATGAAAACCATTCGCACCCCAGATGAACCCTGTGGTATGAATGGCTTTAATACCCACTCAGGAGGGCGGACATGGCCGGTAATGGCCCTCAGCTCGGGCATGCGGACCGTTACCGGCCATGCCCACGCTCCTCAGCGGGCATGAAAGCCACATTGAACACCTCCACAATAGTAAAAGGTGTGACATTTGTTTCTAAACTCAGCTCCAGGGGTCAGTGGCTACTGAATGGTTTAAGAACAGAATCAGGGATACATTGTGTATCTACTTCTTCAATTAAAGCTGGTTTCCGGAGCCCACAAAATGGCGGTGCGCCATATTTAAACTTAAAAGTAAAAGGGATACAGCATTGATGAGTGGCAGTCTCGCTGATCTCCGTTCCCAAGAGGATGTACTTTATTCTAGAATAATAGTGATAACACTGTAAAAATCAGCACCTGTCAAACTAAACCAGAGCTATCTATTTACACGGGCTGTCTGGTGAACAGACTCAAGTCCAGTTCACTTTATCCCTGCTTGTCTCATCAGCAATTACAAACAATAGGATTCCAGAGTGTCCCTCTATTTCATATTCTCCGGCTGGGTATTGTGAGAGTTCAATTCATACTTAACTACTCTGAGCTATATTTAGTAGGGAATTAAACAATTTACCATGGCTGTATGTTCAGCATTCACCAGCCATGAAGATGATCACTTAGTTAGCTATGTGTAACAGGGTTTTCCGAGCATCCCTGTATAGAGCAACGAGTGACACGACTGCGGTCTGAATTGCAAGGTGTTGCAGACCTGTGTCCGAAGGATTCTTGTCTACTGTATTTTCCACCATCCAGTCCTGTGTCCTGAATGTGGCGGCTCTTCGAGAGAGAGAGAGAGAGTGTGTGTGTACACGTGTGTGTACACTTTGGGGTCCCGTGAGATGGCTGAGGACAGGGTTGAGCTGTGGTGGGCCTTGGACTCTAGGCTGATCATTTCCTGGGGAAACAAGGCAAAGGATGGTAACCCACTTGGGGAGGCTGGTTTGCATGGAGTGTGGCGTTGAATGTCGGTGGTGCAGGCAGTGGCATATTCCTGCCTTTAGCACTGATCCCTTTCTGCGGCTTTGTGACTGTGGTAGACCTCTTGACCAGGCCAGCATCTTCCTGACCTTGGTCTGCCTGTCATGGGCACTTTGGGTCAAATTCCTTCATATAGGCATTGGGCGCCATCTTGCCTGTGGAAGCTACCCCACTGCTTGGGAAGATCAGAATGATGCAGTGGATCGCTTGTCCAGTTAGCAGTTAGGCTTCTTGGGTGGGTAGTTCAGTTAGAAACTCTCTCAGTAGTTAGACCTGCAAAGGCAAGCCTGACACAGAGTCACTGTCCCCTGCCGTGTTCCCTAGCTCCGCCCTAGTCCTATGTAATATCTTGGCTAGGTGTCCAGCTCAAGCATCTAGGGTGCCCTGTTAGTGTGGAGGAGATGGGCTACTCTTGGGAATATCTACCTGTGATGAGGCTAAGCTGGGGTCCCTCTGTTCTCGCGATCAGTCCTGAGTGCGCCTGTTGCGTTGCTCCTCTGTGTCCTGTGCACGCCAGTCTGGGGACCCTTCCTGGTTGCTACCCTATAGAGGGAAAGTCACTGGGGGGGTCAGATACCTAATGCTGTGCTCCATGCTACTTATTCTTTTGTACGTTTTCATTACAGTCTTTCTCCCTCTACTTTGATTGGCGCAAACCACAACATGAACTCCCTCTTGATGGTTGTATTATTGCCATTATGACTCAACTCGCTTTATCAACTTCAGAAAGATTATAAATAGAGGCGCCACTGCCAGAGTGTAAACTTGTGACCTGGAGGCCTCTCAGCTATAGGTATTCACCCTACTAAGCTATCTTACTGTCTTCCCGAAACATAACTTTGCTGTTTCTAATGCTTACTAATGTTAAGTGTGTGTTTGGGAACAAGGGTTTGCAGATGGCAAATTGTTCTACTTACTGTTTTACTGGTTTGATTCATATTTTGTAATTGCTTCTACTGTTTTTATTGTATCCTTGTTGTTGTTTGGCGTAAAGCTCTATATAAACACAATAAACATAAACATGATATATAAGCAGACTGATGCATCAAGAAGGAGCATTCTTTCCCTCTTATGAGGGCGACTTCCGAGTACAACCATGTTGCCAATATGCCTGGGCGCCCTTCCGTCCAGTGCTCGTTATGTGGCAGGCGTAGTGTCTCTCCTTTTTGGTGGCTGATGTCTTTACAGTGTTGTAGCCCTTTCTGATAATGATTCTCCTTCTTCTCCAGGATATGGGTCTCCTTGAGTACCAGCACCACTCCAGGGACTACAGTTCTCATCTGGCTCATGGGTCCATCCTGCAGCCCCAGCGGAGGCGGCCTTCCCTACTGTCAGAATTCCAGCCAGGCAGTGAAAGGTAGGTCCCTGCTCAATTGCTCCGTCACCCCATTCTCTTATGGTGATCCGTCCATAGGCCCCCTCGTGTCCGACTTTGGGATGAAAGTAAAGAGACATACGTTGGCTGTCATATTTCTTGTGAGAGCATGCTTAACTTTTTAGCACGGGCTGTTTGCCGCTTGCCATGTATTGCTTTTATTTCTGTGAGGACCGCAGCAGACTTCTGGGCCTGGAGAAGCAATGGGCCTCATTTCGAATGTGGCGGTACAGTGTCAACGGCACCGGTAGTGCTAATGGCACTGCTGTTAACGTAACGCCACATTACGAGTTCTGCTCGTGGGTGCCGCTCTGCACGCCTGGTCAGACCAGGTATGCAGAGCGGCACCCACAAGCAGAACTGGTGATTGCACCGGCAACGTTATGAATGGTGCCGGTGCAACCATGCTCCCCACCCCCATTCTGCCCTATTGGGCAGAATGGGGATCGGGAGCCCGTCCACAGCGGCACCCGCGAATTGGCAATTACAGGCCCATTCACCTCGTAATGGGCCGGTTATGGCCCATTCGCGGGTGCCGGTAGCGAGTTTGGCGGCAGCCAGGCTACCGCCGAACTTGTAAGGAGGCCCAATATGTTCTGACTCACAGCATGAGAAGTGCAGGAACTCCTGTTATTGACCGCATTCCAAACATTCTGACTTCTGACGCAGAAAAGGAAACAGCAGATGCTTTTCTCTGCATTCAAGAGACAACAATGCAATTCCCAAGCAAGATTTCTTTCAATGTGACATTCCTCCTCTGGGAGCATCTACTTTCTCTGTGACAAACAACATCCAACAAATCGAAAGCTAAAACAAGGAAAAATGCGTTCCTTTTCATAGAGAGGAATCTTTACTTTTCCAGTACTCCTCATACAAGCCCAAGTGAAAACAGGTCTAGTTGAACCAAATCTACAATTAAAATGGCTAACTTATAAAGGCAACCTTGTATTTTAAATATTACAGAAATTAACACATTTAATTTACCAGCACATTTGTGTCATTATCCCTTGAGAACATTACCCTTGCCCAACTTATGGACCGAGGCCCTGGCCCTTAGGACTCATATTGCAAAGCACCACTAGGTTGTTACTGATACATTGCACGGCATCACACATCATATCATTCACTGTTATCACTGGAATCACTGGATCCCTGGGCTCTAAAACTGCAATATTGATGCAGCGAAAGGCAGAGCTGCCAGTGTTATCCAACAGCATGAGATCCCCAAACACACTTCAACCAGCTTCCCACTCCCCTCAGCAAGGCTTCATTTCACAACTTACATGCGGAAATAAAACCAAAGTATAACAAACAATGGGATTTGTTCTAAAAAAGTGAACACTTGAACATTCGGCTCACTTTTCTAAATCTTTATGTGGAAATCATTTGGGTCTTTCTCTGCCACCCTGGAGTGGGGAACGCCAGAGGGCTCTTGCCATTCTCTAACCCCGTTTCATGTTTACTTTGAACCTCTGCACGATCATTTTAGCCAGATGAAGGTCTATTTTCATAATTAGGATACTCAGGTGGTGATGATATCGATGGATAATGTGCAAAGAGCATTCATACCTTGTTTGACTCCATCGAGACATGGATGGGACAAAACGGGCCAAGTCTCAGGCAATCAAAAACAGTGTTTGTGTTTCTAGCATCGTACTTGACTAGTAAAAAAAAATAAACATATCCCTCCATTGCAAGCACAACGATTTGCATGAAACCCTTTGATAGAGTCAAATCCCTGGGTGTAATATTGGATACTACGCGGTCTATCGATGCCCAAGCAAACACTATTGTGAGCCATTCTAGCTACCACCTGATGCTTTGTATACAGGACAAGCAATCCATGAGCAGAGCTAATTGCCCCAGCCCAGTTTATGCTGTCATCAGACCAAAATTAGATTATTGCAACATTTTCTTTCTCACAAGGGCACGATATCCAGGCTTCAAGCCTTGCAAAGCATATCTGCAAGACTTGTTACCATATCATCTTGGCGTAGTCATATGTCCCCAGTGCTGCGCAAACTGCGAGAGCGGCCATTTAAAGATCGAGTCATGATTGATGCATACATCGCTTTATTGGGCATCACGAGATTACCTTTGCAAGAAAGTACAATGGCGCATTTTGTTGCTAGAGCGTAACAGTCCCCTTGACTGTTACGCTCTAGCAACAAAATGCATGCTTTTCTTGCCACGCCGCAAAAAGGACAGACTGTTCATCCACTCATTTCAAATGCAGGCTTCCAAATTATGGAACAGGTTTCCTGTAAGAATGCGCAGAACAGAAGATCTTAAGACCTCCCGGAAAGGCTCAAAAACACTGATGTTCCAGTCCTCTCCGTTGGGTTGTTTTATTCTGGTTGCTTTGATGTTGGTCAGTATTGGCTATGTTGGCATATTGGCTATATTGGCAGAGGGTTGCTATGTCCTTTACAAATGAGCAGGAGAAAAAGACACAGAAATAGAAATGAAGGTATTTAATGGGCACCACTGTTTACAGCAAGTATTGTCAGTACCATGATCCTTCATTGGAAGCAGGCATCCTAAAATTCCACACGGCGCGCATGCCTCTGTTGTATGTATGTGTTCCTCTTTATTGTCATAGGAAGCCTCGTTCACTCCCGTCACCAATTCATAAAACAAACTTGGAATAAAAAAACATAAAACTATAATCACTGTTTCGTCACAATTCTTGGCTCTGACGCAAACAATGTTACTGCCAGCGGTAATGTTTGTCTCTGGCCAAAGAGGCTCCACAACCCATTCTGCTAAAAGTAGACCATGTTGTGAAATTATTGTAAAGAAAATATTGTTTACAGATATCATGCGTTATGGATCACTTCACAACCGTAGAAACATCTGCGAGAGGCAGATGCAATGTAAAGTGGTTTTATAGGTACGACGCTCATCCATCGACAGGTCTTTTTTTTGCAGTTTTTTGCAGCCGATTTACAGCCGAAAAATCTCATCGGAGAATATGGGAGGGAGGTGGGTAAAGGGATATATGGGTTAGGGGGTGTTGGGAATAGGTGATAAATTACTTGGAAGGGGAACTGGAGGGGGAACCCCCACAAATGTAAAAAAAAAAAACATTCTATGAGTTTTTTCGGCAAAAAATCTGAGGCAAAACAATAAGCAAAAGGAAACCTGGCGACGGAATGACATAGAACCGTTTTATATAGCGCCCATCTGCCAATAATGTTTGCCTCGCTGTGCATGGCTCTTTAAAAAAAGAGGGCAGGGTGTGCTAGTCGGATAGTAGGGCAGTCAGAAGCAGAAACTTGTGGTGTTGATAGATGCAGCTAACAACAACGAGAGACCGGCGGAGTAGTTTAAAGGCGCCTGTTCCACACTCCTGTAGAAGCCTTGTGGACAATATCAAACAAAAAAAGGAACCAGCCGTCTCTCTCCTGACGAAGCTCAACCTATCATCCCACTCCCGGTCCATGGACCAAATAAGGACCGAGTCTAAGGTTTTGAGAAAATAAATGTAACAAAATATTATTTCATTTAAATACAATATGCAATTATCTTTAAAATGAAATCAGAACATTGTAAAAAAGTGTAAAACATAGTGCACTTTTACTAAAACATCAAATACAAAACCACAAATCATACTCTAAATCAGTTTTAAATAAAAAAATATAAAAAACTGATAAAAAACAACACCAACCTGCCTAAGTGTCACCTATAGATAGATGCAGGCCAGGAGGTTATAAGTACCCATTAATCGTGTGCTGATAGGAAAATCTCTATGTTGTTTGTGGTTGGTATGATATGATATGATGTGGCATTTATAACACGCCTATACACAAGTGTTTCTAGCCGCGACAAGACAAGGAGGCGGAACAAGGGATGACAAAATAACGATCGTACGAGGCCTTGTGGCATTCAGATCACGCAAGTGCGGGGAAGATGGTAGGGGAAAAGTGCCAGAGGGGAGGGGAAGGGGGTAGTGCAGTTAACTCACAAGTGCAGGCAGCAGGTGGCTCATAAGTGCAGAGAGAAGGGACTGTAGGGTTGCAGATACAGACCCTTAAGTGCTGGGGAGCCCAGAGGCAGTGCAAGGGCAACTGGACATGCAGGAGCCTCGGCCCCAGTTCAGAGGGGGTCCAGGTGACCAGTGCACAGAGTAGTCAGGTGCATCAACAGGGAAGAGCAAGAGAGAAAGTAGAAGCGAAAAGGAAGGTCTTGAGTTGCTTCCGGAACCAGAGGTGGTTCTGCTCAAGTGAGCTTCTGGGGGAAAGTGAGAAAAGGAAGACTACCTCTGAGGAGGTGCAGCTGATAGTTTGACTTCTGGTATGCACCAGGAAGGTTAGGTCTATGGGAAGTACCGGGATTGTGGTGTGCAGAAATTTACAGAAGGTAGCTGATGAAAGATGGATAGGGTCTGAGTCTGTTAAGTGCAGTAGACCTGGTCAGTCGTCTGAAGTCGTGTGGGTAGTGTAAGGATGCAAGATTTTAGAAGTGAGGAGTTAGTTGAGGGATGAGAGTGGGTGGAGGGTGGGAGTGGAGTTAGGGTGTTTTACTGAGATTCAGGTGCAGACAATTGTAGCACAGCAGAGTATTCATTAAGTTGGTTTCCCACACATGGCTGCATGAACAGTTTTACAATTGCTCGTCGTGAAGTAGCCAAGTTTCTGTTGCACAGTTTTTAGTCAGTTGCTATTATCTTTCATTTCTTTCAAAGTGGTTGGTCGAAAAGTCAAGTCTTGAGCTGTTGCCTGGCAGTCAGGTGGTTCATGTCCAGGTGGAGAGGTTTGGGTAAGGTGTTAAACATTTTTGTGACCAAAATTGAAAAAGAGGAACCTTCTTGCGGTTTCTCGTTGAAGTTTGGGACTACTACTAGTGCAGTATTGCTGGACCTATGTGTCCTGGAGAGAGTGTAGTGTTGAAACTTACTTCATTTCAAAACCTTGTGCATCGCCCATTGTTCATGCTATGGAGGGGGTACTAGCTACTTTTTTTATGGTTAGCAGTGGACAATACGTAATGCTGGCTTGATATGTTCAAATCTCTGCATTCTGGGAAGTGGTTGGGCCGCTGCAGATTGAACTCTTTGAAGTTTCCTCACTAGGTAATCTGGGGTATGAGGTAGAAGCTGTTCACATAATCTAGTTTCAGAAGTATTAGAGGAATAATGACCATGGCCCTGTGCGTGAATGTTAAGTAAGGTAAGATGTGGCATACAGCTTGGAGAAACAGCTTTGGACGATGGCTCTGATCTGTGGATCAAGAGTGAGGGTGTTGTTCATTGTGGTTCCAATATTCTCCAGCATGGGGTCTGGCATGGATTCACATGCTCATGAATATTCCCCGTCGTCAGGCTGGGAATCCTCGGTAAAGAAAAAATCAGTATCAGTTTTGCTTCTGATCTGTCTTTCTTAGTAGCAACCAATCATTGATCTCTGGGTCATACTGCCCCCAGCCAATGACTGCCCTCTCCCTAAGCCCCGCTTCTGGCAGCCATCCTCAGATTTTTACCACACGCACAAGTGTTGGGAGTCCTCGTGCTTTAGCTCTCGAGTTTTTGCTGCGTTTTCGCACTTTTTCAGGAGATTTTCTCATTTTTTCGGTTTAATCGAGCCTCACGCTCCACCGTTTCTACTTCCGATAACGGGGACCCATTTCGGATTTCTTCTGCGCCCCTCAAGGGTGAAGTTTTCGTCGAGTTTACACTTCTTGGAGGATTCCGGAAGATCTGCGGCCTACCTCAACGGACATGGCCCAGGACAAGGGAAGCTCGACGCCCAGATCCAAGCTGTTCAGGTGCTGCCCTGGATGTGGATTGCAGAACGTTTTCAAGGAGGACGAGCACTCGCGTTGTCTCTACTGTCTTCATGAGGACAAGATGCATGTGGAGAAGGACTGTGCGTTCTGCAAGAACCTTTCGGAACGGACCAAACAAGATCGTCGTTCCCGCCTCGCCGCCTGGCTGGAGAAGGGCACAGCAGGTGAGAAGGCGAAGAAAAAGTCTCAGTGGGCTTCTAAGTCCTGTGAGGGCGCCCCGGCGACAGGGGCCCAACAGAAGACCAAGCACCGCGAGTCCGCGGGCACCGGGAGCGCCGAAAGGTTGCACTCTTCGGCTGCCAGGCAGGGCGCTACTTCCCCGGCACGTTCGACCACAAGCCAGTGCGCTGGTTCGGGGAAGAGGAAGTCCGAGAACCCGGGTAAGCCGCTGGAGCGGACCCGGTCGATCTCGAAGGGGGAGCGAGGCGCTGACCCTCCCCCCAAGGCGAAGGCCCAGGACGCACCTAAGGTGGTGAGGGCTTTGATCCATCCAGCAAAGGCCTCTGCCGAAGTGGTCGCTGCGACCCTGGCGAAGCCGGCTGAGACTACGCCAGTGGAAACGGCCCCTGGGCCCAGAGTATCCCTGCCACCGCAGAGGGAGTCTTCTTTCCAGCCAATCGTTAAGACCCCTGTGAAGCCCCCGGCAGAAAAAGAGGGGGGGGGGCGGTGGCTATTACAGACTCGGAATCAGCCTCTGAGGAGGAGCTGGTGGAAAACGAGAAGGGCCTCAACGAGAGGTCCATAGGCCTCAACGAGAGGTTCATATGCCTCAACGAGAGGTTCGAGAAGGTTCGATCCCAGGGGACGGTCCCCGCTGACGTGATCGAAGATAGCGACGATGGCAACGTAGAGGGCCCAGTGGAACGGCCATCCCGTCCGTCGCAGCCATTACCCGAGCCCCAGGATAGCTCGGCGGCCATTTTGTTGGCACTCCAATCCTTATGTACCAAGATAAGGACGAGGTTACCACGGACCCCGACGGGGGATCCACAACCGGGACGTCGGGAAGCCCTCCGAACAAGCAGAGGAGAGTCTACCCCGCTTCGTGCCTGCGAGACCTGTGGACCCCTCGTCCACGCCGGACCCTAGAGAGAATACGGCGACGGACACAGCGACGGGGACAGACGATGACGGCAGCAATGACACAGCGGACATCCTGTCATCACCCCCCCACACGGGCTTCCCCAGCCGACGAAATTGGCTCTTTCCACGCCATGATAACCAGGGCATCCGAGCTCTTCCAGACCCTTAACCTAAGGCCTGTATAATCCAATGTTAATTGAAAGTATAGATATATGTCTGACTTTTATAGAGACATAACCGACTGAAAGACTTTGAACAAGTGTTATTTAGTGCATGCATTATTGAGAATGTATTATGTTAGCTTAGATAGTGACCACCCTGCTTCACAGCGACCTGACCTTCACCCATTCGGAGCACAGATGTCTGACGTCCATCCTTGAATGGAGACACACTTGATTCATTTAAAAAATCGAAACAAAAGTTGTTAAAATATATGTGTTGTTTTATTTTGTATCTTATTTTGATGACACAAAAATACAAGACTTTACACATTGTACAGGTCAGGTTGCAGCACAGCGAGAGAAGATCCCCTGTACTGACGGCAGTCACTTGGGAAAGTTTCTCTTATGGCACGAACGGCACAGGCGGGTATAACTCTTCGAACGTGGTGGCCAAGCCTCCCGTGAAGCCACCATGTAAAGGAACGATAGGCCACCAGCCTGTACAACCTGTGAAAGGGAATGAAACAAACTGTTTTTAAATGACCAAGATAAGTTTAATAAACCTTTGTTGTCAATGACAATTCTTGTAACTAATGGCATTCTGTTCGGACAAATGCTATCTAGACACTGCACACTATTGAACGACTTTCATGCGTTACAATGATATGTATATGTAATTTTGGATATAGTAGAAGACCATGAAATAGGAGTGGCATACTAAGCAGAGTATACTTACTTGTTACTCGGATTACGAGGACGAACAGTTGCGTGAAGTTCGCGCATAAGCACCATCATTATCCTCAACACGGACCGTGTGAGGCAGGCTGCCCTGAAGTCTAGCAGCTCGGTGATGCATTGCGGTCGTGGCTCGCCTTCCGAAATGTAGGCCACGCATCCCAAGTTTTCACAGCTGCAGCAGTTCTCGTCCTCGGTTGGCATTAGCTCGCACCGATTGCATGTGCTCCAGGTGGAAACACTGTCCATGCGACTAGGTCCAGGCTCTCCAGCTGTTGAATCGTCCTCCCAACTGCCGTCCGAAGACCCATCGTTTTCGCGTGTTTCCCTTTCCAGTAGTTCCTCCTCGGTATACTCGGGCTCGTACATGTAGGGCATTATTGTAGCCATTGTGTGTTAAACAAACTAAAATAATTGATAGCGGTGGTACTGGTATCTGTTCACACGGGCTACAAGCAATGAAGGTAGCTGACCAGAGCACAGAAACGAGTCACAGAATACTCAAAGTAACACAGAGAGAGGAATGGAATCGAAAATCTGCTGCTGTGTGTTGTGAAACGGTCTGTTTATACTTATTGTGGAAAGAGGCGTCCTGCCATTTCCATGGCGACACAGTGCTTTGGCATTGTGAAATGGCCGGTACGCGTCTGCTGATGACAGGCTCAGGGGCGGGGGATATGATTTAGTGCCGCAAAAGCAGGTCAGCCAGGGCGATGCGGCAAGTGATAGGATTATCAAAAATGGCTGCGCCCTGCTGCCTGTTTTCGCGTGTGTTTAATGGACGAAAACTCGGGTAAGGTCCATAGGAAATTTTTCTAAAATCGAGCGACTTAGGCTTAAAAAGTGGAGGGATAGGGATCCTCAGGAGATCCTGATGAGTTGCATGAGTCAATGGTAGCTTGTAGGTCCTCTGCAGACAGAAGGCGGAAATTGTCGAGGTGATCCTGGATGTTGAGGATCTTTTAGCTGAAGTGTGCAGAAATCTGGTCATAGAGCTCTTTTGTAGGGATTGGAGTTGCGTTGCAGGCTGTCAGGTTTTTGAATTCTCTGATGTTCTTATATATTTCCCATTCGCTGTGATGTGTCGGATCAATGCATTTGGGGTAGTGTTTTTCTTTTGCTTTGGGTACCTCGCCCCTAAAGAGGCATAACTGTTGATGGTCTGCAAATATGTTTGTGTGTATTAATTATACATATTTTGTTATTTGAGTATTATAATATCTTTATAATTATTATAGTTATAGGGCTAATTATAATGTCTGAGAAACGAAATGACAGGCAGAACAAAGAAATACTTTTTCACCTTAATAATAATGGTAACGAAAGAACCCCATGAAGTATAAACAACTTCAGAGTCTTCCCTGAACTCTCAAAGATTCTGAGTTTGTCAAGGTCCATTTTTACAGGGGTTTGTTTGGGGTCTGGAAAAACCAAAAGGCAAGATTATATCCTTATTTAAATGATAATCTAACATCCTTTTGTGACATGAACAATGGCAGTATATAGTCTATCAGCACAGGGCTTGCAGTACATTTTCTCTTCTTGCTGAATTAATGGCTAAGAGGCAAATGACCTGGTCTAGGCAATGTTTAGCGAAGTGCAAAGTGATTTTTCACTGATAGCAAACACTTTGATTCACAAACACTGTAATTCACAAAGCGGTGCAAAATTTATTTTGCGCTGCAAGAAATACACTCTGCACCGCTTTGTGAATCAGGGTGTTTGTTAGCAGTGCAAAGTCACTTTGCACCAGTGCAAAATCACTTTGCACTGCACTAAACATTCCATAAATTAGGCCCAAACCGTCAAGTGTAACACACCTCATTGCTGCTAAACCTGAATGTGAGGGTTTTAGGCTGGACAGAACGAGTTTTAGGTTCTTATTTTTACATTAGGATATGATTCCTGCAAAATGGCCATGTAATCTTTAACATCTTTCAAATGGAATAGTGGTGGGTATTCATGTAAGCAAGGACAGCTGAGAAGAGGAGGCCTTATATCAATGCCTTTTTAAATTCACTAGATTTCAATATATTCAGTTGCGACTATTATCCATTAGGCTAGAAAGGTAATTCTTTAGCCTATTGAAACTTCTAAGACCACAAAATATAAAAAAGAAACCACTCTGCTTTCAAAACGTTTTCAGTTTGTCCCAGCCCCAAAAAACTAGAAGAACTAGCGCAGGGTATTTTGGGACATCTCTAGTCTGGGTCTGTGCCTACAGAGATTTGTCATTCAGAGCAACTGCAAACGTCCTGTTATGATCCAGCCCTGAAGAAGCGATCATTGGCAAAAACAATCTTAGCTCATGTTTCCTAAAAAAAACCTCAATATATTACAAACTTCACAATGCACCAGCAATTAGTTCTTGATTTAATCTTACAACACTGTTGGACAACAAGGCTGGTCCGGGCTTTGATGCTGAAATTGACCACAGTCTGAACAAAAGAGTGATCTTTACTCAAACGTTCATATGAAAGACTGCAACTACATCTGATGATAACTGTGTCATGTATTAGTTCCATGTGAAAAGAGCGGATGTCTAGAGAACCGTAGTCCAATATCGCATGCCAAGTGAAATGGATTTACATAAATACATAGAAGATTTTTATACATTCATGACGTTTGCACACTTTGATCAAATAGGCATTAATATAACATTTGCAGAAGAGCTTGCGTAACATATCATCCAGCAGAGTGATCTATCCTTTACTGGTAACTGGCTACCAGAGAAACGCTGCAGATTGCAATCTGCATGGTTGCGCGGTGATGTCTGGTTGGCTGTCTCAGTTGCTAGTGATGTAGGCCCAGCAGGAATTTGTATCAGTGAAGTTTCAGGAGGCAATTGGTAGGGAAGCCTATTTGATTTAATGTGCATTAGGTGTTTTCACGTCATTTGGTGTAGTGGCTTGAGAGCCAAGCAGGTAAGCGTAGCATGAGAGATGGCATGGTGGCACACACCACAGTAATGCTTTCTTGTTTCTGCTCTGCTGCTACTCTGTGGGGCCCCTCCCGCAGCAAACATCGATTCTTGGAGCTAAAACCAATGCAACTTCTGCCCAACCCGAGCCCCAAGCTACATGTTGGGGTCTCCAGCAGGATTGGGATATCAGCCCCCTTCATCATCTCCACAACCCCATTATCATTGTACTTGTTAATCTATTCCACTGTTCTCTTCACACCACATTTTTCAAGATGGCAAGTCTGGCATATTGCATTATGGTTCTGCCGTTGGAAAAGACTGATGTTTTCTGGCCGGGTGAAATGCCATAGACCGCTCAAGATTTGGCTCTTACGATCCTCGCTCAAAAAATCCTCCACCTTTGTAACATGATATTCAGCTCTACACCTTTACCCAGCTGAGCATTAGTGCAGTCATTCTTCTCCTCATGTATGTGTGTTGACTGTTCCAATGTTGCCCTTTCTTTCCCACGCTCCCTCCAATCCTTCCCATGCACGAAGCGGACTCACGTCAGAATCTTTGCAGAATCTACAGAACCAAGAGGCCATGCAAACACTGTGCTCCAGTAAGAACCAGTCACAAACCATAACAACAGAAAGTAGCCAGAGGCCATGATTATTATGTGCACTCCCTTAGCATGAGACCCAAGCATGCACTGTGAGTAATCCCCCACTTGAATGAGTAACACAAATGTTTAGATGCATAGGGTCCAAGAAAAACTTTAGAACAAAGTTATAACCTAAATCCTCCTCTGGCTTGAAGTGGTGCGGCATTCCTGCGATGGCAAATATGAGAAGCAGATGTAAAAGTGCCCCAACAGAGAACTTGTGTCATTTCCCCAAAATCAGAGCGGAAAAGGAAGTGCCATCGGCACACGATCTTTGGCCCACTGCTGATGTTACAAGAAGTGCAACCGCATGACTTTTGACCACAATGCACCCAAACAACTTTTGACCCTCAAAAAAATCACAAAAATAAAAAAGAATGTCAATAATTGTAAAACCACTAATTAAATACTAAAGCTCACAAAAATGAATCAAACGCGGATATGGTAGTGGCAAAGGAGGGGCATCGGGATTAGAGTTGCAAATATAGAGAAGGCAAAATTGACATACCTACCATCGGTTTACGTGTCATACAACACCCATCCATCAGTTTCTTGCTGGTTCCTGCGGGAGGCGTGCTGTACACAGAAGGTGACAATGCCTGGTAGAGATGCTGGGATTTTCTTTCTGAAAGCCGAGAATCTCCGGAATTTTCCTAGGAGAAACACAGGGCTGCAGCTGCGACTCTTTGGGACCATAAGATGATGTCTCTGACAGACAGGGGAATCACACCTCCTCATTGGCACCAGTACATTTTCATAGTTCGGGGACCTGGGGCATCAATACCTTCAACTCTCTCTTCCTAAATATCTTCCTTCTCAAGCTTTTCCCTCATCTGCCTCTAACTCCCTCAGGGTCAGTCGCTTCTCCAAGCAACAAGTTGATGATAGATCTCTTTCTTCGGCTGGGGCCTCCCTCTGGAACAGCCTCCCTGCCTCCCTGAAACTTGAGGAGAACCATCTCCGGTTCCGGAAGCTCCTCAAAACCTTCCTCTTTGCTTCTGCTTTCTCTCCTCCTCTCCCCTGCTAAACTCTTGGTTGAAACTGCACTGGCTACAGTCTGATCTCGGGCCCATGTCCGCTCCCCTGCCAGTTGCACCCCTGCAGTGCTTTCCCTGGCATCCCCCGCACTTGGGGACTGTTTGCTGTATCCCTACAGCCCCACTACCAGCACTTGACACTGATGTCTGCGCTTACCCTTGGACTTGCCACAAGCTGGCCGCACTATTACTTATCGCTTATTTATTCTATTTATTTTACTGTCATTCCCATGCACTGCGCTGTCCCTTCCCCCTGCACTTTTCCCCTTTCCCCTTCCTCTGCACTTGCACGATCTAAATTTCACTGGGCCTAGTAAGATCGCTGTCTCTGTCTTCCCTCTGTTCCTTCCTCCCTTGCCTCGTCGCGCCTTGAAACACTTCTGTATAGGTGCGTTATAAATGCCATATCATAGTGAGATCAGAGGGAGATCAGAGAGAGAGAGAGGAGGATGAGAGAGAGAGAGAGGAGGGTGATAGAGAGAGAGAGAGAGAGAGAAAGAGAGAGAGAGGAGGGTGATAGAGAGAGAGAGAGGAGGGTGATAGAGAGAGAGAGAGAGAGAGAGAGAGGAGGGTGATAGAGAGAGAGAGGAGGGAGAGAGAGATAGATAGGAGGGTGATAGAGAGAGAGAGAGAGAGAGAGAGAGAGAGAGAGAGGAGGGTGATAGAGAGAGAGAGAGAGAGAGAGAGAGGAGGGTGATAGAGAGAGAGAGAGAGAGAGAGAGAGGGTGAGAGAGAGAGAGAGAGAGAGAAAGAGAGAGAGGAGGGTGAGAGAGAGAGAGAGAGAGAGAGAGAGAGAGAGAGAGAGGAGAGTGATAGAGAGAGAGAGAGAGAGAGAGAGAGAGAGAGAGGAGGGTGATAGAGAGAGAGAGAGAGAGAGAGAGAGGAGGGTGATATAGAGAGAGAGAGAGAGAGGATGGTGATAGAGAGAGAGAGAGAGAGAGAGAGAGAGAGAGAGAGAGAGAGAGAGAGAGAGCTACCTCGCAATATTAGGCCCAACATTCTGCAACAACATCACCACAACTCTAACAACAGAATATACCCGCAAGAAGTTCAGAGATGCCTACGTACATTAACTAAATAACCTTCCCTCCCACAATGACTCCTACACGCGTGCCTTATGAGTAGCACTTCTGTCCCACAGCCACATTTAGCCGTTACCTGATAACCTCCAATGTGCCTGCTTTGGCCCGGCAAAAGGTTACATGAGTTGTTCCAATGTCCACTTGTTTTAGGTTTCTTGTAATATGAAAAACCTGCAAGCACCAAGATGTGTGTAACAATGGTGCTGTAGCATCAACTCAACAGTCACCTAAGATAGCTGACAATGACTGTTCCTAAGCAGACTACTTGGGTGTGTAACCTCATCTCATGCTTACTATTACTTGTATAAATGCATTCTAATTACAAGCTAATAGGCAGCCATAGAAATTTACTTGCCCCCTCAATTCTACACATCCCCACATCTCTTACTCGCCAACAGTCAATTATCACCAGCCGATGGCTAGTGGCAAGGGCACATTGTGTGCCCTGATAAACGTCGCAACTTTGTATTGTACCCAATGTCCACTTTTGTTTTCCTCAGAGGCTTTGAATCGCCACCCCTACAAATGAGTGCTTTATAAAAACTCCCAAAGAATAAAGATCTACCTTCACTTTGAAAAAAGTCCACTTATAATATTCACAAAACACCCGTTACTGATTTATCTCGGGCCTTCTGTGACGTGTGTCACACTGACGTGAGACCGCTTCGGTGCATGAGAAGGATCGGAAGGAGCGTGGGGGGAAAGAAAGGGCAACAGTGGAAGGGGCAACACATAAACATGAGGAGAAGAATGTCTACACTAATGCTCACCTGGGTAAAGGTGTAGAGCTGAATATCATGTTGCAAAGGTGGAGGATTTTTTGAGCGAGGATCGTAAGAGCCAAATCTTGAGCGGTCTATGGCATTTCACCCGGCCAGAAAACAGCCAACAGTCTTTGCCAATGGCGGAACCATATTGCAATATACCAGACTTGCCATCTTGAAAAATGTGGTGTGAAGAGAACAGTAGAATAGATTAATAAATTCAATCATGATGGGATTGTGGAGATGATGAAGGGGGCTGATATTGCAATCCTGCTGGAGACCCCAACGTGTTGCTTGGGGCTCGGGTTCGGCAGAGGTTGCATTGGTTTTAGCTCCAAGAATCGATGTTTGCTGCGGGAGGGGCACCACAGAGTAGCAGCAGAGCAGAAACAAGAAAGCCTTACTGTGGTGTGTGCCACCATGCCATCTCTCATGCTACGCTTGCCTGCTTGGCTCTCACGCCACTCCACCAAATGACGTGAATGCACCTGTAGGTGCAACTGCACATTACATCAGATAGGCGTCCCTACCACCCACCCACCCTACCCCTGCTCTGTTTACCCCCACCCACCCTACCACTACTCTCTCTACCCCACCACCCTACTCCCAACCTCTCTACCCACAGCCTCTCTACCCTGCCCAATCCCCACTCTCTCTACCCCCACCCACCCTACTCCCATTCCCCCGCTCTCACTACCCCCAGCCACCTAACACAGCTCTCTACCATAGCCGGCTCACTCTACTGCCCTACCTCTCGCTCTATCCACACCCACCTTGCCCCCTCTATTCTTCCACCCACATTACCCCCTCCCTCTGCCCCCTCGTATCCCACCTCTCACACGCTCTCTTTATTTCTTACCCTATCTCTACCCCTTACACCCACCCTAATCCCGCTCTCTCTTCTCCCACCCACCCTACGCCCACTCTCTGTACACCCACCTGCCCTACCCCGGCTCACCCTAGGCCCCCACCCACTCTACCCCTACTCTCCACCCCTAGTCACCCATCCTAACCGCGCCCCTCTCTACCCACCCACCCTACTCCCACCCTCTGTACCCCCACCCCCACTCTCGCTTCCCCACCCACCTGACCTCACTCTTTCTAACCATACCATCTTACCCTACACTTTCTACCCCAACTACCTACCCTATTCCCTTTCTCTTTAACCCCACTCACCCTGCCCCCACTCACTACCCCACTATGCACTCCCACCCACCCTATCATCCCCCACTCTCTCTCCCCCACTCTCTCCCTCAAAACCCCTCCTTTCTCTACCCCATCCTCTCTACCCCCGAACCCCAGCTCACTCTACCCCCACCCACCCTAGCCCCGCTCTTTATATCCCCACCCGCCCTACACCTGCTCTATCTCTAACCCCACTCACTCACCCTACCCCTGCTCTCCCTATGAACACCCTACCACTGTTCGCTCTACCCCCACCCACTCTACCCCCTCTCTCTCTACCCCCAGCCTCCCAACGTACCTCTGCTTTCTCTACAGGCACCCACCCACCCCACTCTCTCTAACACCACACACCCACCCTAACCCCACCCTCTCTACCCCACCAACCTACCCCACCTCCTCTCTACCCTCACACTCTCTCTGCCCCCACCAACCCGCCCTAACACTCTCTCGATCCCCACCCACCCTACCCCCTCTTCATACCTCCACCCATCCTACCCCTCTTTCTCTAGTCAACCCTACCCCTTCTCTCTTTACCTCCACCATGTACTGTGCCGCCCCTCTCTGGCTCCACCCGCCCCTTGCCCTTTATTCCCCCACCCACCTTACTCCATTCTACCCCCTCTATTCCTCTACCCACATTACCTCCTCTCCCTATCCCCTCTCATCCTACCCCTCACACTCTCTTTATTTCTTACCCTCTCACTTGTACCTTTTCTCGCTCCTATTTCCTCTTGCTCATCATCAATGGCACCTTCTATCAATGGCTTCCTCCCGTGCTCTATTCCTCTTCTCATTCTGCACCCCTTATTGCATCCTGCTTGCACCCAGGTCCCTATAAATGCAACACGCAAAGAACATCAGTAAACGCCCAAAAACGGTATCTAGTCAATTCATCTAATACCATTCCATCAAAATTTTTCCATCTAAAAAATGTCCATCTAATGCATGTGGGGTAAAGGGTTAATTTTTGTTCAGGTGTATTTTAAAGGGTAAAAAAACAAGGGCTTGGGGGGACCCACCCCCCAAAAAAAGAAAAAAAAGAAAAAAAATGCATTAGATGGAAATTGTTTAGATGGAAACATTTCGATGGAATGGCATTATATGCAATGGTTTTAGAAGAAATGACCATAAACCCGCTAAAACTATTGGCATTGCTAATGCTTGTTTAATTAAACTCATGAAACTCAACTCATTAGCATACGTTTTTAAAAAAATGCCCTTGTAGTAATCGTTGGCTTTATAATTAGACTTTTTGCCTTGCCAAAAGAATAAGAAGCCTAATGATCATGACGGTGTATCGGTAGTGCCATGCGGTGGCAGTTATGCCCTTTCAACCCCGCGTGGTGGCGGAAGTATTGCGCCATTTTCTTGTGTGTCATGCCACACTCGCACCTCGGCACCGCAAGTTCCTCTGGCGGCGTGCCTTTCTCGGGAGGGCAGACAGACTTCCCCGTAGCTTGCTCAGCAGGCGTGCCAGCTGGAAGGCCCTGGCAGGAACATGAAAGGTATTTTAAGACCCAGCATTTGCACAAGCCGTCCCAGAAAAGCTTTCAAAAGAATGCCCTGGCCTTGGTACAGTGCAGACATGTTCCCCTCTCTCTGTTGCACAGTGAAACGGAATGCGATGGGATTTGACAGGCCTGCGAGCTCTTGGCAGCAAGCTTTGTTTTAGAAAAATCCGGCATGATTTATTTATTTATTTATTTTCGGTTTTGTGAACAAGTTCAATAGAAGGCGTTATCTCGCCAGTGAAAGACAAAACCTTTTAACCAATGAATTAACAAAAATTGACAATGTCAATTGTAAAAAAAAAAAAACATGGAAGTGTGGACTTTGACATCGGTAACCAGTCTCCAAGGCAATCTAGTCTATTTGACCTACCTATTGCAGAGACAAATACCCTACCTGGTCTCCAGCTCTGTCCTTACATTTGTGTTAATGAGTCAACTGCCTCATTTCTTCTTTTAGCCGATGTTCTCTTTTTGTGTTTTTGGTTCCACCCTTTCTCCTGTGAATCAAGGCTGTGCTGGCAAAAGGGAGACCAGCCAACAGATAGCGGAGGGTTTGAGGAGCCAGATGGTTGATACTTTAGTCATCTGGCAGCCATCATGCATTCTCCGAAGTTTGTCACTAACCAAACCCAGACCCTACTCTTTCAGATCCATTCAGCGCCAATGGACCATGTCATTCCCAGTAGCAGAAGATATGTAGGCTGCACCCTCAGGTGCTCAGGGGGCTGCCACCATATGCCAAGTGCTGCTAGAATGCCACAGTAATAGCACACCATGCCAGTTAATGCCAAGGCGCCTGAAAACCCTGGATTTTATTTTTGGCGGGTGTGAGCCCGTTGAAGTTTATGGGCATGTAAGGTGTTTGGCGGGTGAGACAGCTGATTACAAGGCGCGTGCGAGATGAGAGATATGGTTAATGTCCCTTATGCATGGCATAGCCCCCTTACATAAGGAATAGAAAGACTTTTAAGAAAATGATTGGTGCTTTTAAAAAGCTGAGCAGCAGAATATAACATAGATAGCGCTTAAAACAGATGACATCCTGCAGATGCAAAAGCCGCTTGCTACCCGCTAAGTATTCACGAGGAATCATCTCTTAAAAGGTGGGTTGCAGAGAGGTTTGAAATGTGCTTTATAAAAGCTGAGTAACATAGAAAACACATTAAAATCTATAAGATGGCGTTTTTGAGGTCCTAAAAGTAGTTATTTACTATCAGTGAAAATACCAGTGTGGAATGATACCCCAGAAGGTTGATTGGGAGGGTTCGAATTGTACAATTAACACCGAGGCTTAATAAAAAAAAATAACCCATTGTGAAGGGTTAAATGAGCTGTATTTTTTAGGGTATTTTACACTGGGTCAAGAAAGCAAACACAGATGGGGGGTAATTGCATAATACATAGAGGAGCCCAAAATGCCACATGAAGTTCTAAACCCCAAAATGTGGCATATTCATGCTTAGTGCAAGGAGACATGGTTCAAGTTCCTAAAAGCTTCCAAAAAATAGCCACACTTCTAAACCATTTTAGGATTATTTGAAAATTATCAGGCCATCAAAATGAGCCCACGTGGCCCAAACATTTTCAAAAGTACATAAAACAAATTAGTGTTAAAGTATTTGGTCTCTTTGATCTAGACCTTCATTTATCAGTAAATTGCACCATCCCAGCCCAATCACAGCCATACTGCAGCACGTAGCCATGACGGCATTGCAGTCTGAGGGACGGCCACACCCCTATTTCTCTTCCTTTTTTGCATCTTCTGTATTCCCCTTGCCCACTGTCAAGCCTGGGCCCTGTCAGTTCTGACAGCTAGTTGGGCATTCCCAGATTTTTCCATCTGGAAGACTTAACAGGTGATGCCAGGGGTGTCTGCAATCTGTGTCTTTCCAGATGTTTTGGACTACAACTCCCACAGGTCTTTGTCATTCTCTATGCGGTCTACGGCTGATGGGAGATGTGGTCCAAACATCTGGACAGCTAAAGGTTGCAGATCTCTGGTTTACGGTAACACCCAACAGGCAAACAATTCTGCCCACTTCAAGGATACGCTGGAGCGGAACTCAAGCCTTCATGCAGACGCTTACTGATGAGTTTCAGTACTCATTTAACGTTCTAGGAGTTTCCATCCCTGGTGATACGCACATTCTTAGGAGCATTATGCACTCGCCTTTTTGTGCGTTGACCAGTCTTCACTGACGTGACAGGCATCCCACCTATCAGCATCGCCTTCCCTACCGTCCATCCCCTTCTCTTACCTGTAGACATCTTTCATGTTTGTATAGCTCTCCTCTCACTTCATCCTTCCTCTCCTCTGATGCCCTTGTCTATTAATCTGCAGATTAAGGTCAGGATGCCCTTGGTCAGGGCATAATGCGCCACTTTGTAGTCAAGCCTCGGCACTGTTGGACCACTTATACTGATGACTGCGCAGCATTAAAACCTATTAATATACCATAGCATAACGATAAAGACAGGGCACAGTGAAAAAACGACAAAGTAAGGAGAACTTGAATTAGGAGAAACATCTGGTAACTGTGGCGTGTGCATGGCTAAACCCTCCATGCCAAAGATGATACGCGAAATTGGTGTTTCCCCTTGGTCTAATCTGCCTCTCCTGTCAATGTAAGACACAGCCTCTAAAATGTCATTCGGCTGGGCTACTGCCATAGAACCTTGTCCTGCTTCCTGGAAGGGGGGTTCCTCAAGATCTGCGTCCAATGAGCCTCCACTGGCCTTGTCTGGCATCCTGGCCGGGTGTGGAGATCCGCTACCCTCCATACCAGCTTTGAGAAGCCACTTGCGGCCACGCTTCCACTGGTGTAGCCAGTGGACTCCGTGGGTTCCACCTTCCCACCAGAGATGGTGAGAAATCATGGTCGGGGATGTAGCAGACTGACTCAGTCGAAGGAAATGCGGCCAGGTTACCTGGTGGGATCTATTATCACCTCATTAGCAGCCTTGATCTGCAATACCTGACCTTTAAAGCACCTGTCACACAACTGAAGAGACCATATGATGGGGCAGGGAGGGGTTTAAGATTGGAGGCATGGGCCAAAAATATAAGGAAGAGCAGGAGGTTAACTTGGGCTTCCCCAGAAGAGTTAAATGGGTAAAAAACTGGTATTATGCATAATAGGAAAGGGGGCACATTTGCAAAATGGAGCTGTTCCAGTTAGCATTGTGCTGGTTCACCTTGGCCCTATCTCGCAGTACTTGTCCTGTGCAGTAGCTATGGCATTATGTAATTGTTTTAGGTCTGGGGGAGGTTATTCAAAGGGTGGGGCAGAGGGCCTTGGAAGCCATGCATTCCTTCAAAGTGATGTGATGGAACATGGACACAGTCCCAGGGCTCTATCTTCAGTCCTCAGGTTCTGAAAGTTTGCATCACTGCACTGTTTGTGAACTGTTGTGATATCACTAGAAAGTGACCTACATTGTATAATGGGGAGTGTTAGTGTGAGGTCCCACACGACACACTTTAAATGGGGTTCCTCTCTAATTGTACCTACTACTTTTAATTCCAGTTTTTTGCCCATTTCTGAGACCCTCCTCATTTAGGTAAGTAGGGAACTCAGGCAATGGAGAAAAAATGACCGGACCAGGGAGACACCGTTCCTATAATTGTGAAAGCTGGGCTTAGATGCCAGGTCACCTTCTCCACCGGCAGCCACTGAGCAGCTGAAGGGGGGTACTGTGGAAGAAATCCGTGACCACTCTGTAGAGAAGGGTGGTAGGGCATTGTCGGCTCATCTGATCAGCCACGGTGGGTATTTCCACCCCGCTAATGAACATACCTTGTTTAAACTGGCGTCATAGAGTTGGTGCTCTAATTCTCTTCCAAACAACAGAGCTATCGAATCGACAACCATTTTTGTGAAGCCTTTAGAATCATTCCCAATATCTGTCTACTCGTTGATCGAACGATGGTGGAAAAGCCACCAGCTATCACACGATGACTGGCTAAAACACAGCTGGCCATTAGGGGCCCAGTAATTAAAGAAAAACTAAGGTACATTTAGGGGCCAGGTCCAACATGGCGGTTCGGAGTAGGTGCCACGGAATGTTTCGGCTGTCCATTTCTGCCATCTCATTGAGTCTTTCCTTTCACATTAGGAGACCACGATGTAGTAGTACCGTAGACCAGCATCACACAGAGCACACCGGCACACTCCTGGTGCCCAGAACTTGCCTGGTATGGGAAGGCATTCATTTGGACCAGAGAAGGCCACACATCTCAATCTGCCACCGGGCGTGGCGTGCCAGATGAGGAGTCCCCATCTACATGGCTTTGTTGCTTCTCGGCTACATTTGGGCAGTATAGATCCCATCCAACCCTCCATGCCATACATAGGTGCATGCCTGTACCTCCTTCTCTTCTGGTGCTCCCCTTGCCACACTTGATAATGATGAACAGGAGTTTCTGATACAATGGATGTATGGGGTTGAGGGCTGCATGTACTAGAAACACATTTAATGACCACTCCCAGGATTATGTCACAAACGCAGGATCAGACTTTAGAGCTCAGACCACAGTCAGCCTGTGGGGACCACACCCAGAATCCCTCACTTAGATCTCTACAAGCTACAAGTAGCATTCTTCATTTCTCTGTCCCCCCTTCCTGTCCCTTATGTCTTTTAGCTGTACCTGAAGACCCCTTTTCATCTCTCTATGCGCTCTCTCTTCACAGCGATTTTGCTTACTGGTCTTTACCCCATGCCTCATGGTGTGCACCCTGCTCCCCCGAGTGTCCACCGCGTAGGGTTACTGCTCTACCTAGCTGTCTGCTTTAGGCTCGGAGCACTGCAAAATCTATTACATTGTCCTTTTGCAGGTCTAGGATCTGTCCTTCATCAGGACTAGGGTTTTGGGCTATTATAATGAACTCTTAGAACAAAGTAAAAAAAAAGATTTAGGCAAATTTAGAATGGTTAAGTTACAACAAAACAATTAATGTAAACCTTGCTCTGTTTGGTAGCTTACAGGCTTGGCCATTTGTCCATTTTTCCTGAGATTTCATGAAATATTGAATTGTATTCTATGTTTTCCCAGGAATGCCCCCATTTTCCTCCCTTAGCAGAGTCTTCCTGTGTGCCATGGTCATGTCTGGTACAGAGAGGCCAAAGGTTATGATCTACCAGATGTGGTCCTTTGATGTCAGGGCTGCTAAAAGGGCCTTGGGGCTAGATTTGTATTGAGGGGCTGCTGTCCCACGAGCTTGAGGCCTCTTCCCCGCCCTGAGAGTGGCAACAAATTCTGCCTGCGCTCGAGTCCGTTGGGTGGGTCCTCACCTGAACGAAAAAAAGCAAAGCTAATGTAGACAGAGCTCTGAAGTACTCTACCCTGCCTTCTCTTGCCTTGAGAATGAGGGGGGCAAAGTCCATATTAGCTGAGATAAGGCGGCGTTGGAGCATTATATCTTGGGATGCTGTAGCTAGCGCCCACCCTACTCGGGGAAATAGGGAAACAATTTGAAGATAGTCACTGACCAACAGCGAGTCTGGGGTGGGGGGAGATGGTGGGACTCCTGATGATACATCGTACCCTCACACTCTTAATGACTGGAGACCAGTTGACCATGTGACCCAATATTTCTTAGTTTATTTTTAGATTTGGCGCACTTATTGAGCGCAGACAGTTTCAGAAGTGAAGACTGCTGTATAAACAGGTGGTGTAGAACAATATTAACAGGTGGCTAAGTAAGCAGGAAGAGAGAGAAGTGACTGGTGATCGAACCTAGAGGGGGGAGTGAAAAGGTGCAGGAGTGTGATCATGATTGTGCGTGGATCAGGGGTAAGACAAGGTTTGCTGGCTGGGGTAAGGATGTCCTCTGACGTAGAAATGTGGATCCACAGACCCATAGGCAAAGAGATGCAGAGGGCTTTGTGCATGAAGAGTTCTCGGCCCAGGGTAGCCGCTGAGGCGTGCACTATCCCGCAGGTAGGGCGGGACCCTGTTCACGTTTTGCTTCGTCGTGGTAAGGACAGCTGTACAGGTTTTGGTAGGTCTCCCATAGTATCTGAGGATAAGATTCCTGATATTGTTGCACCTGTTGCTCATATTCTTGATGTGGCAGAGAAGGTGTTCCCTCTCAAAAGGGAAATCACTCCTTTTTGAGGGTCTGGATCCAGGATGTTTTCTGCCTCCAGGAAAATGGCAATTGCCCGATCGGAGAAAAGGTCACCAGGCAAGGATAGCATTATGGGCACTGTGGAGGCAGGCCTGGTGGCCAATGGCCTCTTCTTTGGTTGCAGAATTGTTAAAGCCATGGATAATTACATAAGCACTCCGAGTAGGCTTTGCCTTTTGCTGTGTGGTTTATGGCCGCAGTATGTTTGGCAAGTACTAGGAAGAGGGAACTTTTCTGGCTGAATTTTAAAGGAAAGGTCCAGATTCCAGTAGGTCCTAGGAGAGCATCGTTTGTCGGGCGACAGGCAGGCCACATGCACCAACACATGCAGCTTGGCCATAGAATGAATTCCAGGAGGGGCCGAGGATGAGGTCAAACGGTGCCAAAGTCAACCACAGGAAAGTCTGGACATTCCCTGACCCCATGGACATCTAAGCAATTGGCAAACATTGATAAGAAATAGAGAAGGTTTTCACAGGATCACTGGGTGCTACAGTCAGTTTCTTGATAAGAGACAGAGTTTAACATCCACAGTTCAGCAGGTTCCTCTCCAGGAAATCCCCCTTTGTTATGCTATGTTCCTATGCTGCTTAGAATTTGTAAAGCTCTAAAATTCCACATGTGCGGACTCGTCCTGTTGTGCACTCTTCAGTAGCGCATTGCACCACACATTGTGATATTGCACATATTATTTACACAATTGAGAGGCTTTCCTGAAGCTGTCCAGTACGTTTTGTTGTTGGCTATAGGCAGGTGCATGCAGGAGGGAGGGTTGTAGTGCACTATGCAGGATTACATCTTTGAGTAGTGTGAGGGTCTTGAAATGGTTAATGAAATGTAGTGAAAGGTTAGGTGACACTGCACAGAGAAGCAAGAGTGGTAAGTAGGTGGTACTGTGCGTAGCACTCAGGCAATTGGTTACTCATTTTGGGCGGCTCTTCCTTTTTCAGCTTAACAGTAAATATATAGCCTAAAATAAATGGTAATTGTACACTGTGTGCCTTACCCAGGACCATCGTGCAGTTTACTGTGGGTCCTTCATCCAGTAGCAGAGTTGATCAGGCGGGAGGTTTGGCAGTAGTCTGGAAAGCCATCAATATGAGGCAGGTGGGTGGCTGTGAGCAAAGGGTAGCATTGTGAAAGCTGCAGAAAGGACTCTTATTCAGATGCTGGTGGAACTGACCGCATTCCGAGCAAACTAATTGTTGGGCAGAAAAAGAAAAAATAAGAGCCGCAGTCCAGCAATGGACATCTCCCACACCTGGACGTGTCGATAGTGTATGGCAACTTCAAGGTCGCAGGCATCCATCTTCTGATTAGCTTCTTGGAAGTTTTGGCCCAACTTGAACTGACGGGCCACTACTGCACAGTCTCTATTGGGAGAGTAGGGGAGGTATTGTATCACAAGTATGACACTGACACAAAGGTACAATTTGTAAAATCTTTTTTTAAGTTTCTGGGTTTAAAAAACCCCTACTTTGCCCTATAACTAAAATGGGAGTAGTCTCGACCATCAAATAATAAATAAAACAGTCCTAGTTGCATCCATCAAATAAAAAATTGCCTATGCTAACAAAACTAATGCCTGCCCTATATCTTGTGCAAAAAATGTATAAAGAAGATATGTATGTAAAGGAAAATCAGTGTTCAAAATATAAAGAATAAATGTGGCCGAGTCAGCTCTCCTCCCCACATTAGATAGCACGAAGTAAGGCAGTCCTCCTAGGCAGGATGACACACAGGCTTGGCTTTTTAACACAAAAACAGTTCACAACGTGGATCGAGACCCGCCTGGCCTTCCATGTTAAAGTCTCTCTTTCCGGCCTTCCAAACAACGTTCAACTAAAGTTCACGTCGGTCTCCCTCTGTCGGGCTCAGGCCGCTTCAAAACAAAGGTTTGCGTTGGTCCCCCTCTGTCGAGCTCAGACCTTCCACAACAAAAGTTCAACAATAATTGCTGGGGGCTCCCTTCCCCAGACTTATTACACTTTGCGTCTCCCTCAGTCGGGCTCAGACTGTTTTCCGGATGTCGAAAACTTTCAAAGGTATAATATATACAAAGTATGTCAGCGGAAAAGTCAAATTAAGGAAGAATCCGGCTAAAGGACAGGTAGAGGGACTCCCAAATTCAGAACCACAGATCAGACCATACAAAAAACAGAATAATTAGAAAACATGAATGTTTTATTTAAATTTCATTGTTTTTTTTAAAATACGCATATTAAATCATGTTTAGAGCTCATTATCTAAATATCAACATCTAATTTGGAAAATTGAAAAATATAATCAAACACAGTGTTTATCTAAAAACACGACTGATAATTCAGTCAATACTGGCTTAATGTAGCCAAGCAGTCTGAACAACATGCCGGTTGAAGGGGATCATCCGGCTAGCGATCAGAGGCTACGGCCACATTTGATAATATAAGAACAACCACAATTACATAAGCAAGGCAATGTTGGTTACTTCTGAAGTTGGAACTAACAAAGAGGGGGTGCCATACGTCAACTACTATACTGTCATGACGTATTGTATACACTGGGTCTGACATGCCAACAAACAGTAGTTTCGATGGTTCAGAGCATCTAAGCTGTTTTACAATTGATGCCCATCTTCTTCAGGACGGTGCACTCCCATCAAGATGTATGCCACTGGATTTTATGATGTGGAAAACTGCGTATATAGGGTGATAATGCATTCAGCTGTGGAGATTTGTGCAGGCTGAATCCATAGTTTTGCCTAAAACATTATCTCAACCTTGGAGTTGGTCTTCTTTTCCTGAATATATATCCCGAGAAATAAATGTAGACCACCAGAACCAGTTCAATAATAAGTAGAACTGAGTAAGAACAGACAGGGCGAAAATATATCTTGACATTATGTAGCAGACGACAGCTGGCGTTAAAACGTCTGCAAAAAGGTGTCCTACCAGGACAGAATGATATTCGCCATGGTGTAATGAACACACCTGGAACTGAATGATGTTAGCGTCTGTAACTACACCCGTCCATGACCCTGGGATCTCAAAGGTGCATGGCTTTCTCTACAGACCTCTGCAGGACCACTTCGACTCAAAGTTCAACGTTCAGCTTTTTACTCTCCCCTTCTCTCAGGGTTAATTTTGATCACTTCTCTTTTACAGTTCATTCACTTTATCGCTACAAACAATTCACCTTTTACGGAGACTTGCGAGTGGGCTACTTCCTTTCGCCTGACCACTCTGTTACTTAGTATCGCTGGTTTCACAGCTCTCCTCACTTCAAAGTTCATTCACAGATCTGCCTTTCTTCGTGTCTCATCCACACGTGTGCAGCCTTCACTTGCGATATAATGTTGCAACTTCAATCTTTCTTTAACACACACTAGTCTCTCAGGTCACTTTCCAACTCACCGGCTGTGTGTGTTGCTTTCTTGTCCTTACGGTTTTCCAATTCAGGAGTCAAGGTTATTACCACAGGCTTGGCCTTGCCTCCCCATCTCTGCCTTTCACCCGGGAGGGTAGCTGGTGTCCTTTAAACCCAATGCAGCCTCTGCTTTGGGATTTGGCTTTCTCCATGTGTCTTTCACTGCCTTTTGGAGGCAACAAACTCCTGTAGGGAACTCCTGGGGTTCTCGACCCGCTACTCTCGTCCCTTGATCTGTCGCTCTGCTCCAGTAGGTTCACCTTCGTGCCAGAAGTTCTGCTCTTAATCGTGTTCCACCTTGCTCAGCGTGTGTCTCTATGTTCTGCCTTTTATCCATGTGAGGAGAGTTAATTGGTAGCAGATGTATGCACCTAAAGTCAAGTGCCTCACTTTGCCTGACCCGATTAACGGGACTTGTCCAGTGCGATGTATAAGAGTTAGTCTTGTTACTCTGTCACCCTCTTCCTCTGCCCAGTGTTTATGTAGAAAGAGGGTCGGGGGGAGTTAGGACATCGGCGAATCGTAAAAAAAAAATTAAATGGTTTAAGTGTAAAAAAAGGGGGGAATACTGTGTCTCACCATCGACTGCCTCCCCCCAACTCCCCGAAGACCCCTGACACAGGTGATCCTCCTGCACTGGTCTACCCACAGGGTCTGGATCCAAAGGCGATGGTCATGCAATGGCCACCTGAGAGAGAGAGACCGACCCCCGGGGACTAGTAGGCGAGACACCCTTTAGTTTCCCACAAGAGGGACCAAAAGGGTCTTCAGTTAATTTAGACAAGGAGGAGGTGATGGTCCACCTGCCTTTGCTTTGATGTTTCTTCTGTGTCTCGATGCTTCGTCAGGCTGGCCAGACAGATTGTCGCCGCGCTAATACTGTTTGTCTCTTGGTCTAGATTGGTGGTATTTTGATCATGTATCAGAGCTCAGCTGGACCTATGGAGGACCTTGGGTGTGGTGGTGCCCCTTTTCAGGAGCTTGGGTTTAATTGTCAACAGTCCATCACAGTTTCTTTGCAGAACCTGGAGTTCTTTGGGTTCCTGACTGATCTTTTTGACCAGCTACTAAAAAGAGCCTACATGTTAACAACGGCATTATATGAAGACCATACTTGGTAAGGGCTCTTTCAATATAAAACCCAAACAAGCCCATTAGCGTGGACCAACCATCCATTTCATGACATTTTTCGCGATTGGTCCTCAACCAAAGCCTAGTACCTTTCGCAGGCACACTTTGTATAGATCATTCTTAGATATTTCAAAAGGTGTTATTAGGAAAGTTTGCTTTGCCCCAAACGCGCCATCCCCCACTCTTCACTGCAACCTAACTTGTTGCCTTGATTTGGAGTAACCCAATTAGCACCACAGGTATTTGTGTGAATTGCATTTACCAAAAAGTGGAATTTTAGTGTCTTCGACCAGGATTGAAGCAAAAGAGCGTCAGTAATTAAGGCAGCATGTCTGCATAGCTAGTAATGTTGCATACAGTAAAACCACATACATGCATGTGACAAACCATATGTTTTGCCTAGCAAGAGAAAAGTAGAGATGCCCTTTATCAAAAGGGCCCCTGTGACATTGGCAAAGATGCAACACATTCCAGGTAAATGTACATAGCCCACACCTATCCCCTACAATGTGGCTCCACTTGGGTCCAATGGGTATGTGAAGACTCTGGTTATAAGTGTAAGGCCATAGTCCTTTTTTTACACCTGCTTTTATGTGGTGGCAAATGTCAGGCTTGCTTCCACCCTCCCTCCCACCTCGCTTTCTTGTACATGGTCACAAACTGGTATACACCTTAGGATTTGAAGCACTGGCTGGGAATTGCTCAGTAGTTTGGGTTCATGCTCAGGAGCAACCGGGCAAAGTAGATCCGACAATCCAGCCTCCAAGATGGCAAACATCATGCGATGACAGCATCCAAGCCGAGCTCCTACGCATGCACAGCAGAGCAGTGTTTCTCATCCTTTGTGACTAGTGCACAAGAGCAGAAAAGCAACCGCACAAGCAGCAGTGTACTAGCTCTGAAGACTGGATCCCTAAATCTTCATAGGGGATGCCAATAAAAGGAGCGAGCCCATCTGGAGGGTTTAGCAGCTTCTAGGATCCTTCCACTTCACTTGTGTGACCCGATGCCAGCCTTCCTGTCAGCACTTGGTTCTTTCTTTCTTTCTTCCTGCTGGTGATGTCCTGCATTCTTCTCTTGGGGAGAATCCATTGCCATCCTCTCTTTTCTTGGCCTCATCCTTACGCTCCCTCACTCCAAATTGGACATTATTTTGCTAGTCATAATCAAAGGCGTTGCTAGAGGCGGGGGCTATAGCTTTTGGTTGTATCCCCGGATGGAAGCTCAGGGGCCACAGTCAAAAGTCTAGCTAGCCCTGAGTCCCGACAGACCCGACATTAGCTTAGCCCCACATCTTTTCCAGACCCAGCAACACCCCTGGGCATAGTTCTGTCTCCTTGGCCTCCGTTTTGGTGATTGGATTAAGCATTTGTCAAGGCCTTTTCTCTACTTAGGACTCGAGTTTCTTGCTTCATTTGTTCCTGGGCTCACAAACCATTTTCACTCAAAGATTTTGATAAAGAAAGGTTCTGCCACTTCTTGAGTTATGGTTGCTTGGCAAGAAGAATAAAATGTGCCTTCTTAGAGTAAGACACTGCAACTACCTTAATGTTAATGTAATACTCACTTACATCTGCCCGGCTTCCACACAGTGATCTCACAGCAGTTGCTGAATAGTGTATTGTGTCCCCTGGCTTGCACAGGCATACCAGATCTTTGGTCAGTAAAGAAGAAAGGGAAAACGGCCCTAGCATTGCAACTGTTCTAGAATACACAGGTCCATTGATTTCTCAGGTCAAACCCCTGCACGGTGGAAGGAGGTTCAGTTCCTGAGGGCATACCGCTCGACCTCCCATTCTCTCTCCTCTCTATCCCCACCACCCACCCCATTCATCCGTGCACGCAGTTATCACTTCACTCAGCTGTGATTTACAGCACAGGATACAGCAGTTGCTGTATATCTGGGAGAGAAACATTCAGGTGCTGCTGTCAGTGTGAAAAGCAATCTTTATAGCCCTGGGAACTGGTAATCAGGTATTTGAAGAGAAACGATGTTTAACCACTTGATAGTCTGGTTGGTAATTGTGGACCATGCATGGAGTTCATGATTCCTCACTGCAACCTTCTGCGACACCAAAGCAGTAAAGGGCTCTGTGGTGAAGACGGTACTTCAGGAAGGTACTGACAGGACGTCTGAGCAACTGGACCTGTATAGAAGATATGTCTTTAAGCATGAACCAGAGATCTAGGAAGAACAAGGGTAATGTGGTAGCAACAGAGAGGCCAAGACAAGACACAAGGGCAGGAGAAGCAACATAAAACCACGAGCATTCAGTAAAGCGTTATCATGCTTGCCACCTTTTATTGCTGCTTTTTTAAAGTCCATATCAGGAAACTGCCTGTCATGTTGGTTTCATATTGTGATTGGCAAATCTTCCTCCATGAGCTTCTGTAACATGGGGCCAGTGTCATGTAGTTGGTTACTTAACAGCAAGCCGTGAATCCTCTGGGCTATAGTTGTAAACTCCAGAATGGAGATAGCTGTTAAAGTGTCTGGTAATAGAGTTACTGGCTGCTTTACTTCTTGGCAGGAAGGTCTGCATGCGGGTGTTGTGTGCTGGGACTTCCACTCTTTGGTTTAGTTAGAGATAAACTGTCCTCATTACCACCATTATTACAAGCTCAGATTTTGAAGATCTCCTGGAGCTCTTGGCCTGCCAATATAAGATGATGCTTCTAAACAGTGGACTTCGAGGCCTCTGAAAACATATTAAGACCAGGATGTGTCCATTGTTCTAGATCAGAGGTCTGCAACCTTTGGCTCTCCAGATGCTTTAGACTACAACTCCCATCAGCCTAACCAATATAGTCAATGGTGAGGGATCATGTGATTTGTAGTGCAACACATATGGAGATCTGCAGGTTGTAGACCCTGTCCCTAGAGGATTACACCCACCGCAGATGTAAACTTAAAAGAGGCTACGCGGATTTCAAAATCCACCCAGATACTATCAAACAAATGGAAAATGTGAAATCCTTATTGTTGGTGATTGCTTATGATGCAGGAATGGGTCACTAGAAAGTAGAGCTTTTTCCCCGCACTAGATAGCCCATTTAAATGGCTGCCAGAAGTCACAGTGGACACAAGATATTGAGGACTGTTAAGAAATACACATCAACAATGCTCTGCCTCACACATATGTTTAAAGGACAGCGTGAAACAAAACACAATCCAACCAATCAGCCGCCTTCACCCCCAAACACCCTTATGGTCTCCTTTTGCAGGATTTCTGCAGAAATCTACAAACAGGAAAAACTGATACGGTAAAGGCATCTCTGTGCGTGACAGATGAAACAGCGGCATTCTTGATGGCCATTATCGGCCATTCACCTTTATAAGACATGTCTTCCTCGCCTCTTCTCTCTGAAGACAATTACTAAGAAAATAGATGGTTCTTCTGGGGAATTACAGCACTACATATCCCAAGTCTTTGCCAACCCAGCCAGTGGACATGTAGTGAGTCCGATCCTTATGTTGGCGTGATAACATGCCTTCTTCTCAGGTGTTTCCCTTCCTGCTATTGAGACCGTGGAAAAGCTGTTAAGTATAGATAATTGCATGTTATGGTATGTTGGTATGTTTTTATACTGAGCCAGATCACCACTGTATTAGTCTCAGTGCAGCTAGGCTTGGCTGTATAGGAGCGTACTGTGCCGCCGCCACATGGGGTATCCAGACCATAGTCTGCTGGAGGAAAGAAAATGAGCGAGGGGGAGAGAAGAGGTTGGGGAAGTGGGAAATAGATGCTACAAACACAGGGAGGGACAGAGGAAAGGATGCCGCGGGGGAAGAACGTTTTCTAATAGCTGCATGCCAGTTCTGTTAGGTGGACTAGAGGGTTCCATGTGTTAATATCATGGCATAAATTGCTCTTTATACAAATAATCGCGGCAAAAAGGCTGTGCTTTTGCTGCCGCAATCCATGTAATGGATACGGGGGGACACCCCTGCAAACCCCGGACCTTTTGTACCATTTAAGGGGAGCAGGGGACACCCACGCAACCTCCAGTCCCCTTAAATGGTATAATGGGTTACACCTTTACCGGGTCAAATTACGGCATTTGTTCTGTGATGTTTTTTGTGCAGCCGACTTTTTTGCCACGATTTTATTACTGCATGCCGACCAGAGTTCTGCAAAAGGCAGGAGGCAGATATGTCCTTAAGTGTTGTGGTATTTGAATTGCGTTTCCAAGGCAGATTCGGAGAATTGTAAGTTAGTATGCAATTGAATGTTGGATGCATGAGGTGCTCAAGAGTGTACTCGGACAATACTGGACGTTTGGTGGCTTATTTGCCCAGGTAACTCTATATGTTGCACCTCAGGTCAAACTGCAGACTGTTTATTCTTTGACAGGAAGCCTGAGCCAAGAGTGCCCTATTAAGCCTAGACTGTGTGTAAAGGTGAATGTTGTTGGTAACAAGGTATGGGAATGAAGTGATCAAACTAACATAATACAACTGAAAAAGCCTGGCAACTTGATGTCACAAAGGTTATTATTAAGAGTTTGTTCCATGTCATGTCGTTCTAGACTTTTCTGTTTAGTTGACAGTGAGGCAGGGCGTTGCGCTACTTGGCCGTAGGCTGAGTATAGTAATACGCAGCCATCTGTAGTGAGAAAATATTGGCTTAGCTCCCTGTGCAGCCTCTGCTCAATAGACTGTCTAAAAGGCAGAAGTGGATGTGTGACAAACAGGAAAGGTACTACTCAGCCCCCACAATTATACAAACCAACAGTGATCCCAGTATCAAAAAGGTGAAACAGGCACAGCTCTGAGATATACCTCCTTCGCCCCTTTGTGGTAACGTGGGCCGAGGGAAGGCTATATTCGCAGATGGGGTGTGATTGTGAGCCAGTAGCAAGCCAAACAGCAATAGTACAACAGTTTCAAAATAAAACGAATATCTAAACGAAGTTCTATAAAAACATATACTTTATGCAAATAAATGTATTTATATTTATTTATTTAAATTTTTATAGCGCGCCAACATGCCCGTGGGCCTCAGGGCATTTGATAGTAATTGTACACTTAACTATCAAAAAACTATCAAAAACCCACCCCTGTACAGAAAGATAAGGAAATGCAGATTGTAATGATGCAGCACTCTGGATAATTAGTAGGGGGTGGGAAACAGGCAAGAAATGCAAAAATAAAGATGCAAAAGGAACTTAACCAGTCTCTAGAGACCCAAAGGGTGGAGCAGGGGGGCAGGGTTACTCCAAACTACCTGATTTCAAGTGTAGAGAGTTTGACAGTGTTGAACCACGCCCCAAGGTGTTGCACCGGCGGGTCAAACCAGGTTCTGGTGCGGTGAGTCGTATTGTTCCATGGGGGAGCTGGCTTTGAGACGGCTCAAAGCAGGTACTGGCTGCGGTTCAGTTGTGGCAGTCATGCGATACAGTTTGGATAGCTCACCAGGATCAGTTCGAAGGATAAGTTGGTACTAGACTTGGGTAACTGCTGATTGTGGTCAATATGTGACGTGATGCTACAACGTTCGAACCGAGGTCCTGCTGTTCAAATCTGTGGCCCTATTGGGCCGATGCGATGTTCATGCGGTGGAGGTTTGAGTTTGTTCACAGCCGCAAGCTGGCTGTTTGGAGTATGATAGAGTGGCAAAAGCAGCACCGGCAGATCCTTCTGTTTTGATTGTGTGAACATGTCTCAAATGTGGTTTGATACGCCTCATACAGTGAAAGCAGAGCTCCTGACTGTTGTGCCCCTCAGGATGCTGTGAGATCCACTGAAGGTGGTCTGAGACAGTGTGAGTCTTTTCAGGTTGCATAGGGAGGTTAAGCGGCAGGTCCTGGACCCAGCAAGAGTCACCACCAATGTGCCCTGGGAGTGGGTAGGGAACAGATCTTGCCTCTGTCCTGGAGCCCTCATTTACATCAATGGCTTAGGGCTTTGGAAGGATCAACAAATTATTTTTTTTTATGTCATGAATGGTCCAAGTGTGTATTAAAAAGGCTGAGAGACACCTTTTTCATAGACAAATGGCCCCACAGGATTGGATGAAAGCAAGTCTGCGTTAAGGGGTCCAAACCCTGTCCTTGCCACAAGTGGTCTTTTCCTGTGTGCATCAAACGCAAAGTACTTTGTGCTAAAGGAAGTGTTGGAGGCAGGGAGAAATGAGAGGTATGGAGAAAGGAAAGATGGTAGAATCCTTCCCATACTGTACTGAGCTCCCTCTGACTGCACTAGGCATGCCCCTTCTCAGCCCCATATCATCAAAGGTCTTTGGTGTGCAACACCCTGATGTGAGGTGTGTCCTTTTGTTTAGGTTATGTTTGCTGGGGCTGCACCTGCTACCAAAAATGGCCAGTTAATAATACCAGTACGGCGATGCTTGGCAAGTGCCTTTCCATGCCTAGACAAAAGCCCAAACTCGTGGCATTGCCAATGCTTGTTCTTGGATATCTTCACTCTTATTAAGTGGCGTAGTTTGGGAGGGGTGTGTGGGATGTCCTATCCCTTTCTGTATGGCACCCAGTCACATTTCTGTTGCTCTGTCGGTTTGAGAGGCTTTGTTCACCTGTGCAAGAGTTTATCCAAGGCTCACTGGCTTACCTGGGGACCAGTCATGACTTTGATAAGCTCACAGTAAAGTGCGTTTCTGCCCACGAGGCAGCAATTAATGTGAATTGCCTGTGAGGACAGGGTCATCTTCAGTGACCCAGTTACATGTTAAATCCCAAATCTTTCTGCAAAGTGCTAATTTTCACTGTGCAATGGGCCATCTGCATTTTTAAAAAAAGATTCCTACCACACACTGCAGTTGATTCATTTGTAGAACAAAGGGTGCAGTAAATAATTGCAAAACCTCACATAGTGTTCTGCCTGTTTTAAGATTTAAAAACATCTTTTACTCTGCAACTCTGCACATTTTATTCACAAATTGTGCAACAACCACATTAATGCCGGTTTCAAAAAATGATAAAAGAATGTGATTTTATTTTGATAATACCACACTGAATAGTCAACAGAATTCTCAGGGTTCCCAGTGCCCTGTGGACGGCACATGCAGCCCCCCCCCCACTATGCATGCAGTCTGTACTGGGGAGTTGTAGGAACTGTGAGGGGTCAGTAACGCGAGGCGGATAACTGCTTGTAGTTTTCTCAGTATTTGGCATTTTATTTTAAACAAAAATTGCCAAGAAGACCTAGCTAAGCCTGCTCTACCAGGGAATTCCCTACCTAGTCTAGGACCTAAGGGGAAACCTCCTAGCATGCATAAACTGGCCCTCACACTAAACAACAAAACATTCAAAGTAAAACATAAACAACATAAATAAAAGATGACCAAATAACCAGTGACTTGGTTGAATTCCACTTGTCCTGGGTAGGTTTCGTTCCTAGGAATGTCCAAAGTTAATTTCTCCCAATGTAAAGTCTTAAGTAAGTTCTTGAAAGTTTCAAAGAAACAAAAAGTTCATCTGAACAAAAATCCACTGATAAAAGTTCTTTCTCCATTTGATGAAACGTTCCCTTTCCAATCTTCACAAAGAACACAGCACCATTGGTAATCCTGGAAAACTTCCTTCCAGGATAGAATTGACAAAGTTCAAAACAAAAGTAGCACTTGTGCTTCAACAAACTGCCCTTATTTTTGTAACCTCTGCAGCATCTTTGATATAACTTGTCAGGATAATTCTTCTCTGGGGGGTTGCTTTCTCCTTTACGACTCCCTTCTGCAAATGGCACTGTGAAAGCAGGCTTCTTGGCTTCACAGTCTACTACTGCTTCAACTACGTTCAACATAAGGTGCTCTGACAATATTATAGACAACCACAGTTCTTTTGGTTTTCCTGCAATTTGATACTTTAAGAGTTCATCAGGAAACTTAGACAAAGGCAATTAGTTTCAGGGGCAGGCCCTCGATGTTAATTGCCTGACCCTGGTAAAGGCTTTTAGGCCTGCTTTACCTCTGCATGCCTCTTCAGCCCTCTTCTTCGTCGCAGTCCCTGAGGGGTTCTGGGACATGTAGCCAGTTTTTAGGAGATTTTTAATAGGGTTTTAACTTCCCTTAGTGGTTTTGGAAGAGGGATTACGGAGCTTAAATTTATTAGCGACAGATGGTAGAGAAAAGGCAGCACCTTTTCCACTTCCTCGAGTGCACACTTGGTATTGAGGACACTGTTAACCTTTAGGGATACACAAGTTCTGTTCTGTTGATAGAATAGGTTGAAACATTACAGCCTTGGTGCTCACCATCTCAGACTTACTAGGAGGTTGACATATATTAACGTGACAATAAGTCAAAAACTCCTCTGACATAATGGCAAGAGTATCACGTTCAGGGGATAAATATCATGCCTTAACGCACAGACTCTTCCCACTATCCTGGGCCATGTCTCTACCCAGGTGATCCTCCCGCAGTACACCCCTCCCAGGGTTGGGATCAGGAGGCGTCTGCCTTCTCCTGGTCACCTGCGAGAAGAATTTAGGCAGGGTTTTAGTAGGGAAGCTGCAGGATTCGCCACATAAAGTAGCTGCCGAGTGGCTGTATTTTAGTCAGCAGCACTTTGCATTTAGAGATGTGTGGGAGATGCATGGGGAAAGCAAAACTACAAGTTCCAGAATGCAAAGCGGTATCGCATGAAAAGCCAATTCTGTATAGAGATTACACTCAAGAAATCTTATATATTTTTAGATTGACTTACCATGTGGTTTAAAGCGTTTAATGTAACTTTAACACAGAGTAGCTTTTCAAAGACAACTGTGCAGCATTATATGTTGGTGCACAACTAAAGATGGGATGGGATGATAGACTATTGCTTAATTTGCAAAATGTCAAACTAAAACATGGGCTCATATTTCACCTTAATCAGTAGTCCAAAGTATGTGATCCTGGGCAAATCACGTTACATTGCTCTGTTTTATTTCCCTTAGAAGCCAAAATGTGGGTCGCCTAGAAATGTGCCTTACAAAGTCACACTCGTGCATACTTTAATAGACTGCAGTGTTATTGTATATGGAGCAATACTGGCCGTTTTTATAGTGTAATTGTCTCTCCGCTCACTTATGGAACATCGCTAGCCATGGCTCTCTCGCCACATAGATAAGTGATTTAATTGGCACTACAGTGTTTGGTGGGCAGGTGGGGCTTAGAGAGTTTCATTCGAATTCTATGTAGGAGCATTCATTGATGTCTTTATGGCTAGGGTTGCGAGAAGTGCCGCTGTGAATATTCACAGTACAGCCCTTTAGACAACCATTAGCCCACGAGTATGTGTGAGTCACGCGTAGATGGAGCAGACAGTCCCACAATTCTGCTGTAACTACCCTCCCCTTCTTCAGCCTTTCTTCCTACTGCTTACAACGCCGGTGGGCACCCTTGCTTCAAATAGAAACCTATTCGAGCTGGAAATAGAAACATGGCTTTCTATTTCTAGCCTGGGCGAGCTCCAGAGGCCAGCACGAGGGGGATGCTTGCGCTGGAAATGGGAACAACACATGGTAGTCCTCCTCCAGTGCAAGAGTTCCTGCTCTCACACCAGATAGAAAAAGTGATCCTTCTCTTTCTAGCTTAAGCAGCTACTTGAGTTTGAAATAAAATAAAAACAAGGCCCCGCAGCAGCAGCAGCAGCCCGCCCTGGTCTGCAGCTCCCTTGTCTGCTTTCAATCCTTGAAGTTTTTCGGCCACATACCTCTGAATAATTTTGATAGTTCCGGGAGCCTCCAACCACCTGAATTTCGAGTGGTTTGAATTATCCTCAAACTGGTTGAAGTATGAATAATGAAGACTGAGACACATATTTTAAATGTAGAGGGATATAGTGGTAGATATAAAAAGCGTATTCGGTTTAGAAAGTAGACACAAATCTGCTGATCGCTGACCCGTCGCGTTACCCTGGTTTGTTGGGCGTGCCGTTTGCTTGTTTGGAAAGATTACAAACCCCTCCTCCATATTACCGAGTAAACCACGCCCCCATCTGTATTTTATGTCTCTTATTTCTGATTCTTTCCTGTTTTTTGGTACTTGTCTCTGGAGGATAGCTCAGCGGCAACGTGCTCGCCTTGAAAACAAGACGACACGGAGCCACACAGGTTCGATTCCCCGGGTCCGCGTTTAGAAATCTCTGGGTATTAAGCGTGTTATGAATAACCTATCATATCATCTGCTACGGGGAATATGGCGCCTAGATGTTGTTGATTTTCTTATGTGAACTAAAACGTGAACCAGCTACTAGCCTTTCTCAAACACTGATCTACTGGAAATAAGCCAAGTTCATTATCTTGCCCACTTTCCCCGGAGGGTAGTTTTATTCTTCGAATGAGTGAACACCCGCGTGTGTCTTCCTGCAGTGGGCTTTGTTGGCAGTCGTGTGACGTGGATTCGTGACCTTAGCCCGGGAACGCCTTTTAATAAGACAACAATGGTGCGCCTGTGGCCTGCACCCTTCAGCAAGGCAGTTCAATGGGACGGTCCCTGCATAGAATGTAGATTGGGGCCTAGCCCGCGTGAAATGACTCATTCACGAGCTGCACTTGCTGTGTGTCTGCACACTCGCCCATTGCTCTGGTGCCAGGGTATTGTGGTCTTACATCTGTCAGGAGTGCTCACTTTCTGAACAGTCAGACAACTCGGCTCTGTGCAGCAGTGGCGCAACCCACTATGTTCCCGGTGTTAACGTCAGCAGAAGTTGATGACATGAGGAACATTGATTTATATGGTGACAATTTAGTTTGTGTTGTGAACTACATACGTTTAGCTAATAAGAGCAATAACAGTAGTATTCATTAGTGGATGTGTATATATATATTCAGTGAAAGAAAACGTAGTTAAGGTGATCAGATTTAACGCAACACAGCCCCTAAAATTCAGCAATCGCGTTTCAAGGAAGTCCACCATAACTATGCGCCTCCTGTTGTGTAGCGTATGACCACAATGATGGCATCACAGATATTATCACTGGTTACCTCATACATGTCATCACCAATGAGATCAATAATTACATCAAATGTGACATCACTGATTAAATAAGTTCGAATATTTTTGTTGACCTCTTGATACGTATTTTATTTTATTACACAATAATAACATGACATGGAACAATACGCTAATACAGAAGTATGATATGATTACGTGTGGAGCAATCATTTGTAGTACTTATCAAATATGTAATCTAAGAATTTGCAGTTTGGTTAATATGCCAAAAAATTCAGTTACTTATGCTACATAATTACATTCATACAAAATTAATGAAGATTAGAAAGTAAATATTTAATTATGGACATAGCAATGGCATTACTAATATTTTTAGTCATTTCTTTTGGAAATAAATTATGAATTTGTATTCCAATATAACAGATTTCCAGCCAAATCACACAAATGCTTACCTACTATCCTTCTTTATAATAATGTCTGTATGTACTTAAAATTGAATATGGCGCGTTACATGTAAAGATACATGGGTAGAATACATTGTACCGTGTAAGTATGAAATATGTACGTATATGTTATGTTAAAAAACAGTTGTCATATTTCAAAATGCAATTAATCAAACCAGTCACATCAGTGATGGCATGCAGATGTAATTAGTGACGCCATCAGTGATGTCATTAGTAATGTCATGTCCATTGTCACCAGTGATGTCATCATTGTGGCCATCTGCTATGCAAGAGGTGGCGCATAGTTAAGGTAAACTTGCTCGAAATTCGATTGCTGAATTTCAGGGGGTTAACTCTTTCCCAACTAAAGTGTTTACTGAATTTAAAGGGTTTTGTTATGCTATAGTTTCTTGCGGGGGGGTGGGGGCACTAGCCATGGCCATGTTGCACCAATAGGTTTCTTTGACCATGGCCAGTGCCCACAGCCTTTGGCCATGGAGACTGTACATTTTGCATCAATATGTTTCTTCGAGGCCCTCTGAGCATGCACCTTGGACCTTTCCAGTGTTTGACCGTGGCCACTGTACATGTTGCACTAATAGGTTCCTTTCGGGCACACTAGCCATGACCTTCAGCACAGAGACTGATTACTCCCTGCTTAGGAGATGTGATCATTGCAGGTGTAAAATTTGTTTTTTCCCCCTCTCCACATTCCCGCGGGATTCCCCCGATAAAGGCAACAAACTACAAATACAGCGGCATTCAATATCCGTGCCCACAGGAATCCCCAGTGTTCCCCCGATAATGCTTGAAAATCTTAAACTCTTCCCTGTGTTCACAGGCATTGACCAAGCACACCCCTCCTCTTTCGATGGTCCACCCACTCCCCTCAATTGCTTTTTTGCTCCCTGGCACTCTCCTGGCCATTACCCCTGTCACTGTTTGGTTTGCGTGATGCATTTTCTTCTCCGAGATGAACTACATTGAAACACAAGTGCTGCATTTCAGGGGTTTTGTTACGTTAAATCTGATCACCTTAACTTTCTCTGAGCAAATGGTTTTTCACTGAATTTCAAGGGTTTTGCTATACCTTAGTTTCCTCACAGCCCACTAGCCACGGCCTTCTGTTGTGGCCACTGAACATGTTTTACCAATAGATTACTTTGGGGCCCACTAGCCATGGCCACTGGCCATGTTGCACCGTTAATTGGTTACCAAACACCCATTGTCCCCTGCCCAGTAGATATAGACACTGCAGATGCTAAACCTTTTTATTTTTTAGCTCCTTATTCCCAATATAATTTTGCAGTAATCATTTCCAATAACAGAAAGTCCTGCGGTAGAGTGGCGGGTCACTGATTCCCGCGATAATGGGGAAAATTGCTCCAAATTAAAAAGTCTTCCACATCCTCACAGGCCCACAACATGTGTCCCCCTTCTTTTTTCCAGGTACCCATACTCCAGTCAATTGCCTTTTCCCTCCCTAATCCTATCCCAATACCCCCATCACTCAGGCTTTGTGTGCTGCAAATATTTTTCGGAGCCCGCCTTGCAGTGTTGGCTGCTTTAATCTTGTGAGATTGACACGGTCTGCCCAATAAACCGAAAATGTTCTACCCGTAACTGGCCCCCAACCCACTCCAAAATCCCCAAGTTCACATGGTGTCTTCTTTCCCAGTGCCGACCGCAAGCCTGATGTGATTGCTATTTCTATTGGCATTGGTATTTATATAGTGCCTACGACTAGACCATCTAAGTGCTGTCGTTCAAACAAATCCGTGTTTGCCTAGGAATGACTACATAAACAGAAGAGTTTTGAGTCTCTTTCTGATGTCAAGACCGTTATTAGACTCTGAAAGGTCGTGGGGGAGTTAATTCCAAAGTTTAATGGCATCATTTTTCCTCCTCCAAATAGCGCTTCAAATTCTTTCATTTGTGGCTTCTGCCACTAATATCAGAAATGGTGGCTTTTCATTTCTGAAAAGTCTCTCAACTGCAAAGCACCAATGCCGATATATATAAAGGTTTTAAGGTACAATGGGCACCCCATGTCTCTTTCTGTCATGTTTTAAAACCTACTGGATGGATCTACTCCAAACCAGTCAAGGAAATTAAGTCAATGTTTTGTGCCCAAATTATTTCTTATTTGGTCCAAATCTGCCCAGCAGTTTTCAAGCTGCGGCTGTACAAAACTGCACTTTTTCTCTATGGGGAAAATGAATGGGAGTAGACTGAAAACTGCGTTTTTATGTTTTCTTAATAACTTTTTCATTTTTTATTGAATTGTTCCCAAAATATCCTGTTTGGAAGGGAGGGGGTCTCCACCAGGGGTGTTGCTAGGTCTGGGAAAAATCTGGGGCTACGCTAATGTCGGGACTGTCGGGACTCCGGGCTAGCTAGTCTTTAGGTTGTAGCCCCTGAACTTATATCCAGGGCTACAACCAAAAGACCTGGGGCACCCTCAGCACCCCCTGCAACGCCTCTGCCCACAAAAAACTTTTTTATTAGAAAATGTCATCCAAATCCATCCAACAAATCAAAATGTATTATCCTCTCTCAGCCTCGCTGTTGCAATGCATCAAGACCGATATAAAGGTTTTAAGGAGCAGGAGTTTCCCGTTCTCTGTTGAACATTTTAAAAACTACTGGATGGATTTAGCCCAAACCAGTCAAGGAATCTAAGTCAACGCTTTGTGCCCAAATTGTTTCTTATTTGGCCCAAATCTGCCAACACGCTACGGCTGTTCAAAAACGGCACCTTTTCTCTATGGGAAACTGAATGTGAGTAGGTCGAGAACTGTGTTTTTATGTTTTCCTATTAACTTTTTTTAACAATGTATTCCCAACACAATTTTCAGTTAGGAGCTGTGGGGGGGAGGGCCTTCACAACCTTTTTGTCTATAAAATTGCATCCAAGTGCATCCAGCAAGTCACCAGTTATTAGCCTTGCTGCAGCAAAGCACCAAGGCTGATATAAAGGTTTTAAGGATCTGGGGCACCCTCTTCTCTGTCGAATGTTTAAAAAATTACTGGATGGATTTACACCAAACCAGTCAAGGAAATTACATCAACCTCTCTGTACTTAACCCAGGGCCCTACTGGACTGGGTGGACTTGTTCCCTCCCCCTCCCTTTCACTTCCTGTCTGCACACGTACATTACCTAAAATGTACTAGGCCTGGTGCGCCAGGCCTAGTACGATAGTTTTTTGTTTCTGTATGCCCTCTCCTTCTCATCCCCCCCTGTATCACCCCACTCTCTGTCACGCACTGACACTATCTGAAACGCTGCTGGCCTAGTACGGCAGTTTAAAGATTGTATGTTCTTCTCCCTCTCCTTTCCCCTTCTCGCCTCCCTTCTTGTCTTGCACTAGTATTAAAGCCGTCAGGCCTAGTTTGCTAGTTATTATTGTTAGATCATTCGGAAACTTCAAGGCCTAAGAATGACTCTGTATTCCCTTGTTCCCTGTCCGCCTTGAAACACTTTGAAGCACTTCACTTGTGTATAAGCGCTTTACAAAAAAACAATTCTAATGCTTTGTGGCCAAGATGTTTCTTATTTAGTCCAAATCCGCCCAGTGATTTTCGCTCTATGGCTGTTAAAAAAAAACACTTTTTCTCTATAGGAAAATGAATGGGCTGAAAACTGTGGTGTTTTATTTTCTTTCTAACGTTTTCATTTTATAACGTATTGTTCCTAAAGTTTGCAGTTTTGTGGGGCCCCGGACAAACATTTTTGTTTTGAATATTTCATCCAAATCCATCCAGCAAGTCAATTCAAGACAAAAGTTATTAGCAACAGAATTTTTGTAATAAATGGATGCTTTTTCATTTCAGAAAAGTCTCTCAGTCTCTCTGCTGCAAAGCACAATGGGGATATAGCTATGTTTTTGGGAGCAGGGGGCACCTCCTTCCCCGTCTAATATATTTTTAAATCTCCTTGTGGATTTACTTCAAGCTTGCCCCAGAAATGGAGTCAACGCTTCGTGCCCAAGTTGTTTATCATTTGGCCCAATTCCGTCAAGCAGTTTCTGCGCTTCAGCTTGACAATATTTTGACTTTTTCTCTATGGGGAAAATAAATGTTAGTAGGCCCAAAACAGCTTTTTTGTTTTCTTAATAACGTCTTCATTTCTAATCAAAATCAGATACAGGTGGAGATACAGACGGATTTGTGAGTCGTAGGGCCTGGGGTGGTGGATTCAGTAAGTACGATCCTTGCCGATACCATCTCACACAAAGAAAAATCGCTTGGTGCGTAAAAAAACATACATATATCTTTTACACATAGTTTTTACTCTCTGTGCGTTCCCTCTGCGAACACAAAAATGACCCAGGTGACAGCAGCTGCAGTGCCCCTGGACCAGTGAGAGGTGGCTGGGCCAGGTGGAGCTCAAGCTGGTTCGGGGCAAGTGGCTGGCTCAATTTTCAAGCCATACTCAACCAGGACCATCACTGTCTCAGCCGTGGTGCCAAAGAAAGGTCAGAGCCAGAGGTTGTTCTCAATAGTACAAATGTGGTGCAGCTTTTTCTGTAAGATTTTTTGAGAGATGGCCACAAAGTGACAGGAGAGTAGTAAGGAAAACGTTCTTTATGATTAGACAACATTTATTACAGAGAGGTTGGATAAACCGGGCTAAAGAGTATCCGAAAATGAGCCGAGCTGTAAACAGGCATTGACCATAGATAACCAGACATGGGGAACAGGGAAAATGGGGTGCCACATCAGACCCAGGAGATTGATCACCTGCATGGCTGGTAGGTTTCAACGAGGCGGAAGAGTGGATTGCCATGCTACTGCCACCTTCGACAAATCTTCTGGGGTTTTGAGGGGGGAAGAGACCTAGGATATAAGGCGGTTGTTCTTTTATCACAAAAGAATTTAGCAAAGTCTTGACATTTACTGGTTACCCCTGTTGGAGGGCAGGTGTTGCAATGTTCCTCAATGGGTTTCGCCAAAGAGAACAGTAGTGAGGTCACCTGAGAGAGCACAAACTGGGATTTGTTTGGTGCTAACAAGATTGGCAAGGGGCAGCATTTAGACTCAGCTAGAAAAATGTGTTGCCAACTGTCGAAAAAGGTAGGCTACAATTGGGAAAGATGGGCACGCAAGGAACATACCCGTCAAGCTTGCTCCACTTGCTTGACTCTGGTGACTTAAACCATGGTGACCGCGCTCTTATATTGGTAAACGGTCTATAAGGCTTAGAGGTAGTGGGAAGTAAGTGATCGTCAAATTGTCGTCGCTCTGAGAAGAGGTAAGCGGTGCAGAGAAGAAGATCAAATCTGATAGTGTCTGTAACCTATAAATGCATAACTCTTTTTTCGCCGAAAAAATATACTGGACGAAGGCGTGATATACCTCATGCTCCAGTTAACGCCTTGACGCCTGTCAATCTGTGGATCCAATCATAGGACCCGCTTTGTCTCAGCAGTAGGCTTTGTTGGCATTGCCCGGGGGACGCCAGATCAATAAATCATTAAACTAGTAGTAATCGTGCAAAATGGAGGTAACTAGTTCAGGACACTGGCGAACTTGGATCTTTAAAGGAACCTGGGTGGGCCTTCTCAGTAGAATGTTTGAGAAATGCAGGCGTCTTACGGTGTCCATCCTCTTAGTTGCCAATTGACCTCAAATCCTTCTAGCTTTTTATCCTACAGCAATTTACATGACTGGTAGTTTCATTTTCCCCATTACTATACATATTGGGACCTGTAAGACGTATCATTTATTTTAATTTATTTATTTATTTGCACTGTTAAAGCGCTCACACAGCCCGGGGGCATCGAGGCGCTGTTACAGGAATATGTCTTAGTTGCGTATTTATAACGTGCTTAATACCCAGAAGTTTCTAAGCGCGGACCCGGGGATCGAACCTGTGTTGCTTCGGGTCGTTTTTTTTTCCAAGGCGAGCATGTTGCTGCTGAGCTATCATCCCCGGACACGTAAGGTAAAGCGCATCCATCTTTAACAACATGACTGGATAAAGGTGAGCCTGTTACCATGGGCCCACATGCCAGCAAAACCGGCAACGAGTCACATGCCAACTTGCGGCGCAATATTGTACTATTTGCTCCAATTAGCACAGCACTTTTATTTATTTCTTGATGATTAACAAGGCGCATTCAACATTCTGAACAGGCACTTCAGAGAGCCAAGAAGATGGAGTGGGTGAAGAATAGGACAGGGGGTTCCGGGGAGGGCACAGCAACTTTCTCGTGTCATCTCTCCTGCCAGTGGTTGCATACTTAGGTGCTGGGTAGTGCAAGCAGAGGTTACAAGCATAGCCTCTTATATAATACTCCAAATATCTCATTTAAAATTGTACTTGGCGGTATCGGTACAACGAGAAGACATTGAAAGATACACCGCTGTCACACCCCCTGCTCTTAAAAATGTGCCGCGAGGAAAGGAGTGCGGTCTGCCAAGGCGGAGCTACACAGTATGGATCGCGAGCCCAGAAAAACAAAATGTTCCAAGGCTTCTGACGGAGACGATTGTTCCTGACAAAGAAAGAGAATGGAATTATAATGATAAAAAGGGATGCTGGGGCCCAGGTCCTGCTTACAAACGTGAAAACCAGCAAGAGCGCCAGGGAAAGGAGAGAAGAGTTCCAGCTGCGCTGCTGAAAGCACTGGCATATCTCTCTCTCTCTCTCCTCTCTCTCTCTCTCTCGCTCTGTCCCTCTCTCCTCCCTCCTCTCTCCACCAGTGGGGCATCAGCCTAAGGAGAGCAGTGTCATAAATAAACATTTTACCTGATCTCCTAAATAAGTAGCAGGTACTGAGCGGCAAGGGGCATTTGTAAAGGATCTACAATTGTCCCAAGGTAAAGGTTTCATAACTTAAAAATAAAGAATTCCCTTTTTTTCTTATTGGAGGGCAACACAACATATCAAGGTGTGATAGCGAATGTTCAGAAAATTGTTATTTGGGTTGCAGCTGGTATTGTGTCAATTTAACACATTTGAGGACATTGGTATTTCTTCTTTTATCTCCTCTTCAATCAATTCTTCTTTAGTTGATGAAATAAAAAACGAATTTCTGGCTTCTTCTGCCGAAATAGCTGTGTGTGCTAAGTGATCGCTGGTGATCGTGATCGGGTTCGAATCAAAGAAGGACAGACTCAGTGTTTCATCCTTCCCAGGCCCATGAGATATTCTATTGATGTTGGCAAAAGCAACACCATTTAATCATATCACCAAGAAATGGCAAACTAGTATTAGCAAAATCTAACTTATGTTATGGAGTGCTACTAGTCTTTCATAACATTGTTTTTACTTCATATTACCTAAAGTCCTTCAACATCAGAGAGCTAAAGCACTCTTTAGCCAGAGCTAAAAATGTTCCACAAGAAGCTATAATGGTAAAGGATTTGCAGTGCGTACTACGTTTAAGTCGCATTAAAGTTGGAGCCTATCTAGTCCTCAATAAATTACTACTTGAGACGTTCATGTAGGATGGTAACTCAGATCGCAAAAGTTGGGGGGGAGGGGGAATTTTAGGTATTCGGAACCTAGGGAATAATCTTTCCCTCTATAGTGACCAAGAGACCAATCTGGGTCTTACTTGCTTCTTCGGAGTCCAGAGTTTGATTTCCTTGACAGTAACCTTGAGACAAATCTGGGTCTTACGTGCTTCTTCAGAGTCCAGAATTTGATTTCCTTGACAGTAACCTTGAGACCAATCTGGGTCTTACGTGCTTCTTCAGAGTCCAGAGTTTGATTTCCTTGACAGTAACCTTGAGACCAATCTGGGTCTTACTTGCTTCTTCGGAGTCCAGAGTTTGATTTCCTTGACAGTAACCTTGAGACCAATCTGGGTCTTACTTGCTTCTTCAGAGTCCAGAGTTTGATTTCCTTGACAGTAACCTTGAGACCAATGTGGGTCTTACTTGCTTCTTCGGAGTCCAGAGTTGGATTTCCTTGACAGTAACCTTGAGACCAATCTGGGTCTTACTTGCTTCTTCAGAGTCCAGAGTTTGATTTCCTTGACAGTAACCTTGAGACCAATCTGGGTCTTACGTGCTTCTTCAGAGTCCAGAGTTTGATTTCCTTGACAGTAACCTTGAGACCAATCTGGGTCTTACTTGCTTCTTCAGAGTCCAGAGTTTGATTTCCTTGACAGTAACCTTGAGACCAATCTGGGTCTTACTTGCTTCTTCAGAGTCCAGAGTTTGATTTCCTTGACAGTAACCTTGAGACCAATCTGGGTCTTACGTGCTTCTTCAGAGTCCAGAGTTTGATTTCCTTGACAGTAACCTTGAGACCAATCTGGGTCTTACTTGCTTCTTCAGAGTCCAGAGTTTGATTTCCTTGACAGTAACCTTGAGACCAATCTGGGTCTTACTTGCTTCTTCAGAGTCCAGAGTTTGATTTCCTTGACAGTAACCTTGAGACAAATCTGGGTCTTACGTGCTTCTTCAGAGTCCAGAGTTTGATTTCCTCAACAGTAACCCTGAGACCAATCTGGGTCTTAATTGCTTCTTCAGAGTCCAGAGTTTGATTTCCTCGACAGTAACCTTGAGACAAATCTGGGTCTTACGTGCTTCTTCAGAGTCCAGAGTTTGATTTCCTCAACAGTAACCCTGAGACAAATCTGGGTCTTACTTGCTTCTTCAGAGTCCAGAGTTTGATTTCCTCGACAGTAACCTTGAGACAAATCTGGGTCTTACTTGCTTCTTCAGAGTCCAGAGTTTGATTTCCTCGACAGTAACCTTGAGACCAATCTGGGTCTTACTTGCTTCCCAATACAGTGCTTGAAGACATTTAGTTTGCTGGTACACAAAAAGTAGTCTGGTCATATACACACAGCTCACTATTTTGTAGTCACCGAGATTCAGCTGTCACTAGCCAATGGCTGTTGGGGAGTGCACATTTTGAGGCCTGCCTAGATGCTGCAGTTTCACAGAGCATCCACCAACAGACATGAATACAAATTTACAAGCTATAAGCAAAAGAATACCATATTCTTAGCATTTTCTATATACAGTTATGCATTATTTTACTATATGGTGACATAGGGAATGCGGAATGTGTGCACAATTCTAAGGTTTTCTTCTTTTTCTTTTCTACCCAGATCCCAAGACTTACACGGAAGATCCGACCCACATTCCTACTTGTCGGATATGGCGAAACAGTCAGAAATGGAGTACATGGAAATCAAGCGGCCCAGGTTAGAAATGCTGCAAGACCAGCTGATGCGGCACTCGCCCTTAATGAGTCAGGGCCAGCACGGCGGAAACGAGGAGCACCTCAAGGTAAGAGGATGTGGGTCCAATCAATTCACCCAGGTGTTGTCTGCGTTGGTCAATTCCCCCAGATTCAAAGCCACTCCTGCTCCCTCATTTAGCAAGTAAAGCGGAATGGGAGAGATTCTGTGTATGAAATGGGGGGGAGAACCAATGTAAGCTGTTTAATGTACTGTTGTTTTACATGCAATGCTCAGTGCACATGTTTGAGGTAACCTCATGGCATTGGTCCAAGGATCAGGAGGCAGATTATTGAGTGTGGCCTTTCTTTGCCTTTCACTCCTTTGCAGGCCGGTTGTCATAAGCGAGGATTCCAAAGCGATCTGTTGTCATTGGAGTTGCCAGTGATTCTATCGATGTTTTTTTTTTGCCGAATACGATGTGATCAATTTTTTTTTATTAGTTCATTTCACTGTATACATTTATGCAAGGAGAGAACCCCCACAGCCGCTCTCCCATGCCCGGCACATTTATTATTGCCCTAACCCTCTCCCCACATATATTGTTGGGTGTCCTGACCCACGTTCGAGCTATCATGCTGCAACATTTGGTGCTGTGGGCTTAGAAAATCCAAGATGGCCAAAAAACCCACATGTACGCCAGAATAGGAAAACTGTGCAGTACTGGCATGGAAAACATCATGATGGCCAGAACTTCCCAGAAAATGCACAGGGAAATGCATGAAGAATAGGCTGCCACCCATTTTTGCCTAGGTTGTGAGCACAGGAGGGCACTGCCTAAAACCACCACTGGGCTACCCACACAGTAGCCTGAAACCATTGGGAATGGCAATGCTGATTGCCAAAAGCAACCTAGAACTGTGGGGAATTCATTTTCTTAAATCCCAAAAATGGTTGCATTACCAGTACTCACCACTATCAGAAAGCCGGCGTTTTAAAACCACCAGACTTTTGTGTAAAACTGAACAAATGAAACAAAACCAGACCAAGGAAAGACTTGGTAAGAGGGGGATACAATGTAAAACTATACTCTGAAATGACTTGAAGGAAGTAATTATTTAATGTGTATGTAAAAATCGTAATAGACTTAAACTGGGGGACAAAAAGTGACATTTAGCTGAAACCTGGCTTAATTAAACTGAATTCTGCCTGACATCTACCCCCACAGGAGTTAAAACCTGCTCAGCCACTCTTTCTCTTGCCAAAAGGAGTTGTCACCTCTCTGATTAGATTAGGGGTGGAGCAGCTACAGGGAGTTGAACAAAGGCCTGTCCTGGGCCCAGGCAGATGGTTTATTGGGGGGGATCGTAAATGGCTTCCTTTTGAACAAAGCCCATCCTTGACTCAGGCAGAAGTTATATTGGGGGCGTCGTAAAAGTGGCTTCCTCTTGGCAGAAACGGGGAGGGGCAGCCCCCTCTGAGGACAGGCTGAGCTTAAAGAAAGTGGATAGACTGGTTTCTCCACCATGTGACCTGGGAAGACACACCCCTGTTGGCCAGAATATGATTTTAAGAAAGATGTATAACTCGTGGTGCGGACTTGTCAAAATTAGCTAAATGATACCATATTTCTTGTGATTTTTCTGCCCACATTTTAAGAGGTTTTAGGACCCGGTGGTATGATCAGAGGGGTTGCTAGCGGAAAATAGGGTTTCACTCCAAATGTCTGCATGTTAAAAATCTGACACTTCATCAATCAATGTCCACACTCCTTGCGCACATCTGTGTAAATTTGGGTAAATGTCCGATATTGCAAGACCAGTTAAAAAGTGCAAAATGTTGCCATTTCTGAATGCAAGCCTCCAGGAAGAGCAGAGTTTGAACAGAGTATACCTCATGTGATATGTGATGGGTGCATGTAATTTTAAACAACTGTGTATCTGTGCAATATGTATTTGAATGAAATATAGATTTGTGGGCAAACTGACCAGGGGAGGATCCTCTGACCCATAAAACCTACAGCATCACTCTGACTCACATTTCCTTCCCCCAATCATGGGAGAGGGGAGAATTGGGCCAATGACAAGTAGAGAGGGGCAGGCTTAGCTAGGCCCAGGCACACACCCATTTTCAAAACACATAAAAAGAGACTGCTGGGACAAGTAGAGACATTCAATTCCATTTGCTGCGGAGCATGCTGACCGACGACTTCACATCCAGAGATCCTACACTTAGACTTCCAAGCTAGACAGAGACTACAGAACTTTGAACCAAGAAGGCCCACTGCAAGCAAAAGTATTTGTCAGCAGGCCCAAAATCATTTGCAGACTATTCACAGCCAGGCTGAGCTGTTGATTCTGCCCTGAAACCCTGCGCCAGAAAGATCCAGAAGCAGTGCTGTACCCAGAGAAAGCAGAGCAGTATCCAGAACCAGAGGCCAGAGATCCAGAGTGACCCAGACCGCTGTGAGCAGAACCAGAGAGCTGACCCAGATCACTGTGAAGTGCCGAGACCAGAACCGGAGTCCAGTCCAAAACCTGACCAGATCCGTGGCGAGGCCTATTTCAAAAATATATTGTGAGTACCTAGCAGAACTGTGCAGAACCAATCTCTTAATTAAAATAATCTAATCCAAACTATTTTAATCTAACCAGAACTGCCTCCTAGAAGTTGTCACTTGTTATTTTGTAAAGCTGCACCACTGTCACTTGTCAACTCTGAAGTTGCAAGCTGTCACCTGTCATTTTGAGTTTACTTTAAATCCGAAAAACTACCTTTATTTAATCGTCTGTATCTCTGGAACCATTTGGGCTAGGAACTTGGTTTGGTTTAACTTTCCTCTGAAAGCTTAGAATCTTACCTTTCCAACAAGCCTAGAACCTACTCCTTATACTTCTTCCGCAATCACGATTAACGCACTTGCGAATTTTACCGCGATTTGGTTAAAAATCCAGCCACGTGTAACCATCAGCAGTCATTTCTTTCCTTGCTAAAAATTTGTTTGCCTCTTAATCACCATCTCTGAATCATTGCTAAAGTGAGCCTGAACTCATCCCAAGTATCTCTCACTCACCCTGAACCTCCTAAGGGAATTAAAAGCATTTTCAGCATATTTTTCACTTCCTTGCCACCACATTCAAAGCACTTGGGCCTGTGTTTTAAAACGCATACCGGTTTTCTCTAAGCTTGCTGGGGGGGGAACTGAATTTCGTATTGTATTTGATTGCATTCCTGAGAACTGTGTGCTCCTCTTTCCATCTACTTCCATGTCTTACATTGCATAGGGGAGGGGGGTGAATTGCCAGAGAAAAAGTGATTATTGTATCTTTTGCTAAAATCATATCAAGTATTTCTGTACTGCATTTTATTCCTCATTGCTTTTCCCTTGAAATCATAAAAGTAATTTTGCTACTTTATCCATCCTATACTAACTCCTCATTGATTTTAAAGAAGTGTGCTAGTGCCAGATTACCCATTGTTGATCAACATCATATGTCTAAGTGTACTATCAGATATTAATTTATTATAAAGTGTGATATATATATATTGTTTAAATTCTCAAATAAACCTTTTAAACTTGCAAAACAGAACTACTTCTTGGCTCAGTGGGGTCAGGGGGATTCCAAGAGAGGGGTGTTATATAGGGGTAGTCATCCAGAACTCATGAACTGGACATAAAGATATATCAATAAGGGTTTCCATTCAGTATCCCAGACTAGGCATTGACTTAGCTGTAGTGTTGGATTGAATCCTCTTACAAAGTGGGGGCTCGCGCCGGACGTCTGGGTTAGATCTATCACTTGCGCAGCTTAATACAGTGTGCTAACTGACGGGATACACACATCCGCTCGGATCACCACGCTGTTTTACGCTGTAAAGCACTCTTCAAAGGGACACTCTAAGGAAAAGGTCTGTTTTGCAAAATAAAATACTAATTTCTGTAAGTCAGGACAGAGATCAATCTCTAGAATGACGACCTTGGTAGACATGAAAATAGCGAGGGAGCACCTCTTACATAAGCTATTTGTGAGAGGTGAGTGGACTCACCAGGACCAAACGATCTGGTTGCAGGCCATCGCGCAACAGGTCACTGAAACAGGGTCAGACATATGGAGAGATCAGGGTCCATTACATGTGGCCCTGAGTGAACTATATATGGCTCCTAAAGCCAAAGATGAACACAATAATATTGCCAGGATAGCGGCATACCTGTACCTATATTTGGGAGACATGCAGGATAAATATACTGAAAGCCAAGATCTGGCAAATAGGCGACAGATGGCGTTAGAGAAGGTCCGATCTGACCTGGTCTCTTCTGAGCAGAGGCTGCAGAGGAGCCAGGAGTTAGAAAATGATAGTAGGCAGTATATCATTAAAATAAAAGAGGATATGGACATCCTGCAACAGGAAAAGGCTGACCAGGATACCAGATTTCTGGCCTTGCAAAAGGAGTACCAAGAAGGTTTGGACTCCCTACCACAGAGCCAGAAAAAGCTGGAGCAACAATTAGATTTCAATAGGGTATGTGCTGAGCAGGTAGTCACCCTGCAAAGCCACCTAGATAGGGAAAAGGCAGAAAGCAATAAATTGATTCTGAAAGACCTGGATACCCAGGCAGAGTTTGATCAGGAGCGCCAGAGAGCTGGTGCCTTCCAAAGGCAAAGGGACGACCTGGCGGCACAGATGCAGACTCTTAGTCAGGAAAGGGACACCTTAGGCCAGGAAGTCTGCCATTTAAAAAGGAAAATGGAAGAAAATCACCTGGCCCTCCAGGGACTGGGTGACCTCCAAAAAGAACACCAGAACTTGTTAGAGCACACCAGGAGGGTGGAGGAGGCTCTGGCAAGAAAGGAGCAGGCCAGTAGGGAAGGGACTCAGGAGGTAACCCTCCTGCAGCAAAGACTGGCCCAGTACTCCAGGACCAATCAGGAGGCACAGAGAGAAAATGAGGCTCTCTGTCAGCACAATGATAGGCTCCAACAACACCTAGCGATGCAGGAGAGACTGATAGAGTCTAGTAAGGCCTTAACTGAGGAACTGAAAGCGCAGGCTCTTGCATTGCAACAGGGAGCAGGGGCGGATAGAGACCAGGTTCGCTGGGAGAGGGAGACTCCTGAGCATAACCTCAGGAGCCCTAGTACCAGAGGCCTTCATATCTCTCAGTCCCTGGACTCTGCCACCCCCATGTCCCCTCGCGCACATGAGCCCAGGGCCACGGGGTTGGCAGATTACTATCCAACCAGAAGTATGGGGCTCATAGGCCAGTACCTCCCAGGAATGGATGGGCGGGCATCCGGGTATGGGCACCCAAGCACAGTGCAATTTAATGGGGAACCCCAGGAGAGTAGGCCCATTAAGGGCATCCTGAAAACTTATGCCCAGTTAGGTCAGTGGCGGGGGGGGTACCCATCAAATCCTGGCAGCAAGGAGGAATCTGAAGACTCCTCTGAACGGCGCAGGACACAGGAGACCAGGTCCCCACATTCTGCCAGCCATTCCCAGGCTCGCAGAATCCGGGAAAACCTGGAAGATCAGACAGGAACCTCTGGGAGCAGTGCCTCTGAGTCAGAGGATGAATGGACCAGGGTTACCCGAACCAAAATGGCCAATAAGGCAAAAAGGGCCTTGCTTAAGGACCCATTGAAGCAAATAAAGGCAATAAGGAGTGTCATCACGCCTTATCATAAGAACGCCAAGTATTCCGTTTGGGAACACTTGGAGCTCTATGAGCAAATGATGGAGACTTTCCATTTGAAGGACAGCAGTAGCTGCATCCAGTACGTCAAATGGACATTCTCCCCAGAATACTCCAGGTTCTTTGCGGGGCTGGAGGACCAAAATCATTTAAGATGGTCCACCTATAAGGCGGCCATCTTGAAACATTTTTCTGTTCACAGAAATCCTCAAGAGGCTCGCAAGGCAGCCTACAATTTGCAATGTGGGGAGGAGCAGGCCCCACAAGAGTTTGTGCAAGAATTAAAGCGTGATTTTGCGCAGACCACCAGAAGGGTGCGCACAGACAGCAAAGAGTTTGTCAATACATTTTTCCATGCTCTCCCTAAATATATAATGACCCAGCTCGTGAGAGATTTTCATGAGAAAAGATCTTTAGACTGGGTCATTGAACAGGCTACCCGGATCTATGAGGTGCAGAAGCCTATCGAAAATAAAAATAACGCGCCGAAAAACCCCAAAACCAACAGAACCCCTGCAGCTGCCAAGGTGGCAGAGGTAAAGGTTGCCCCCGTTTTAGATTTGGAGATGGGGGGGCCTAAAAACCTGCCTGCACCAAATAATTCACAGCCCAGAAGGCCCTCGGGCCAGTCACAGACAGGGAGTCGAGGAGGTAGTCCCACAAATGGGGTCCCCCGCTCCCCTGACTATGTAAGTCCCCGCTATAAGGGAAACCGACCAATCCTGGGTTATGTGTGGACTCCTCCAGCCCAAGGGGGGGGATCCAGCCAAGCACCTGACCCGGGGAACTTCCCTCCCAACTTCCCACAGGAGGGCAGACATTCTCCAAATCCTGGGCAGAACTTTTTCCCCAGGTATCCACCCAATTTCCCGCCCCAAAATCATCCATCCTTCTTTCCCCAATTCCCTGAGCCCAGACAACCTAATCCGGGAGAGGGGAGGCCAAGGGTGGAGGGGTACCAAAATCTTCCCAACCAGGGGTACTACCAGAGAAGGGATAGCTACCCTTCCCGGGATCAGCCCAGGGGAGAAAATAGAGCCCTGTATCAGCCTGAGCGGGTTTCACAACTTGAGCGCCAGGTCCAAAATATGGCACGGGATCTGGGTCACATACTGAGGGCTCAACAGAACCCTCAGATGAGCATGCCACCGCAGAATGCCCCAAACTCGGGATCTGGTGCTCCAGAACAATGACGGGGGCAGCACCCCGATAACCCACCGGTTCCCAGGGAGGAGGCACAAGGGGAAGGGGGGTGTAAAGCCTTGGAGGAAGCTTCCTTCCCAACTTGTAAACAGCCCCTGGAAAACCAGGAACCGGAAACAAAATCTCCTGCCCCTGAAAGCCTGCCTCCCAAGGAGCAGAGGGGGGGTAGGAGAAACAAAGGACCCAAACAGACCCACTTTGTGGAGGAGGTACAGGTCTTCCAATTTGAGGGAGAGGGATCCTCAGAAGATCCTGGGAAAAGGATCTTCTCCTTCAGAGATGGGGGAACTCCTCCCAAAGAAAAATGGGTCCCAAGGGATTCCAATCCAGACTGGGGAGATGTGGAGACTGAGCTACCGCCGCCCATCATCTCATCCGAGAACCGACAATACCAAAATCCCCTGGTTCAAACCCATCCTGGTGACTGCCTTCAAAAAGGGGGGGGTGGCCCGGAACCGGAACCAGGGGAACCCACAATGGCTCTGATCTCCAGTTGCCAAGTTTTTCTTTCAGATTCCCAAGACTCTCCACAGAATTCTGCCCAGATCTCTTCTCTAGCAATGTCCAAAACCAGAAAGTTAGCCCACCAGTTGTCCAAAAATGTGCATTATCTGTGCCCCCTTGAGGAGAAGGAGGGAAGATACTATGCCCCGGTACAAGTACAGGGGCAGGGTACAATTTTGGCACTGGTGGACACTGGATCCCAAGCTACCCTTCTGTCCAAAAGGGCCTTTGAGGAACTAAATGCAGGAAGGGGGGAGAATTACCAAATTCCTCTCACCTCTCTTCCTGGACAACTGCAGAACTTTGACGGGAAGGAAATTCCCGTTGAGGGGACTGCAGACTTGGACATTAAAATTGGGCGACACAAGGTGAAACACCCGGTCATAGTAGTGGCTCCAGAGGGCACCCCTTGTTTACTAGGGAACGACCTCCTGAGAAGGTTGTCACCCCTAATAGATTGTGTAAACAAGGTCCTCTGGACCCAGACTAGCCGACCAATAAAATTAAAACAGAGTGTCAACCGTGTTAGTTTAAACGGCACCTGCCACATGGTTGAACAAAAATCTGACCAAGTAGAATTTCACTTCCAGAACAACCAAACTCCAGATGTGACAGTAATAGCAGTAGGACAACAGAGTGGTGATGGGGGGTCCTCTCTATTTCTGAAAATCAACCTTCCTTCCAGTCTAAAGTGGTACTCCACGCTGGAAGGAAACACTCTGAGATTCTATACTAATCCACAATCAGAAACTCCCACTCCTATAGTCCAGAAAGATGTGAAATCAGCTCAGAGCCTGGCTGATATTCAGCAAATTGGAGAGCAGTTGTTCATCCCTGTTCAGTTAAATGATGGGAAGGACTCTGTTCTCGCTCGAGTGTGTGTGAACAACGGTAAGAGCTTCATCAGCGAAGCCATGTTCCGCCAACTCCCAAAAGATCCAGCCATTACCACATTCAAACTGATAGACAAATGGGAAATGGACCTGGAAGCACCTAATTCCAAACATCTCCTGCCAAGCAGGTGTATGCTCAAAATCTCCATTGGCAACAAGAGCATAGTCCATAATTGTTGGGTCGTACGAGACGTCACTGCCGCCTTTTACCTAGGCAGTGACATTCTCAATCGCTTTGCCATTAGTTTGGACCTAATAAACTTCAAAGCTTGGTCCCGATTAGCGGATAATCCCATGGGCTTTGATGATCCAGAAAAAGCATTTAGGTCAGCTCAATTGCTACCTTATGCAGTTGAAATTCAGATTAAAGAGGAAGTCACCATCCCAGAAAGGACCCGACAATTCTCCCTGGAAGTGAAAGTTAAAAGAGGACAACATTTGAAAAACCCTGATGCTTGCATACATCTAAACGCTTCTTTCCAACAGCAAGGGTTGGGGGTAAACCCAACTCCATTAGTCAACATAGAACATGACACCATTCCAATAGAGGTGGATAACAGCGACTTAAAGAGTATTACTCTAGCCGCAGGCACCATTATTGGAATGGCGATTGATGACCGACATTTTTCCATTGATTTAGGAAATGAACTGTTAGGACCAATCCCCAAGGACTGTTTAGACAGTGACAGTGATGACCATACAACACCAGACTTGATTTTTACCCGGCATGGGGGGAACTTCCTGGTGTACACTTCCTGCCCCTATGGTAAGGAAGATGTGACTTGTGACTTCAGGAGGGATGAGGTGATTTTCCAGGTCCATGAGGGTTGCCTTCCCCACCTGAGGCCTCCAGTCCAAATCAGCACTCTGACCAGGGACTTCTCCACCCAGCTGGAGGAGGCCGCTGAGATAGCCAAACCAGAAGTCTTTCCAGGCTTCAGGCAGATGGTGGAAGAGAGAGTCAACCTAGCTGATGCCTGTGTGACTCTGGAACAAAAGCAAAGGTTGAAACAGGTTTTCTTGGATTTCCAAGATCTCTTTGCGGTACACTCATATGACTGTGGTCGCACCGACATCCACACAACAACAATCCCCACGGACCCTGCCATGACTCCAGTGTTTGTGAAGCAATATCGCTTGCCTCTCGCATCAATGGAGTCCCTTACTGAAATAATTAAGAACCTGGAGTCCCGGGGAATAATCCCTCCAGTTCACAGCACCTTCAATAACCCGGTGCTGGGAATATTGAAGCCAAACGGCCAGTGGAGACTCTGCGCCAACCTCAGGGAGCTCAACAAACGGGTCCATACTTCCCGATGGCCTCTGCCCTACATTGACCAAGGGCTGGCCCAGATTCAGGGGTCACAGGTATTCACAGCAATAGACCTGACCAATGGATACTGGACCGTGCCTGTCAGTAGGGAGGACCAATACAAGCTGGCTTTTACCTTTGGGGGCCAGCAGTACACATGGACCCGGACTCCCTTCGGATACCTCAACTCCGGCAATGAATTCAACATTTTCCTACACAAGGCCATGCCCGACCTGGGTGCAAGGGGTAACCTGGCTTATGTAGATGATGTTCTCGTCAAAAGTTCATCTGTGGAGGAACACATAGCGGAGATCCGTTATGTTCTGACCCAGTTGAGGGCCGCCGGAGCAAAACTTTCCTTTCAGAAAGCACAGTGGTGTAGAACCCGTGTTCATTTCTTGGGGCATGAGATTACTCCTCAGGGTCTCTGTCCCCAGGAAAAGAAGGTGGAAGCACTTCAGAAACTGAAAGACCCCACAACTCTGCGGGAACTAAGGAGCCTCCTTGGACTGACTAATTACAGCAGAAAGTTCATTGAGGGCTACGCAGAGATCACCAGACCCCTGATTCATCTCCTGAAGGGGGGGGTCAGGTGGGAATGGGGTCCAGAACAAGCTGAGGTAGTAAGACAACTCAAAAGAAGCCTCTCACAAGCGCCCTGCCTAGCTTACCCTGTCAGAAACAAGGAGTTCTTCCTGGAGACTGGGTTCTCTAATACGTGCTTGACGGCAGTATTATACCAAAAGCATGACAAGGTCAATAAAGTAATCTATGCGAGCAAAACGTTATCCTCTGTGGAGGAAAAATTCAACGATTGTGAGAAGGCACTCCTGGCAACGGTGTGGGCATTGAAGAATTACTGCCCGTTTATCCATGGGGAACACATCATAGTGGAGACTCCACACCAGCCTATGCAATATCTCCAAAGTGACAGAATCCGGGCCGGATATGTGAGTAATTCCCAAATTACTTCCTGGATTCTGTCAATGCAAGGCTTTCCTGTGGCGGTCAGATATGGCCAAAACAAGAAGTCCCCTCGCGCAAGGTCTGGCTGACTTGCATGATTGTGCCAGAGAAAACTGTCTTGAGAACGAAAGTCTAAAAATCAAGGACAACACCGAGGCATACCTTAATTCCCCACACAAAGTCTTTGAAGACTAGTGTGAGGGAATGCCCACTGTCTATGTGGATGGATGCTCGTACCATGTTGACAACGACGGGGAGAAAGAACTGGTGGCTGGCGTAGGGAATGCTTGGGTGAAGGAGTTCCCAGAACCCTCCGCTGGATATAAAATTGGTCCCCGAAGTAGTCAGGTGGCAGAATTGATGGCTGTGCATCAGGCCATCCTCACTGCTGTCCAACATCAACTCCACGAACTGGTCATAATCACAGATTCGTATTATGTACGGAACGGGTTCGTGGAGCCCCTGGTCAACTGGAAACCAGAGGCATGTTATGCGCTAATAACAAACCCCTGAAACATGGGAAGTTAATCCAAAACATTGATGATCTGGTCACATCGAATGGGATGACCATCTACTGGAAAAAGATCAAGGGTCATTCCAAAGTAGAGCGACCAGACAAAACTGGAAATGACTTAGCTGATCAGCTGGCCAAAACCGGGGCCATCCAAGGGGATCTAATCGAAATAGAGTCCCTGTTGGGGGGAAATCCAGGTCACTGCTATCACTAGGTCCCAGACAAATGCTCACAATGATCTTTCAACTGCACAATGGAGTAAGGAGACCCCCGATGCTGATTTAATTACAGCTCAGAAGGGGGATCCAATTATTGGTAAGTTTTACCAACACCTTGAGGACCCTGAGAACTTTCCCCTGACGGATACCGATTACATTGGGAAAGAGGACCTAAGAGTGTTGATGAAATGTCCAAAAATGTTCCGAATCCAAGACGGTTTGTTGGTAAGGAAATCCCAAGCTGGCCATGATCAGTGGGTGGTTCCTACCTCATTCCGAAGCCTGATGTTAAGTCACGCCCATGATGCGGCCACCGCCGGTCATAGGGTGTTTCACACAACACTGGAATTCTTAAGAGAGGTTGCATACTGGCCACACATGGGCCAGGACCTCAAACAGTATTTGAAGGGTTGTCTTGTGTGTGCACAATTTCAGCCAACATCCCTCACACACCGGGCACCTCTCCAAAAGAGGGGAATGACACTCCCATGGTCAGATTTGCAAATTGACTTTGTAGGCCCCGTGATTCGCTCTGCTAGGGGGAATAAGTACATGTTGACTGTGACATGCGTGTTTACCAAGTGGGTGGAATGTCTCCCAGCCCAAAATTGCAAGGCAGAAACTGCAGCTGCCCTGATGATTAACCACATCTTTTCCCGTTTTGGTCTACCTCAAAGGATTGAGTCAGACAGAGGTAGCCACTTCACCAGTGAAGTGATGACAAAGATGTGGGAGATACTGGGGGTCAAAAGAAAGCTACATATTGCTTACAGGCCAGCTTCTTCTGGAGCAGTGGAGAGATATAACCAAACCATTGTGAGCATCTTAAAAAAGTTGTGGCAGATTCTGGGCCAAGTTGGGATATCCGATTACCTCTGGTCCTAATGGCCATCAGATCTACCCCTTCGTCCGCAACCAAAATGTCACCATTTGAGTTGATGACTGGACGCAAGATGGTGCTTCCCCAGCATTTGCTCTACAGAACCCAAGAGCAAACGTTGATAAATGCCTCCACAACTCATGAGTATGTGGAGAATTTAAGGAAACACCTTCAGCATGCTTTTGCCTATGCTCAGCGGAATCTAGAAAGATCAGCCGAGAGCATGAAGACCCACTATGATTTAAAAACTACCCGAAAGGAATATAAGGTGGGTGATCGGGCCTATCTATACAATTTCCAAAGGAACCAGGCCAAACAGCGAAAATGTTTGCCTACATGGAAGGGACCCTTTGAGATTATAGACAAGATCTCCCCTGTGGCCTACAAGATCTGCATCCCCAAAGGCGGTTTGGCAGAGGGGGAAGACAAGTGGGTACATATAAATCAGCTAAAGTGTTGCCATCCCAGGCACACTCTGCAGCAACTGGAGGAGTCCTCTGCAATACCAGAGGGGGCCGCTCCAGAGTAATTCAGTTCCAACCCTAAAATATCCTACATATAGCCTATCAAATTCTGTGTTTCTCAAGTTTATGTGTTCCTGTCGCTTAATTTAAAAAAATGTGCATGTTCATATCTGTTGAGTTCTAAAATATATATGGCACCCCACTATATCAATGGTGGGGGAGAAATGTCCATGAATAGGTATTGACGCTTTTCCTTTGTCGTCCTAGGAGAAAGAAAACCTGGAGACTGGCCAAGGACGACGATCTGGAGACCGGGAGCAGAGACCCAAGGGGCCCGGGGTACCGCCCAATATTCCCATCAGGACCGGCGAGGAGAACTGATCGATCAGTACCGGATGGAGGAAAAGATGCTGAACTGTGCCATTTGCAGAATTGGAAGAAGATTATGCGGACATACCAGTGCGTGGGTCATAACCTTCTGTGCACCCGACTCCCCATCGACTCAAATTCAAAGTGCAGTCGCGTGGGGGGGCTTTGTTGGGTGTCCTGACCCACGTTCGAGCTATCATGCTGCAACATTTGGTGCTGTGGGCTTAGAAAATCCAAGATGGCCAAAAAGCCCACATGTACGCCAGAATAGGAAAACTGTGCAGTACTGGCATGGAAAACATCATGATGGCCAGAACTTCCCAGAAAATGCACAGGGAAATGCATGAAGAATAGGCTGCCACCCATGTTTGCCTAGGTTGTGAGCACAGGAGGGCACTGCCTAAAACCACCATTGGGCTACCCACACAGTAGCCTGAAACCATTGGGAATGGCAATGCTGATTGCCAAAAGCAACCCAGAACTGTGGGGAATTCATTTTCTTAAATCCCAAAAATGGTTGCATTACCAGTACTCACCACTACCAGAAAGCCGGCGTTTTAAAACCACCAGACTTTTGTGTAAAACTGAACAAATGAAACAAAACCAGACCAAGGAAAGACTTGCTAAGAGGGGGATACAATGTAAAACTATACTCTGAAATGACTTGAAGGAAGTAATTATTTAATGTGTATGTAAAAATCGTAATAGACTTAAACTGGGGGACAGAAAGTGACATTTAGCTGAAACCTGGCTTAATGAAACTGAATTCTGCCTGACATCTAACCCTACAGGAGTTAAAACTTGCTCAGCCACTCTTCCCCTTGCCAAAAGGAGTTGTCACTTCTCTGATTAGATTAGGGGTGGAGCAGCTACAGGGAGTTGAACAAAGGCCTGTCCTGGGCCGAGGCAGATGGTTTATTGGGGGGATCGTAAATGGCTTCCTTTTGAACAAAGCCCTTCCTTGACTCAGGCAGAAGTTATATTGGGGGCGTCGTAAAAGTGGCTTCCTCTTGGCAGAAACGGGGAGGGGCAGCCCCCTCTGAGGACAGGCTGAGCTTAAAGAAAGTGGATAGACTGGTTTCTCCACCATGTGACCTGGGAAGACACACCCCTGTTGGCCAGAATATGATTTTAAGAAAGATGTATAACTCATGGTGCGGACTTGTCAAAATTAGCTAAATGATACCATAATTCTTGTGATTTTTCTGCCCACATTTTAAGAGGTTTTAGGACCCGGTGGTATGATCAGAGGGGTTGCTAGCAGAAAATAGGGTTTCACTCCAAATGTCTGCATGTTAAAAATCTGACACTTCATCAATCAATGTCCACACTCCTTGCGCACATGTGTGTAAATTTGGGTAAATATCCGATATTGCAAAACCAGTTAAAAAGTGCAAAATGTTGCCATTTCTGAATGCAAGCCCCCAGGAAGAGCAGAGTTTGAACAGAGTATACCTCACGTGATATGTGATGGGTGCATGTAATTTTAAACAACTGTGTATCTGTGCAATATGTATTTGAATCAAATATAAATTTGTGGGCAAACTGACCAGGGGAGGATCCTCTGACCCATAAAACCTACAGCATCACTCTGACTCACATTTCCTTCCCCCAATCCTGGGAGAGGGGAGAATTGGGCCAATGACAAGTAGAGAGGGGCAGGCTTAGCTAGGCCCAGGCACACACCCATTTTCAAAACACATAAAAAGAGACTGCTGGGACAGGTAGAGACATTCAATTCCATTTGCTGCGGAGCATGCTGACCGACGACTTCACATCCAGAGATCCTACACGTAGACTTCCAAGCTAAACAGAGACTACAGAACTTTGAACCAAGAAGGCCCACTGCAAGCAAAAGTATTTGTCAGCAGGCCCAAAATCATTTGCAGACTATTCACAGCCGGGCTGAGCTGTTGGTTCTGGCCTGAAACCCTGCGCCAGAAAGATCCAGAAGCAGTGCTGTACCCAGAGAAAGCAGAGCAGTATCCAGAACCAGAGGCCAGAGATCCAGAGTGACCCAGACCGCTGTGAGCAGAACCAGAGAGCTGACCCAGATCACTGTGAAGTGCCGAGACCAGAACCGGAGTCCAGTCCAAAACCTGACCAGATCCGTGGCGATGCCTATTTCAAAAATATATTGTGAGTACCTAGCAGAACTGTGCAGAACCAATCTCTTAATTAAAATAATCTAATCCAAACTATTTTAATCTAACCAGAACTGCCTCCTAGAAGTTGTCACTTGTTATTTTGTAAAGCTGCACCACTGTCACTTGTCAATTCTGAAGCTGCAAGCTGTCACCTGTCATTTTGAGTTTACTTTAAATCCGAAAAACTACCTTTATTTAATCGTCCGTATCTCTGGAACCGTTTGGGCTAGGAACTTTCCTCTGAAAGCTTAGAATCTTACCTTTCCAACAAGCCTAGAACCGACTTCCTCCTCCTTATACTTTTTCCGCAATCACGATTCACGCACTTGCGAATTTTACCGCGATTTGCGATTTGGTTAAAAATCCAGCCACGTGTAACCATCAGCAGTCATTTCTTTCCTTGCTAAAAATTCGTTTGCCTCTTAATCACCATCTCTGAATCATTGCTAAAGTGAGCCTGAACTCATCCCAAGTATCTCTCACTCACCCTGAACCTCCTAGAGGGAATTAAAAGCATTTTCAGCATATTTTTCACTTCCTTGCCACCACATTCAAAGCACTTGTGCCTGTGTTTTAAAACTCATACCGGTTTTCTCTAAGCTTGCTGGGGGGGAACTGAATTTCGTATTGTATTTGATTGCATTTCTGAGAACTGTGTGCTCCTCTTTCCATCTACTTCCATGTCTTACATTGCATAGGGGAGGGGGGTGAATTGCCAGAGAAAAAGTGATTATTTTATCTTTTGCTAAAATCATATCAAGTATTTCTGTACTGCATTTTTTTCCTCATTGCTTTTCCCTTGAAATCATAAAAGTAATTTTGCTACTTTATCCATCCTATACTAACTCCTCATTGATTGTAAAGAAGTGTGCTAGTGCCAGATTACCCATTGTTGATCAACATCATATGTCTAAGTGTACTATCAGATATTAATTTATTATAAAGTGTGATATATATATATTGTTTAAATTCTCAAATAAACCTTTTAAACTTGCAAAACAGAACTACTTCTTGGCTCAGTGGGGTCAGGGGGATTCCAAGAGAGGGGTGTTATATAGGGGTAGTCATCCAGAACTCATGAAGTGGACATAAAGATATATCAATAAGGGTTTCCATTCAGTATCCCAGACTAGGCATTGACTTAGCTGTAGTGTTGGATTGAATCCTCTTACAATATAGGGGGTGAAATTCTATCAAATTGAATTCGGCAAAAAAGACTGCTCAGTAAACTACCTATACCGTGCCAGAGGCTGCCCCGTTGCGGATGAACTATATCTTAATTTCTTGTTGAATAAGGAAATAACACCAAGAGTTGCCCCCTGCTGATTAAGTAAGGTTGTAGGTGACTTGTTCGAAATACAAAGGATCGAGTGCCGGAAAAAAAAGTTTCAAATGCTTTTTTTTGTTTTTTTTTTTAATGGGGGGGTTCCCCCCAATCCCCTGTTTTCTTTTTTAAAAACTTTTTTATGCATACTAAACAAAAAAATATATAAATAAATAAACAAAAAAGCATTTGAAAAAAATGTTTTGGTCCTTTTTGGTTTCGAAAAAAAAGGGCATTCAATCCTTTTTTTTCGAAACTATGACTGGATACCAGATAACGTACGTGATCAGCTGTCGGAATCTTCGAGATGTTTGGATCCGGGCACTGTCAGTTTCTTGAACTTGTCATTGCCCTTTAAATTGGGCAGAGGTCACAACGCAAGCACCAAGATGAGCCACATTCATGATGCAACTCTACATCATATATAGATGTCATATGTTTTGGTATGAGCCACATTCTATCCATCCAGTCCTCAAGAATAGGTCAGTAAACTGTTCCTGGGGGGGGTTACCTTCTAGAAAATGTGTATGTTACTGTAATTCTGTGTTGCTCCGGATTTTCATAATTAAGATTAAATAGAATAGGTATAACAGGTGCACACGGCACAACAGGAAATCAGTGATGGGTGATTCACATAGAAATCACACCAGTTTCACCCAATGGTAATGTCGGGGAATAATCGGAGCCAATCCAGTGTTGAGCCTGCGATCCCTTTGTCTTATTAGATGCTTTTGGGTTCATCCGTGGAGGACGCCACCCATGGAGAGGGGGGTTTTGCATGCTAATGTAACTAAATCGACCCATGCAGATAGTAGGGCAGGTTTGGTGCCATGGTGAGAGGCATCTCCGATCGGTTGTTATTAAGAACTTGTATTTTTACCAGAAGAACTCTTTGGGCTGTTATACATTTTTCCAGGCTTTCGGACAAGTATGGTGACCGACCGTGGGGCAATAGAATCCTTACAAGGTTTCTTGAAAGGGAGGTGAGAATTGAGCTTTCAAAGGTTTAGAGAGAAGTCTGGCTGATAGGGATGAGATAACCATCAGAGATGTGGGTGTGGCTCGAGGTTGGCATGGCTACAGGAGTTGGAAATAAAGAGCTCTGGCTGAGATTCTTCATTACGGTGTCACCGTGTCGTAGAGGACCCAAGTAATGAATCCTATCAGTTTGAACACGGAGCAGTAATGAGAATGAAAATCATGTTTATATAGCGCTTCCTGCCCGATTCCTTCAGCTTCGAAGTGCAGTGATAAAATGTGCTATCATTATACAATTTAAGACACCCAGTTTATCCATCTTGGAAGGACCAAGTCAGTCCTGCCGGGATTCGAACTTGCGAACTACACGTGCCTGTAGTGGAAGTAAACAGTCTGAGCCAGACATGGTCAAGTGGAATGTCCTTACCGGGAGCGTCCCGCCACTCCTCTCGATCACAAAAAGTTCCTGCAATTTGGAGGGTCAATGATTCCAAACCTGCCAGATCTATAACATATTAACAAGGGGGGGGGGGGTCCTGGGAGTCCCTCTGCCAGAAATAAGTAATGGTTACAAAATCCTTACCCAGATTCCTTAGCTCACTATCTTTCACAGAGGACAAATATCCAAAACGTATCAGTCTTTGTCCTGCCCTGGGGCAGTCCAGCACCGAAATGGTAGACAATTCTCCTCTGAACAAGAGTACCAACTGCAACCCCAGACACGCGTTTCAGTCTGTTTGGCCCTCATCAGTAGGGTGGACCTGTGCCTCTCTAAGAATAGTGAGCAAGGGGTCCACGTCTGGATTCCCCTAGTAACTTAGGGTGACACCCAAAGTTACTTAAATTATGCTAATTAAGAAGGGGTGTCCTGGGAGTCCTTTTGCCAGACAGAGCTATAACAGGCCATCAAGACTCTCATTGACTGTATTCTGAACTTCTCAGTCCCAGTTAACCAATGCACATCAAAGAGGATGCTGTTATACAACCACATCAGTCTACTGGTCCCAAATGTTCTGGCCTCCATCTTCTGTACTAGCAACAGTCTCTACAGCAGTGCCCGTTGGAGGTCAGCAGGCATGAGATACTTTTAAGCGTGATATCTTTACACCCAGCTATTTCTGCAGTCTGCCCTCTGGCCCTTATAACCACCAGATTTCGAGATTAAAAGTGATCTGCTGCACCTCTCTTCTCATACCTTTATGAAGGCACGACATTGCTGGACTACTGCGTCCTTGCTAATTGGCACCTTAGCTCGCGAGAAGGAAAATAGCACGGCTCGCCTGTTCCTTGCAAAGATCGAAATTATCTGCGGAACAAAGAAAACATGCTTCGTCCGCAGAAAAGAGCTGGGTGAACACCACGAGCGGCACTGCAGTCATTGTGCATTCACTTTACGTGCCAGCCTCTGACCTTTTGTTCCAAGCAGGCCCCCTTACATGAGGGACGCTACACATTAGAACTCGCAAGAAGCTGCACTCCCTGATGCACTCTTGGTTAAGAGCTTTTCGTGTCTTGCATTTTACTGCTACAAATGAATCACTTCTCTTTAAGGTTTGCAATCCAGCCACAAGTTCCGTTATTGCCCGGAATGCTCTAGAGTTTGGAGGGCGACGCATTTTGTTAAGCTCCAGGGGACTGGACATCATCTTGTTCATGGAGGGACTTGCGGCAAGTCAGTCGTGGAGGAGCCGCGCAGGTCTCCACAGGATGGGATGTGGTCTAGTGGCTGTTTCCGACTTTGAGAAGGGTTCTGCTCCTGGCTTCCCAACATGACCCTTAAATGTTTGTGAATCAGGTTAATGCTGTACATTGTGAAGTCTTATATTGCCCACATTACATGTTCCCACTTCCCTTTCCCATCACATCCTGATTTCACAGCTCTCTGGATTTCGGGTGACACTATATCAGATATTTCTGGGAAAATTCTGCTTCAAGTGTGAGCGAATCTGTCTTCTGGAATACCACTCTTTCGTGTAATTTGGCCTCCAATTCAGAGGTTCACCTCCATTCCAGCAGTTTCCTTTTTTCCCCCCAATCTCGGAACACTGAAGGACCAACTAAAAGATAGCCATGACAGGAGGAAACTAACGACCGAATGCACAGGCTGTCCAAGACGGAAGCACTAGGACGCCTCATCAACAGCACACTGACCCTAAACCTTTCCAAGCCCAACAGACCACTGCCACAACAGATAGCAAGAGAACAGGTAGCACCAACCTCAGTTCCCCACCCGAAGGAAAGGATCAGACTCACCTATCGTTCCATATAACACTCACTAGAATACAACTGGATCCGTGCCGCACCATTACACACCACAATGAGACGGCTCATAGGAAACTAGCAACAACCTACCCACAGGGATGCAGCTCAGACGGAACCAGAAATATCAGAACCAGGATACAGACCCCACTAACCCAACCTTCAAATGTCTGCATACTCAACCCACATAAAACCCACGCAACCATCTCTCTCCCAGCAATCTGCACGCACTTTACCACACTGCAACAACAACACATAAACAGCACCTACGGCACACATGGTCTCTGCGGATCCGATACTCTCCCACTCTCCTACTCCCGCTCCACCCGACTAACCCTACCCACACTCCTTCTTGTTTGCAGATCCGCCAGAGCGCCTGGTGACCAGCTCCGTTGGTGACGGTGCGCTATATAAGTACCTTTAACATAACATCTTTGTCGTTCTGCATCACTTTGGAACCTCCCATCTGGGTATGAAACCAAGATACCAAGTCAGGCAGCCAGCATCAGCACCAAACATAGTAGCCATGCAGTGGTGTGCAACCCTGCAAATTGTAATCTGCCACATTACTACTATGCTGAGCGGTGCTGATAAGGGATAGCGCTACTTGATAATTCCATGCAATGGTGTCTAAATGACATTCCTGGATTTCTGAAATGTATAGGCACTGTTATTCTTTAGGCAATGAACCAAGTCTCATCCACTACTGGAAACCCAGACCTATGCAGCAGAGCACACCAGACACATGACAGAGGAGCGCCTGACATGCATAAGCCGCTTTCTTTCCGAATCAACACGTCTTTACCCGTGCACGCAGTTGGTTAACAATTGAGGGGAGGGGCCCAATGAGGCAAGAACTTGTATTTGGGGATGGTGCCTGAGAAGCGTCTGTCGAGGACTAAGAAGTGCAAGTAGCTAAGGACCATTTAAAAGTCATGTGGCCTGTGTAACTAGAGGAGTGCAAGAATGTGTGTCAAATATAATATTAATCAGCCGCCCAAAAATGTACTAAAATAAAAAATATTCAGATATAAAAATCACATACAAAGCAGGTAACTACAGGGCCCAATCCCCCAGTTCTTCTGAGAGAAGTCCGTAATAATTCCTAAGGGGTTAATTTTACTAAATCATTTTAATGACAAGACTTCAATATAATAATTACTATGTTGCAAAAATCAAACAATGTATTCGCTACCTTATTTTTTCCCTGAAGAACATTACAAAAGAAATAATGTAGCAATTGTAATGTTTCAAACTGAAGTTGTACCAGCAGATGTGTGCAGCCTTTGGCTCTCCAGATGTTGTGGACTACAGCTCCCACTGTCCCCTGACAGCATAGACGATTTTGATGGATCATGGAAGTCACAGTTCAAAATATCTGGAGAGCCGCAGGTTGCAGGCCCCATTGGGTAAGAGCAGTATTGTCTTGGCCGCAGGGAAATCAGGATGGGATACAACCTTTCCCCCCCTGCCCTGGCCGAGCACCAGCTAGCCCTGGCCCTCTTAACGGCCAGGTATTCATAAACCAGAGCATTAGTTTTCTGTATCCTACCTTTAGAAGGCAGACTGATGTACAAAGCAAGCTTATGTCCTTCGTACCTCCACTGATGTTTGGGAACTCTCAGGGCTTGGCGCCGGGTCAGGGGGGGTTGTTACATACTTTTGCAGGGTGACCAGCTTTTCCTTCATATGGACCAGAACGTATTCAAATTGAGCCTTTGTTCCTGTAGCTTTTCAAACGTGATACAGAAAATGTTTCAGAGGGTCCATATATGTGATATGTCATCAAGGTTGTAATAAACTGCATATTCTATGATATCCCCTACTATATTTTGGGAGATGTCACAACAGCTGTAGTTTATCAGCCAGTTTATCAGAATCAGTTCATCAGAAGTTTCTTTAAAGGTATCCACTCTCTGACAAATTGCAAGGCAAGAGCAAATAAGCTAACAACTAAGGTCAGGATACCGGTGGCGGGGGCTCCGGAAGTCACTCCATGGACAAGCCTAGGCACTCTGATACTACTACGGTGGTACCCTGGCGCAGTATAAAAGCATATTAATACATCAGATAAATGTAAAGGTTTGCAGGTATGCTGTGACAACTCCCCATGAAAAAGAGAATTCATTTTATACTTGTTCTTTTATAACACGCTTAATACCAGAGATTGGTTTTGAAGCGCGGGATCGGGATTCGAACCCTTGTTGTGCTGCGATGTCTTGCTTCCAAGACAAACACGTTGCCCCTGAATTATTCCCCTTGCCAGAAGGGTAGTTGTCTTAGAACACCACACTAGCCCTAAGAGGTTGCAAGTCCAACCAACAGTTAAACTCAAAGTCCCAAAATGAAGAAGCTCACTAGAAAATTTGAATCGATTTTTGAGGAATAGAATCCAGATTTGCCATCCAATACTTGAAAAGGTATACAAAAAACCAGTCTCTACTCGTATTATTCCGAGATCCGCCATGCCGACGGGAAGGAACAGCGTCATGGGTTGCAAGGGGTATTCATTAGCAGGGCAGTTTCTAGGCAATATCGTGCCCAAGGAAAACAACAAAAATATGCCTCCCCCATGGGTTTGCGACACACTCCCATAACACAAACTTTTTCTCCGCGCACGCACTGCCTCACATAATGCTCAAAATTATTGTGTGCAGATGGAGCCCTGCAGGGGCCTGAAAAGGCCATAAGAGGCTGCAGTGTAGTTGACCAAACATGTTCAGGTACTGCGTCATATGTATACCTGGGTGGAGGGGGAATGATGCGAACGTTAACTCCTTCACAGAGTTAAGAACTGGGACGAGGAAGAGGAAGACGTGAGGCAATGGATCATTATATGGATTTTTTTCAGTGTATTTTTTGGCAAGGGGCAGAGTAGGGGCCGCTTTGACTCTCCCCCAAGTTTACAAGCAAAGTGAAAAGTCACTTTGTTATATTACAAATGCTGACAGAAGGCCCCTTTATCATATCCGGGCCGCATAAACTAACTTTTTGGCATCATTTTTAAAGCACACTGCTCATCAAAAGTGCAGACCTCAAGTTTTCCGTTGAACTAGAGAAAAGGTCCACCATTAACTTGGTGGGCAAACACAGGGCACACTTTTATCTGATGAACATCAGTAAATATTGTATAAATGTTTAAAGAAAATATACTGTTTAATTTGATTTAAGTTGCTTTACTTCAAGACAACTATTTTTTCAAGATGGTTTGTTTCACAGGTACAAATTCCAACAAATAAATAAATACCTTGTGCGTTCCACAAGACAATGGTTTCAGCAATATGCAGTCATTATAGACAAACAAATTTATAACATTGGTTTTTCCTTAATCACAACACATGAGATTACAGTTTTCACAAAACAGAGTGTACGACGCGTTTCGGGAATAGCCCTTCTTCAGGTACAATTTTCAAGCTTTACTTTTCCTGTAAATTGAAATAAAGATAAAAATATAGAACTTATATTTAATTAAAGCGTGTCTATTTAAGTTTTATAAAAGGTTGTGAAATAATCAAACGAAAACACAACTGACCTGTGTTCTTAAAGTGCCAATGGTAACTGAACCAAGATATATAGGATCATCTAGGCTGGTGAAATCTTCTAGGTGTTAGACACTGATGCCTAATAGAGAAATGCAAAAGAATTTTTCAAAAACTAATCATGTGTTTTATGTGTACAACAACCGCGAGTGGGACCAAGTCGCTCTACAAAAGCGCTGGGTCCCACTCCACGGTAATTTCATCTGTTTTTTTTTAAAAGCATCACAATATGCTCACCATGTTCGCATATGCTGGTGGATTGAGAGTGGAGATTTTCATGTGACACGGAGAATCCTTTACCGTTTTCATCTACATGATAATGATAGTATTGTCCACACTTGTCTTTAAATATAATCCACCTCGCCGTTCTGTAAATAGTAACAGAAAGTGCGGATTGTAATAATCTCAAAACTCTTGGACTAGACTGTTTAAGGATAACTGGCCCGTTTCCCGTTGCCATGCATGAGAATGACGACTAGTCCTGTTTCTGCTTTGAATTCGAAATGAAGGAAAACTACAAGTCCCAGAATGCAAAGGAAATAAACAGGATTGCATAGCCTTCTCAGACATGGCATTAGGAATCTTGTGATCTTATGATATGATAGGTTATTTATAACGCGCTTAATACCCAGAGGTTTTTAAGCGCAGACCTGGGGATCGAACCTGTGTTGCTCCGTGTTGTCATGCTTCCAAGGCGAGCACGTTGCTGCTGAGCTATCCTCCCGAGATTTTAGAGTGGTGTGTTTTTTTATCCTGTTTTTATTTTTTTGCACTCACGTGGATGGCCTGTGAACTGAAGTGGCTTCGGGAAAGGACCTGGGAAATTCTTGGCTTTTATCAGTAACATGAACAAAGAAACTGTTTTCCAAGAACTTCCAAACTCTGAATACTACCGTCCAAAGAGTTAATGGGGAATAGATTATCAACTGCTGATTGGCGCTATAGTGAAGATAAGAATATCTCCCTTTTGTTCCTACAAGAGTGGCAGTTCTCAGTGTGTGCTTGCTTTTTGTATACACTAGCAGTCTGCACGCCCACTCAGTCCAGGCGTCAGTGATCCGCACCAGACTTTTCAGTCGCATGCTGCTCGCCTTGCCTTTCATAGTCACTGGGCATCAAAGGTGCATGGGCTTTTAAGACATCCTGGGGCACAGTCACACCTGCCTTTGTTGTGCCACTATCTACCCCTGGGGCACAGTCACACCTGCCTTTGTTGTGCCACTCCCTACCTTTGCACCCCGGGCAGACGCCCACTCGGCCGCCTCTAGAAACGGGGCTGCGTATTAGGGAAACAGAAGTGACTGCAAAGAGGCAGTGTTAAGTGTTGGCTTAAGAAAAGGGTAAGAACGGGAGCGGGGACTTGCTTCCAATCCCCACAAACAAACATAAGAGTTTGGGGAAATTTGAAATTACCAATTTAGGGGGAAAGTTATATTCCCCGAAGTCGTGATAAAGGGACTTCAAGATGGTATTGGTCATTGGCTTGGAGTTTTAAGACTCGTTTTTGAACTCGTGTTTTTATTTTCGCTCGAGAGTGTTTTTATTTTCGCTCGAGTCTTGTGCTTGCTTAAGGTAGATTGCGTGAGTGCTTTCCACTAACCGCCCCCCCCCCTCCCCCTCCCCTCCCCTCCTCCAGCTGCTCCAGCGGCAGGTAGCAGAACAGCATTACTGGTAAAGATTCCTGGAATTGTGCTGCTGCTGCTGGAATGCTTCCTCCCCCTAGAACTTGAACTCGGTAACCTTTGGGGAAACCCTGTGTCTGGAGCTGGGGGGGGGCGGGGTTGCGCTGCTGCATTGCACAGGACTGACACACATGACATGTGTATTGTCAGGGGGGAGGGGGAGCGCCCCTGGCTGTTGCCGCCCAGCCCTCCTGCTTCTGTTCTGCGGTTTCCCCTCGGAGCTTTGTTATGGGAACACTCGTCTCTCGCGGGGATTAAGTTTAACCTCGCAGAGTTTCCAGTGGGCGGGGCCTCCCAGTAACTAATGAAGCTGGCTCGAGCACGTGTTGACCTTGGCCTCTGTCCCATTTGGCTTGGCAGTTACCTGGCAAGAGTTTAGTCTCCAGAGGAGTGATCTGGCCCTGGGGGTGGGGCTCATGTGGCTGGACAGGAAGTGGAGAAGGAGGTGGAGGACACATGGGAAGAGCTTAACAAACCACAGAGAAGTGGTGTGCCAGTATTTCTGAGATGCCTGGGGGCCAGTGTTAAATATATTTCACATGGTTTTTATAGGCCTGCGTGGTCCCCCAGTGGGTTAATGCACCTGCTGCATAAACCGTGGTGAATTTAGACTTTCTGCTTCCCTAGGCCCAACAAATTGCATGCATCTCCAGAGTTTACTGTGCCCCTCCCCCAGATGCCACCCCATTCGGCCCTGCTTTTGAGTTTGTAATAATGTATGACCCCTACAAATTACCTCAAACAGTTCCGTGTACTTATTGCCAAGAGACTTTGGAACTGTAAAAGTAGCGCAGCTGCTTCTAAGTCTCTGTTGCAAGATAAAAAACGACACGACAGAGTCAACAGCTGCTCTTAGACTGTCTGAGTCATGGTATAATAATAATTATAATATCAGATTTTTATATTGTGCTTTATGTCTGTTCCGATTCCTCTTGCTACTAAGCGCTGTAACAATATCTGTTTTTATTAACTATCTAAGACCTGTGACGAAACAACTTTCGGGGCACCAGTGGACCAGGGGTCAATATCGGTTTCTAAACCATCAATCAGCCTCACACCTCTAGTACACCAGAAGGGATCCAAACAGATTGAAATAACAAGCAAATTATAAACTTCCTTGTCCAATTTTGGTAACGTGGATGGAACGGCAGCCTTATCTCCGAAAAGGTCATGGAACGTTGGTTAGTTTCAACACAGCAAAAATACAATTATTACCCAATGATAAAAGGGACTGTCCAGTCAAGGTTGTTTAAAAATATCGACTTTATTTATATGACAACAGACAGTTCTAGCAACACTACGAAATGCAACCCACCCTGTAAAGTAATGCAGAGGACAGACCGTTTAACAAAAGGAAAAGGGATGCACTCTGTATACTGACAGGGGAGTAGTCGGTATGTTTAATAACCGCAACAGTTTAAGGTTTCTTGGCTTCAGCACAAAGGGAGCAATGGGTCTTAAAATGTCTCTAGGGGCCTCCTGGGAAGAACCAGAGGGACTGAACCACAATGCACCTTGTTCTGTATATGTTCTTGGTGCTCGACAGGGTTCAGTCGGCTTCAGAGCGCTTTGCAGGCTTCTGTGACAGAGTTAGTTCAAGACGGAAGTCAGCTTCGGGTATCAGGCGAGGAGACGGTTCAGCGAGCGAAGCTGGACGAACGGCTGCAGGCTGGCTTACACGACGGTTTGGGGTCAGGAATCGTTGTCTCAGTGCTGTTCAGCGGTTCTGAAGCACTGTTCGAGATGTCTCGGATGGCTTTAAGCGACTACGGCTTGACGGCGGTCAGCGTTACAGGCGGTTGCAGCTTGATGAACGCTACTGGCTCCAAAATGTCCTTTAAGGTAGACGTAGGTAGATGCTTGTCGAGGCACTTCTCCCAGCTTCTTCACTGGGCTTGTGTCATCCTTTAAGGCGGACGGGCCAATGCTGAGGAGATACCTCGTCCTTGGCTTCGGATTCAGAAACCTTCTGGCACTTCCTATCCAGGAAGCTTGCTGTGTGATGGCTGGGTACCGGTTCTGGAGCGGCTGGAGTGTCCTCTGAGGTCTGTGTGTCGCCCTCTGTTCCTTGGGAGATGATTAGATGAGGGATCCTGCTTCCCTCTTTGGATATCCTGGCCTTCTTTCACTGGCAGAAGATGTAAGGAAGACTGTACCTTCAGCCAGGGTCCAAGGATGAGTTCTTCTTGCTCCTTTTTGCAAAGTCATCAGATGATCTGCCAGAAGAGAGGCCGGCCCTCTTTTAAAGTCAAGTGGGCCACAGTGATTGGTGTAGGTCATGGGTGCACAACATACGGCCCGCGGGCCAGTTGCGGCCCGCCATGCCCTTTTGACCGGCCCGCGAGGCACAAAGACTTTCCTAATGGAGGGCGGCCCGCGGCCACCCTCCATTAGGAAAGTCTTTGTTGTCTTCCGGGCTGGTGAAAACACTGGCCCTCATTGGCTCAGCACACACGTATCATGTCACTCCTACGAGCCACGTAGTGCGTGTGTGCTGCACCAATGGAGGGCCAGCACTACGGCTGGCGTGGTCCATAAGGCTTGATGCCGGAAGGCATTTCAGCCTTGGACCACGCCAGCCGTAGTGCGATTCCAGCGTTCCAGCTTACCTGCCGCTTACCTGCCTTCCAGCACGTCTTCGGTAAGTGGTCTGTTTGTGTGTCGGGTTTGTTTTGCTTTATGTTTGTGTGTGTATGTTGAGATGCGGGGGTGGGGGGGGTGTGTCGGATGTGTATGAATGTTTGTATTTGAATGTATTTTGTGTGTATGTTGAGATGCGGGGGTGGGGGGTGTGTCGGATGTGTATGAATGTTTGTATTTGAATGTATTTTGTGTGTATGTTGAGATGCGGGGGTGGGGGGGTGTGTCGGATGTGTATGAATGTTTGTATTTTAATGTATTTTGTGTGTATGTTGAGATGCGGGGGTGGGGGTGTGTGTCGGATGTGTATGAATGTTTGTATTTGAATGTATTTTGTGTGTATGTTGAGATGTGGGGGGGTGTGTGAATGTTTGTATTTGAATGTATTTTGTGTGTATGTTGAGATGCAGGGGTGGGGGTGTCGGATGTGTATGGATGTTTGTATTTGAATGTATTTTGTGTGTATGTTGAGATGTGGGGGGTGTGTGTGAATGTTTGTATTTGAATGTATTTTGTGTGCATGTTGAGATGTGGGGGGTGTGTGAATGTTTGTATTTGAATGTATTTTGTGTGTATGTTGAGATGCGGGGGTGGGGATGTGTCGGATGTGTGTCGGATGTGTATGAATGTTTTGATTGGAATGTTTTTTGTGTGCTGAGTTGGGGGGTGGGGGTTCGGGTCTGTATGGGTGCATGTTTGTGTGTGTGTGCTGAGTTGGGGGGTGGGGGTCGGGTCTGTATGGGTGCTTGTTTGAGAGTCTGCTGATTTGGGGGGGTGGGGGGTTCGGGTTTGTATGGGTGCTTGTTTGAGAGTCTGCTGATTTGGGGGGGTGGGGGGTTCGGGTCTGTATGGGTGCATGTTTGTGTGTGTGCTGAGTTGGGGGGGTGGGGGGTTCGGGTCTGTATTGGTGCATGCTTGAGTGTGTGTGTGCTGAGTTGGGGGTGTGGGGTTTGGAGTTGGGGGGGTGGGGGGTTCGGGTCTTTATGGGTGCATGTTTGTGTGTGTGCTGATTTGGGGAGTGGGGGGTTCGGGTCTGTATGGGTGCATGTTTGTGTGTGTGCTGAGTTGGGGGGTGTGGGTTCGGGTCTGTATGGGTGCATGCTTGAGTGTGTGCTGAGTTGGGGGTGGGGGGTTTGGAGTTGGGGGGGTTCGGGTCTGTATGGGTGCATGTTTGTGTGTGCTGAGTTGGGGGGTGGGGGTTCGGGTCTGTATGGGTGCATGCTTGAGAGTGTGTGTGCTGAGTTGGGGGTGGGGGGTTTGGAGTTGGGGGTGGGGGTTCGGGTCTTTATGGGTGCATGTTTGTGTGTGTGCTGAGTTGGGGGGTGGGGGTTCGGGTCTGTATTGGTGCATGTTTGTGTGTGTGCTGAGTTGGGGGGTGGGGGGTTCGGGTCTGTATGGGTGCATGTTTGTGTGCTGAGTTGGGGGTGGGGGGTTCGGGTCTGTATGGGTGCATGTTTGTGTGTGTGCTGAGTTGGGGGGTGGGGGTTCGGGTCTGTATGGGTGCATGCTCGATAGTGTGTGTGCTGAGTTGGGGGTGGGGGGTTTGGAGTTGGGGGGTGGGGGTTCGGGTCTTTATGGGTGCATGCTTGTGTGTGTGCTGAGTTGGTGGGTGGGGGTTCGGGTCTGTATTGGTGCATGTTTGTGTGTGTGCTGAGTTGGGGGTTTGGTTGGGGGTGAGGGGGACATGGGGCATAGTGTTTGGTTGGGGGGAGGGGGCCATGGGGCATAGTGTTTGGTTGGGGGAGAGGGGGCCATGGGGCATAGTGTTTGGTTGGGGATGAGGGGGACATGGGGCATAGTGTTTGGTTGGGGGTGAGGGGGCCATGGGGCATAATGTTTGGTTGGGGGTAAGGGGGCCAAGGACATAGTGTTTGGTTGGGGGTGAGGGGGCCATGGGGCATAGTGTTTGGTTGGGGTGAGGGGGCCATGGGGCATAGTGTTTGGTTGGGGGTAAGGGGGCCCTGGGGCATAGTGTTTGGTTGGGGGTGAGGGCCATGGGGCATAGTGGGTGAGGGTGCCATGGGGCATAGTGTATCTAGGGTCAATAAAATATATATAAGTTAATTAAACAGGCGAGATACAATAACTAAATAGAAATAAATTATAACAATGGAAAATGTGTAGTACAAAATGTAAGTTTGAAATGCAAATAAAAATCGTTACCCCTCAAAAACATTCTTTTTCCATGTGTTTAGTACAAATTGGGGGTTTAAAAAGCCTCCTGCCATGCCCCGCCTACTGCCCCGCCCACATTTACTTTTCGGCCCACTATAGCCCTCATGAAAGTTACTTTCGGCCCTCTGTCAAAATCAGTTGTGCACCCCTGGTGTAGGTTAAGCCTACCTTAATGAATCAATCCTGGGGTACTTACCAGCAATCTCCACTATGCATTAGGTCATAACCAGAGTGCTTTGCAATAGGAAAGGGGTGAAAACGTGTTATACTATGTCCCACCCATCTTCCTGTCTGTTGCTGATCAAAGAGTCTCTCTGGCTAATAGATCTCTCTGTGGTTCCTGATTAAAGCAGCAGGTCTCCCTTGAAGCTGTGGCGAGACAAGACCCTCTGGCTCCTGCAAACCACATTCCTGTGCATGATGAATGGGGTCTCCCTACCGGGAAGGCCTACTGTAAACACTTAGTCCCTGACATGACAGTTCACTGTCAATTATGCTGAGGGCGGGAGCTGGCTTCAGGTTGGCACAGTTACATATGAAAGGTTGTTGGGGTTTCCTGCCTCCTTTGTCAACCTTTCCAGCCAGGCCCCCTGTAGGCCTGTTTGAAGTACACTCTAGTATTATGTTAATTGCTGCCACCAGCTGCAGGGCCCAACAAAAGAGCAGGGCGGATTCATGGAGCCTTTGTTAGTTAATCAGGCTTGTCATGGCATGGGGAAGGTTGGCCCTCCCCCTTTCTGGAGAGGACATAGTGTACTCCTGGCTGCCATATCCCAACTAAATATGACAGGGTCGGCTTTGTCCACCCAGGGTACATCGGTCTTTGCATTTGTTGTTAATGTGAGCATAGGAAAATGTGTGTGGATTAGCCCCACTCATTTTCCTGCCGGTTGATCTCCCATCCTGCCATTTAATTAAAAACATTTTTTTAAAAAGGCATGCGCACCTCCGCCGTGCGGATGGTCTAATTCCTCACAAGACCCCAGAAGGATGAAGGGCTGAGTTGGCCCAGCTGGGATTCGAATTAGCAAAGCTTAGACTTGCCTCTTATAACCAGAGAGCTATCAACCCAATTAAGGGGCAAAAGCTGTTTTGGGAAGGAAAATGTGCACTATGAATGCAGGGAGCTAGAGAAGACCAACTTGAAAAGAACCCTCTAGGCCTCACCTTCCAACCCCTCTCTTTATTGGCAACTTCTCCAAAGGAATAAGGCAAGTTGGAGGAGGTGGACTGGCAAGCAGCTGTGGTAAACGAAGGCAGCATTTTGTTAGCTTCTTGGGCCTACTCAATGATCCGAGTGCTTTCTCCCGCCTTTTCCTCGTTTGTTTACTACTGCCCTATCGCACATAGCCTGCCTCATCTGCCAAACGGACCTTGTCCCCTGAGGGGACTATTCCCCTGCTGTGCGCTTGCTGCCACCGACATGTGAAAGCAAAACTTTAAAAGTACGGTATTCTGGGGTTTTACTCCCAAATATCTGTAGCACCAAAACATGCATTTTGCACATACACAAATGCCTCAGTGACCTCCCACTGGGAGGAAGAAGACACACGAGTCATGGGTGACTACCTAGTGCTGGGCGAGCCCGGTCGGGCTGTGGCCGGCCCAGTCCCCACCTAGGGCTCTGTCCTGACCCCCCTCTCGGGTCAGTGCCTGGCCAAAGCAGGGCCAGCCACTAGCCCCACCGGGTGCTCGCCCATTCCTTTAAAACATGCTCGTGCCTTCCTTTATTCCGGCAGCCTGACCCAAACTTACCCTGCCCGGGAGAGCAGGTCCTTCTCCGCCACTCTCCAGGCTTCCTGCATCCAACAGATGTTACCCTCTTCTGCCACGGCATCACTCAGCGCAGCTGTCTTACCATGGCTGCACTGTGCTGCTGTGATACCGCGGTCCTTTTTTCTTAGTTTATTCCTGTTATTGAAACCTTTAATCTGCTGCTTTGCGATCTCTTTGAGTTCCAAATGTCCATCATGCATAGGAAAGGCTCTGCCTGCCACTGATAAAAGAAATTTGTTTGCAACCTGAGCACCTTAAAGACACACAGAGCGGGGGATGGGGGGTGGGTGTGTGTGGGTGTGTATGTCCGCGTGTGTCCGTGTGTGTGTCCGTCCAGTCAAGACCTGGGAAACCGGCAGTGCTTGAAGGTCCCGCCTGAGCCAATTCTATATTTGGCTCGGGGGAAAGAAAATGCGTCAAGGACGTGTTTCTTGAGCCTTTCAACTAAAGGTACGCTCTGTACAGATGACTAGAACTAGTGGTACAGCACCAACGATTTATACTACACTTTCTTCTCTGAATGTGAGTGAATTGCTGCCCCCTCTCCCACGTTTTGCGGGCACTAAGGCCCCATTAACACTGTCTATGGAAATGGAGCACTAAGGCCCCATTAACACTGCCTATGGAAATGGAGTGGAGGGCACAAAATACATGTCCTGCAAAGTAACAGTTAAGGTCACCATCACTTTATGAACTCCATATTAAAGAATAACAGGGAGTGTCCTGGTTTTATACAATAGCTGGTAAAATAGCTTAGCGGGTTGGGCGCTTGCTGCTGCAATCTGCGTGTGATATGCAGGTTGCAGGTTCTTATCCCGGCAAGACGAAGTCAGCCTTTCATCCTTCCGAGGTAGATAAAAGTGTACCAACTTTGGTACACATTTGTCGACATGCAAATATGCTGTATGTACAGAGCTTTGGAGAAAGCATTTTGTGCTGCCATTGTGCACCCCGTGGTGGGCTCCTAGAGCCAGGCCTGACCCCCAGGCTCGGCCGTACCCAAGAAATCCCTCTGTCCGCCTCACCTCTGTGACTGCCCTGCTGCTCACCTTGTGCTGGTCTCCCTGGCTGGCGAGGTAACGGGATGCAAGGCAAAGGCAATCAGCAGCCAGCAGGCTGAAACCTCGCTCAGAAGGTCAGCATTTTCTAAATTTATTTCATTACGGTGACTGAAAACGCAGTACTGTTACACACACGGGCATATCATGACCCTTTTAATGTCTGTGCGTTTAAGTTAGGTGATTCTGATAACTTGCCCTGCCCCTCTCGAGACCAAGTCTTGCAAATATGCCATGAATTGCATTCAAGTCTTTAGTCCAGACTGCTTGTGTCAGAACCATAGTTCGACGATGCCTTGCACGGATTAAACATCAACTGCCCCGACTCCCCTGCATCCCACGTGGTCTGATTCTGTGCGCCAGCCACATGACAGTCCCCTGTTGATTTAGTTGTCGTTGTTCTAATTTCCTATGGCAAATTCTATAATTAAGATGAAGCGAAAACCAGCTCGGAGTGATTACCAGTCCGGTGGGATGTCTCACCTGTGACTTGGGGAAAGCCTACTCTTGCCCAGTTCGGAACCTGGCAAGCTGGCTCGGCCCTTCCCGCCTCAGAGCTTGAGAAATAGAGCACCAGTAAATTGGCCAATAAGGACCGTTCCTACAGCGCTTAGAAGAATAAGACATCCAGCATGATAATATATACGCTGAGCTGTGGGTTTAGCTTTCTTCCATGTCTTCAGCAGTGGCTCCATTCTGATGTGTGCTTACGTTTCGTATGAAACATTTATTAAGGCTGTCTGTGTTTTTCTTTGCATGTTTGGTGGTTCATTTGCAGGCTATCCAAAGCTTCATGGCATATAATCTTGCGTGCATTGATAAAGGAGCCCAAGGAAATGCCCACTTGGCAAGCCTCAGCTCCGGGACACCGCTACGGTGCTAATGAGTGCAGTATAACTGCCTATTACATTGCATTACAATAATGAGTGCCCGCTGATAGATGTTGGCCTTCCTAATACTATAGTCACATGTTAGGCATTTTTCAGTGACAATCTTAAGGACACCATTAATACTTATTAGTCTCTTTTTTGATGTTCTAAGTTTGCCAGAGCAGTCGCAATGTGAAAGATGTTTCTTTCACCTGCTCCAATATCAGCCACAACTGAAATCTTGTTGATCTCGTTAAGAAGCAGGGATATTTAGTCAACACGTTTTGGGTTATAAGGGTTTGCACCACACGCCACTGCTATGCTGTGATAAAGAGTGGGCGGGGCTCCGTTAGTCGGGATGAAAGGGGAGATGCTGTGGTGCCGGGCAGTAGGATGGGCCAGGATGAAACGTGGCTGAGGGGCACAGGTGGCGAGCTCTCTCGTTCCTGCTCTCAGTTGGAGCTTCCGTCAGAATACCAGTTTGCTTATTCCTTCTGTCGGGTTTCATGGTTAGTTAAGCATTGGAAAGCCAGCCCTTTATAAAGCGTTTTTCTGAATCTGAGGTGGTCCTCAGTTGTGTGCAGTTCTTTTGATAGAGTATGCCAGTTGGGCCACCATGTTGAAAAAAGCACATATTTCGTTTCTCTCTGTGGTGTAGCGTATGGTCTGAAGTAGAACATTGTTGCTGGATCTTAGCATCCTGTTTTGGTTGGTTTTATGCTATTTTTGTTCTGATGAATTCTGCTCCATGGTCTCGATGGGCTCTTGGGGCAGCAGCTCTCAAATTGGATTCTTTTATTTTACCATTAGCGACTTCTTAGGGCTGGAGTTATGCACTCCTTCTGGTTGAGCCTGAGCGAGCATGAGTCTTCTATGTGTTGAGGTATGTTAGTGAGGTAGTCCAGCACACTAAGGTCAGTGGTGTTGGCGTAGTCTGCTCCTAATCGCACCAGTGCTGTGATGGCAAAGGTCCCGTGCTGAAAGGTGAGGGAGGACCAAGAGGGAATGCTAGAAACCATGAGAGATCCCATGGCGCTCAAGAAGCTGCCCATAGTTCCAGATGTGCACCAGTCAGAGGGTGGTATGGGCATACAACCTCTTGTGGGGTTCATCTGTTTCTGCTGTCATGCCAGGAGCTTACTTGCCTGCCAGAGCAGGCTTTACAATCAATTTTCATAGGTATACAATGTGTTCCAGACACCAGACTTGTTGACCTCTGCAAGGAAACATTGAATGCCCAATCGCTAAGCCTGATGAACAGTTTGTTCTGCAATCCTGGATTGTCCTGTTCCTAAGTGAGAAAAATGCGTCTTAAAACCATCTTCCGTGCATGAATGCCCTAAAGAGTACAGACCGAACCAAAACAGATGTTTAGGTTAAGGCCGAGTGCTTGCTTTAGACGAATCTTCTTCTTTGACTTGCCCTAGATCTAAAACTAAGATCACATAACTAAGGATTCATTTGAACGTTCAGCTCAAAAGTCTCCATGACAGTATGGTCTAATATGACATGCATCACAGTAGATGCTGCAAGCAAGTTTGAGGATTCATATGTAAGTTCACTGGATGACTCCAAGTCAACTGCAACACCCGAATAGAGTCCTAGGTTTTGCTTTTGGATTAGTTTTCCTTAATCCACATCATTCCGTTTAAGCGCCTCGGGAATGCAACACCCACTTTGCAATTGATGGAGAAATGAAAGCCCAGGATTAGGGCATGGTGTTTGGATGAAACAGTCTTATTTGTAAAGCCTGCACAACCCAATGGGATTTTCTCTTACCTGACAGTTTATTATCAGCATCCAGGGAGAATTCTGTTTGTGGTGTGCGCTATATAAATGATATATATATATAATTATTATTATAGTCATCTGGACTTTGTTTTGCCTTCAAAACAGAAATGAAGCAGTGGACCAGCTAGCCCTTAGCCTTCTACCAGCTCTGTTTGTGTTGCAGAAAAGATTTCTTAACTAATGATTTGAAGCGCTGAATTGGTGCGGGCTTATACTTTTGCCATTAAATGAAACATTGAAATGTACAGAAAATGTGCCTTCGGCTTTCACCCCTTGATCCGTAATTGCCGAAGTCCTCGGGCCTTAGCATCTTCTTGCCAAACATGAGGAAGTCAAACTTACCTAAAATATTCCTGTGTAGTGAGTGTGTGCATTCAGATTCGTGTAAGAAGGGAGCATAGTTCGGTTTCCTTCCTGTAGAGCATTCAACCAAGTCAGGGGTTTGCCTGACCCTTCTCTGACAGCATCAGGCAACTCCCGTTAGATAAATACTCCTGTCAATCCATTCAGAACACTTACTCTGCCTCCTCTGACCTCTCTCCCAGCCCCATACTTGGAATAAATGCACATGTATACCAAGTAATCTGGTTGACATTGCACTATTTTCCACACATTTGGCTATAATCCAAATCTTTAAAGTGGTTTTGGGCAAATGTTTTGCCTTAGGGAATATATCCATAATTATACCTGCTTAGAAGAGGGGTAAAGATTAAAGGCATGCAGTGTGGTCTGGGGTTGTGAGAGGCTCTGTGGAAAATGGTCAAATAGGCAGATACCATTAAAGAGACTGTGCTGTCTGGCAGCATCACACCTCCCAATACTGACTCCTGCTGGTTTAGGGCTGAATTGCTGCATGGCATCATTAATCAATTAATTACCAGTAAAGCCATGGGTGTGGAAGTTTTGTTTTTCTGGAACAGTGTTACAGGTGAGAAGAGCAGGTGAGAAGCTAATGTTACATTGAAAACTAGTGCAAGCAATACAACACTCACAATGGGAACAACTCAAGAAAGGAAAATTATCAAGACTCAAAAGCACCAAAAGTCAATGAATTCTGTTACTGCAATATGAAATCGGATAACATATAGGAAGAACGATAATCATTTTGTATAACACATACAAAAGATTTGAACGCTCATAAAAATATGAACATGTATAATAAATCATTGGCTATAATAGAACACACTAATGCATGTATAAATTGAATATTCCAGACCATAAGGTAACATTTACATTCATCATCTAAATCACTTGTTTTTAAACCAAGGTTGAATATCTTTGTAATATTCACTAATAGTTGAACATTTGTAAGTCCCATCAAAGAGTATGATAATATAACTGTTAGTCCCGTAGTGATATTTCGATATTCACGTGCCTCGGTGTGTTTTTTTAACGCTTCTTTAGTAGAAAGATATTCTGTGATCCTTTAAAAAACTTATCAAACAATAAAGAAATTCAAAGTAAATACAGGTCAAAAATACTTGTATCGTAAGGAACAAATACAGCGCCTTGACATTATCGATCAGGGTATGCCAATAAGAATGTACACATCTTCTGTAAAGAATGTCCCTACCCATGCAAGTGTTTAACCCATCTTGTAATAGGATATCTTAATCATTAAATGACATTTCTGATTACATTAAAAACAGGAGGATAAAAATGTCGTAGGTCATTTAAAAGACATTTTCAATTTATTGTAGTTTTCAAAAACAGGAGCAGATCAAATGATTTCCAAGTCTGACAAAAGACATCCATTCCAAACCCTGGCAAAACCTGCATTTACCATAAAAAGGAAGTGCATCAAGATACTTGAAAACATACTAGATCAATACTTCTAGCTAGCCTATGGAGTCATCTTGTTACCATGTCTATTCAAACCACAGGAAACCCAGCGTTTACCAATTTGTGAAGTTTTATCAATTTGTTTCCCTCTATTTGTAAGGTCCAAAATTCAGGAATTGCGAATAGTATATATTCTTCATGGACATTTAACATTCAATGTTAACAATAGTAGTATGGTCCATAACCTTAAAACACAAGAAACATAATCTTATATTCTTTATCACATCAATGCGCCACCGTTATAAGGATTAATGTGCCTTATCAGGCAGGTCCTTCATATGTTCATGCAATATAATAGAGAACTTTCTAAGTGAAAATAACCTAATGGAGACCGAGAAGTAAAATTATAAAAAGCACTGCAGGTCCTAATTAGTATTGAGGCCCTTAGGAACAAGTGCGGAAAGGTTGTGTATCCATAACATCTCACTTTGAGACAATAGTGTGCTAAGATTGCCTCCACGTTTCAGTACTTTTACACACTCAAGAATCACAAATTGCATCATTATAACTGTGTGACCTGTTTGTGACTTTTTCCTCATAAACAATTTCAACAGGTGATTTTGAATTGTGTATGAGGACATTATAGTTATTTTCCACTCACCATATCGTGACTTTTCTGGTAGTCAACCCGACATAATATGAGCCACAAAGGCATTTTGTTGCATACACTACATTTGAAGGATCACATGTTGCAAAACTTTTCAAATACATTATTCTCTCAGTATATGAGTAATAGATCTTATTTCCTTTGATGATAGTACCACAGGCAGAGCCACCGTTTTGGGTCAGGGTATTAACAGACCCCGGTGAGGTGTGCGTTGTGTATGTAGAATGGGTCCCCCCTCTGGCAATAACAGACAGGCTACCCAAGAAAGTGAGAACACCAAAGAAGGCACTGGCGTTGTTGCAGAAATCAGGAACCATATGTATCACCGACAAGAAGTAGGCTAATGCCAGGAGAGTAAGTTAGGCACGCTAGACATGGATGATTGTCTGAACTGGGCTGCGGGCACATGGAGAGGCATTGATGAGAGGAATACTGGCTAGGCACAGCGTGGGGAAGAGTGAGCGGCACACAGTGTGGCAGAGTGGAAGAGTGAGGGGCAAAGAGAATGAGGGGCACAGAGAGTGAGGGGCAGAGAGAGAGTGAGGGAAACAGAGAGTGAGGGGCAGAGAGAGAGAGAGAGTGAGGGGCAGAGAGAGAGAGAGAGAGAGATAAACAGAGAGAGAGGCAGAGGGGCTGAGGCAGGGGCAGAGGAGATCAGATGAGGGAAGTAGAGACACAAGGGGATGGAAAGGGAGTATGCCAGATTGTGAGAAGTCTCCCTGCTAAGGGTCTCTGTAGCTCCCCTACCCCCACCCACGCGTCCAGCACTACAGCCAATAACGAGACCCAGCCCTGGTTCTCTGTCCACTTATAAGGCTGTTTCTCCACCTCTGCAGTGCCCGTCCACATGGTTCAAGGAGAAAGGCGGCAGGGATTATGACAGGGTGTAGGATGGCACATGCAGGCCAGGTCCCCCCTCCACAGCTGGCGCTTCCCCCCTCTAGAGGGGAGGAGAAGAGTTTCTCAGGAGATCAAAATAGTTCCCAGGGTCCAAGTGACAGGAAAAGGGTGGAGATTCACAGGAGGGTAGGCTCACACATGCAAGCACAGCCCCTCCTTCACAGCTGTTCGAGGAAGGGGATGGAGGGTCCAAGGAGGAAGGAGGCAAGGGCATGACAGGTTGGAAAATATCTAGGGACAACAGCAAATGAAGGAGAAGGAAGGGCTCCCCTCCCCCAATCCTATGGTGACCACAGCTGTTCTCATGAGTCCAAGGAGGATGGGGTGGGAATCACAGGGAGTAGCGTATGCAGGCCTCCGTGGGAGAGCAGGAAACTGTTCCAAGGAGTGCTGCAGTTGATGCCCTGATGTACACAGCTATCCAAGTGAGAGAAAGGGGAGGAGGAGGTCACAGCTGGGTACACATGCAGGGACTGCGGATGGCACAAGTTCCTCAGGTAGAGGGTATTCACTGGCTGTGAAACTGGCAGCTGTGCCTGCGATGGGAACAATTTTCAGGTAATACATTGAAATGCAGCAATCCCCTGTGTCTGGGCCAGTTCATCACATACATTGGAATACATTTGTGGAAATGAAAAGTCACGCAATCCATTAAAATGCAACATGTGACATGTATAAGAAACACAGAAATGCAATACAATTAAAGGCAATAAGCAACTACTATTATTTCCACATTTCCACAAAACGATAAGCCTTTTACCAATGTTTTTATTTGGAAAGCAGTAAGCTAAATTTTGGAAGGGTTTACAACTAGACTTTCCTTTGTAACATAGAGCAGGTGACCAGCGTGAGAAACCTCAAGGTGTCTCCCTATCTAGTCCTCGGCGATCTGTTGTCCAGGTGGCCAGGACACGCCCATCGCTATTGGATCCAGTCCCTGTGGGTTGACCAGTGAGGGAGGATCACCTGGATAGGGATCCTTGGGGAGTGGAAGTAAGATCCTGATAGTTGAAACACTTTATCCCCCTTCTTTTTACACCTATTCCTCATCCTACCACGTAGGACACTCAAAAACACTGACCCCCCCTTTTACGACACGAACACTCTAGCACAACACGAAAGACAATGGACTAACAACAGAGGCGTTTTCCTGACATGTCCCAACACAAGGGTCAGGCAAAGTCAGGCAATTGACCAGAATCTCACACACCTGACGGCCTTTCCCCACAGGGATAAAAGGTGGAGCACCAGAGCACAGGTCGAGCAAGGCAGACCGCACAACGTGAGAGCTAACTCAGCACGGCAGTTCAGTAGGAGGAGAAAGACGGCGCATACCGATGGGGTGACAAGGAGAGAAGCGACCTTGCCCTTTCCGACCAAGGCCTGTGAATCCTCCACAGAAAGAATCAGAATACAGCAAACAATAGCCAGTGTGTGTTGCAGCAGATGTCTACGGTACACAAGACCCTCCTCTGCTGATAACCAAGTCGGGGAGAGACACTGGTCTCCGTGGTACCAACCTTGACTCGTCGGAGAAGAAAGCCAAGTGGTTCGGCACAGCCGGTAAGTCGAGAAGAGAGTCGGTAAGAAACCGAACTGTGTTGAATGAAAAGAAGCAAGCGGCTAATTGAACTATGAAAAGCTTAAAGAGATATTGATGTAAAAAAGGGGAAAATCAGCAACAGAGAAGTCTGACACCACGTGGGTGTTCACACAGGAAACTCTAGGCGATTGCCTGATTCTTGAAACTATCAGAACCAGAAGGCCTTACGAAAGGCAAGAGGAGGGGTCAAAGTGTTCATACGGGGGTCTTGTAAAATCCTCTGTACAGTCAAAAGTCTTTGACCAATAGATGAATGTGAAGTGAAGGGAAATTAATCCCGCTTGGTGAAATTAATGAACGAACAGTGTGTTGACAGGAGTGAACCCTACCAAAGGACGTCTGCAGTGGATTGTTTGAAAAAGACATTCATACGCGTGAAAGTAAGAAAAGCCATAGTGAACCCGAAGGAGGCAGGCTAACGTCTGAATGGCGTCCAAGCCCGAAGGAGGGAGATCCAGGGGTGGAAAGTCATCACCCCAAAGCTCATTTTGGAAAGGAACTTTTTGTTTGTTTGTTTGAACCGATCAGGCCCTGGCGACAAAAGACTTTTTGACAGAAAAGAAACGTAACCACCGGATGCCCTGATTGCTGAAAGCGGAACTGTTTGCTCGTGCTGGGAAAGCTCAAGCGTGCACTGCGCCAAAGTTCCACCTTGTCCCGTGCTGAAAATGTGGGGAAGGGACGCCTCAAGTATCGCATCCTGACTTATCATTTTGTGAACTCTTCCTTCTTTCTTAAAGAACATTATTGTACACTTCTTTTTGTCTTTAGCGTGAGGATTGGCAATAGGTTTTCTTAGTATAGGCTTTTTATATTTGACACAACGCCACTAGGACCGCCTTATTGTTATTTGATGTTCGAGGCAGAGCAATGGAAGCCTGCAGGAGTGGTAGTGTAGGAGAGACTGGGCTGTAAAAGCCCAGCCAGACAGGAGACGGGTGAAGAGTGTTTGGTGGGAGGTCAGGCCTGGGGTTGGTGGATTAAGAGAGCAGGCCTTGAAAAGCAGACAGTGCAAAGGAGTGTTACAAAGAAAGTGGCAGTGGTATGAGAGAAAACAGGTAACGCTTTGTGTATGAGAGAAAGTGGTACCAATTGAGAGTGACATGGGTGTGATGAAGTGACTGGTGCAGTGAGAGAGTTAAGAGAGAGTGGCGGTAGAAATGAAAGAGGGAAGGAAGTCGGGATGTGTGAAGAGTGAGTGGAGGTATCCAAGTGGCAAGAGAGCAAGGAGGTTGTGAGAGAGAGAAGGTAGGAGTAGTGGAGAAGGTTAGAGCAGGTGGAGCGTGGTGTTGTGAGGATCGAGGTGAGTGGTGGTGTAAGGAGAGAGGAGAGAGTGAGCGAGTAAAGCAGGATACAATCAAAAGACGGAGACAAGGGCAGGGAGAAGGTAGAGAGTGGGAGAAGATCAGAACAGCGAGGGAGAGGTGCAGAAGGTAGACAGGAGGAGATAGAAGGCCAGAGAAACAGACACGTGAGATGAAAGTGAGGATGAGAACAGAGATAGTTGGAGGAGTAGTAGATTAGGTGCAGACAGAGGGGTGGAGTAGAAAGAGAGAGAAGTGAGACTGGAGGAGAAAAAGTTAAAAGTTGAGAAATCATCACAGTGACAACATCAAATAGAGTAAGCTCCCTTTAGAAAAGGTTGAGAAAGTCTGAGGGGACTCCTCACCCCTTAGTCCAGACCTACCACAACCTCCTCGTGAATACTTTGCAAATCTGGATTCATTTTGAGAACCTATAGTGTCCTTGTCTGTGGGTTTTTGAAGCTATCTGTGATAGAGGGTGAGCGAGCGAGTGTGAGTTTCACATTCGGAGTGCTGGCATATACTGTGGGCAAAGGCATCACGAAAATGTTGTAACATGCTTTTGTGTCGAATTGCCGACTTGGCATCTCTCACATTGTTCCACGGGTTAACTTACTAAACCAACTGTAAATTCTATTGCTTTTCATCAAATTATTCTAAAACACTGGTCTGTAACATACACCATTTCAGCACGTTCGTTTAAACGATATTATCGGAGAGAACCACTCTGAGCCCTTTTATGTTACTTCGGACTTCCTTGCTATGCTTGAACGTTCACGCTGATTCTGGGGATACATTAATGCCCCTCACCTAAAAACGTTCACCTGCTGCGCTGATCCTGCAACTCTTTCAATGCAGGTACCCTCGTGGAAGCCCCCTGCTCTCCCTGGCACCACAAGCTGACTCTGCCACTCCGCGGGTAGGACACATCTGTGTGAACTATATACATCCCTGGGCACAGCTGCTGGTAGAATGAGCTGCTGAACCGCTCCGTTGCCTCCCCACACATTCAAACCGTGGCAACAGGGGCGGCAGCGGCTGCGTAAAGACCTTCACGCATCCTGCTGCGTTGCAGGCGTTCAGTGAGTTCGCGCATGCGCTGTCACTCTCTCACCATTGCCTACCTTGTGGTGCGATCTTGCTGTAAGATTCACACTGCTGCCACCACACGGACTCTTTCACCCATCCTTTTAATTTCATTGATTCATCCATCCTACACTCATTTAGCTAGCCAGACTTGTGCATTTAATTTTTAGTTTGGGCTGTTAAAGGATAGTTCCGGGACTTTTTTTTTATTGTCCCTACGGGTCGGCCATGTGTTTGTAAGCATAAATCGGTAGATCGTAGGAAACTTTCCTATGGACCTTACCCGACTTTTCGCCCATTATCGCACTCGAAATCAGCCTCCATTTTGTGATAATCCTATCATTCCGCCGCATCGACCTGGCTCACCTGCCTTTGCGGCACTAAATCAAATCCCCCGCCCCTGAAACAGACTTTATCAAAACATTCATATTCCCCGCCTCTATCCGTGACGTGACTGAGCTGCGTAGGCAAACGCGCCCAGGCGTCTTCTACGCGACTCCACACAGACCCCGGAAATCAACACAGATCAGCTCACAATACAGCGCGCCACAATTCGGAATATGAAACTGTACTTTGAAATCAAACCGCAAGATTGTAAATGTGGTAAAGTACATTTATTTGACATCAAATGTTTAGAGAATATTCAGCGATTTGCATTTTTATTTGCTCATGTTCCAAAAAGTTCGTATTGAGGAACGCGATGGTCCTTTGCTGTACACAGGGTCTTAGAGCATCTCACAATACAGCACCACAATTCGGAATGTGAAACCGTGGTTTAAAAGCAAACGGCAAGATTGTACATTTGGCAAAGTACGTTTATTGGACATCAAATGTTTAGAGAATATTCAGCGATTTGCATTTTTCTTTGCTCTCGATCCAAATTAGTTCGTCTTGAGGGAAGCGATGTTCGTGTGCAGTACACAGGGTGTTGGTTTACGATAAAAATAAGCTCTTCTGTCGCACTGATAATCGCATGGCTGTTCCAACAACGAGGCACTAGGCCACCACAACGGTAGGTATGTTGCATCTAACCGTTAGTACCGCGTAAGGGCATACTTGTACTTGGCGATCGTCCCATAAAATGGTCAGGGTGGTAACGTTGTTCACGCGGAGAAGCAACTGGCGGCTGTAGAAGCCGTCCGCCGGTGTCTGGTACTCGTGACACAGACAGTAGTGAATGATGTACCTAAAAACATAAAAAATGAAATTAGTCTCACCATCAGATCCTTATTAAAATTATTCATTTCATAGCGAGGACAGCGCTACTGGGTGTACACAAGTGTTTAAAGGCGTGGCGAGGCATGGAGGGGGGGGGGGAGTGGAGTACAAGGTAAGTAGCATAAAATAATAAATAAATAGGGCCAGCTGGTGGCAAGTGCAAGGTAAGTGCAGAACAAGTGCTGGGAAGGGGGGGCTGTAGGATACTGAGACAGTCCCCCAGTGCAGGGGTTGACAGGGAGGCAGTGCAGGTGGAGAGTGGAAGGGCCCAGGACCGAGGTCGCAGACAGTGGACCAGTTGTAGCAGGGGAGAGGGAGAGAGAAAGCAGAAGCAAAGAGGAAGGTTTTGAGGTGCTTCAGTAAAAGCAGATGTTTCTCCTCCAGATAGTGCGCGGTAGAAAACACTATGCCACATAGAACGAACAAGTACAACTGAACCCGTCTTTAAAGCCACTGTATAGTAATGAAATTGCGGTATAAACTCATCAAAAGTTACTTACATTATATTTGCATTTTCCATTGTGTCTCTGTGTAGGGCAGACCCGAAACACCACTCCTTCTTTGCCGACGTTACTTCTTCTAATGAACGTGGCTCATCGTTTCGTTTCTGAAATTTTATTCATTATCTTTTCTTAGTCTTTCAGGATGGTCCCGGCCTGTCAAGGTCAAATCACAATAGAACCTTATATTGGGTCGTGGGCCGTTCCGCCACCCGAGCAAAACATCAAAGCAGCTGACCTTCACTTTGAGCGAGCACACATTTCTAGTTAGCTCCAGTTAGTGTAAGGGCATCTTGTCTGCGTGCCTTTTTTTTTATTGTCCCTATGGGTCGGCCATGTGTTTGTAATACGGAAACATTCTATAATTTTTGTAAAAATGATTTATATTACTGTTTGGTTTAATTGCAATGGGCCTGCAACATGAGGAGACTCGAGAGAACAGACAATCGAATTACAATCATTTAAACCGTGATGTGTATTTCTCAATGAGCTCTGCTTTAGGTGGACATGGAACAGAGGCAATGTTGGGTGGCAATGCAGTTGTCCCCTGCATAGGTTCGTTCACCACTCCATGTATGTGCCTATCGAGGACATCTACGATAAGTCTCTCAATAAACTCATATTGCATATCCTCAAACACTGGTTTGATCACCCATTGTTTACTTCTTTTAGTGAAGGCCTTATTGTAGCGAAGCGTCCCTAAAGTTCCGGTCGTCCTACTTTGTTGACGGCCAACATTATGGTTATGTGCCAAGACCGCTAGAAGAGTCCGATTTATCATGCCTTCCATGCCAAAATGCAATCTTTTGGGCCTGTACTTTAGGCACATATTGTGGAACACCTCCAAATCTCCTGTGTGGCAGAATTCCGTGAGTCCCCTCAAATCTCTTGTTATAGTTTTATCAAATACAATCTTTTCAATGGCCTTGTCAGTGGGTGATGAAGGAATCAACCACTTCTTCTTCCGTGCCTCCTCTGTGGACAAATGGCCATGTTCACATTTGTGGAAATGCTCATTTGTCGACCATCGATGTACGTTGCTACAGTGCAACATTACTGACCGCCATTTTTCCAGTAGAATTTCCAACGACCCTTCACATGTTTTTGAGCTCCACCAAAGATGGTTGCTGATTGACTTGGACCACTGTGAAATACCTTGCATATCTTTTTTTTTTCCTGCAGCCGACAATTTTTTATTGATTGATTTTGCAAGATGCCAAACGTCAAATTGGTGATTTATATTTTTGTACTGTTCTCTCATTGTCTTGGCAATTGAAACGTGTCTGTCCGTGGCTATCAGGTCGATCACCATTCCCCGCGATTGTAGTTCTTGCAATGATGCTACAAAGCCAACTTTCTCCATGGCCACTGAGGATGTACTTTGTGACACCTGCACGACCACCGAACTCACAATTTTCTTACTTTCCATGTCCTGAAAGTGGTAGGTGCAGTACTTGGCTGAAAATCCTGGACTGTCGCATTGTCCATCACCGGCTAGCCTGAAGCGTTTGCCCGCGAATGTACTTTCCATTGACATTTTTTCCATTCTCCAAGCTTCGCTGATGGCTGGAAATAGATAATCGGTTTGGTATTTGTAGAACTGACTTTTCGCAATGAAATGGATTCCCACAAACTGAAAGAAATACTGTAACTTTTTAAAACTTGAACCACTAAAAAGTGCGGCCGCTGCACAAAGTAGATTGCCTGCTGGCAGTTGCCCCAGCATGGGTTGTGCAGACCATGCGAACGGATGATATTGTGTACAGGTGGCATGTATTTTAAGGTTAGTGCCTCGAATTGCACGAGTCACATTAATCAATGGCTCCCCACATACTTCCCCACCAACCCAATGCCCACATTTCATCATCATAATAATATCCATCAAACAGCTATCGAATACAATGAATTTGGCCTCTTTCCTTATACTGTCACTCTGCATCCCAGCTGGTTCGGCCTGTAACGTTGAGGACATGTCACTCGCATGAAAGGTACAATCTCTGATATCGTCTTCCGCTATGCTGAGTGATATTGATGGTGTTTCATTGTCGTCCACTTCATTCTCTTCCATTGCAACATCTGTTCCTTGTCCGGAGATGGGAGAAAAAAACAATGTCTTCAACTTTCGCGTGCTCTTATTTTTTGCGGGTGTGGATTCTGTGAATTGATCTACGACTGCATCCAAACTACCAGGAGGACATTCACTATCAATGGCTGGTGGTGGTATAGCTCCGTTGTCAATCACTTCATATTCTTCCCATTGGCACGATGCATCTCCAGTCTCAAGTCCCTGCCAAAAGGTTTGACAAGCAACATCTCTCGTTCGCTTCACTGTCTGTGTAGATCTAGTTCTTACACCCACTCGCAACTAGAGGACAGATTAGAAAAGGGATGTTCAGTTTAAACACAACTTACAGTATTGAACTATTGACAGTGAAAGACAACATAATATAGTGAACAGGACACTAACCTTCTTTTGCTTTCTTTTCTTTGAAACTTTCTTTCCTCGAACTTCAACATCTGGACGCTGTTGCTCCGACTCGTGTGTGCATGTCTCCACTTCCTCTCGCGCTGCAACGACTATACTTTCATGATAAGCACATCCATCACTCACTGAGGCTCCATCGACTCGCTGAAACATAGAACTTTCATTAGTATGTATAATAATATTGAAAACACAAAATGTACTTGGGGACCAATACCCATACGCACATCTCAATAGCAAAACACGAATGAACGCATTGTGTAGAACATTCAAACGACAATAGTTCACGCATTGTTGATCTAGTTAGATTGAACTGTCAAGATCCATACCTCGGGCTCCGCATAGACTTCCATTGATGATATTATTGAAGATGAGGCTTCAGCAACTCCCTGAAACACAGTAATTGCATTAGTATGGTTTTGTATTTTGTTTAAAAGAACATAAACTTTCTGCAGGCGTCAACGGCTCATCTAAATAGACCTGCACAAATGATCAGTTGTCTAAAATAAATAATGGATATCTAAATATGATTCGATTTGCTCCATCGTTGGAAGTGTCACCACCCAGAGATCTGCATCAACTACTAGGGGTGATGTTCTTGTTGAAGAAGCTCCGTCAGCTCCCTGAAACATAGTACTTGCGTTAATAAAGAAGGAAGTATAGCGGATGTAATCACGTCATTTGATCTCGCATGATTGATCTGTCAGTATCCATACCTCGAAATGCATAAGAACATCAAGGGAGGCTGTAACTGCGGTGCACACTTCTGCAAGCTGTTGCGCCGACCCGTAACTGCATGCTCCCCCTTCCTCTTGGACTAATGCTCCATCGACTCCCTGAAACATAGGACTTTCATTAGTAATGAACACAATATTGAAAAAAGAAGACACATAGGAGGGCGACGACAGAAGGACATACCAATGGCTAAAAACGAAAGAAACATTGTGTGTAACAATCACGCTACAAGAATGCAAGATCTGATGATCTCCATCGATGGAACTGTCCGGAAACGTACCTCGAGCATCTGAGTGACATCTACGGTTGTCGTCAATGCGTTGGACTCCTCAGCATCTCCCTGAAAGACAGTACTTGCATTATTTTGGATAACAATAATTATAACTGAAAACAAAGACTAGAGGACGAGTACTGTGGTGTACCATTAGGTAAAATAATTACACGATCAATTAAAACTATTGATTTACATGCCTAAAACAAGTCAGTGTCAGAATAGCTAAGTAAGATTACCCGATAGGCGCTTGAAGTGGCTGATGACTGCAATAACGACACGGATGGAGAATCTTCAGCCTTCATATTGAGTGGATACATAAATGGGGAAATTATTGTTAGCTAATGCTACACACTACCGCAATGCCGAGAGATAAATACGTAAACTTGACTCACCAGTGGAGGGATGTGGACGAATAGAGTGGGAATAGCGGTTGAGAGCAATTTTCGCCTCGCTCGCGGTGTTTTCGTCCTTATTAGCAATGATGTGGAGTACATGTCTGGGCTAAAGTGCCTGCTGCAGATGCGGTATCGATCACCCCTCTTGTCCGCAAAGACTTCTAGGACTCTACTTTCTATCTCAGAGGCTGGATATCCGCAATATCGGACCCATTCTCTTATCTGATCTATTGTCTTAGGGAAAACATGCATTATAGTACCTTCAGATTTGTTATGGGTCTTCGAAGGGCAACCGCCAATGGAACAGGCAGGCATTATGGAAAGTTCTGAAAAGTAAAGATCAACAATTCTCTATGAATACCAATGTGTTAAAACATTAAATGACACATAAAAGGTTCAATGCAAGGTCCGTTTTGGTTCTTGGAACTATACACGTTATTCACATGCGGATAAGTATTTCAATAACTTTCAAAAAATAGAAAAAGTAATTTGACTAAACTCAGAACATGTGACTAGTTCCTTGCATGTACTGTCGTGAACGAAAAGAAAACATGGATGCAATTTGATGACTACTAGCAAATAGATATAAATTAAAAAATTGGACGCAAAATGATTATGGTACATGGACTTACCTTGACGAACAAACAGTTAGATGCAGGGATCAGAGTAGTTTCTTGTCGTAGAACAGGGAGCAGTTCACAGGTTGCAAACTGACGAGTTTGCTCAAAGTGGTCACGGAAGTTCACAGAGACGAAGAGCAGATAACCAGCACCTTCACGGGTTGACTAGCAAAGCGCAAAGAAGTTCTCATTAGAAATATGAAGTGGGTTATAAAGAATTCGAAACAGGGGTGTGTTTGTGAATGAATGACGTGTATATGTCGTGGCATTATGCGGTCTGCAGGGGGCCGTCCAGCGTGAGGGGGGATGCTTGGCAGGAGACACGGGGTCTGTAGGTAGACATGGGAACAACAACCCATGCTCTATAGACCACTTTGAAGTGTACATGGTCTTTGGCACCTCTTGGCCTTTATCGCTCCCTGACAGCTCCACTTGCCAGCACAAGTACCCCGGTGCGAACTGCCTTTGATAGGGCGGGGGGTGGATCGGGGCGGTGGTCGTGCAGACAAGACACAGGAAGACTCGTGAATGGAGACACACTTATGTGGATTGCAGGGGGCCGTCCAGCGTGAGGGGGGATGCTTGGCAGGAGACACGGGGTCTGTAGGTAGACATGGGAACAACAACCCATGCTCTATAGACCACTTTGAAGTGTACATGGTCTTTGGCACCTCTTGGCCTTTATCGCTCCCTGACAGCTCCACTTGCCAGCACAAGTACCCCGGTGCGAACTGCCTTTGATAGGGCGGGGGGTGGATCGGGGCGGTGGTCGTGCAGACAAGACCAGTTTGCCGCAGGGCCTCACCAAGGAGAGGCCATCTAACTGAATGTAAGAGGATGGCTGCAGGATCTACTACATGGAATGCAGGGGGGTGAGTTTATAAATACCTCACCCTCCCAGGAGAATATACACTAGATTCATTTAAAAAATCAAAACAACCATTGTTAAAATATATGTTGGGCTTTATTTTAGATTTTAATTAAACATAAATAATAAACATTACACATTGTAAAGTTGAGGTTGCAGCACATCGAGGGAAAATCCGCGGTATTGTCCACTGTCACTGGGGAAATGTTGTCTAATGGCAAGTACCGCACAGGCAGGTATTACTCTCCGAACGCGGTGTCCGAGCCTCCCGTGAAGCCACCAAGTGAAGCAACGATAGGCCACCAGCCTGTACCACCTGTGAAAAAAAAAGATGCAAACTGTATTAAACTGACCAAACTTTCTTATCAATGTCGATTCAGGTAACACATGTCATTTTTCTTAGAAAAAAATTATATCTAGAAAATGCACTATATGGAACAAATTTACATGCATTCGAATGATATGTAAATGTAATTTTATATGTGGGAGACGACCATGAAATAGTGGTGGCATCACTGACATCACAAACAGAGTATACTTACTCGTTACTCGGATTACGCGGACGAACAGTGCCGCGAAGTTCGTGCATAAGCACCATCATCATCCTCAACACGGTCCGTGAGAGGCAGGCTTCCCTGAACTCTGGCAGCTCGGTGATGCATTGCGGACTTTGCTCGCCTTCCTGCAGACTTTGCTCGCTTTCCGAAATGTAGGCCAAGCACCCGGAATTTTCACGGCAGCAGCAGTTCTCCTCCTCAGTTGGCATTAGCTCGCACCGATTGCACGTGCACCAGGTGGAGACGCCGTCCATGCGACATGGTCCAGGCTCTTCATCCGTTGACTGGTCCTCCCAACTGCCGTCCGAATCCCCATCGTTTTCGCGTGCTTGACTTTCCAGTAGTTCTTCCTCGGTGTACTCGGGCTCGTACATATACGGCATTATTGTGGCCATTGTGCGGTAAAGATAGTAAAATAATTTACAGAGATGGTACAGGTGTTCACACGGGCTACAAGCGGCGAAGGTAGCTGACCAGAGCACTGAAACGAGTCACAGAATACTCAAAGTAACACAGAGAGAGGAATGGAATCGAAAATCTGCTGCTGTGTGTTGTGAAACGGTCTGTTTATACTTATTGGGGAAAGAGGCGTCCTGCCATTTCCATGGCAACACGTCAATAGCTGAGGCGCAGCGATTGTTGACACGAGACGTGCTTGAAATGGGCAGTACGCGTCTGCTGATGTCAGGCTCAGGGGCGGGGGATTTGATTTAGTGCCGCAAAGGCAGGTGAGCCAGGTCGATGCGGCGGAATGATAGGATTATCACAAAATGGAGGCTGATTTCGAGTGCGATAATGGGCGAAAAGTCGGGTAAGGTCCATAGGAAAGTTTCCTACGATCTACCGATTTATGCTTACAAACACATGGCCGACCCGTAGGGACAATAAAAAAAAAGTCCCGGAACTATCCTTTAAGTAGCGCTGTAAGCACATCCTATAAAGCAACACTATTGTCATGGGAAGTGAAGATAGGCGAGAGATGGGATGTGAATAGACACACACATCCAGAGGGTATTGTTTGGTTATTTACGCACCCATTGAAAGCCCAGAGCCATACCCGTCTCTATGGCCATTTCCACCCAATACCTGTCCCTTCCAAAGCACATTCCCCTGGGATTTCTTTGAGCTAGCTCTGTGCTTTATCAGCAGCCTTTTGAAAGGTAATAACTACATATCAGCTTCTGGTGAAACAAACATAAAATGTATTTACAAAGTGTGCCTTCACTATCTCTGTTTATATGCAGTATGTCTCCTTGCATCTGTTCCTTGTACAGAAGTCCTTTTAAAAACAAGCATTGACAAAGCCAACAGTTTTGGCCCTTGAATAGTAATTTGCCAGGGACTACCATAATATGCCCAGGTACTTACACAATTTTCCAGCTGTTGCCATCTAACGGCCAGGTAGCATGGGCCAGGAGGATTCCTCAGGGGGCAACATGTTTTCCTTGAAAGCAAGACAACACAGAGCAACACAGATTCAAATCCCAGTCCCAGGCTTAGAGACTGGACCCCGATATTAAACCCCTTCTAAAAGATGAATGAATTTTGGCAGCACTTGGAAAATGCTGATCCCATGCCTACACAATGGTCAAAATTGTTGGCTTTGCAAATGCTTACTGTCCTGAAGTCAGAGCATGGGTCCTTTGAGGACTACCCCTTTCTTATAGTGACAATTTGGTTCCATGTCATTTCATCGCAGGATGTTCTTTCCCGGGGTTTTTTACCGCTTTTTTTTTTTTTTACGAAAAAACCCATAGAATTAATGTTTTTATTCTTTTTGGGGCGTTCCCCCCCAGCCCCTCCATTTTCTAAAAAATTCGATGAGTTTTTTTCCCCAAAGGATTTGCAGTAAAAAACGCAGCGAAAAAACATCCCGCGATGAAAGGACGTTGTAGCGATAATTTCTGGCCAGTGCAGCTTCTTAACAGTTCCATACCTGCCTTGCTTAAAGGAAAACCTAAGAAGTATCACACATACACCATGATCATCCACCAATAACTGTGGTAAATATCATGAACACACCATGGTCATCCATGGCCTACCATGGAGCAATGGCAGATCACGTTGCAGATGTCATGGGCAAACCATAGTACTGCAGAGAAATCGTGCATAGCCGTTGTAAATGACTGGCAAACTGTGGTAATCTCTAGACCACCATGGAGAGACCTGGATGACAGAGGAACATATCATGGACTCGCCATGGTCTTCCACGGATGACCACAGCCAAGCTGTATAGATGTGTGGTAAATATAATGGACAAACTGTATGCATTCATGACAGACTTTGGAGAAACCATTGATAAAGGGGGTTACTATCATGGGGAAACTATGTTCATTCATAGACAACCCTAGAAAGAACCAATGTACCCATTGTAAATGTCATGGTCTGAACATGGTAATCCACAGCTGACCATGGAGAAACCACAGATAACCATGTTAAATAGCATGGACTAATCATCCATGGCAGACTGTAGCGAAAGCAGTGATAAGCGGATAACTGTCATCAACAAACTAAGATAATGATTTGACGATTCCAAACAAACCAAGGCCACCCATGGACAACACCGCAGAAATTCCTGGTCTGCCTGCGATCATAAAAACAGGTTATCTCCAAGAGTGCAATTGGAAGAGTGACTAGATTGCTTTCTGGAACACACATGCTGCGGCCCAGGCCTTGTCAAATGCACATGGTCTGCTAGCGAGTCCAGAAATATTGACAACATCTGCACTTCAAAATCGGTTGCAAACCTGCTTCCGTTTCATCAGCTCACCTGCCGTGCCACTGTGCCCCATGCGAGTTGAGCTCCAGTGGGGTGTTTGCCAGGGCTCAGGCCTGGCAGCAATTTTTGAGCCCCGGCACTTATTGTCTCAGACCTACCAGTTTAGATATGAAGTGTTGATAGTCAGTGCATCCACCAACCACAATGAGCAGGTGCGCGCTGTAGTGTAACCCCAAATATGTCGGCACTGTGGGCAGCGGTTATGGGTGGTGGCAGCAGTGGTGGGGAGCTGCCCACCTGCAGCGTCACAGCAGTGCTAGAAAATATTTGGGCACTTGGACTTATTTTTTTACAAATAAAGCACGGCTTCTTCTTATTTTATTATTATTAGGGTATTTATCGAGCGCGGGCCCAGCTGCGGGAAGCAACAGAGTGCTTTACAATCATAGGGGGAAGAACACAGTGAGGGAAGCAGAGACAGAGAAGGCCTGTCCACGGGAAATCGCAATATCCTCCAGACTCCCTTTGATCCAACTCAAGATACTTCATCGAATCTATTACCCCAGAACTGTATTATACGGCTGGAAACGCGCCCCAAACGCAAACTGCCTACGATGCAGAGAGGAAGAAGGTACCTTCATGCATATAACCTGTGGGACTGCCCCTAAAACCCTCTGGAGGAAATGCTGCTATAAACTGTCTTGGACGTTGTCTTGTACGTTGGGTTGGCTCATTCTGGCGAGTGGTTATTTGAGAGGTATGGAGTTAGGTAGAGGGATTTCTCTCTTCTCTCAGTGCTGGTTCTGTTGTCGTTCCGGTCTGTGGGAGTGTGTTCTGCAGTTGTGAGTCTTCGGTGGTGTTCGGTTGGGTCTGTTCTTTCTGCTCTTTGTCTTTCCTTTGGTCCCATTTGTTTGCGCAGCATTTCGGGCTTGAGTGTTTTTCGTTGGTTTTTCTTGGGTTCGTTGATGCAGAGTTGGTCTTTTTGCTTTTGGTCCGGCTGTCTTGTGGTGTTGGACTGGATGTGGGAGATTGTCCGGTACAAGCTTGGGCTCTGTCTGTTGGGGTGGTCTAGTCAGGTGATATTGCTGGCGTAGTTCAGTCGCTGTTTCGAGTTAGGGTTGTCCGGTTGGGGAGGTTTACTAGGGTTATATTGCTGGGATATTTCAGCGGCTGTCCCTAATGTGGGTCTCCCTGGAAGAGGCTTACTGCAGAGAACAAACTCTGTGGTGTGTAGCAGGGTATAGCTAATAACTACAGAATTGTCCTGATGGGCACACACTTATAATCACAGTGCTATTTTAGGGCGCACAAGATAATAATCACAGTATTATTCTATAGTGGTGCTTTCTTGATGCGAGTTTGGTCAATGTGTGCTAATCTCTAAGGTTAGTGCTCAGTCTAACAATCAATAACAGTATTATCCTGGGAAAGAAGGCAATAATCACAGTACTAGCCTAGGGTGCGCAATCTAGTAATCACAGTACTATTCTAGAGGGCACAAGCAAATAAACACAGTGCTGTTCTGTAAAGGTCATTTCTAGATATGATTCAGGTCAATCTGTAAGGGTGGAGGGCAGTCTAACAATCACAGTGTTATCCCGAAGAACAAGCCAAAAATAACAGTACTTTCCTAGAGGCACAAGCTAATAATCACAGTACTATCCTAGAGGGCACAAGCTAACAATCACGGTGTTATCCCGAAGAACAAGCCAAACATAACAGTACTTTCCTAGAGGCACAAGCTAATAATCACAATATAGTACAGAAATGTGCAAGTTAATAATCACAGTACTATCCTAGAGGGCACAAGCTAACAATCACGGTGTTATCCCGAAGAACAAGCCAATAATAACAGTACTTTCCTAGAGGCACAAGCTAATAATCACAGTATAGTACAGAAATGTGCAAGTTAATAATCACAGTACTATCCTAGAGGGCACAAGCTAACAATCACGGTGTTACCCCGAAGAACAAGCCAATAATAACAGTACTTTCCTAGAGGCACAAGCTAATAATCACAGTATAGTACAGAAATGTGCAAGTTAATAATCACAGTACTATCCTAGAGGGCACAAGCTAACAATCACACTGTTATTCTGTAGTGGTGCTTTCTAAATGTGAATCGGGGCAATGTGTGCTAATCTCTAAGGGTAGAGCACAGTCTAATAATCAATCACAGCTTTATCCTAAGGAACAGGCCAATAATCAGGGAACTATGCTAGGAGGCCCAAGCTAATAATCACAGTACTATTTTAGCGGGCACAAGCTCCTAATCACAGTGCTAGCCTGGCGGGTGCAAGGTAAGAATCACAGTACTATCCTAGAGGACACAATATAACAATGACAGTGCTATTCTGTAGTGTTCCTTTCTAGATGTGAATCAGGTCAGTGTTTGCTAATCTCTAAGGTAGGGCACAGTCTAATAATCACAGTATTATCCTAGGGAACAGGTCAATAATCACTGTAGTATCATAGAGGCGCAAGCTATTAATCACAGTACTATCCTAGGCGGCACAAGCTAATAATCACAGTGTTAACCTAGATGGTGTAGGCTAATAATCACAGTACTGTCCCAGAGGCACAGGCTAATAATCACAGTGCTATTCTATAGTGGTGCTTTCTAGATGTGAATCAGGTAAATGTGTGCTAATCTCTAGGGTAGGGTACAGGCTAACAGTCCCTGTATTATCCTAAGGAACAAGCCAATAATCACAGTAGTATCCTAGAGTGCACAAGCTAATACACACAGTACTATTTCAGAGGGTGCAAGCTAATCATCACAGTGTAATCATAGAGGGCAAAGTCTAATAACCACAGTGTTATCCTGGAGGACACAAGCTAATAATCACAGTGTTATCCTAGAGGGCGCACACTAGAAGTCACAGTCTAATAATCACAGTCTAATAATCGCAATGTTATCCTGGAGGACACAATCACGGTGTTATCCCAGAGGTTGCAAGCCAGTAATCACAGGGCTATCCTGGAGGACACAAGCTAATAATCACAGTGTTATCCTAGATGGCGTAAGCTACTAATCACAGTGTTATCCTAGAGGACACAAGGCAATAATCAGTGTTATCCTAGAGGGCGCATGCTAGTAGTCACAATCTAATAATCACAGTCTAATAATCACAGTCTAATAATCGCAGTATTATCCTGGGGGACACAAGCTAAAAATCACAGTGTTATCCTAGAGGGCAAACGCTACTAATCACAGTGTTATCCTAGAGGATATAAGTAAATCATCACAGTGTTATCCTAGAGGGTGCAAGCTACTAATCACGGTGTTATCCTCGAGGGTGCAAGCTAATAATCACAGTGTTATCCTGGAGGACACAAGCCAATAATCACAGTGTTATCCTAGAGGGCGCAAGCTACTAATCACAGTCTTATCCTAGAGGGCGCAAGCTAATAATCACAGTGTTATCATGGAGGACACAGTCTAATAATCGCAGTGTTATCCTAGATAGTTTGGATGCGTGTCGACCTAGTGCATGTTGTTTGGGGAAGTAATGCTGATTGTGGAGGGCAGGTCTATGGTGTCCTAGTAGCAGGCAGTATTCAGAAATCTATCAAAAGTATTCACAGCTTGCATTACTGGAAGGACTCGGATATCTTCGAAGGAGCACCTGATCTGCAATATCAAAGTCAGGAAAAAGCAGGTTGGAAACTTTCCATCATAGGTCTGAAACTCAGGAAGACCTCTTTCGAAGACTTAAGCCCACAAATATACCACTAAACGTTCAATTACCAAAAACCCTGTTTGCCCGGGAGTTCCAATGTCCACCACCTTCAACGCCCTTGTGCTCACTGCTGTCTCCATGGCCGGAGGCACCCAACGCTGCACCCTTGCTGAAGATTTGCAGCACTGGAAGATGCTAAGTAACATGTACTTTGACTTTCAAATGGACTGCTTGGGCGTGTTGCTGTACCAGGATTTGAACATTGGTTTGGCTTTGAACGTTAACTACTTTTGTCTATGACCTCTGCTCCCCTCTTTCATGGCACTCTGAAGGGACGTGATCGCAATGTGGTGAAATATAAACCTCAACAAATAAATGAAGGCCACAGGTAAGGACACCCCAGTACCATGGCGGTGCCATGCCAATCTAACAGCATAATATACCATTCCCTCCACACAATAGGATTCTATATTTTCTTAGAAAGAGCTTCATGCTGGTTTCCCTGAGCTTCTAGTCGCTGTATTCATTGCTATATTTACCAAGTGCAAAGATACTCAGTTTATGATCCTCGGGATCCCTGTGGGGAGGAGGTAGCTTTTCACTTATGTACAGCGTCGCTGTCACACCAGCATATGGGGCCTTCGAAAAGTTTCCCTCCGATATGGTGCGGTATCAGCGCCCTATTTAAGTCAAAGCTCCTGTGATGATTCGCTATGTACCGTCACTTCTCTCCAGAGGGGAGCCCTTTCCCATGAGGCTAGGAAGGTGAGGCCGCTACCCAAGGCAGCAGGTTTGGAAACCATCCAGAGCGGGAGTCTCAAATCTTGTCGGATGACTGGGGTTGCCTAATCGCTGAGGGAGTTCTCCGTGAGTGTGAGGAATTCGAAAAATCTGCACAGGGAGTGTGCGCTCGCCTGGGCTTTTTTGATTTTTTGATAATGAAAATGAATGGTGGGAGATCAACCTCAAATGCGTGAGGCCATTCTGCACACATTTCCTCTGCTCCCCGCTCAAAACGCATAGTCACGTGTACTCCGGGAGGACATAGCCTACAGGTGCTTTCTTCCCCTGTCATGTTTAGCTGGGATGTGACAGCCACAGACACATCAAAGCATCTCAAGAATGGGGAAGGCACACCTTCCTCCAGCCATGGGCAGCTGCATTAAAATACCAAAGGCTTCATGGATCTTCTCTCCTATTGTTTAGTCCGGCTAGTGGCAGTGCACACAAATGAGAGATAATTGAGGCAAGCCTGAAAGACAGCAGGAAAACAAGGCTAACACCCCTTTGGTATGCAATGTGTCAACTTGGAGCTAGTTCGCACCCCTCTGTATGAAAGGCACTGAATGGCATGTCTGGGTCCCTCTGTTACCGTAGGTACCCCTAAAGAGTGGAACCCTTTCAGAGGAGAGAAGAATGTGATTTGAGGGCGACCAGGAGGTCTGCTCTTGACACAAACTTCAAGGGGAACCTGTGCTTTAATCACAAGTCACAGGGGGCTCAGTTAACCAGAGAGACACTTTGATCTACAAAAGACAGGAAGATGGGTATGACCTAGATATATGTTGTCACCCTTTACCTTTCCTGTTGCAGAGCACTCTGGACCTGACCTCATTCATAACAGAAGATTGTTTGTGGGGACCCAGAATTGGTTCATTAAGGTAGGCTTAGTCTGCACCAATCGCTGTGGCCCATTTGGCTTTAAAAGAGGCTGAACCCCTCACTTAGCAGATCATCTGATGACTTTGAAAGGTGTAAGAAGAGGAATCATTTGGACAGTTTACCCTACCTCTTCTGCCAGTGAAAGAAGGCCAGGAGTTCCAAGAGGGAAGCAAGATCTCTCCCCTACACATCTCCCAGGAAACAGAGGCAGATACTGGACTCAGAGGACCCGTCCAGCAGCTCCAGAACCGGTACCAAGCCAGCACAAAGCGTGCCCCGCTAGGTTCTGCCAGCAAGCTTCCTAGGTGGGAAGTGCCAGAGAGTATCTGAACTAAGGACAAGGCAGTTTCCAGCAAACATTTTGCTAAGCACTGGGCCGTCCACCTTGAAAGGACGACACAAGCACTGTGAAGAAGCTAGGAGGAGTGCAACACAAGCATCAACCAGCGTCCATCATTTAAGTACATATTTGAGACAGTTGAGTCCTTGAACCGCAACCGGCTGCACTGCTAACTGTTGTCACGCATATCATATTTTGAACAGTACATTCAGGTCCATTGAGAAGTACTTGGTTGGGCTACCTTTGTGCTAATTCCTAACTCTATTTGGGTTATAGCCTGGTTTCCTTTTCTGGCATTGCTAATTTGAGGAGACGTGCTGCCAAAGGACTGCTCTTTTCAATGCTCAGAGATAATGCTAGATTCAGTGAGTGTTGTTTTGATTCACTATCCTCCTAATGGACGTTCCGAAGGAGAAGGGCTGAAAAGTCCCCAGTAGAGCGAATCCCTGTGCAGTCTTACAGGTCGTGTACATGCCTTCTGCTGGCCACTTACTCTACCTCTTCAGATGATCCCTCCTGCCGTGAAACGTAGTCCAAATACGCCCAAAATTAGGCAACACGCACACGCTCAGGTGCCAAATCTTGTTTTGCCCTGGGCTCTGCCAGAGCTAAGACCGGTCCTGCCAGAGGCGGGGTGAGGCTCTATAAAACGTGGATTACAGTGACGGCTTTTAATAGAAAATGGAAGCATTTAAATATGTTGGGGGGTGAGGGAGCAATATTTTGCCTCAAGGGGGGCTCAGTATGAAAAGTTTGAATACCACTGCATAATTGTCCTGGGAGGATAGCTCAACGGCAACATGCTTGCATTGGAAGCAAGACGACACTAAGCAACACAGGTTCGATCCACAGTGTTATGTGCGTGGGGGCTGGCAGGGGGCCCATGCTGGCAGTCACATAGGCATCCGCACACACATACAGGAACTCACGCCGGAGACTTGTGATTGCTCCGGTCCCTGGCGCGAACTGCCAGAGGACCGCGTTTATTCTTTACTGCCATGCGCGAGCCTCGATCCCGCTCGCGCATGCGTGTGCTGGCGTATTCAATACGCAACATCCCTCCTTTTCCCCCCAAGCAATAAACATTTGCAAACATTAGAACCAACAGGGCTATATTCAATCTTTCACTATCAGCGTGCCACTAGTTACAAGGCAGGGTCCATAATAAAGTCTTGCAACCTCTGCGGCGGCTTGCGCCCCGCCTGGCTCGGGTACCTGCGTGCCCCAACATCGGGCATCTCTGGTGTCCCAGGAGTCTCTGGCGGTCCATCGTTTTCTCGTGGCACCTCGGTGTCATGAAGTGGGCTTTGCCGGACATCTTCCTCGGAGTTCGCTGCACCTATGCGCTTGAAGAACGAGGCATTTCTGGTGACTGTCCCTTGTGCATTGGCGGCAGTGACCATCGATCCTTTGACGTGTGTCACTCCCAGTGGTTGTGTTTCATATGGCAGTGACAACTTTCCTTCCGGTCTCCTATTGCGTACCAGCACGGTGTCTCCTACTGTGATTTCTTTTTCTGGTAGTCCTCGACGTATCGTTTCTCTCTCGTTCTGAGCAGCTCTCTCCGTCCGCACGTGGCTGTTGTCAATCTCTCCCGGCTGCCTCCCTTCAGCTTCAGGTAACAGTCCTCTTGGTATCCGTTTGAAGAGGGCCTCTGCGGGGGCGACCCCAGTGGACTGATGTGGGGGTCGTACGATATTCTCTGAGGAAGTCGAACAGGTTGCGCCGGAGGTCTTCCCCCCCATTCACCGATATGCGGAACACTTTGTTGAGAGTTCGCATGAAGCGCTCTACTTCTCCATTCGCTCTTGGCCAGAGTGGGGTGACTTTCCGATGTTTTATTCCCCTTTCCTCACAGTAGCGAGCAAACTGCTGACCTCGTTGTCCGAGCATATCTCCAGGGGGAACCCATGTGTGATGGACATCTTGTCCATGGCTAGGGTGGTGTGGTCACTGGCTGTGGATTCGACCAGCTCCACCTCCGGGCAGCTCGACCACTGATCAGTCACCACCAAGAAGTATAGGCCTCGACCTGTGGACCCGAAGTCTGCATGTACAGTCCCCCATGGACGGTCACTCCTTTCCATGGCCTGAATCGGCGGCCCCCTCTCCACTGGGCTCGCAGCCTGGCAGGGTATGCAGGCTCATATGAACTCTTCAACTCTGCTTCCAGATCAGGAAACCAGACCTTCAATCGAAGACGTGCTTTAGTCTTCGCCAACCCCTGGTGTCCTTTGTGGGCGAGCTGCAGGACTTTCCCCACCAGCGTCCTTGGGATCACGATTTGGTGTCCCCGTAACAGGAGACCGTCCTCTGCCACCGATAGCTCATGGTGCGCCTTCCAGAGCGCCTGCAGATCTTTTTCCCTCATTCCTGCGGGAATTGTTCAGGAAGACTTCACGCCATTCCCCGGTGGCCACCGCACCTTTTATCCTCATGAACAGATCATCCATGTTAGATTCGTCTGCGGTCTCCTGACGTGCTAGGGCGACTGGCAGTGCCGATTCAACCACCAGGTGTATGGCTTCTACACAGTCTGCCACCTCCAGTGAGTCCGGTCAGGCAGTGGCCGGATGGCGGGATAGATAGTCCGCGGGGTTGTGTGTCCCTTGGCGAAAGAGTAGTTTGACCCCATATTCCATGAGCGACAGCATCCATCTTTCTATGCGAGGTGGTGGTTTGGACGAGGTCCCTGACAGAATCGGGATGAGGGGCTTGTGATCTGTAACAACGACAACTGGCTTCCCTAGAACGTAGATTCTGAAGTGTTTGCACCCCCATAATATGGCTAGGGCCTCTCGCTCAATCTGGGAATAGCGCCTCTCGGTCTCGGTGAGAGCTTTGCTCGCGTAGGCGATGGGTCGGATGGTCCCTTGATGGTCCGCCTGCATGAGGACTGCTCCTAGACCCACCGGGCTGGCATCAACCACGATCTCTGATTCGCGGTCAGGGTTGAAGTAGGCCATGGTTTCCTGTCCTGATAGGGCATTCTTGATGGCAGTGAATGCCCTTTCTTCTTTCCCAGTCCAGGTCCACGCTACGTCGTTCCTGGTGAGTGCCCTCAGGGGCTCTGACAAGGAGGCCAGGTCTCGAATAAAATATCCACAATAATTGACCATCCCCAGAAAGCTTCTTATTTCTGCTGGGGATGCAGGCGGGGATGCCTCTCGGATATCTTTCACCTTCTCCGGATCTGGGGAGATGCCCCCGGCATGGAATATGAATCCAAGGAATTCGAGCCTGTCCTTCAGGAACTCGCACTTTTCTTTGTGCAGGGTCAGACCGAGGCTGCGTAGTCTCTCAAGAGTGTTTTCTAGGCGCTTCAGATGTTCAGCTTCTGATCTAGCGAAGACCAAGATGTTATCTGACATGTTGATGACCCCTTTGAGTCCTGACAGAGCCCCCCTGATGGCGTTCTGGAAAACCTCTGCTGCGGATAAGACCCCGAAGCTGAGCCTTTTGTATTGGTATAACCCCTCGTGAGTCGTAAAGGTAGTAATGTATCTAGACTCGGGGTGGAGCTCTAACTGGTGGTAGCCTGATCTCAAGTCCAGCTTCGAGAAGACATTCGCTCCCTGGAGTTCACCAACGATGTCATCTAAGGTGGGCGTGAGGTGACGTTCTCTCTTAATTGTTACGTTGGGCAACCTCATGTCTACACAGATCCGTACTGCACCCGGCTGTTTGGGCTTCGGGGCCACCACAATTGGAGAGACCCAGGGGGTGGGTCTTTCCACCCTTTCAATGATGTCGAGGTCCACCAGTGATTGGAGTTCTTTTTCCACCTGCGCTCTCAGATGGAATGGGATGCAGCGATGTTTGAGCGCTGTCGGTCTCACTGACCCATCAATGTGCAGCCTTATGGGGTCGGCCTTTAGTTTTCCGATACCTTGAAAGATCATCTCAAAGCGCTGTAACAGGCGGTCCAGATCAGCGTGATATACTGCAAAAGTGAAGTGCACAAGGTTCAGTGCCTCTGATGCAGCACAACTCAGAAGAGAATGTGGGCTTACGCTTGTGTCAAAGAACCTCGCTTTTATTCTGTTCTGTCCATGAGTTACCGGAGCCACAAACACTCCTTGGATGGGAAGGGGTGCGTCTCCTCCGAATGCGTATATCCGCGCTGTGGACTCTGTCAAACCTGGCGGGCCTGGAGTGCATTGTAGTGTTCAGTTGCCAACACGCAGACTGACGCCCCAGTGTCTATGAGGATCGGAGTGGGGACTTCTCCGATGTTTACTGTACATGTAGGTTGTCCACTCTTTCCAGGGCCTTTGGCAATGCTAGAAATGAAGAAAACCTCTTCTTCTTCCTCTTCCGCGATGTTGAGATCTTGCATGCCCTGCTCGACAGCTGACACACCCCTTACTCTCCTGGCGTTGCTTCTGCCAACTCTCTCAGGTCCTCTCGAGGCCGCTACTGGCGCCGTAGCCCTGCACACTCTCGCATAGTGTCCCGGTGTGCCACACCGGCCACAGACTCTCGATTTGGCAGGGCACTCACCCACATGCGGCAGGTCATACCCACAGTAGGGGCACGACGGAGCAGTACCTTGTGCTGTGGGGCTGTCTCCTCTCTTCGGTGTCCATCTCGCCCTCCCTGGGGCCGAGCGTCCGACTGCAAACGCTTCCTCCTCCTTTCTGGAGTGCGTGGCTGCGTCCATCTTTTCTCCCCTGGCCTCAGCCAGTTCGTAGGCTCTCCCCGTGTCCAAAATCTGTTGCAGAGTAAGTCCAGGTTCCCTCAGGACTTGTCTCCTCAGTTTCCCTGAGCTACACCCTTGCAGCAGCTGGTTGCGAACCATTTCTTCCTCGTTTACCCATCTGCAGGAGCTTGCTAGGTGCCTAAGTCGAGCACAAAACTGGTCCAGTGATTCCTCTTCCAGTTGTTTCTCGGCGCACATGACAAACCTGTCAAAGTCCACATTCGCCATGGGGAGGAAGTGGTCTCGGAGTGCTTGTTTAACAGCGTCATATGTGACCACTGGGATGGTTAGAGAGTCATATATTCGGTGGACCCCTGTTCCTGCAGAATACACCATGATGGCTATCTTCGCCTCATGATCCGTCTCGCCCCGAGGCCCTGAAGAACATTTTTAACTTTTTGACCCATAGGAGCCACTTCGGTCCCAGCTTGGATGGGGGGCCTGTGGTATCAAATTCGGGCATGGGGGCTATAAAGTACTGTGCATCCTGCGTGGTATTGGGGCAACAGCACCCTCCTGGTCTTCTCCCTCCCCCATTGTGATTAGTGGTACTCACTGGAAGCTGTGTGTAGCAGGCTATCCTCTTTCTTCCGTTGCCTAGCTGTCCTCTTTCTTTTTTTGCCACAGCCTTGCAGCAGCTGGACTTTGGAGGTTCCAAAAATTGGTGCAGAATATTGCAGAAAGCAGATGACGCACGAGCACCCTCGCGGGCCGCAACCACTGCAATCTGCGTGTGAAAAGAGAAAAGAAAATGGCCGCCGGCCGAGCGTGTGGGTCCGTGTTAACACGGAGCAACGTTCCGCTTCTCCGATGCCGGCAGAGCGGGGAACAGCTCCGTTGGCGCCCTCGTTGCCAGTGTTATGTGCGTGGGGGCTGGCAGGGGGCCCACGCTGGCAGTCACACAGGCATCCGCACACACATACAGGAACTCACGCCGGAGACGTGTGATTGCTCCGGTCCCCGGCGCGAACTGCCAGAGGACCACGTTTATTCTTTACTGCGCATGCGCGAGCCTTGATCACGCTCGCGCATGTGTGTGCTGGCATATTCAATACGCAACATCCGGGTCTGTGCTTAGAGAGCTCTGGGTATTTAAGCGTGTTATAAATACGCAACTAAGACAAACAATTCCCGTAACAGCGCCTCGATGCCCACAGGCTGTGTGAGCGCTTTAAATAAATGCAGATAAATAAATAAATAATTGCAGTAACCTGTGTGTGCATTCTGCGGCACCAGCTCCACTCTAGAACCTCTGGACATCCGTCATACGGTCACACACTTTCAGCAGGCAGAGCTGGTGTCCATTTCATGACAGCACCAGGCCCAGAAAGCCTTTGGCAGCTGCGGAGCCCGTGTGGGAGGATTGCAGTGCCTGGAATGCTTTCCCTCCGAGTGCAGAATGATGTCAGGCTGACTCACTCTTGGCTCGCAGACAGGGCATAGTATTGTTTTTTTACAGTTTGCAAAGGAAACGTAAAGGAAATGTAAAGGAAACCTAAAGTAAACACAGGAGTCCTTTCCCCCTCCCGCGCCTGCCAGAGCACAGTGGGAATTCCTGCTTTCCTTTCCCGCTCAAGCACTGGATGCCCTGCACGCTCACTGGGCACTGCTTTTGACACACTGACGCAAATGACCCATGTCACGTGTGACACTCTCAGCCAGCCCTGGCTTCCTGGAAAGCAGCGCATGCCCAGGACGTAACTTCTAGCTGAACATTTTCCATTCACACCAGTGGTGGAAATTGGTATTATTTACTCGGGATTCCACCAGCAATGGTGGGGGTGGCAGTGAGGGGGGTGAAGTGGATGGGAAGGAGAGTGGGGAAAGGTGGTGGGGGCGGGTGGGCGTTATTCGCAACCCCCAAACACAAATCAAATAAAAATGTGCCTTTCAGAGACTTGATTTGCAGGAAGACTACCCAACAGACACATGCCTCTTTCAGAGCAGGGCAATAGCTACACCTTTAATTCAATCACTTCTTGCAGCTGGTCCGTGTCAGACTGGATTTAAAGATGGCTATAACATATTTTCATACAACCCCAATCATCGAAGATTTAACTCAGATTCATATCTTAATAAAAAGAAAAGAGTTTATAGGTGGATTCTGTGGATCTCTGTAGTAAGGCAGTGATAAGTGTATTCTCCTAAACGTGACTGCCTTGTTTTGCTTTGCATGTTGGCTATTTGCTGAAAAAAAAAGATTTAAAAAAAATGTGCCTTTCAGCAGAGGTTACTCAAGAACCGCTCGAAAATAACCCATGAGAGAAGCATTTCTGTTCCTAGAAAGCTGCAAGCAAAGTGTAAGTATACACGGTGACTATCTTTTAAACCTAAAAAAAACTATAAATATTTTCTGCAAAGTAATAATATCCCAACAAGCAATTTCACAGGGATTCTGACCAGATGTTCACGTGATCTTGTAGATAAGTGTCTGGACCTTGTCAGCGTCCTTGCCCCTAGGCACTTGCCATTCAAAGTAACGTTAAAGCATTATAAACTGCTCTTGAAATTTAATGTAATGTAATACAAAGCATTCCTGCATATGTAGTCACAGCGCTCTGCTTAATTATCTGGATGATAAAAACGGAAGAATTTAGGGTGCTAACAGCAGCTCTTGCAACTTTACCGACTGTTGGGTTGGTTGGGATGGGTGTAGCGTGCCATTTGGAGAGGAACCCATCATGGTAAAAAAATTGCCTATTATTGGTCTGTATGTTTGGTAACATAGCAAAGGCGCCTGCCTTGTGACTTGCAACTCTTTGATAAGGCATTAATCAATGGCTCCTTATTGAAAAAGTTGACTCCGTAGAGGTGCAAGAGCTTTTTGGACTCAATCACAACATCCGCCACATCTCATCGTTCCGCCATGAAGAGGACACAAGTTAGCTAATTTAGGGGCTTTTAAAATTCGAGATCACATTCTTGTTCTACCCTTCCAGTCCCTCAAAATATTGAGGCTGGCTCTGCCACTGCTCTGTATGTTGTGTTATGTAGCACTTATAAAGCGCCTTCCATGGGTAAAACCACAAAACGCTGTGGGGGTCTTGGTACTAGTTAAGGGCTTGCCTTGAACAGTCAAGCAAAACTCTGAATAATAAAGGCAACTGTAATAGCGGAGATAGTGTTAAGAATGATTTATTACGGATTGGTTGGGATGGCCTGTGTGTTACCTATATTATGGTGTAGAGGGGCCCCTCGCCTAAGTTCAGAACATATAGAGAAGTATAATCATTGCTTTGTTATGTTACAGGAATAATAACCAGTACTGAAATGAAGAGGTAGTAAAAACCAACTATTCATGGAAAGTGTAAACAGTCAAAATAGAGCTATTTTAAATGATTAATGTAAACATATCTAAGTGCATGTGTTTACTTATTCCTAATAAGACAATGTATTCTGCCTTAATATATGCATGTATTAAAAAATCTGCTTTTAGTTTCTAGGTAATTTAAGAATCTCAGCGGACGGGAGGGTAGTCGTAAATGTACAACTCATTGCAGTGCCCCTTCATTTGTTTTTGCCTAGTTCTATCTGTGAAGCGTATTTATTTGTTGTGTGATGTAGTTTAAACAAGAACGCTTTTCACACATAGTGCAACAGCTAAAAATGACAAAAAGTGAATATTTACAGTCCAATAAAAGGGTTTGCATCATAGAAAACGTCTATTTATAATAAGTTAAACCATTTATCAAATGTGAGCGATAGACATAGAACCAGCAAGTATCAAGGAGATTTGTCGAGCAACAAGAATTCTATTCCAAAAATTATAAGTACAATTCCCCTAGGTTTTGTAAGGCAGGGCAGTTTACAAATAAATGCTCGAGAGTTTCAATCATGTTCCCTTCCTTACATAATCTACATAATTTAGCTAAAGGAGGAATATTGGTCCTGGCACCCAATATTTTGTTTGTTAATAACAGGTCAACATACAGCCTTATGCAAGTATTCCTTGCCTTTCTGCAGGGAATTTTGACCAGATAACCCAGTAACACCCAGTGACCTTTTTAGAAATATCCCACAAAGCAATATCATGTATTGCCAGAAATCGAGTCTCTGATTTTACACCAGTCGTAATCCCAAAGACTTGAACTTCCGGACCGAACAAAGAGGAGCGATCAAGATTTTCCAATGTCAAGACATAACTTTCCAATGAATTATGGCCTCAAGAGATAGCGAGCCAGGTACACAACGAATAACAGGAGTTGGGACACCCCTGTGTAGGGCTAATACCCCATGCCAAATAAAGCCTTCCAAAGAGGCCCAGCCATTTTTATCTTGAATAGACATCAGGTGAGCACCATACACTAGATAAGGAATCACCTTGGCTTTGTAATAATTCAAAATTTATAGTAAGGAAAATGTGCCAAATTTGAAATTGATTAGAACTTTTACAAAAGGCATCTAACCAATGTATGATTGTTAATCTTGTTGGTTAGGTTATAACTAAGATACTTGAACTGGTCAAGGGTTGCTAACTTTGAATGATTTCCAGGTAAAAACTGATTTTATTTCAAAGGAGAGACTACCATGACTTTTGTTTTGGGGATATTCATTACCAAATCGCTTACAGACATGTAAATGGCTAGGGCAGCAAGCAACCTTTGTAACTTGATCAAGGTTTGATCCAGGATAAGGAGGTTGGCTGCATAGGCCAACCACGGGAAAGCTGCTGGGCGCAGTTTCAGAGGAAATGCACACACTTTAGATGGAAAGTATTTTAGATCAGAGATGTTGCGGTTGAATATAAAGACAGGGTGAGGAAAGACCCCTGCCTCAACCCTTCAAAAGTACAGACCTTCTTAGACATGTGACCCTTCCCGTATAATCTAATCTAAAGTGAAGTAATGGTATGGAAATACCTGAATATGTCTAGTAAAAATAGTGGGGAAAACCCATGAAAATTATTTGTGCCACAGCTTGCCTCTGTTTATGGTGTCAATGGTCATAGGAAAATGTAAAAAGGCGAGGTATAGGAGCAATATACCCCTCTAGACTTGGTTATATAACAGGACCAGAAGCAGCCCATTTTGACTAGGGCCTGTGCCCTTTCCACACCCTCATTGAAATAAATCTACTCCATTACAAAGTCATTCACAGACCTCGATCTGATTCAGTGCAATGAACACAAAGATCTTGCTGCTAACGTCCAACAGCGTTATAGGGTGATAATTAGACGGAGAAGAACGGTCACCTTTTTTGAAGATGGGAATCAAGTAAGCTGATTTCCACAAAGCTGGGAATTCCTTTAGCAGCAGGATTCTCGTAAATAACAAATACAGGATTTTAGCCCATATCTTGTATTTGAATTTGTATTTTATTTATTTGTAAAGCGCATCCAGGCCTGAGGGCAACTGGGTGTATAAAGGTGACAGAGGTGGTTCCATACAAGCAATTACAGACAGTTATATAGTTACAAATTTACAGATGAATAAACGAAAGTCACACGGATGCTTTAGACAGATTACAAAAGGTATTTACAGTGGTACAAGTTTGCTGTTAGGGAATGTAGCGGCCAATTAAGTATGGGCCGCAGCTAGATCCTGATTAGAGAGCCAATTTATGACTTTGTGCTTGAATGAATAGAAGGAAGGCACAGCTCTTACTGTAGTGGGGAGGGTATTCCATAACTTGGCTGCCAAGACTGGGAAGCTGGCCCCACCTGCTTTTTGCAGTTTAAATCTGGGTATGCGCAGCAAGTGGGTTTGGGTGGATCTTAGTGGTCGTGTGGAAGTGTGCGCCAAGAAGCGATTTGAGAGGTATTCAGGAGCGTGGTTCGCTTGGCACTTGTGAGTTAAGGTGAGTGTTTTCAGTGCTATTCTTTGGTCAATAGGTAGCCAGTGCAGGTTACGTTTGGTGTCAGATATATGTGATTTCCTCTGGATGTTAAGGGCAGCCCTGATGGCGTTGTTTTGCGTTACCTGCAGTTTATTGATGTTTCTGAGGCTAGTCCCCAGATAAAGAGCGTTACAATAGTAAATCTTAGACATTATTCGGGTTCTAGCGAGGGTGATGCAGTTAGCAGTGGAGAGGAAGGGTCTACAGGCTGTTATCAGTTTGCAGGTATAAGTAGCTGCTGATGCCCCCGCATTAGTTTGTCTGTTGAAAGATAAGGTGGAATCAAGATAGATGCCCAGTGATTTAGTAACATTGGACACCTTAATGGTATTCCCATCGATATTGAATGCTTTGAATGATGCATCAAGTTTGTTCAGTCTAGGGCCAGAGCCTAGAATAAGTAACTCAGTTTTTTCATTGTTCAAACAAAGCCCATGGTGGGCCATCCAAGCCTGGATGGTCGCATAGACCTTATTGAGGGTGATTGAGTCCAATATATGGTCACCTGAGATAGGGATGAGTATCTGGGAATCATCCGCATAATTTGTGTAGGTGACACCCTGATAGTCAAGGATATCAAAGAGTGGCTTAGTAAAAACAGTGTAGAGGGTGGGGGAAACGCAAGATCCTGCGGTACCCCACATAGTACAGGCGATGGCTCTGCGGAAGCGGTAGGTGAAAAGACCCTCATGGATCTGTTGGCCAGAAAGGATTTAATCCAAGAAGTGGTTTCGTTCAAGAAGTGTGCAGCGGTTTTAAGGTGGTGACAAAGGATTTGGTGATCCACCAAGTCAAAAGCCGCTGATAAGTCAAGCAATAGTAATATTGCCGGTTTGCCTTTTTCTTTTAAGTCCTTGATCTGTGTTTTTAAATCAATTAGGGCAGTTTCTGTACCATGTCTAGGTCGGAAACCTGATTGGCGCAGACCTAGGAGATTGTTTGCTTCTAGGTAGGCCCGACTTTGGATGTATGCTGCGCTGTCCAGAATTTTTAGTAGGCAGGGCACCGTTGTGATGGGTCTGTAATTGTCAGGGTTGTTAGGGTCTTATCGAAGGAACTCCTTTAAGGGTTATGTTTGAAAAGTCATATGAGCCAGCAGCTCTAAATCTTTTGCTTTGTTAGTTAATGCAAAAATCTCTTGTTCAGCAAATGTCCATTCTGGTGTTCCGCAATAGTAATATAATTCACTGTATTTGGTTTCATCGCACAGACACTGGCATAATATTCTCTCCATGGTGATTCAGCAATTGGATTTATTTGGGGAAAGTGTTGAATGGCAAACTTTAAAGAAAACCAAGACTGATTTTGCAGGATGATAGCCAGCATGGCTTAACTGTCTTGCTGTCACAAGCTCAGTTTGTGGGCTTTTAACCAATTCCAGTAATTCTGTTTTATCAATTTCTGCTCAATACTCAGAGCCAAAGTGTGCTGTTTCCTCAAGTTACAAAGCCTACGTCTTAACTCATTTTTTTGCCGCTCTGCACCACCTTATCAAATGAATAATTTTTGACTAAAGAAGCTATCTAACTTTTAACCCCAGAGCTCTGATTTAAAGCACACAAAAATTTGATTAACAATGTTGCATAATTCCGCAGGCCAGGAAAGGTTACAAAGCTGGCTGCTTGGATAAATAACTAGTAAATTCATTATTTTGGCATTCAAAATCTGAGTGGTCTGGTTGCACCAAGAGATCTGATTGCCTGCAGCATTAATCAAAACGTCAGACGGGCCAATCAAATGATATTCGATAGACCATTTATAGGAATATGAACAAGCTAAAGCCAAATGATCCCTTACAGATCAATCCACAATATGCATTTGAATACATTTTTCAAAAAGATGAGGGGAAGAAAAAACAATGTATAGTTGAAATATTGCCCATATTCCACGTGGGCTTGGTTGGAATATCACCAGGAATATTTAATTTAAATTTTAACTAGCCCCAAGCGTCCAATAAATTCATCCAGTTGGCTCTTCGAAGTAAGCGATTACCACTCACCTTACTGCAAGGAGCATTTGATGTATAAGGATCAAAGTGGTCGTTATTACAGCAACAGTTTAAATCACGCGCAGTCAACACTGCTTCAGAGTTAGAGTATGAAAACTATGCACTTAAATATATTGATAGCTTACCAAGCAGGGTTCCAGTACATGTTCCTAATTAAAACTTCCCACGGACCCAGTCACCTCTTACAACAAGTCTTAAGGCTAACAGTGAGCAAACCAGGAAAGTCAACAACGAAAATTGAACAGCAATCGCAATTGCCCTTTATTATGGCCACCAACACGCCGCCTGCCAGTCTACACTTGCTTCCCTTATGAGCAGGCTGTACATAAGATATGTAGCCCTCTAAGTGTAGGTTCTCCCTTGACCAGACTTCTTCCACCATAATATGAAATTCGTTAAACTTGAAGGAGTCTGGATTAACCTTTAACAAGAGGAAACCTTAACTAAATGCTAAATTAACGGCTTTGGGATGCTTAGATAGCAGGTCAGATGGTAGCCTTGACCAATCCTTCTGGAGGGGATTGCCAACCACATTATGTTCAATAATACAAACAGATCTTCTTTCTGAAGCCTCATGAGGACAAATAACCTTCACAGATTCTGTGAATTTCAGAAATCTGGTTTCATAGATGGTCGACTAAAAACAGGGTCTACACGGATACTATCCTTCCCCTCACTCGAGAATTAACAAATTAGTCATAACCCATGGCCAAAAGAATGGCCGCTTTATTCCACAACACATCCGTGACCACGTTGGACTTCAAAGGAATCAATATGGAGTCTGTTCGCTCATCATCGACAAACTGCACCCGTTCTATATCACTAAATGTAATTGTCTGCAATCGAGGGATCACCTGTAACAGTATGAGAATGTTACTTCTATTCAGGACAGGTTGGACCTCAGATTGAAGAATACAGACAGCACTAATTCTAGACTAAAATATAGCCAGTACATGTAGGAGTTGGACAGCACTAATTCTAGACTAAGATATAGCCAGAGTTCGTTATTACAGGAGGCATGCAAGAAGACAAGCGGACTTCAACTGATGTGATTGTTTGTCAATTGCGGATCAAGGCCCCTAGAAATGCATTCGATCTGAGTGAAGACGTTACTCTCTATAATTTGAGCCACCAATACCTGTTGATCGTCAATAAATTGATCATGCACGCTCCATAGGCTCAGATCCACTTCTTTAGAATGCAACTGTTTGCCTGATATATAACTCCGGATCCCGAGCTGAGGTACAGCTTCCAATAATCCCGTACTTCTTCGCCTTAGATTTAGATTTCTTCTTACTTTTCTTCACAGGAATACACTCAGAGTCAGATGCCAAATCCGCTTCATAAGTAGATTGGAAAAAATGTTGTCATAGAGACAGCCGTCTCTTAATTTAAAGATGATAGAACAGCAAGCTTATCGCCGATATTGTCACAGAGTTTTGCCATGGAATTTAATACAAAGTTAAGAGCGCCAACAGAGGAGGAACCCCAGATGTGTCGTTAACTGAGGGAAAGGAGTAAGATGGGGATATGATAAATGGGTGTCAGAACTCGTTGGAGAGGGAGTCTTGCATTTGATTTGGAGGGAGGATAGACCTGCCCACCCACGTTAGCCGCATTCAAAAAAGATCATGGCAAGTCAAAAAAGATCCTGGCGAGCAAGTAGAGTCATGTGTCCTAGGCACCGCAGGTGGTGGTCTGTAAATAACTAGAACAACCAGAAGTGGGAAGGCTGAGACTCGCAGCCACTCCCTCGACCTCAATAAGCTCACTGGCAGTGAACTGCCCCCTGCTGGACCCGTAAAATAAAACCCATAGTTCGTTCAGACAAAATATGGCGTTTTCACAGGTTCGCAGATGCCTCCAAGTACTGCACTTACTCGTAGCACTTCTCTACGCTAAATGGAGCAGAAATCTGCTAAATTCCATGGCACACTCGCAACCCTTGTCCGCCCCCACCCTTATTTGCTGTGAACCATAATTCTCCTGCTGAGAAGTGCTTTTATGCTTTTGATTTGATCCGTTTTATGCTTTTTAAAATGAAATATTAAAGTAGGGTTGTTTTTGCATTCTTGGTTTTTAGCTTAGTCATTTCCAGCAAATGTAGTTTTTACCTCCTTTCGTTTCATACTTTTGCAGAGCTATTTTTACTATGTAGGCCTTCCCAAAGTGCTGCCTACCGCAATTAAACAGGGACGTGGTGCATATTTTGGACATATAGAGGCGTAGCATTGGGGATAGCAGCTCTTCACTGCTGGACTGTGAAGCCTAACAATAGATTTTTGAATACTTGTTTTGCAATGTGAAAGAAGTAGGGGGGGTCCGCAGTGGTTAAGCACAGTAAGCCAAAACCACAGAGAGGTCCTGCGGCAGACAGGCTGCAATAGCTTTCTCAATTGCACGCACAATCCCTTCTATGGTTACAGTGGGTGCCTGGACAGCTGGCTCAGGTCGGAATTTTACCTAAAACAGTGTAGTGACCATTGAAGTCCTAAATAGTAACACTGCTATGCTTCTCCGGGCGGCTCTTCTAATGCTAGGCTAGATCTCAAGGGATAAACATGAATGTATGCAGATTAACTAAGCCTGATAAACAGACCTCTGAGAAATAGTAGTGTTTTAGAATAAGAAGATAAATGGTAAACAAAACTGTAGAAATAGATGTGCCCTATGCAGTTTTTTAAAATTATTTTGAGGTTGCGTACGGGCGTGAAGGTAAGAGGGAACCGGTTCCAAAGCAAAGTCCCCTGAACCGTCCCAGTACAGCCGTCAGTAGATGTAAGATTACCTCTCTGAGGTTTGAGCAATCAGGATGCACATGGATGCAAGGTTCTAACAGGCTGGTTGGTAGGAGAGGAAGCAACGTCATATATTCTGTGCATTACAAAAGATTCACTTGGGGACCATGGTAGAATAAAGGCCATAGGATCTGAATGTAAGTGTCCCCAAAAACGCACCCCCCCTTAGTGAGAGGCAATAACGGACACACCCCAGGAGGGAATGAGACCAAGACCAAGTGCGGGTGAGATCAAAAGGGTTTTATCTAAACCAATATAGGGCATGCAAAGGACTCTGCAAACTCCGAGAGCGCTCTGTCTGACAATAGCAAAGACAGTCCTACTTATTACAAAACTATGTCACGCGTGACACACGCTATAGGGGGCACATAGTCTTAGGGATTGGGTGGTGATGGCCAGGTGGTATACACTGTATACAGTTGCTGCTCCAGGATTAGGCGGACATTCGTGCGGTGCCACGCGGGGTGGATGGGTCAGCTGGGCTCATCGGGGTGGAGTGCTGGGCCGGACATGACTTGTAGTGATGATAAGTGGCGACTCTGATACTTTGCCCTTGTGGCCAAACATTCACATTCATTCATCATGCTATACAATTTCAGTTGTCTTGTAACTCTTGTAATACATTGACCTCAGATCGGGAATGAGACAGGGACATTGATATATAATAGGAAGTACCCTAATACATCTGTTGTAAGGACACTTTAGGTTCAAACAAGTTAATCCCATGAGTCCACGTGTGGGGTCAGGGGCACAGGAGGGGTTACTTGCTCGTCCTGTCGGTGAGGGATGGTATTACGATCTGTTGGTACAGGGGTGGGCGCCCCCCTTCGAGGGTCATTAACCTGGGGTGAACGGGGATACCAATGGGCCGTGGTGGGCATGTAACCGGTGCCCGGGAGGCGGTGGGATTTAGGACCAGGTAGCTCGTAATTCATAGAGTCAGGCTGTGGCAGCCTCTGACATGGGGGAAGTGGATGGTTGAAGCGGGTCCAGCAAGATTGGGAGGGGAGGCGAAGCTGTGCTGTTCGAACACCAGCTATCCCTGGCGAGCCTGGGAGGGAGGAGGGGGGAGATGACCTTGTAGCTCTGAGCCTGTCTCCCTGCACAGGGCAGCGTATCGTACTATTGGCAAGGGGCGGGTGACAACACTTGGGGGCTTCTGGGTTGTGCACATATATTTACATTAGTAAGAATATAAGCTGGGTGACTTTGTCATTTAGCACAATATTTCATAACAGCAGTTGACATACGAACATAATGTAGTGTTAGATTGGTTGGTGTGCAACAGAGGGCAATACATTTTATACCATGATACAGTCTGGCTCCAGTCCCTTGATGGGCCTATATGCATTTCAGCGATTCATTATTACATTATATACAGGGGCTGTCAAAAAGCTATCACATATCATATGGCCACTCTTCTACACAATAGCAGCAACCGTTAGTCAACGTGGCAAATATCACAAAAATGGTTACCATACAATACAAGGTGCCTCGGGGGTGGGCGGGGGTAAGGGGCGCCACTCAGTCCAACTTTGGGGGCTTGGTACAGGGTCAGGGCATGCAGGATTGGGCTGTTTCGGTTGCTTCCTAATGAGCTCGGTCACAGCTGGGGCAATGATATACGGCGGAAGGTTAAACGATACAGTGTTTATTTTGTTGTTTGTTCGTGTCTTGTTGTTCGTGAGAACGAGCTCTCAGCGGATCTACCATGAGGTGGAGGCCGGGTGAAGTGCAGGCCTCTGTGAACGCGGTCAAGCCAGGGTCAGGCTGTAGCTTTCTATGTGTGCAAGTTGTTCTGCCTGTGTTAGGTTTTAGCGCCTTTGACAAAATGGAGTTGACTAGTACAAAATGGTGTCTGTGTTGTGCCATATATGTGGTCGTGCAGCCTCACGTGTCGATCCGCAGCCACCCCGCCTCCCGGGCCCTGGGGGACGGGGGGCTGCCGAGGAGTCATGAGTCTTCACCTGGGTAGGAGATGTAGGCTAGAGGGGGGTCCTATTGACCTGCCCTCCCCTAGAGATCAACAGCCAGTGTTTTAAGGTTCAAGGGCTTTATTTTGAACAACAGAAAAACTAAGAGATTTGGCAGAACTCTAGCAATGTGGTGGTGGGAACACAATAACTGGAGTAACTTAAGCCGTCTAAAGGGCCATAGTCCATCAGTCCTTTCCTCTATCTCTTAATCTCTCTTGATTTCTTGGCCCCTGTAGATAGAGGTTTGTCTTTTGTTGAGGCTGTCATTCTCCTCTTGAGCTGTAGCCCGCACTACTAGCCTTGGTGATCTGGGTTGCCTGCATGCAGGCAAGGCGTGGTGTCAGACTTCTTCAGATCATGCCTAAGATTGTGGCGGGCCTTGGGGTCATCAGGCTCAACTCTGACTCTGCCACTGCATAGGTCTTCATTACCTTCTCAGCAGGGTGCTCCTTGGCTTGGACACCTTAGCTCACTTATTTCCCTACTTTCCTCCTTAACACTTCATCACACTTTGGTGCTCTCTTCTCCGCCTGTCCTCTAGCTTTCTTTCCTCTTAACTTGTCCTCAGTTCTCCTTCGAACCACTATGGGTTCTCCTCCTCTTCTGTTTTCCTACCACCATCTTCTTCTGGTAGCTCCTCATCCTCTCCTTTTCTCTTCTCTTATTCTTCACTACCTTCTTAGTCTCTCCTCCTTCTCCTCATTCTCGTCCTCCTCGGTTTAATAGCCCCGACTCTGTTGCATTCCTTTGATCTTATTCTCCACCACCCCCTTAGTTGTTCAATCCTCCTTGCTCTGATAGCTCCTCTCTGCCCTTCTCCACTGATCTTATTCACATCTACCTCCTTGCTGATCCTTTTACTCTCCACCACCTCCTCTCCCCTTCTTTTACTTTGATTTGCTTTCTTTTACATTTGTTGCTCTCCATCACCTCTTCTCCGCTCTTTGTACTTTATGTACCTCCTCTCTTGCTCTCCACCACCTACACTATGCTTCTTTCTGCTTCTTTCTCCATCGCTCTAGTCCGCTCGCCACACCTTCATGGACTCCTCTATCCTCTAGACATTGAACTTGTAACCCTCACACTCTCCCAGACACTATTTCCTCTTTTATAGGTCAACAGATCTGCCCGTTGACAAGATAATGGTTGGATGACATTCACCTGGTATTTTGTTTCAGCAAGCATTTGCTTGCCTGACTCACCCTAGGAGTAAGACTCCAATGCGCATCAGTGACAGCGACCGAGGTTGGTGGCCTGAGGTATTAACCACAGAGTCAACCATTTTGGAAATTGTTTGTTTGTTGTTGTTTTATTATTTGTAATGCGCGAGCATACCCAAGGGTATCAGGGCGCAGCCTTTACAAGAATATGCAAAGCTTGGTTACAGTAGTCATAGAATATACAGTCGATCCGTGTCCACGTATTGGGCTGCTCCATGAACACTGGCAGTCTGTCTCCTCAGTCATTGTCAAATGCCTGCTTCCTTGCACAAAACCGCTCTGTATAGCTCAGCGAGGTAAGTCTGCGAGGAGCTGCACTGGGAAATGCAGGCAACGAACATAGTCTCTGGGCAAACCAAATCACATTTCTGTCATACTGTTTGCAGGAACTGTTCTCAGCCGTCCCATGTGTGGATAGAAGTGGCAAACCATTGTGTTGTCTCTCAAGACGCAAGGAAATGCTGTCGGATGCCATGGGGTCTGGTCATTTCCAGCCAGCTTGCTTGGCAGAGAGACCTTTGTCTTTCCCCTTGATTGTGGATTTTGGGGGTGCTGAAGGTCCTGAGAGGTGCAGACGTCAGGGTAGTGGTGGTTTGGGGGATTTAGGGGATCCTCTGTGTACATCCTTTGGGGCCTGTATCACGCACAGGATGGTGGCACCTATCCACTAGGGTCACCGCAGGACTGTCACCCAGCCTCCACCCTGGGACTTCTCACAGTGTCCCATTTTAAACATGATTCTAATTGGCAAAGGGAGCCAGCTCAGCTTCTTTAAAATGAGAGGGCCAAGCGAGGTGCGTTAATGACCGTCTGGGCCACATAGTTTTGTTAGACGTGAAGTCTTAAGACTTTATTTGCTCATATTTAAAGTGTTAGGATAGTCAATCATGGCCACTGTGTTGACTCTGGTTATTGCACCAGATGATTTTTACTCAAGAGCCTAGTATGTGCTTAGTGGAACTCAGTATAATTAATGTGAGAAGACATAGCTAACCTGGTATCAGAAAATACGTCCAAGGGTAGAATTGAGAGAGAAGTGGTGTTAATGAAGAATGAAGGCAGATGAAGGGAATTTATTTTATTGTTGCTGTACAGAGCCAGTTTAAGCCAGTTTGTGTCCATGCAACACTTAAACCGAGCTATGAGGGCTGTCAGTTTGACATAGTAAATTCATAATTTACGTTCCTCTTTTACTGCTGTTTCTTATCAAGGGTTCGAAATTGACAGGCGCTGGGAGCTTATTAGTTCGAAATTGAAGGGAGCTGGGAGCTATGTAGCTCCTGCGAGTAGCCTAAAATAGTCTGGTTAGCCTGATACATACAGATGCCAGGAGCTACTTCTAGCTCCCCAGGGCAACTGATGCCAAACATACGTATGTGAATTTAAATCTCTGCATTTGGGACAATCTCTAAATAAACTTTAAGACACATCTATACAACATTTAAAGCATAAAGGATAAAATAATGTATAAAATGACATGTTTGCATCTTATGTGGAAGTTAGATTTGCTGACCGCTATGTACTAGCTCCTTGTTTCCCAATGGTAGCTCGTGCTCAGTATTTATTGCTAGATACCTTGGGGCTGCTTTTAGCTCTTGCTTATCCAACCTTAATTTCGATCCCTGTTATCACTTCCCCATTTTCTTGTTTTTTTTTCTCCTTTCTTCCTATTGTTCCAAGCATTCCTGTTCTGTGCGTTGAGTAGGTGTCGATTCTTCCACTTTTCCTTTACGGTTCGGTGCCCCCCAAGGCTCAGCCATTGGGCCTCTTAATTACTCTCCATACTATATATTATTCATTATTTTGGATTCTAAAATAATTTAAATATAAGTCTGTTACATTTGTCCCTGCTGACCTGGCATTAATTAGAGGACAAGTTTTGTGAGGATTTATAGCAAGATTGTGGCGGGCAGTGGTAAACTGGCATTATTAGTGGTTGGGGCCTGAGGCTATTGGAAAGGGTTTAAACAGTCTGTCGAAGCAAACACGTCAGCATGTTTATTCATGACTTTTAGCAATATCTTAGCAATATCTTGGTACGGTAAACTCCGGGAGGGGCCCTCCGTGGTCATAGTTACAGGGATTGAAATTAAGATTGAATAAACAGGAGCTAAAAGCAGCTTCTGGCTATCCATCACTAACCAGTGACCAGGAGCTACCACAGAGGGACAAGAAGCTAGTACATAGCGTTCCGCAAACCTTACTTACTCAAACAATGCAAAAGTATGATTTTGTCCATTATTTATGATCGGAAGTGTCCTTACGTGCATCTATAGATTGACCCAAAGGCACACAGTCAAATGTTTGTTCTGCATCAGTTGACCTGGAGAGCCAAATGTAGCTCCTGGTAACTGTTGGTTTTAACACAACCAGGCTCTTCTAGGAGAAGCTTGGAAGTAAAAGTTGCCTGCATTTGGTAAAACATTCCAAATATGCTAAGCAATCTGCGATAATTTGTGCCAGCTTGATAAAGACCGAGCCCAGGTCAAAAGACATATATAAATATAGAAGTTTTGACTCTTGTGACAACTGTCCCTTTAGCTTATATCGGCAGCTAAGGCATGAAGCCTGCAGCATACACAGCCTGATACGGAGGCCCATAAATTGCTTTTGATCGTTTGATCATCCGGCATCCCCTCATCAATAATTACCTATGACTGTAAACAGCATCGAACAGAAGGTTATAATCCCTATTAGCACCCCGCACAGGGCTGAGGGAGCAGCCAATCAGGTTCCATGAAACGCGGGCGGAGACCGCTAATCTCAGCCTACGTTCCATGGAACCCGCAGGCTGCCTCCCCCGCCACAGGCTGCCATCTTCTACCCACCCTTCCCTTTTTAAAATTTTAAAAATAAATCCTAGCCACCCTCCCCTGCCCCACTTACCTCTGGCTAGCATGGTCATAGAAGAGGGGCTCCTTACGCAGCCCCACCGTCTATAACCATGGAGGCTATCTTTGAAAAATATTTTCATTCATTCCACAGGACGTGCGTGGCCTCCCGTTGCATGAATGAAAATAATTATTTTTAGCACCCTGTGTTGCCGCTTCGGTACCATGTGGTGCCCTTGTTATAGGCCCTCGTTTTGCTCAGGACTATAAATCATGGTCCCGGCCCGTTACCCCCTGTTCCAGCCCTTGGAACAGGGTGTTAACACAGTAAGAATCCTTTCACTACAGGGCCACCAAATATAATAGTATAACTCTGAAATAGACTACAAATATACATTATATATGATACCATATGTAAAGGGCATGCCCTGCTACATAACTATCATGTAGCAAGCTGATAATATTGTGCTGTACCAAGACCCAGCAATAGTTATCAGCTAGGCCCTTGAAAAGAGGGCATCACCATTTTTGTAAACATGTAAGAGCCAATAGCATGAAGGCCATATGACCATTTCTGTCTGAGAAACATTTGAGCAGCAGTGATGCCTTGCCATTAACCTGCCCTTTTCACATGTAATAACAGAGGTTTAGTACATGCATACCTGCAACCCATTAGCAAAACAAGGCCTCATTTGTGAAATGTAAGATTGCCACGTGCAGATCCATATGCAGGCTAAGGGTGTGGTTGTTTCAGCGTAACAGAGATACCTTCTTGTAGATAACATTAGAAAGAAAGGGGGCCGGTGAGTGCAGTGACCCTAGAAGCGCATTAAGAGTCAGACTATGCACCATAACATGGCATATCGTGGAAGGCATTGTTACCATTGAGATTTGACCAGACTAGATAGGGATCACATCAGGCGAAGCAGAATGTTCTTTGACACAGGACAATGGGGAACCTTGTGATCAATAGATTATATAGTGTCAAGAGGTGTAGACTGTCAAGTTTGTGGTGGAAAAAGAAGAAAAAGAGACAGGCTCAAGGGAAACCACAACGGTTCCTAGACATAAAATCGAAATCAATAAAATCGAAAGTCAAAATGTCGAAAAAATAATCTCGGGAAAAAAAAAAGTCGAATTTTTTTTTAATACGTTTTTTATTCGAAATGGGGGGGGTTCCCCCCCAACCCCCCTTTTTTCTATTTTTTTTTTTATTTTACCCCTTTTTTTTACTTACCAAACCCAAAAAAAATATATAAATAATAAAAAAACAAATTCGACTTTTTTTTTTTCGACATTATTGATTCGACTTTTTTGTCATTCGACTTTATTTTTTCGATATTATGACTGGACACCAACCACAACCCTTGAGTCTCAGAAAGAGATGCTATTGGCCAGGTAAGAATGGGTCACAACACAGTTCCAGACTAAAGACCCTATTCATTGTCCCCTCGACCCGTTAGGGGTAGTTACACAAATTATGCTCCTTTGGGTTGGCAGCCAGAATCAGCATGGCCCAGATTGCCACAGAAGTGAACCTAGTCTAGGGGCAGAAAAGGTGTCTAAGACTTCTTTCAGGCACTGGAGATGTTGCAGTTGGTGTCAACTGACTGATGATTGGGAATGTTGACAGACAAAAGAGAGAGACTGACGAAGCAGGATTTACAAAGCAAGTCTGACCTTCCTTCAACCACACAACACCTGTGACGCTAATCTCTCAATGAGCAGACAAGTCCGCGCCATAACCTCTGCATCAGCGCTCAGCACCAAACTCATCAACGCCATCAAGCCCTACTTATCCACGCCGAACCGCTTGGCCATAGCTAGAGCAACAAAGGCGCTAAACTTGTTTACTGTAACGCTCTCTTAGCTGGCACCTCTGCCAAAAGAGCCGCATTGAGCATCCCTAGAAGAGAACATATATCCCATGCCAGACTTGAAGCACGGTGGCTACAGGTCAAAGACCGCATAACTCTGAAAATCCTTACCATAACACACAGATGCATTAACAACACTGCTCCCACCTACTTATCCGAAGCTATATCAAGAACAACTTCCACTCGCCCCACCAGAGCTCAGTACACCAACCAGCTACACATACCACGCATCAAGAGAGCCACAGCTGGAGGTCTAGGCTTCTCATGTATTGCACCAAAACTTTGGAACTCACTCCCTGCTACCCTTGGAGCTGAAACTTCCATATCCGTCTTCCGCAACAACCTCAAGACCACTTTCCTCAACGAGTAACGCAACTTCCTACCCTATTCCTGTCATGTATATTGCAATATAAACACAAATGTAATATAACTATATTATAAACTTGTATATATATTGTATCCCTACGCAAACTGTTCATTATGTAATATATGTATGATTCATGACTCTGTAACTAAGCATTGTACTGTAACAAGTGCCACAATGTCCTCGGGCTGTTGTGCGCTATATAAATGCGAAAAAACAAAATAAAAAAACCTGTAGATGTATTCGTTGTGTGGTTTTATATTATGGATATATCTCTTCAGAATGTTTTTCTGCTGTGAAATGGGATTGCTAGTTAAAAGCACTCGCTTGAATGCTACAAGATTCTCAGTGCCAAACCCGGATCATTAAATAAAGGCTCTTTATAAGGTATCGACTGATATTATCACCCAAAATCCACACAGGCGGGTAAATGATTATACCCATCCTACAATATGTTTGGGACGATGATAAGTGGGAGAAAAAATGTATTGTCGACCGTGACAATGTTTTTTCAGAGGATTACCACATAGGACCGTTTGCATAGGTGGCACCCTTTTGCATACTGTTCTAAGAGGAGGGCGGTCCCATCATCCTCGGAGAAGCCTCAGTCTATCACAGGGATCTGCAGCCAGCAGCTGCCCAGATGTTCTGGACTACAATCACTATGATCTCTCAACATTAACTCTGACTGGGCGTATGGGAGTTGTAGTCCCACATACCTGGAGAGCGAATGGTTGCAAACTCATAGTCTATCAAAACTAGAATTATCTTGCTGCTCTTGCATACTAGGGGTATGTAGTTAAAGTCACAGGAGGTGCTGACATAAATATAATTAGTTTAATAAGTGCTACTCAAAACACTCAAGAATGAGGCTGAGTAATGTTCTGTGTCTCACGCCGTAAGATGAGCTATTTCTGTCCTAAATATTTCTGGATTCTAATAAGGTTTATGTGGTGGCAGTACCGCACTACAGCATAGTGGCAAAAGCATTAACAGCGATGGCGTGGATGAGGGGGATGAAACGAACAATATCTGGCTGGGTGCAGGTATCCACACCAGTAAGCAAACAAACAGGTGAGGATACACGCCATTGCCCAACATACAAGGCACAAGCACTGCACCGAGACTTAGCCGGAAGGTGCGTGTACATCAGTCATAGAATTAGACAACATTGTCATTGTCAAGCGATCCGCTAACCCGGCCTCTGCATTATGCACACGACCTGAGGGAAGGCGCAAGGGGGGACACAATGAATTGGTATGTAGGACATCTTCATTCATTATGACCCCAGGGAAGATTACATTTTTCTATTCACTGAAACATGGTAGGATGCGAGGCCCTATTGAAGAAGATGGGAGCGGGCTACGGTTGCTGGGAAATACTTGAACAACTAAAAAAGAGTTTGAAAAAAGACAGTATTATGTGATTACATAAAGCGGGCCAGGCTATAAAAAGCTTTCGCAACAGGGATGTGGACCAGCTAGGCACAGGAATAATTACAGTTTTGATAAAACACACTCTAAATGCATGCTCTGGTTTTTCCCTTTAACCAACCTAGCAATAGCTCTATTTTGTCGGTGTTTGAATATGTTTCTCCCAGATAGGATTCTGTGCTGAAATTGAAATGTTTTCCGAGGGTTGGCATTTTTGGCTTGAAAAGCGGTCCACTGGAGTGCACCTCAAGTGGCTTGTTTACTTGTTTGCTCTGCAGAGGGAGACTTTAGAAATCTCATTTCCTGTCCCAGAGAACATGCTGCTTTCAGAAGGGGGATTTGATTGTTAGAATAAATTCGATTAAGATACTCAGCCCGGTGGAATATTTCTGTTCTGCGTGATAGGGACAAGTCTGGCCTCTTCGATCAAATCCTCGGGTATGAACTAATCCCCTAAGAGACATTCCAGGTGCCCAAGAGCTCCCCCTCTCGCGGGCGCGCATGGCATTTAAAAAGATATACATTTGTATCTGCTAACCTTTTATGCTGTTGCCTCATTGAATTGTCAATTGGTCTGAAATGTGCAGCCTAGCATTATGCCCAACCCTCCAATGGTCTCTTAGCTTACCTAATATTTTCTTTTAATCAATGGCTATTACTTCATCACAGTTTAGACAGCCCTCAAAACAGGGATACATGATATCAAGACAATTACATAGCCTTAAAGTCACATTAAAGTTATTAATCATTTTACTTGTAAGGTCTCGCAGGAACCCAGTGCTACGGGCTAACAGGAACACTTGACCAAAGGTGCCTGGAACTTTGGGGAGGGGAGATGTACAAAACATTTGGTCATTCCAGAAGAATTAGGGTGCACATATTTCCTGATTACAAAACCAGACCACTTTCTAAGGATACATGTGTCCACATGCACGTGTTTAACTTGATCTTCTCTTTGATCCCTTATGGTCTTAGTACGTGTTTGTTTCTTAAGTCAGTTTGTATCTCAGGATGCATTCTTTGGCATCTGGAATGCTTGGCATCGACACATTGCTGGTCTTGATCTAACTAAAAAGTGTCATTTCCAGTGTTAACATTTTCTTTTTCTGTCCACGACATATTGTTTAACCGTGAAATAGAGTGCCCTCTGATGGTACACGTTTTGCTTACAATGAAGTTATGTTGCGGTGGCAGTCTTCTTGACCTACACGGTACCAAACAAACATGTGAGAACATATGTTTTGCCATACCTTAATCCACCCCACCCCCATATTAACAGAAAACTGACAAAGGCACACTTTCAACTTTCTTGGGGAGTTCTGTTTCTTGACCTTCATAAATCCATGTTGAGTACCAAGCGGGGCACAAGGTTTCTGATTTGGGGCCCAAGACAACGTGGCCTGTTCCCAGAGGACCTGTGTTCTACAGCCAATGGCCAATTCTGCAAGAATTTTGAAGGCTCTCTCAGAGCGACCCAGTCCACCCGTTCACTCTTAATCAGCGCAGCCTCCTTTTCCAACAGACCTTGCTAGAACTCACTCTTAAAGCAATAATGGAAACATCAGCAGTTATCGCTGATATTAGCTGTGTTAACGCATCAGTGATATGCACTGCTAAAAAGAATATTGCAAGTTATAAAAAGTCTACTATGTGGCATGAGGTCCCTTCTTGGTCTAAAGAGAGGAGATCTCATTGTTATGGTTACAAAATGCAGGGAATGGACACCTATTTTCCAAAGATCCCAAAACCTCTGTAGGGTAATATTGGGAGAATATTCATCCCCGCCTCAGTGCAGATGCAACAGTGTTGTTAATGGAATTTGACATAGCCTTTTTAGGAACTAAATAATGAAAATAAAATAAACTAAGACACCAGCTAAAGAAATCAGAAAATATAACCCAAATGCTTACCACTTACCCTGCCCTGAGGCTCTAGGGGATGGCTATGTGTGTCATCCGAAGACACAGGCTCTCAACGGTGTCCTGTCATAGTTTCGAATGACAAAACTTTCAAATACAAAGTTTCTAAAAATAAAATGTTAATGCCTTTTTTAATGTTAAAGGGTTTAGTTTAGTTTCGTATAGTAAAATATGTGTTTTTTAAAAAAAAATTAAAAAGGGGTTTGGGGGACCCCCCCATAAAAAAAAAATATTTTTTTTGGATGCTTTGTTGTTGAAAGTTTTGTCATTCGAAACTTTGTCTGTCGAAACAGTCACTATGAACCGCTCTCAAGACTTCAAAATCCTTGACATTCCAATTATCTCCAAAGGTTTTCCCAATCAAACTTCTGATTAAGGCAAGAAGAGTCTTCAGAATCCCAGGGGATTAGCTGAACACCCAAGAGCTGTATAGAAGTGTAATGGTGTGTGTTCCCCGTGTTCATAAGCCAGGGATGGAAAGGATATCTACTATGACTGCACAAGACCTTGGGTGGAGAGGAAAACGTGCAGACAGGCAGCTTCCTGTTAGGACCCGCCTCTGTTTATAACACCTGTCTTCTCTCCCTGCATCCTCTTAAAGTGATATAAAGCAAGGAGACTAAACCACAAGCAAGTAGAGGTCTCAAGTCCAAAAGCAACAGTGAAGGCCAGTGTACTGGAAGCCTTTGTACTGGTGCCTGGCCTAGCAGGCCCTTTCAGGCCTCCCAGTTCCGTTCCCTCCTGCCTCCTTACGGGTCTACGTTTCCGTGGTGGAGTATAATGAAAACATTTTACCTAAACAGGTATGAACTGCAAAGGCTGGTTCTCACTTCATCTGTAGCACAGCCAGTCAACAAGGCAGAGGGATTTCCTCTGAACTATCCAAGAGTGCTTGTAACTTGAATCCCACATCTGAATCTTGCTTCACTGGTTCCAGTACATAAATGCAATGGGTTCAAGTGGCTAGCTGCCAGTAATTGGGATACAGGATGTTAATTTTAAGATGGAATCAACGTAACGCAGCCCTTGATGTACTCGATAGTCCTTTCAATGGCTTCAAGCCCTCAATTTCTTGAGTATCAGGTTGTTGGTAGCCTTTCAGATGAAAGATGGTCTTTGTTAATCCCACCTAGTCTCCTGCATGAATCTCAAAAGCTGGTTGTTCCTTTCTATCTGAAAGTGCTTCTATACTGGTGTATCCTCTGTAGAAGACTCTCCCGTCCTCCCCCTTTCCTTGTGCACTTTCTGGCCATTATTAAGAACGTTTGTTCTAGCATGTCATGTTATTTTTAGGTGAATTGCATGGTATACGTTTAGAATGACGGCCATATTCAAGATGGCTAGACGGCCATAGAAAAAGGCCTTCCATCATTGTATGGAAACTCAAACCACTGAAGGAAGTGGGAGGGAGCAACCAATCTAGGGGTTGCAAAGCATAGTAGTAGCAATACTGTTTGAGACTCTGATTTAGAACCCTCAGTTGACCGCCTCTCTCCATTTTGCATTTGATGTGACAAATCAACTTCCGGGGAACTAGTGGTGCAGGCATGAATATCGGTTCCTAAACCATCATTCAGCCCCACACCTTTAAAATAGCAGAAGGGATCCAAACAGATTGGAAACACATGCAAATTATAAACCTCCTTCTCCAATGTTGGTAACGTGGATGGAACCGCAGGCTTATCTATGAAGGGAAAAAGAAAAGGATTGCTACTTCACAAAATGAGCCAGGTACATTTATTTCAGATATGTCCTATGGTTTACACGTGTTTCGGCCCTTGGCCTTTGTCAAAACCAGACATGTGCTAAATCATTCTTTATGCAACAATGGTAGTGTATGGTTGACAGAAAAAGAGGGGTTGGTATAGGGTAGAATTGCAAGGTAAAAGATTTTTTTAAACACTTTTTTAATAATAAAAAATGATAACTATCATTCTAAGAGAAGACTAATTCACTAACTTGCATTTGTTTTATGAAATATTCACCACTCCATAAGTGAATCTTTTTAAAAACGTTACACAAGCAGATGTATTCACTGTGATAGCTCTAAATTAGTCTCAATTACTTTTGATTAGTTCTTAAAGGTGTAGTGTGTGTGTGAAAATGAGCTATACAACATGGCGCCGGTGCGTAGCCTTTTTGGACATTCACTTCCAAACCGCAATGAAAGTCTACATTTCTGTGAGCTCAGTTAGAAGGCAGACATGAGTTCTGCAAAGGTTGTGATATTTTAGTGTTAAGCAGAGGAGCTTATTGTGGAGGGCAGTTTTTGCATTGTTCACTCAAGGATGAGCAGAGAGGGGAGTCAGAGATGTGCAGGTACATTGATAAGGGGGTCTAGGAACAAGCGCGTGGGAGATGAGCTGGGGTTTTCCACTACTGTCTGGATCTTTCCGCTCTAGCCTCCCATGCTTGCTGCCTGTCCTTCGGCCGGGGACAGTCGGCAACTGATGAGGGACGGGGATTTGTCCCCCTTAAGAAGAGAGGTATCCCAAGAGTGGACAGAGAATTAGAACCCCGGGTGTTGAACTCTCGCTGAGACGGAGATGCTCCGCTCCAGTCCCCGCTAGTTGATGCTGGATCCCTCTGCCCACCTGCCTCAGTAATGGGTAGTGTTGTTGTGGCCGAGATTAAGCTTCTCCTACAACTGCACTAACAGTGATGTATACCCATTGTGTTAATTCTTATATTCATGTATAATCAGTTGCATTGATTTCATCGTAGTTATATGTATGCCAGAAGAGTGTGAATAAAGGGCCTAAAAAGAGCCAATCATTTTTCAACTAATGGTCTAAGTGTACATCATTGCCTTCCTGGGTCCAAAACCTTTAGTCCGTGTAAGAGGGTAAGTGCTGAGATCATTACACGTATCAGAAAAGCAAAACAATAGGTAGCTTCAATCCCGAGATAATCCCTTCTCTACAACATAAACATCATTCATTGAGCTTCATGTCCTATTCACGTTTTTGTTCGACTGATTAGTGCCTTACACTTCACATTGATACGTTACTCTAGAAGGTTTCAATTCTACACATAGCCTTTCATTGAGTTACTTCTTAATCTTATTTGTCGCTCAGGTATCTCATTTTAGGCTTTCATTATGCATTGCCTTGTGTCTATTATCTAGAAATGCAATTTCTTCCATGCATGGACAGTTTCTCCATTGCTTTATTTACTTCTTAGCCTCGTAATTTCATAAAGCTTACTTAGGACTGTTGATAGTCCCCTCTCAAGTGTGAGGCTCCTCCTCCCACTTCCCACAGTTTATTGACTACATATCTGGATTAATTCCTAAAAATGTTTCCATAGTTTAGTTTCCAGAGCAAAGGATTCCAGTACCACGTGATTAACCTGAAATACAGGAGCTTGTTCTCCTTGCGGCCGCGTTCCGTCCTAAGAAACACAGCCGCCATCTTGAGTTTAAATATATACTCTCACGTGGCAATAGGCCCCGCCCACTATTCGCTTGTTCCATTCTACAAAGGGGTTCCTCTTATCCTCCTACTAAGAAAACAGGAGTGCACTCGTTCAAGCATGCGGCAGTAAACCCCGCCCATTATTCGAATTGTTCTATTCTACAAAGGGGTTTCTCTTAGCCTTCTAATAGGAAGACAGCAGTGCGCCTGTTCCAATGCCCAGTATCTTGTAGAAAGAGAAATACCTTTCTCAAACACACATTTCATTTGATTCCAGATTCACATCCCGTTTAGGTAGAACAAACTAAGCCCAATCATTGTAACACTACATCATGAGTAAGCAGCTTGTTTAGGTTCCAAATGTATTAGGGATACTAGTATCCACTACCGATTCAAGTCTATATACTGTGTTGGCATATTTCAGAAATCCAAGCTTAAGTTATCTATCATCATTTTGCAAATGATCATGTATGCGTTGATAATCTAACTTCTGACATTATATAACAGTTTCCCATGATACCTATTAAATAATTGTTCTTCTAATTAATGAAGTTCCTGAGTATAACTAACATGTCAATTATGTTTTATAAAAATTAATTAATTTCGTGGTCAAGATGAAGGTCAATTTCAGTTGGTCAGAAATGGCAAATCATTCTGGCTTCTGTTTGCCTCAGAAGGCGTTCCTTGTTTCCCCCTCTCCTACTTATTATAATTCGTATAAGAGCAATAAACCTAAGCTTATGTTTGCTCTCCATCTGATGATTCCTTTGCCAGTGTGCTGCAAAGGTAGTCTGGGGTCCTGGCTACTAATAGATGAGATATTTTCTTTTATCCTGGTTGTGAGTAGTCTGATAGTAGTACCAATGTATATCCTGTCACAAACACAGATTAATGCATAAACTACATATGATGTATTACAATTGATGAAGTCCTTGATATATACTGATGTACAATTTGAGTCAGTGAATTTGTCTGTATCTTCGTATGCAAATTTACACATAGTGCAAGTCCCACATTTATTGAAAGCGTGTCTCTTTAGGTTCAACCACATAGTTGATCCTTCTGTCGTGGTACTTGATAGAAATGATACACTGAGCTTGTTTTCAATGTCTGAGCTCGTTTGAAAACTTCCAGGTGTTCTTCTAGATCCGTATCCAATAGTAACAGGTACCAGTGCTTTTTAAGGATCTCACGTATCCTGAAGTTATTCTGGCAATATTTTGTAATAAATGTGAATTTCTTAGTAGGAGTGTCCCTATTTTTGTCTCTTGGTATCAAAGTGTCCTGTCTATCCATTGATTTTGCCTTAGTTAATGATGCCTGTATGCTATTTCGTGAGTACCCTTCTATCTGATATTAAGTCCCCAACCTGATCACCAAGCCCAAAACATGCAGAGTGCGTGCTGGAGGTTCTAGTTTCCCAGCTATCGCTGCCGCCCACTGGAACGCACTCCCCACTCACATCAGGGCTATCAACTCGCACTTGGCGTTCCACAAAGCCATCAAAACCAGTCTATTTGTTTGAATTGTTCATGCCTAGCATTTGCTTGGCATTTAACTGAAACCTATGTCTGCCTAATGTACTTGCAATCTACTGCCTATGATGTGACTAAGTAACCGCATGTTCCAAAGTCTTATTCCTGCCTACTTACACTTTCTAGAAAAAGCGCCTCAATGCCCGTGGGCTGTAGTGCGCTATACAAATGCAAAAAATAAATAAAAATAAAGTCACATTCACTCGCAAAGATCTTGTGCTCCTCACAATTCCTTATCGCCCTTATGAATTCACTGACTGGTATATTACGTATAACTATGTCATGGTGACAGCTTGTCGCAAATAAGGTTGAGGTCACCTAAGTTGGTTTCCTAAAAGTACAAGTATGCAATTCGTTTCGAGATACATAGATATTTAGATCTAAAATATTAATCTCCTTTTCATCATGTGTTCCAGTAAATAGAATGCCAAAGGTTTTGGCATTGATTTCATTAATGAATCCCTCAAGCTGCTGTGCATTCCCCTTCCAAATAAGCAGTACGTCATCTATATATCTGGTCCATAATATCGCATGTCTTTGATAGTTGGAATTTGTATAGATTTGTACCCTTGAAGAGCCCCATGAAAATATTGGCTAAGACCAGCGAATATTTGGTGCCCATTGCCACATCATGTACTTGTTGATAATATTTATTGTCGGAAGATGAATTTGTTATGTTGCAGTGTTGCATCAAGCATTTCCATGAGCATATTTCTGTGGTGGTAGTATGAGGCAGAGCTGTCCTTAAAAGTGTATTCTATGGTCTTGAGTGCCAGGTTGTGTCTTATCGAGGCGTACAAAGCCCGAACATCAAGTGTGGCCAACAGACATTCAAGATCCCATTTTAGTTCCTTGACAATGTTTAGTACACTAGTTGTGTCCTTTAGATAGGATTTGAGTTAAACATAAGGTCGGAGCTTTGCATCAGTGTATTCAGATAAGGCTTATGTGGCCCCACCCTATCCCACTTAACATGTGCCTTGCCTCTAACATATGTTCAAACACCTCATGGATTTTAAGGAGGAAATACATGGTAGGAAGAGTTGGTTCCTTTATACTAAAAAAAGCTTTTTCTTTGTCAGTTATTAACCCTTGCCTGTGCCATTTGATAATCAGATCACTCAATTGATCCACTACACCCTTTTTTGGATTTTCTTTCAGCATTGTATAGCATCCAGGGTTATTTAAGTGTTGCATAGCCATATCAATATAGTCCTTTCTGTCCATTATAACAAGGTTTCCTCCCTTGTCAGCCTCCTTGATAACAATTGAGTTGTCATTCTTTAAGTTGACCTCTCTGAAGGGTTGTGCATCGTTGGTTAGTTGCAACACAGTGAAAATACAATGATTACCCAAAGATAAAAGGGACTGTCCGGTCAAGGCTGTATAAAAATATCTACTTAATTATTATCACAACAGACAGTTCTAGCACACTACGAAATACAACCCACCCTGTAAAGGAATGCAGAGGACAGGCAGTTTCAAAGAAGTAAAAGGGATGCACTCTGGATACTGACAGGAGGTAGTGTTTATAGTAATTAATCGCAATAGTTCAAGGATACTTGGTTTCAACACAAAGGGAGCAATGGGTTGTAAAATGTCACTACAGGCCTTCGGAGAAGGACCAGGGGACAGAACCACAATGTACCTTGTGCTTTTTGGTGTTCTTGGTGCTCGAAAAGGTTGAGTCACTTTCAGGGCGCCATGCAGCTTCTGCAACAGAGTTCAGGACCGGAGGCAGCTGCAGGTATCAGGCGGCAACCAGTTTGGCGAGTGAGGCTGGGCGGACGGCTGCAGGCTGGCCGACACGGCGGCTTGGGTCAGGAATTGTTATCACAGTGCTGGTCCATGGTTCTGAATCACTAATACAAGAGTCTCGGACGGCTTTAGCGACTACGGCGTAACAAAGGTCAGTGTTGCAGTCGGTTGCAGCTCGAAGGACTCGTCTAGCTCGAAAATGTTGTTTAACGCGGACGTCGGTAGATGCTTGTCGATGCACTTCTCCTAGCTTCTTCCCTGGGCTTGTGTCATCTTTTAAGGAGGAAGGCCCAAAGCTGAGGGGTGTGTTGCAGGCAGCTGCCTTGTCTTTGGTTTAGGGTTCAGAGACTCTATGGCACTTCCCACCTCTGGATTTGGCATCTCCCTCTGTTCCCTGATAGATGCTTAATGGAGGGATCTTGGTTCCCACTTGAAGGTCCAGGCCTTCCTTTTCTGGTGGAAGATTTATGGCAGACTGTATCTTCAGCCAGGGTCCAATGATGAGTTCTTCCTTCTTGATCTAGTAAAACCTTTAGATGATATGCCATCTTCCTGTCTGTTGTCGATCAAAGGGTCTCTCTGGCTCCCCCAAATCACATTCTCATACCTTCTGAATGGAGTCCCCCTGTGGGGATTACTACTATAATACACGCAGTCCGAGAAATTACATTTCACTGTCAATCGATACTGAAGGGCGGAGCTGGCTTCGGGTTGAAACAGTGCATATGAAAGGGTGTTGGGGTTTCCTGCCTCCTTTGTTAGCCTCTGCAGCCAGGCCCCATGTGGGCCTGTTTTAATTAAACTCTGATTAGTATGCAAATGCTGCCACCAGCTACAGGGCTCAACAAAAAGACAGGGCAGATTCATGGAGACTTTGTTAGTTAATTAGGTTGGCCATGGCAGGGGGAAGGTTTGGCCCTCCCGCATCTGAGATTAAATGGTGTATGCCTACCTGTTATATCCCAACTAAATATCACAGCGGGGACTGTGCCTGTAGGCTGTGTCCGCCCAGAGTGCGTAGGTCTGTGCTTATGTTGTACGGTGAGCATAGGAAAATGTGTGCGGATTAGCCCCACACATTTTCCGGAGGTGGACCTACCATCATTCAGTTTCATTTAAAATTTCAAAAAAAGCCTAGGTGGGGCGCACACCCTCCGTGCAGATGGTCAAATTCCTCACAGTTGGTAACTAGCAGAGTATTATAGATTGATGGCTAAACATTAGCACAAGGCATACCAAGAGGCAAATGGAGAGCCTCAGTAAATAACAAGAACAGAAAGCATAAATACATAGCAAAAGATATTTCGCAGAAACAAAGACAAGTAAAAGTGCCAGCTGAGGGTGTCCATTTCTTAGGAATTTAAGGTGCATTACAAGAGTGTATTACATTTTATCCTTAAAAAAGCATAGGATAAACGATACTGGGAAAGCAGAGCAGAGCCTAAAACCATGTTGAGCCATATAGCGTAGGGGACATGGCAGACTAGATAGGCCTTGTGGCCTTTAGATGCTGTAACATTCCATGTCCAGGAGCCAGCCCTTTGCTTTGATGGATGTCACTACTTCAAAAGCCATCCCTTTTGTGTAGCCATCAGAGAGTTCATAAAAATAAAGACCCAAATCACAGCCCAAGCCAAATACTGATTAAATAAGCCCCTTTCAGTAACAATTTGTTCCAACCAAACTCGCTTTGATTGGTCGCTTCTCCACAAAGACTCTTCTATCCCATTGGTAGAGGTAGCTCCTTGTTGGTTTACACGCTAAGAGCAGCAGTGTGACAGGCAACTTGACAAAGTTACAGTGAGGAATATTTGATGAGAAATTAATGGAGCAGGCTGAGCTTTCATTTGAAGATAATTGGACAGATGAGTCACTCCAGTGTTAAACCGAAAAGTACAGATGATATTGAAACAGCAAGCACAAAATGTTTTTATGTAACCAACACAAACAGAAGAACAAAAGCGAATCACCAAAATGATGCTCATACATCCCGTCCCCTTTCCTCGATCCTTGTTGGCGGACGGTACCAGAACAGTTGGAAGCGAAAAATTGAGCATCCCGTTTAAATTTAGTATAGCACGCTGGGGTGCGGCCTCGAGCCTGGAAACGTCCCGCCCTTCAGCGCATCACCCTAGTCGCTTTTTCCGCACGGACGGTGTCAAACCTGGCAGCCAGCATAGATACTTTTTAACTTTCCGCTTGCTCCCCTTCTTATTTTTTAATTCTTATTTGTCCTCCCTTCGGTGCCTCGCCTCCCCTGGCACATGTCGGCTGCAGGAGGATTCACAAGATGTGCCTCATGCGACCGCTCCTTCCCGCCTCAGATCCCCATGCACTCTGTCTTGAGTGTCTGGGGCCCGACCACCGATTGGACGCGTGTTCGGCTTGCAGCGCTCTCGGTCACAGGGCATTGAAGAATCGGTTGTCGCGGTGCAGGGATATCTTCTACACTTCTCCTCCACCCCATTTTAAGGACTTTGTCTCCAGGACCTATCGTCAAGACAAGGTAGGACCTCTGTTCAGTGCAGCAACATCTTCCCTGGGGTTCCCACGGTCAAGGGTTGCTTGGATTCAGGTTCTGGAAGGCCCAAGTCCTCGCAGGATCCCGGCTCCCAAGCTGGGGGACCCAGGGGCTCTTCCAGACGCAGACCTGAGGCCGTGCAGGCTATCGGCTTATGGGTCCTGCCGGGCTGCCCTCGGAAGGGAGATCAAGTTAGTCCTCTTCTTCGACCCTAAGGGATAAGGGATTGTCAGGGGACACCTCCAAGAGTCAGCCCGCGGCACGATCCAGCACGACTACCGGCACAGGTGCCGAAGGGCACCCAGCCTACCGGAGCTAACTCCAAGGTCGTGAGTCAGGACGTTACAACTACCGGCCAGCCGGCCCATGGCTCAGCGCTTATCAGAGTGATCTCTGAGGTCGACGCTTCTGCTTTGGGTGTAAGACCCAAGCTCTATCCTCCCTTGTCTGAGGCCTCTCGTGGCTCAAGGCCTTTGCGCCCTCCCTCCCAGGGCGTGGCGCAAGGCTGCAAAATGGCAGAGAGGCACGAGGTGGAGCCTACTAGGCCGGTGGCCATCTTGGATTCATCACAAAGCCTGCCAGTGTTCTCGCCCAGGGCTTTGCAGGAAGATCCCAGTCCCCTTCCCTATGGAAGCAGCAGCGGATTGTATGGTACGGCATCTGCTCTCCTCGTGGATACATCTACTCATTGCAGCCTTATGGCTACACGCCTAAGACGCCTCAGTGTTTTGACCAGGAGCGGAGAACCAGCGCCTCAGAGGACCAGGCCCCTAGGGACCCAGCAGCTGGCGAGGATCGCTCCTTTGATCATTTCCTCCTCCTCATGCGTACCCCTCAGATGACTGGGTGCCTGAAGGATATAGTGAAGGAGGTGATTACGCAGGTGGTGCTCCTCCTCTGGGTACTCCTCCCATCCCTCCAGCGCTGCCGGTTCCAGTGCTGGTGCCTTCCCTTGTCCAAGGCCTACCCGTTGTTCAGACCCCTCCACCTCCTCCTGTACCACCAATGCCTCCCCCCCAACCGCCGTTGGATCGGTCTTCAGCACCAGGCGTGAGGGGGACCTCGTCAGCACTTGTGTCCCAGGACCCAGACTCCCCTCAGTCCATGAAAAAGGGGGAGGTTGCAGGGCGATGACGCCCAGGACGACAAACCCTCTGCATCCGTTAAGTCTTTTCGTGGATCAGGGTTGAAAGACTGAGGTAGAAATGTTCGAGGGAGAAAAGACCGAAGATTATTTTTCTGAAATAACCTTCAGTCTTTTCTCCCCTGAACATTTCTGACTTGGCTCATAACCCTTACCCACACCCCCAACCACCTACTTACCTTGCTTCTGACTCGCTGTGTCCCTGCAACACCTGTTCCCTTTCATTTTCCGTCATCGGAACCGGCACTGCAGGGTCCTTTCCTTTTTTTATTTTCAGGACGGCTGCAGGGGACACCTCTGCAAACGCTGCTCACAATATAGTGAGCAAGGGTGCACGGGACACTCCCGCAACCTCAGTTCACAATATAGTGAGCATGGGTGCGGGGGACACCCCTGCAGCCCCCAGCACCGAGTGCGTGACCTTTTCGGCCGTTTAGAATTTTCGAATGGCCGAAATTCGGTCAAATCACGCATTCAGTCATTTTGGCTGATTCCCCTTTCGTGACCGCCTTCAGGGCCTGGCGGGACTCTTGGGGGTCCCTCTGCCTGAGGAAGCCCCCCAGGAGTGAGGAGTGCTAGTAGAGGTTTTGGGCAAGTGCACCACGATCCGGTCTAGCATCCCTCTCCAGAAGGATGTTCTGCAAGTGGCGAGAAAGGTCTGGGAGAACCCCAGGGCCAACGACCAGATGAACAAGAAATTGGAGCAGGTTCAGGCTGACGGACGGGGAGCCAATCCTCGTGGCCTTCCAGTGGCAGCCACATTCTTCAATGGTGGCTGCGGCCTCACTATATTCTAAACCTTTGTCTTCCTCCACGGGAGCCACCTGCATTTGTCTTTCCAGGGAGGACGAAGTCCTCGAGTTTTTGGGCAAACGCTGTTATGCCATTTCAGGACTGCATCTGCGGCAAGCCAATGCCGATGCCCTCTTGGCCGCGGCTAACCAGAAGCTGTGTCGGGAGATCAGGGAATTTCTGCCTAACCTCCCTTTATTTATTTGTTTATATATTGCGCCGGAAACCCGCAGGCATCGGGGCGCCAACATAAACACAGGGAACAGCACAAAAAGAAAACAGGACTAGCAGAAGTGGATTAATGGAGTCTTAGTGCAAAAACAATGTTTTCAGTTGTCAGCGAAATGCGCTGAATTCATTAGGCAGTCTAAGTTCCAGAGGAAGAGAAATCCAGACTTTAGCAGCTTTAACAGGAGGTTTCCCTGAGCTATTGACGAGCTTGAATTTTGGGATTTTCACCAGTGCTCATGTGGATGATCACAGTTTTCTTAAAGGCTCATAAGGAGACACTAAGTTTTTGATGTAAGCTGGCACAGAGCCATGTAATGATTTGTGGACCAGTATTACTGCCTTGAATTGTAGGCAAGCCACAATCGGAAGCCAATGAAGATGTTGCCGGCAAAGATTGATATGTTCTCTCCTGGACTTCTTTTTTAGGATGCGTACAGCATCATTTTGTATCACCTGTAAATCATGTATATTTTTCTTCGAGGCACCAACCAATAGAGCATTTCCATAGTCCAATCTGGGCAAAATGGTTGCCCTTGCAACTGAGGTGCAGTTAGATTCGGATAGTAACGGCCTATGGTTCCTCAGTAGTCTTAAATAATAAGAACCATTTTTCACAGTTTGGTTATTGTGGGTTTCAGAACGTAAAATCTAGATGAAAGACCAGAGTTTTTACCTTTTTTGAAACTTCAATACTACAGTCGTGAATTTCAAACGAGTGCTATCTGTGATCAAGTTTAGATCTAATACCTGCCGAGCCGAAAATCATGTGCTCGTTCTTGTTCCCATTGAGACACATCCAGTTTGCATTCATCCAAGTTTCAGTGTGAATGTAAATAGTTTGCAGATTGAAGCATCAGAGACATAGTCCCCTGTGAGCTCAAGTACGAGCTGAGTTTTATAAGCATAATTGGTAAAGAACACTCCTAACTCATCTAGCAAGTCACAAAGTGGCCTAACAAAGATTGAAGAGCAAAGGGGACATACAGGCTCCCTGTGGAACCCCACAGTTAAAAGGAACTGGGGACGAGGTTGAATCTCCAAAGCACACTCTGGAGGTCCGATGGGATAAGAAAGACAGTACCCTGGTGATGTCACCTGGGCAGCAAAGTCTTATGTCTCTCAAAATGAGTAGTTGATCATGATCTAAAAGTTCGAATGATGCGGAAAAATCCAACAGCACAAGTGTGGCAGTTTTTCCTTTGTCTGCAATGGTCAAAATGTGGGTTTGGCGGTCCAAGAGGGCAGTTTCAGTACTGAAACAGGGGCAGAAGCCAGATTGTCTTGGATGCAAAATGTTTGATGTTTTTATAAAAGACTGGAGTTGAATGGTAGCGGTTTTATCTAGGACCTTTAACAGGAAATTACAGTTTGTTACAGGCCTTAGATTATTTGGGTCCTTAGTGTCTAGGCCAGGTTTCTTAATCAGAGGTGTAATGGTAACCTTTTTTATAGAGTCCGAAACATGATTGTTAGAAAAAGATGAATTAACCAATCTTACAAAAAAAGGGGCAAAGATTTCTTTAGGCTCACAAATAAAGTTGGATGCCATTATATTTTCTGGGCATTGCTAGGGGCGTAGTGTAGACAAAGTATTTATCTCATCACAGGTGGTTATGGGGAAAAGACAAATGGAGCACATTCCTCTTTAAGCACAGTATCTGAGGGAGGAGGTATAAGAGGTAGCTCTTTTTCCATATTGTGTCTAATCTTGGAGCGGGCCTTATCTATCTTTGTCTCAAAAGCCTGATGTGTATATTAAGACAATCTTGGTTAGTTGGGGAATGAGGCATGGATGAGCTTCCTGATTTCTCTAAGGCTTTGATGATTCCAAATAATTTCCTTGAATTATTGTTGGCCTCCTCAATCTGTCTATTATAAAAGTTATTTTTGGCATCACAGATAGCAGTTCTATATATTGTGTCTAAACCTTTCCAGTTGGATTAGTTTATTTCTGTACGATTTGTAAGTTTTTTCTCTCTGCATTTCTTTTTTCCTTCATTAATTTGAGTTCTTTCTTTTGTGTACCATTTTTGATGGGCAGAGTTATAGCAAACAAATTTATTTTTGATTGGAGCCACTTTGTCTAACATAAAGCATATGGTCTGGTTAAAAACATCCACAAGCATTGTTGGAGAATCTGAATCTGTAGTTGAGGCCATGATACGATTGAAACATTCTTTCAGGTCACAAGTCGTAACTTTTTTTAGAGGCAAGCCTCCTTTAAGGCGGTTTGGCAGATCCCCGGGCTGTTGCGCAGGACCTCATGGAGTCTTCGGTCTCCCACATCGATACAGCCAGCAGAAGGCTTTGCCTGGGTGTCGAGATGAGAAGAACGGCGTGGATGCATGCCACTAAATTTTCATCTGGCGTGCAAGAGCGGATACTAGATCAGCCCTTTGAGGGCGTGGACCTCTTTCAATCATCAACTAGTGACGAGTTAACAAAGAAGAAAACCTCCACTCAAGCCGCCAAGTCCTTGGCTATCCTGACAAAGCCAGGACAGAAGTCCTTCCCTCAGTCTCAGAGCAGGACTGAATTAAACCCCCCCTCGCTTTCACCGGCTTCAAGGGATTCTGGGACCCCAGTACGCAGAGGCCTGACAGGTCACCCAGCAACAACTGGAGGAAGCAGCACAGGACATGGCGCTGCTTTTTCTGCTCCTCCTCCTCTGTCTCCGATGCCAAGAAACAGTGAGCTCAAGGTCGGGTAACATAGCTCTCCAGTGGGGGGCCGAATGGCTCTTTTCCAGGACAGCTGGAAGCGTCTTTTCAAGAGCCTGTGGTTCCTATCCATATTCTCCACACGCTTCAGTCTTCCTCTTCCTTTCCCTCTACTTTCCTCTCCTACTCTTCGTGAGATCGGGTCACCGGCTCTTTAACATTAGGTCCTATCACTCTTAGAGATGCAGGCGATAGAATGGGTTCCTCAATCAGACAGGGGCTCTGGGTTCTACTCCGGGATTTTTGCGGTAGCCAAGAACAACCAGGCGGGTCTCAGGGTGGTCCTGGACCTGTCATTCCTCAATCTGTCTTTACTGCTAGAACGCTTCAAAATGAGGGAGGATCACCTGGGTAGGGGAGCCTGGATTTCTGCTTCAGGGAAAGCTCCAGGTGAGACGCAGTATTCCATCGCAGAAGAGGACGAAGTCCTTGAGGCCTTTATAGGCTGTTCCAATTCAACCTCCATTCTACCCAAAGAATCTCCATTACCAAAATCCAGAAACCCGTCTTCCTCATCTGATAAATCCAATAGGAACTCAAACCTCGTTGAACTAGGAAACTGCATCTCCCAGAATCTCTGTTTTCCCATTGTATATCCAAATCCTCCCAGTCATTTTTCTCCATGTCCCTCTGATTATTCTTTCCGGAACACCCAGTCTACTTTGACTAAACACTACCGTTCCCACAATCCCCCCTGTTCATTTCACGATAATAATCCCAGTAATTCCTGTTTGTTTTACACACCCTACCAATCTCACCCTTCTGAGTTTACCAACCCCCTTAGTACGAGGGTTATAGTTCCATATAATACCTTTTCACCATCCTACCCAGCACGATATTAAGAAACTCTAACCCCCCATTTTTCAACACAAACACTTTCCCGTACTGTGAAAAACAACAGACTAACAACAGAGCCGTTTACCTTAAATGTCCCAACTCAAGGGTCAGGCAAAGTTATGCAATTGACTCAAACCACACACACCTGACGGCCCTTTTCTTTCCCCACAGGGATAAAAAGTGGAGGATGAGATCACACTACGAGCAAGGCAGACCGCACGACGAGACAGCTATCCCAAGACAGCAGTTGAAGAGGAGGAGAAAGGCAGCGACAACCGATGGGGTAACAAGGAGAGAAGCGGCCGTCCCCTTTCTGACCCAGGCCCGTGAAGCTTCTGTGGAAGGAATCACAAGACCGCGAACAGTAGCCAACGTGTGTTGCAGCAGATGTCAACGGTACACGCCTACGCTGATAAGTGAGACAGAAATAGACGCGTGCTACTGTGGTACCGTCCTTGATTCCAGATACAAAGAAAACCAAGCAGTTCATCACAGCCGGTGAGTCGAAAGAAACCGAACTTTGTTGAACGAAAGTTGCAAAAGACAAGTTAAGGGAAGTTCAAGGAACTGTTAATGTTTTAGGGGGAAACCAGCTGCAGAAAGGACCTGCACCACATGGGTGCTTATCGAGAGACTCTGGTTGATCCCACGTTTGTTGGAACTATCGATACCAGAAGGCCCTAGGAGAGCCCCAAAGAAATGGTCAAAGTGATCATACAGGGATCTAGCAAAACCCCCTGTACAGTCGAAAGTCTTTGACCTGCAGGTAATTGGAAAGCTATGGGAGATGAATCCTGCTTAGTGAGAAAAGAGAAAGAACTGTGAGACTAGCAAGAGTTGGCAAGAGTGAACCCGACGGCGGGATGCCGATAGAATGGGGCCTGAAGTCCCAAAGAACACTGTGTTGACTAGAGTGAACCTGACAGCAATGGCCACAGTGAAATGTTTCAAAAGACAGTATCACTTGTGAATGTGAAAGGTGAAATTGTTTTGGACACCAAGCTATCGTGAATCTGACGGAGGGAGGCAAACATCCGAGAAGGGTCAGAGCCCAGAAGAGGCGGATCCCAGGGTGAAAATCTATCACCCATCCAACCACGTGTGAATGTAACGGATGAAATTGTAGTGAACCCGACGGAGGGCAGCAAACATCCGAGAAGGGTCTGAGCTTGGAAGAGGGGCATCCAGGGGTGAAAAACCATCACTCACTGACACGTGAATGTAACAGAGAAAATTGTTTGAATGCAAACCATAGTGAACTCGACTGAGGGAAGCTGATATTCGAGAGGGGTCTAAGTCCATGAAGAATCACCCCAAGTGCAATCAGAGAGGATCTTTTGTTTGTTATTTTGAACATACCAGACCCTCGGAAGCAAGTTACTTAGCCACCCAAGGTCCTGATATCGCCAGGAACTTTTGGGGGATCTGAGCCCGGGAAGAGGGGGACCCATGGGTGAAATGTCATCACCCAACGTGCATAAGGAAAGGAACTTTTGTTTATTATTTTGAACACATCAGGTCCTCGGAGGCAAGAGACTTTTTGTAGAAAAGAGACTTAACCCCCAGAGGTCCTGATACCTGAGAATGCAACTGTAGTCTCGTACTGGGAAAGCTCAAACGTGTGATGTGCTCTGGAGTCCCGCCTTGTCCCGTGCTCAAAACTTAGGGAAGGGAGACACCTGGCCACCACGTCCTGACTTATCATTTGTGAACACTTCTTTCTTTCTTGTGAACCCTATCCCACTCTCTTTTTGTATTTAGTTGTAAGGATTGGCAATTGTTTTTTTTAATTATAGGCCCTTTTATTTGACAAGACGCCACTACGACTGCCTTATTATTTGATGGTCATAGCTTGCTCCAATCTTAGATTTAGGTTTAGATTAGGCGTTTTTCCAACCTACCTATACAGTTTAATAAACACCCTTGAACTGTGATCACTTGTGCCCGTCTTTACTGTTGCCACCATGAGTTCTCTACAGTACCTGCATGTCCCCATCTACCAGCCGCATTTGATGTTTCTGCGGTTCACGATTATGTCATACCACTTTCAGTGTAAGGTGCTGCCTTTCGACCTGAACTCGCCCTCGGGGCAATATACTCCTGCCAGGGATTGGCTGGGATTCTCCCTTCATCAGAGGAAGTCACAATTGTTCCCCTCCCATGATCGTTTTTTCCTAAGGGTGCGCTGGAACATGGCCATTCAGCCGGTGTTCCCAAAGTCCGAAAGGATCCTCTGCCTTCGCAAGGTGAAAGGACACTTTCTGGTTAACTCGACCACCTCGGCATATTGGTTCCAGCTCCTTCTGGCTGTGATGGCCTCCAGCGTGCTCACAGTGCAGCACGCTCGCCTCAAGATGAGGCATCTCCAGCTCCACCTGGCGGCCATTTGGAATCAGGAGATGAGGTCTCAGTCAGACAGGATCCCAATAAACCCGCTCCTCCTGTCCGATCTTAGCTGGTGGCTGATAAATGGCAATGTTTCTGTGGGAGCCCGTTCACCCGGCCGCAGCCTACCCTGGTGGTGACAACTGATTCCTCCCTTTTGGGCTGGGGGGCTATGTGATTCGAAGCGGTCCAGAGAGGAAGCCCTCTTGCATATCAATCTGCTCAAGCTCAGTGCAGTGGGCCCAGCCCTGAAGGGGGTTCTGCCCCTCATCAGTGACAAATCGGTTCTGGTCAGGTCGGACAACTCTACTATGATGTTTTACCTGAACAAGCAGGCTGGCACCGGTTCCACCCTCCTCTGTCTGTAGGCGACATCGATCTGGGAATGAGCCCTGTTGAAGGGGGTCTGGATTTCTGCAGTCCTACCGGGAGACAGCAATGCGGAAGCGTATCAGCTGAGCCGCTTGGGGTTCAACACCAACGAGTGGAAGTTGCACACTGACTCCTTGTTGCCCCTGTTCTAGCATTAGGGATTTGCGTACCTGGACAGGTTTGCATCTCCCCAGAATTCCAAGTGCTCCCAGTTTTCCCAGTTTTCTTCATGGGCCGGACGCTGGGAGACACCTTCCAGATCTGTTGGCATGATCGCAGGTGTTAGTCATTCCTGCCCACCCCTCTGCTCCAGTGGCTCTGCGCAAGTTCCGGGATTCGGTGGGCTGCAGCCTCATGTTGATTGCCCCCCACTTGCCTTCGAGAGCCTGGTTTTCGGATCTGCTGCAGGTGTGCTCCTATGGTCCTGTCCACCTTCCGATCACCAGCAGGGGCTTCCTGATGCAGCAGGGCAGGGCAGTGGAACATCTGGACCCGGCCAAACTGGTGTTCACGGCCTGTTCCTAACAAGATAAGGCTTCAGCATGCTCAAATTTCGGATGACAACTGGGACTTCATTCAGCAGGCCAGGAGGCCCTCTACCCGGTCCCATTATAAGAGCCAATGGACTATGTTCTGCATTGGGCTTGTGACGAGGGGCTGGATCCTGTCACCTGCCCTCCGGATAACGTACTGGATTTTTCTGCACACCTGGGCCATTCTGGAATTCAGGTAGATACTTGCCGCACTTATTTGGCGGCCATTAGGGCTTACAAGAATTCCCCTGAGCGAGTGTTTTTGGTTGCCAACCGGGTGGTTAATGCCCACCTCAAGGAATTATCTAGGCTTTTTCCTCCTGTGCATAGGCCACACCAGGTATGGGTCCTTAATGTGGTTCTGGCAGCATTGTAGCTCAAACCTTTTGAGCCGATGGCCTCTGTGGACATCCACCTGGTAACACTAAAGACAGTTTTACTGGTGGCTCTCACCTCTGAGCGCAATGTCAGTGAGCTGCAGGTGTTGTCTTCGTGTGAGCACTTCATGTTTCACAATGCCAAAATCATTGTGCGCACTCGCACAAACTTCTTGCCCAAGGTGCTCTCTCCATTTCATCTGAATCAAGAGATCTGCCTGCCAGTGTTCTTCCCGAACCCGCAGTCAGAGGCGGAGAGGGCCCTACATTCCTTGCACCTTGTAAAGATCTGTGACTCATATGAAAGTCGGAGGCCGGTTTAAGGTTCTCTAGTTTATTGATTTCAAGAGAACAGATATAGTAAGTATTGCAGTCCATTACATGAAGACATCCACCAGCCCCTGCGTAGGCTGGACCCCAACTGCCATACAGTCAACATTCCTTGATTCTGCATGTACCTCTCAACATTCCACCCAGTGACATCACAGCCCCAGGACCATACGATATACAGACCAACCCAAGTCATTACAGACCTCAAGAGGGTCCTCAAGTATTATCTCTCTCTGACGAAATTCTTCAGGAAGTCTGAGGCTTTGTTTGTCACATTCGGGGCTCCTTCCCCAGTTCTCAGGCTTCCAAGGCTTCCATCGCCCAGTGGGAAATTCAGGCCATTTCAGAGGTGTATACGGCCATGGGCAAACCCGTTCCCAAGGGGATTCACGCCCATGCGGTCAGAGCTAACGCCACGGCTGGCACGTTTGAAAGACATGCTTCTTGGGATATCAGCAAGGCCGCTACTTGTGCCACTCATTCGGCCTTCTGCAAGCACTACTCCCTAGATACCAGCTCGAGGCGCAATGCTGAGTTGGTCAGGTGGTTCTGGGGAATCTTTTTGCTTTGTCCTAGATATGATGCAGGTTATCACAGCTTCACCCTATGTTCTTGTTTGGTGGAATCACCCACAAGGATGGAGGAAAGGGGGCGGGACGTATGAGTAATTAAAGTACACCGAAGTGTCTAGAATACTCATAGTCCATGGTCCCCAAGCTTCATCTCTCTATCTCCAGTGCTCTTGATATCCTTGCACCCATCACGAGGATCTGTCTGAAACCTGCCTCTAGGTGCAACTCTTGGTATGACTCAGACCTGGCCACTCAGAAACACAAGTGCAGAGCAGCCGAGCGGAAGTGGAGGGTTTCTGGCTCATCCCCTGACAAACTGGCCTGCCGCCTGCTCCAAAGGCAGTATAGACTCTACATCTTCCCCAAAAAGAGCATCCACATTCAAGCCTGTGTCTCTGCGACCTCTAACAGCATGGCACAACTTTTCAAAATCTGCAAGGAACTGACCAATCCGACTGCAGTCTCCACTAAAGCACAGGACATTGTGTCTTTGCTTTCCTCTTCTCCTCGTCTTTCTCCCTCTACCTCTCTAAAGCCCCCTCTGCCAACCCTCTACCCCCTCTTCTTCCTGCTCTCCTCCCTCTCTCCTATAAAACCTGATATTTCATCTAAACCTAGAAAGTTTGATCTAAACAGGTGCTCCCCCTGCTCCTCCAGAACCATTAAGGACACCATTGTTTCCCTCGCTTCAGCCTCTGTAATCACTCCTTTGCCACTGGATCTTACCCCTCTCTCCTTAAGCACTCCCTTGTGCACCCTCTCCTTAAAAAACCTTCTGCTGATCCTTCCTGTCTGGCTATCGCCCAATCTCACTCCTTTTCTGCGCAAGCTCCTGGAGAAGCTGGCCATCTCTCAGCAAAACATTCACACTGAATCTGCTGGTTATCTACATGACCATCAGTCTGGCTTCAGAGTGGCCAGAGACACGAAACTGCTCTCCTGAACACCTGTGAAGATCTGCTCTCCAACCTTGACTCCAGCTCTCTCACTGCCCTCATTCTCCTTGCCCTTTCCTCTGCCTTTGGCACGATCAATCACGCCACTGTGATCAATTGTCTCAGCGGGAACCTTGGCATCACGGGTAGGGCTCTGGCGTGGCTGACCTCCTTCCTCTTTGACCGACCCTCGCCGGTCCAACTAGGGTCCTTTCTCTACACCACCTCTCGTTCCACATGCAGTGTTCTCCGGAGCTCTATCCTCGTACCCTGGCTCTTCCAATGTCTATCTGGCCCCCTTGGCCCATCTGATCTCTACTTTATCCTCTAACTTTCAGCGTTATGCGGATGACACTCTGCTCTCTTTCAGGCTTCCCTCAGCCTCCTCTCCCGCTTATTCCTGACTGTCTGTCTGCTATTCAGGGATGGTGCGCCTCCAACGATCTCTGCCTTAATGCCAGTAAGACAGAGATTCTTCTCATTGGGACCCCTGCTCCCGCTTTCCCTCACTCTCTCTGTTCGCCCTCCTTGGGCCCCCTCCCCTGACCCTTAGGTGAGGCAAAAAACCTTGGTGTCATCTTCAACTCCACTCTCTCCTTCTCTCCTCACATCACAGTCCTTGCCAAGAAGGTCCACTTCCAGCTGCACCTCCTCAGAGGTATTTTACCTTTCCTTGCCTTCCCCCAGAAACTCACTGTCTCCAGAGCTCTGGTTCTCTCCAGGCTGAACTATTTCAACAACCTCTTTCTAATCTTCCTAACTCTACTCTTCGCACTCTTCAACTAATCCAGAACCGGTCTGCAAGACTTATCCTTGACCTTAAACCCTAGGACCACATCTCTCCAGCTCTGAAATCTCTCCACTGGCTCCTGGTGGCCGCAATGATCAAGTTCAAGACCCTCTGCATCATCCACAAGACTTTCTGGAACTGTGGTCCTTATTATATCCAACTCCCTCTTCCTAAATACCCTCCTTCTAGAGCCCTCCGTTAAGCTACCTCCTACTCTCAGCAGGTCCAACACTTCACCAAGCAGAGAGTGGGGGGTAGATTGCACTCCTCTGCAGGCGCCTCCCTCTAGAATGGCCTCCCTGCGCCTCTCAATCTTGAGCCGGACCAGCTGAAGTTTCCGGAAGCTGCTCAAGACCTTCCTTTTCTCCTCTTCCTTCTCTCTCTCCCTCCCTCTCCCCTGCTAAGCGGTCTGCTCATCCTGAATGGTTGCGTGGTTACCCTCAGAGTCACACAGGGAACCATGCCCTCCACTTTGGCCAGTCGCCCTGCACTGCCTCTTGGCTTGCACTGCCTCCTGGCCTACCCAGCGCTCCCAGCCTGGGACTGCTCCTTGCCAGCCTTGCACTTACTCAACGCCCTGCTGCCCTGACTGCACTTCCCCTTGCCCCTGCACTTCTCGTTTGCACTTGCACGATCTGAATGTCACAAGGCCTAGTAAGAAAGTGATATAGTAAGGACTGTGACGAGGAAGAGGGGACGTCGTGGAAATATAAGTGCTTCCCTTTTATCTTCAAAGTTGTCAGGAGGCCCTGTGTCTGGTCTCACACTTTCAGCCACTCTGTGAATTATGGGCATTGGAAGCCCAGGCGTGCAATGCGAAAATGTAAACTGCAATTCCCGGAATGCAACACACCGCTGTCTAAAATTCCATTATCGGTTCAGGGAGACACTTGATACGGGCCACATTGCAGGCGCGGGTGCCATTGGTTTGGCTGTGCAAAAAACTGGGCCTGCTGTGTCTATGCTCAATGCAATCCTCGTAAAAAATGGAATCTTGCAACTTGCAAAGAATGTTGCATCCTGTGCACAAAATAGCAGGCTGCAGTGGTTTTGCAAAATAATGCAGGACAGTCCACTTGGTTGACGAGGGTGCATTTAAAAACTGTCATCATCCGCTGCGTCAGAGCGCAACCTTTAAGTTTCACTTAAAATAAATCCAACACGTAGCTGTCAACTGGCCACATGCAATGAGCGTCAGCGTCGCCCATCCCACGGCTCTCTGCGTGGCGGGGAATTAATTGCAGGCCACTGCTCGGCATTGAACTACTTCCCCGGCATGCAAAGTGCTGCTGGCTAAAAGCTCCCACCTCTAAGGGAAGAAGGCCACCAGTGCACGGGGCCCGCGCGTGCAAGAACACAAAAGCAAACTTCACGAAAACAAGGCACACTCCAAAAGAACAGTGAATGTTTCCTAGCATGCATTTGGAAAAGTACATTATTTTGAACTGTTTGGGTTACTGCGGCCCTACCAACGTTAATACTCTTTCGTTCTTAAATATGATTCGGGGCCTGGGAACTGCGGACTCCGACCCCGCCCCCCCGCCGTCGCTGACCCGGCAAACTCCCCCCAGGGCGTCAGCTTCACACCTGCAGCCCCCTCCACGCACCCCACCTGGGAGGAGGGCCCACCCACACCGGAACGGAACCCCAGAGGGCATACATCCGGTCACGAAGCAGGAGAGAGTGAAAGGGGCAATTTAGAGCCCTTTCCTTGGTCCAAGGGCAACAACAAAGCTCGAGCAGTAAAGTAAGTACACACAATAGAACATGTGTAACCCCCCTCATGGATGGGCGGGGCCAGGCTGAAACTCAGTGTCTCGCTCGGCCACAAACTTTACACTGATTTTTGCCCACAATATCTAAAAACGTGTCTGCCAGTTATTATATACGTGCTTAAAAAGGGCTCCTCCCTTTTCATTTGGGAATCGCTTTTTTTTTACCCAGTGTCCGGTGAGAATGATGATAATAATAATTGGTGATTTGTATGGTGCTTCATGCCGGATTCTTCTAAGCACTGTAATAATCGATATAACTATTATTTCCCATTCATGATACCTAATGTATCCTCCCTCATCGGTGGGGTGTTGAAGGGCCGTGTCAGCCGACCAGAGTTCAACCCTTTGGTGCCCAGCATCGGCCATGTTCCCAAAGTGACTTCTTTGCGCTTTATTCTTTGACCTCTTTCCATTGTAGTACCTGTAGTTTTAGTGCTTCTAATGGTTGGGGTGGAGGGGTGTAGGAGGGTAGCGACCCCATAACAAAAAAAAGTTAACCACAGTCCACAAGAAAAGGCCGACCAACCCGAGGTCTGTGTAAACACGTCGACTTTTAAAAACAGGACTGTATGTGTTGGCTGCACCAGTGGTCGAAGATTACAAAAAGAAGTAGTGGAACTATGTTCCCTGCAGGCCCGCCCCTTCCACACGCAAACCCCATACCTGGTTACCGCCTTTCCTCCATTCCACCCCCACGATCGTGTAAAAGCTGAAACACCGTGAAAGAAAATGCATTTTAAACGTCCCCCATTACCTTTATTCATTGCCCCCTGTCACCCAGCACGCAGCTTTATGCACCTCCCCATTTCTAATCACCCACCTTTCTCACCTCGTAAGGGGCATGCCACCCCTACCACCTACACATTGCTTTAATGCAAAAGAAAAACTGATTACTGCGGAAGAAGGGCTATGGTGGGGCTTGACAATGGCCTTTGTTCCAAGCAGGCCACAGAAAAAATAACAAGAGCCCATCAATTCTATGATGGCTCACTGTGATGGGAGATTGGAGATGATGCTGCAGATTCCAGGTTCAAATCCCCAGTAAGGCGAAAGCCAAAAGCAAAAATGCCTGCCTTTTAAGTGAGTGTCATACCTCTGTGCACTGAAGGGCAAGTTGAAACTTCTTCCTACAATTTTATTTTAAAACGAAACCATTCCGGAATGGTTTCTTTTTAAAATAAAAGTATAGGAATGGTAAAACTTAATTAAAAATTAAAGTATAGGACCACCGCTCCTGCCCACTTCAACCACTGAGTGGCACATGGCGTGGGACGACTTGGGCTGCTTACCCAAGTAAGGACTCTCATTGCATACTTGTTTTATGCTTATTTTGTTTTGTTTAACAAACCGTTTTATGCTGTGACCATCAAACGTTCCTTTAGCCCAGTATCATGTCGAAGACCCTCGTGACTCCATTCCCTTTGAATTTCCCCTGCACCACTGATGTCCGGAGTTCTGCTGTATAACATGTTTGGTAGGGTGACCACATGATTGTGTCATTGCGACATGCTGATTTCCCAATTCCAGTATTTTATTTGTACAACCTAATGCATTCCGTCATTTATCTTGAGTTCAACAAGCACCAGAAAACCACTGCTTTCTAAAATGAAAACCTCAATTTCTAGAATAGTGATGTCCGGCTGCCGTGCAGTCTTCTGGACAATACCATTTGGGGGCCACAGTTACAAACACCCTTGTAACAATCTCTTGTAGAAACTAGAACTCTGAAGTTTATCAGACTTGGGTATCTCAATCAAAACTGTTTTGTTCTTTTTTTAATTCTGTGACTTCTTTTTCTGCACTAATTATGAGAAAAGCAACACTGCAAGTAGCAAAAATTGAACAAACAATAGAGTAGTGAAGCTGAACATTGACTTTGGGCCTTTTAATATTAAGTGGGAAAACCTAAACTTCCAAGCAAAGCACCTGGTTATACAATGTCTTGAATTTCTGTTTACGTTTATTAGGTTTATACAGCGCTTTAATCCAAAGCGCTTTACAATATAACAACAAGGCACAATAATGAAAGAAGCATATTTACGATCATGAAACAAACCAGTGAAACAATATGTAGAACAATTTACTTAGATGGAGGAGGTGAGGGAAGGGTGAGGAGGTAGTCGAGGGAAGGAGGAACAATATTTCAATTATTTGGTTCAAATTCAAGCGGGTATGAGAAGGGAGGGTAGGAAGGTTTCCACATGCATATGAGGCTGGTGAGACTGACCTTGACCTACGTGTACCACTGTGCCCCACACTAGTAAGCCCACTATTCTTGGCACTACCCATGCATATAGCCCACTTTACTCTGCACCAGCTATTTACCACAGATGCTAATCTCCATGCCCATGTATCTGGCAGGTAGTGCGCACCACCACCCATACCAGGCTTTGAGTGCCACCGTGCATTTGAACAGTAGATAGTAATGGGAACCACCAAATCTGTAAGGGAGGTTGTACTTGCATCCTGCCTTTTGTATGGAAGGACGGCCTCCCCATTACCCATAAGTACAAGGGGCCATACACCCCGATTTCTCCACATGCCTGGTCACTTTTCTGTGTTACCATTCTCTTTCCTGTTGAAAACGGTCAGAAGCCCCAAGTTTGGCAATGCCTAATATCCTCTCCTTTTCATTAAAGTAATTTCTCTGGATGAAAATGTCAGAGGATGCCATTCACTTTTTTTTTGTTGTAAAAGCATTTGTTTGGAAAAAGCTAGCTCCATTTATGCGCAGAGAACCGGTCGGAGACGGGACAGGTTTCTTTACTGAGGGTGAACATAACCAGGATGCAGACTTAAATCTTCTCAGAAGGAAGTGTGCTTCTGTTTATAAACAGTCTGAGCACGCTGGCCTACAGCACTCCTCTCGCCTTTAACTAGCTGACAAATGCAATATATATCCTGTTGGACTTCTTTTCATAGTCTACTTGGAAGCAGGAAAATGAAGAACGTTGTATTTGTTCTGTTTTATAGGGTAGGAGACTGGTTTCTCATTGTTTACCTTCCCATGACTGCTACTCATCAGCCATTGTGGCCTGCTTACATCCTCTGCACTGGGCAGGCGTCTCGTGGACCAAGTTCATCAACTGAAATGAGGCCAGATGTATTCCTCAAGCACCTCCTAGATCCGCCACCTCCCTACTGTCGGTATCCTTCCCTGCCTCTCCATCATTTTCCAAGAGGGAGTCCTTCGTGTTCCAAAGCTGGCATGCTGCCATGTGTTACTCGTCTCCAACCAGTAGCGGCACTAATTTGCTGGCCAGCCAGTGTTTTTCAGTGAAGGGTAGTTGGTGTGCAGCGACCCATCTACCTCCTCAGTCTCTCTGCCCTCCCAACCTCACTCCTTGGAGGGCCCACATGGTTTCTGATTGGACATTTTCATTTGTGGTGCAGTAATTGGTCACTCATTTGAAGCATTGACTCGAGCATTTCCATCTATTACTTTGGGGGTCTGCAACCTTTGGCTCGCTAGATTTCTTGGACCTACAACCACCATCAGCCTAGACAGCATAATCAATGGTGCAAGATCGTGTAAGTTGTAGTCCAAAATATATGTAGAGCCACAGGGCTCTGCTTGGTGTTTCCTACGTTGGCGGGAGCGGCGGGGGGCTACTCACAAGCCGGGGTCCCTTCCCTTTGAGGAATTTGTGGTATGGATTTCATATGAGGGCCCAAGTTGTCAGGGCACACTGGCCATTAAAGCGGGTAAGCGTTTGTCCAGCTGGCCTGCAGCATCCAAGACTCAACCAGCAGATGCCTGTCCTGAAGAGCTGCCTCACTGCATGCAAGCACTTCCTTCCTCCCTTCCCCATCAATCCCAGAGCTGCCTCAACGGAGATAAAACAATAAAACCATATGTAACTAGCATACCATAAGCACCTGTGCACTTCCTGCGGCATATCTTCCCGCAGTGTCCTTCTAAACCGATGGTTGGTTCCGCACCTTCCACATCTATGCAGCCCATGTTCACTTGCAGGACAGAGTCAACTGGGTTAGGGGCTTACTACTGCGATCTGCTTTCACAATGTAGGTCTGATTATCAAGCCTCAGAAGAGCCAACGGAGCTGTCCACCTTTGTGGGGTTGCGAACTGTTTACCGTTAAAATTACTGATATGAATGAACATTGATGCTGTGTAGCACGGTGGGAAGCACTGTATTTTTTTGTATTTGTCATGTATTGAGAGCTTTACTCAAGCGCTGGACATTGAAAAAAATGGTTACAGTGCACTAATATGAGATTTGGTAGGTTCACAGAGGTGTTTCAGGTAAAGACTAGATGCAACCAAGTAAGAAATAGCTAGGTTAAAAGCAAATAGACGTGGGAAGTTAAGATTGGAGAAGATGGGTCTTTAGAGAAGTAAGAAAGTGTAGGTGGTAGAACGGAGAGGGAAGGGGAGAGAATTCCAATGTTGGGAAGCAAGAAGAGAAAAGAGTGGAACTGGGATTGGGCACAAGGGGGGGTGAGGGACTGATAGCAAGAACTTAGATTGAGAACGAGCAGGAGTTTAGGAGGAGACCAAGGATGAGAGATAAATGGGAGCAACACCATGGAGGGATTTAAAAACCATACATAGAAAGTAAAAATTGAGCCGGGAGGAAAAAGTCAGCCAACCAATTGAAGACAGATTGTGAAATGGCGCTGCGAGGGGCTAACTGGTAGAGAGGACATATAGAAGCATTGAAAATGAATTTAAGCAGGGACGTCATTTAGGGGTTGCACCTGTGACCCCTGAGGTCTCCCTTAAAAAGTATTATTGCTCCTGGGCTGGGGCCAGCACCATGTGGCTCTTTGTTTCTGGAGTGGCTGTCTTTCTTCATCAGGCCTTTTAAAAAATCAGGGGTTCCACAAGTGTACCACTTTGAGCCGTGACCCTAAATAAGAAAGAATAGGAATAACATAGTGTGTCTTTCTGGAATTCTATACAATAATTGCTAGACTCATTAATGGTTTATTTCAGACACACTTCAGGGGAGGGTGTCACTGACTTAGTATGTTCTTAAACACCTCAAAATGACAATGCAGACAACAACTTCCAAAAAGCAATTAGATTAGAGTAAGCATCCGTTTCAGACTATGTATTTTGCTTTTTGCAAATTGCAGTTATAGCATGTTTTTGCTGCTGTTGTCTCTGTTATGATCATCACAAGACATTCCATCTCGGTGTCCTCGTTCACTTGACAAAATCCTTTGTTACTAAAATCTTGTGTAAAGTTTAGAAATGTTTGACCATAGCACATAAAGTGGCCCTTGATTTTTCTTGTGCCCCATGGAATGCCTTGTTGTAATGTGTCTATCTTTCCTATCTGCATGGCATGCTGTTCAGGATATTTGTTTCCATGTATTAGGTAATGAGTGCCCAGAGGGATGCTGTGTGAGGCCAACCTCTGAAGCCTGAAAGTAGATCCAGGCAGGCTTGACATGTGGCCAACTTTGCACCAGACCTGCAGATGAACTGGCCTGCTGTTAAATTTGTTAGCAGTTTAATGGTATCCACTACAGAGTGGAATTTGCTTTCTTCCTTTTGATCAACATTCAGACATGTAATTGCTCATTTTACTATAGCCGGTAAATTAGCTCTAGCAGGTAGGATAGCTCAGTGGGTTGAGCGCTCGCTGCAGCGGTGTGTGTGTGTGTGTGTGTGTGTGTGTGTGTGTGTGTGTGTGTGTGTTCGGCAGGTTGCATGTTCGAATCCCAGTAAGACCAACTCAGCCTTTCATCCTTCTAAGGTTGATAAATGAGTACCAACACAGGTTGGTTATATTGTACGTATATTTGTTCTATATAAAGCGTGTAAGCTTAAGTGTTATAATAACACATCATTATCATTTGGCCTGCTTGCATTCACAGTAATTTGGTAATATTGACCTATACACGCTGATCTTAACGATACATGTGTTGATCCATTCTTGTACGAAATGTACCACACGTTACAGTGATATCGTAACCATATTTTTCGTAGTGTACTTAGGAACACTGCTATGTGATGCCGCTTCCTGTTTTGACAAGGGGTGGAAGGTTGTGTTCCATTGCTTTCTGTGATGCCACTTTGGCGTGGGGTCAAAATATGACTTCCTGTGATGTCATCAGAGGTCAAGGGTTGTGACATGTCAATTCCATGACCCCTGGCATTTCAGTGAAATGACATCCCTGGATTTAAGAGGGGCAAGTGGGAAAGAGAAAGTCCAAAGAGAGCAAAAGAACAGTAAAAAAAAGGCAAGGAAAAAATGAGATCAGGAGTTTCGTAGCATCAAATGTCAGAAAAGGGTGGGCTTTACCAATGTTAAAGAGATGGTAGCAGCAAGACTGAGAGATAGTAGAGATGTGAGGGGGGAGGATGAGTCTGTGTCAAAGTAAAGACAGCGATTGCGTGCAGTACTGGAGAGAGGTAAAGAAGAAGGGGGGGGAGACAGAGGAGGGAGGAAACGAGGGGTGTTGGTGGCATGGATGAAAAGAACTTCCGTTTTTGAGGAGTTAGAACAAGAAAGTGGTTTGACATTCATGATTTGATAGCAAGTAAACAGGAAGTTGTAATTGTGAATTGCAGGAGTAAAGGTAGGGAAAGGGAGAAAAAGATGCGTCGTATCGGTATGGAAGTGGTGGGAAATTCCAAAGTACGAGATGATAGCACCAAGAGGAGAAATGTAATGAGGAAAGGGCCGAGAACCGAGCTTTGGGGGACACCGTGAAGGAGAGGAAGTGTGTGAGAAGAGAAACCAGCCCAAGAGACAGAATAGGTACGGTCAAAAAGATCAGAGCTAAACCAAGCAAAAACTGAGTTGGCAAACCCAAATGAAGCCAAGAGACGAGTGTGCTCAACAGTGCTGCAGACAGATCTAGAAGTGTGTGCAGAGAGGAATGCTTAGTGTAGTGTGCAGAAAGGAGAGAATTGCATATAGAGAGAAGAGCAGACTCGGATGAGTGGGAGGGATATCAGCCAGATTGGAGCAAAGGAAGGATAGAGTTGTCATTGACAAAGGTGGAAACCTGAGAATAAATGATCCTCTCACAGAAGTGAGATAGGGTGAAAATTAGAAGGGAGAGATGGCTCCAGAGAAGGCTTCTTAAGAATGGGGAGAATAGAAGAATTAAAGTAAGAAGGAAAGCTTGGGGTGAAGCGAGAGGTTTTGAGGAGAGTTGTAAGATAAGAGACGAGAAGGATAGACTTCGGGAAATAGGGATGATGGAATGGGATCCAAAGGACACCTAGTGGGATGTGAACAATTAAGAAGTGAGGAAGTTCCTAAGTTGGTAATGGGGGAGAAGGAAGAGATTAGTGGGAGGAAGAGAGGAGGTAGTGGGACCAATACCAGCCTGAAGATATGCAACTTCAGTAGAGAAATATGTTGGGAAATTGGCAGCAGTGAGAGTAGAGTGAAGGGAACGAGTGGGTTGGGTAAGAAGGCGAGAAAGGGATTGGAAAAGACGCCAGGGGGGGAGTGGGTTTGGGCAAGCAGAAGGTCAGCGTAGTAATAGCGCTTAGCTGAAAGAAGGGCCTCATCCTAGAGTGGTAGGAAGAAGAGTGGGAGTCTGAGCGGAACTTGCGCTAGCGATGTTCAATACGGCGCAGAACTCGTCCCAATGAACAGAGATGGGAAGAGAGCCAAGGTTGAGAGGGTTTGCGAGAGGGAGAAAAAGTAGAAGCAGAATAAAGGGTATCAAGTGATGAGGAAAGGGAGGAAGAAGGAGAGGTTCCAGTATTGTCGGCTGAGAGGGTGGAGAATACAGGATGAGATAAATGGGGGGGGGGGTATTGAAAGCACAGAGATCACAACGTAGATAGGTGGATGCTTCTGGTCCAGCTGAATGAGGTGAAGTGGGTGGAGGAACAATGGAGAAGGAGAAGACGATGATCAGAAGAGTAGATGGGCAATGCTGAGACAGGAGAGCACAATTCTGAAGAGACGAATATAAGGTTCAGACTGAAGCTAGATGAATGGCACGGGGGAGTAGGAAGAGTGGAGAAGTGCTAGGGGTCGAGGATGGGAAGAAGTGGAAGTGAGGATTGAGCAGAGGAGAGATGAAGATTGAAATCGGCCAGGAATTTGAGTGGGGTGGAAGAAGGTAGAACGGCAGATAGTAAGGCATCGATGTCCTCAGAGAAGGTAGCAACAGAGCTGGCATGACGATAAACCAGTAGGAAAGTAAGGGAATAAGGTTTGATAAAGTTGATTAAAGAATATTCGAAAGAAGGAAAGGTTGGGAGAGAGGGTGACGGAGAGGTAACAAAGGAGGAAGAATACAAAATGCCTGTGCCACCCCCCACGCATCGCAGGACGGGGACGTGTGCATAAAGGCAGTAGCAGACGTAGAAAGAGACGCAGGAATCGAGTTATTGGAAGGGGAGAACCAAAGTTTGGTAATACACAACAAATGAAGATTTAGACTAAGAAAAGGACTGAGTGGGATTTGTTGTATACTGAACAAGCGTTCCAAAGGGCAAGAGTGATAGAAGTTGAATAGGAGGGAAAAAGGAGGATAGATAAGGTTATTTAGATTTTTGGGTAGATGAACAGAAAGTAGAGGAGCGAGATGTTCTACGAGTAGGAATGGGAAAGACCGCATCAGACATGATAAAAGGAGAAGGAAAAACAGTTTAGTGTAAAAGTGTGGCCAGCGCAAAGATTGAATAGCCTCTGGAACCAACCACTGGAGGGACTGGGTGTGCAGTGTTCAGGGAAGCCAGAGAGTCAAGGTGTACCAACAGATGAATGAAAAGAATTTGGCTGCAACATTAAGTCAAAAGCCACGATTTGCTGTGGGGGTTCATTGAGGCAAGGCCGATGTGAGGCCAAAGGGGGGCAAAGCCCAAAGTGTGCTGTCGTGGAAGCAGAAGTCCGGAGAGCAGATGATCAGCCCTTGTGCCAGGGAAATTGCCAGGTGCGGAGTCGGTTAGATGGAACACGTTGCCCAGATCCATCCCTGGGCCATAGGTGTAGGAAGGCAGATGTCACTACCGAGACCTGTCTTGGCTTCACCGTGGCCATCACCAAGGCGTGATTTTTTAGAGGCAGGGGGCAATGAAGAGGGCGTGGGCAAGGCACATAGTAGCAGGTAGTTGGTAGAGGGTGCAGATCTTGAGGCACAGATGGACATCCCCACACACTGGGTGAGGGGCAGAGCTGCAAGGCTGGATGAGTAGCACCCACAGCCTATGACCAAAGAACAGAACAGCAAGGGACCCAGGAGCCAATGGTGCGGTAGAGTCCAGGAGAGCAGAGGAGGAATTGTGAGGGCAGTGGGCAGAGGTCATGACGCATAGAGTGAATGAGCAGCCCTCACTGAGGGCATTGCAGAGTGAAGTACTCGCAATGTAGGGCACCCATGGTATACACGTGGCACCAAAGGCACAGTGGCACACAGGTAGTAAAACATAAACTGATATCACCTGTGCCTGTTTTTACCATGTCCCAATTACTTTTTACATGTTGCCCGATTCAGATCGAAGTGTTTGAGAGAGAACCTTGTTCCATTGCCTGGGGACAAGACATGCTATAAACCTTACTTGCAGCTTCATGCTCCCCACAGGGCTTTAAAGGAGCTGTGCGCTCAATATTTCTTTATAGGTTTAAACTGGACTTCCACCTAAACATTTTGTTTTTTTAAATACGCTGCAATTGATTTCTCAACAGACAGTGAACAACCAATATGGGCTCCAGACCCTTTTTAAAATTTTTGTACCTTTAATCCCTTCTATTTATTGTATGTATTAAATACTTGATTGGGTCTGTTAGGTGTGACTTACTCAGGGAATTTGTCCCTTTTTTCCCCAAGGGGAAGCCACCCTCTTTGGGACTAGGGAGGTGAGCCTCTCCCGTAGGGTGCAGGGAAAGCGGGATCCCTTTCGGGGGACACCCTGACCCCCTTCCTTTGGGCAAAGGAATGCAAAGTAGGGATTCCCTTTCACCTCCCCTAACTGTAAAGTCCCAAGCATTCATTGGTTATAAGGAAACTGAGCCGAGTAGCAATGTGCGGAGCGCCTTTTAGGTGGATGGCTCGGTCTTTGACCTATGCCGACCCATCAAAGGAGAGAATGCCAGCCAAGGTTCCCCAGCTTGCGTGGCCGTGCAAAGGAGAAAGTCTGGCATCCCCACAAGGCACCAAAGGGGAAAGCCACGCATTTGGCGTTGTCGGCAGGGACCGAAAGGCTGCCTGCGGCACAGTGCCTCTTTATGTATGGCGGCTGCCCTACGACTGCTGGGAGAGAAAGCCGCATACTGTGCCAGAAGACGTACCAGTGCCCAGCTCGTTGACTGTGCAGTTTGATGCCTGGATGAGAGCAGAATCGGCGCACGCCAGGGCGATCCTCTCCACAACCTGACATATGCAGCATTGCCAGGATAGTGAGTGGAGGACGGTGAGACAATCCTATATTCCTAATGAAAGACCTTTACGAGGAGGTATGAGACACTGCATGCACAGCTGTATCAGCCCCTAGTCCATGCAGGGCTGATTCCGCCCCCACATCCCACCAAGATTTGGTGTAGGTGTCAGTCACTGACATGTCTATCCTCTCAAAATCTAAACGCTCTACATTGTATTCCTAGCATATCATCTTTAAGCTAGTCATCTCTGCACAGTCCATTGTACATACTATTTGCATACAATGTAGTGCTTTTTATTATCCTTGTGGGGTACATTTATCAGCCCAGCAGAACTTCCCCTACATACCAGACTGCATTTCATGCAGTGGCATGAAGAATGGCTGCGCTGGCTCTGCTGGGCACTTATTCCCTTCCATCAAAACTGTGTTTAGCAGTTACCAAAAATAATGGCTGCGCTGGCTCTGTTGAGGACTATGGGGCGAGATGAAACATAGAACACCCCGGGAATTGCTGCAGTTATTTTCGTCATATGCACTCAAAAGAAGCGAAAAAAACAGCCTGGTGCAGCACGGCTATGCTGAAAGCTCAAGATTTCTAACTGAAAGAGAAAATGTTCTGGGTTTAAAATGACTGTTCACTGATGCTATTTCCATTTATTCAATATTACACAGTTTGGCTGCTGATAAGACACATTCATGCCCATCTATCCTCAGGTTGTACACCATCAAAGGAAGGCCAGTCCTCCCTGAAAAGCATTGTGTGTCAAGTACAATCTGTGAAATAGCAGAGAAATTCACTCCAGGTCGTACTGCAAGCATTTTACTTTTGCAACAAAATAACACAGGCAAACTTCACAAGAAGCTCTCTCTCTCCCTTTGCTTATGTCAGTTTCAAAGAACCCTGTTTTTTTAACAGATTCCTGTGTTAGAAATTGACCAGAGGTATGGAAATGTTCAGAATAAAGATGCAAGGAAAATCGCATTTGAAAATGACCAGGGAAAGTAAAAATGAACCCGTATTGTACTCTTCTGCAAAGCAGTGAGGTGAAATTGTACCAGCTCAATGGAAATAATAATGTGACATGCCCTGAAACAAAACTATATATGTTGGGAAGAAAAGCTGCCAAAATATAAGTAAATTGTACTCCGCCTACTGTATTTTTCCCCACAAAAAGAAAGCCCACATCATGGCTAGGCCCTGAAATTGCTGCCAAACCGCTTCTTGCAAGGCAGGCACTTCTAAAATGTACCAGCCCCATGGGAACGGAAGTTCCTTTACAACATGAATGGCCCTGAGGTGTGGGATGTGGCACTTCGTCAGACGAAGAGGCATTGCTGCAGCATGAGACAATGGACTGCCCTGGCACAGAGGTGTGAAATCCCCTGACACCTCTCCTCAGCTTCAAATTTCCTAGGATCAAAGGGTTGCCAGTTGATCAGGGAAGGACGTTTGCCAGGCGTGTTGGAAAGACTGCCCATATATGGAAACAAAGCCAGCCCATTTGATTTCAAAGACTGTTCATATCATGACATTTATTTCAGTAATCTAAAGAAACAGTAATATGAAATTATGACCATTTTAAATGTCATTTTTGCACCATTAAAATAAGACCTTGTAGGTTTCTCTGACATGAGGTGGACGCAAACGCCAGTAAAATGTCATTTCTGGGGAAAGCGTCCATGGTACAGTTTTGAAACGTAATGAAAATATGCCCAGTGATATGTATGTATGTAGACAATTGTAGAATTTTAGGTGAAATGTTTTCCACAGAAATTGGGAAAGATTGCCAGAATGACTAAACATCATTGCACAAACTTGGCTTGTGGACAGAAATGTTCCTTGTGAAATATGGTATTTGCCTATCTAATTTTTATAAGGGTGACATTTATAAAAATGAGCATTTTGTGTCAGCTGATTTTGGTAAAAGTAACTATGGCATAACTATGCACCTCATAAAAAAACACACTCCCTAAAACTGAGTCACTTCCTTCAGTCCAATCTGCTTACAGGGAGTGGCGACAGTTGCAAGCTGACCTATCCGATTTGGAGGTGTGTCTAGCTTAGCCCACACAGTAAAAAGCTTCTGTCATCCGGTCTATATAAGGTGGAGACATGCAGACAGTCTGGACATTCAAAAAAATCCAAGATGCAAAATTCCAACTCAACATCCAGAGATCCACACATCCAACCTTCACCCTGCAAGATTCCAGAGCAAGGCCAGAACCTCTAACCCAGGCTGCACCTCTAATCCAGAATTAAACCCTACAAAAATCCCAATAATTTGGGGGAAAAGGAGGAAAGTCTTGACCCTTTTGGGATTATCCTGCTTTGCCCAGCTACCGGTTTTGCCCAGCCGATGCAACCCACTGTCTACAGTGACCAGACTAGGCCCAGCTGTCCCACCCTAGAGGAGAGCCCAGTTGTTGCAGCAGTGACCAGACCCCTATTCTGCTGTTCAAAGACCCGGCTGGCTGTCCAAACTATTCCATTCAGGCGTTGTTGTATTTCCCTTCCCCAGTAACCAAAAAAACTGCATCCCTTGCTTTACCTGGTCTCCTGTCCAGTCCCATAGAAATCCTATAAATACCCCAGCAAAATCCTCAAAATTGTCAGAATCCTCTGTGTATCCTGTCCTTAGGAAAATCTGTGTTAATTTCCATGTGTTAGCGCCATTCTTTCCAAATCCTTTCAGTCCGCTACATATATCCGTAGTACTATTTGGAATAAATTAATTCCCATATAAAGAGAGACGCAGCGTGAAGGGGTTAAAATTGCAAATTAACCTTTGTCACAGGCAGCGTTCCTCTTTTCTAGGCACTAAAATATAGTCTCAGTAAAAGTCATTTTTCCTTTTTAAAATGGATTCTACCCGTGCAACTGCTTTCATTTTAAAAAAAAAAGCCTATTTATTTATTTATTTCCTTTCCCTTTAAGAATCCCATACTGTCATCCATCCAAAGTCTCACTTTCATATCCTACCTTCTATGTGCCTTTGTACCTTAGCATTAAAATTGCATTCCGATGGTCTGTTTAGCTAATTTCCCAAGCCGTTTTGCTATTTTAAACCTGTGAAATGAAGCAATTGAAATTTCGCCATGTGTGATTCTTGCTGCACTGTATTTCCTTCCATAGTCTATTTTCTACACTGTTTGCCCGTGGTTTAATACATTGGGCCTCATTCCGAGTACGGTGCTAACCAATGGCGCTATTAACGCCTTGGTTGACGCCGTACCCGGACCGGCAGCGCCTTGGTCGATGGCGGAATCACCGCCCCATACCAAGGTTGGCGGGGCGGTAATTCCCCATTCACCAAGGCTCTTCCCCATTCCCAAATGAGCCCCCATAGGGCTCGATGGGAATGGGGAAGATGCAAATAACGGTGACCGTTCATTACGGTCACCGTTATTGGCTTGGAGGCCCCTTTGCGCCCTCGACTTTAACACCTGCTCAAAGCAGGCGTTAAGGGCGAGGGCGCAGAGGGAACTCGGAGTATGGCGGTAAGGGATTACCGCCACCGGTCTCGTTACCGGTGGCCGCTATCCCTTACCGCCATACTCGGAATGAGGCCCATTGTCTTGTAGCTTGCGAGTTTTATTGCTTCTTTGATACAGCCACACAAATTCTTGCCTTATTCATTCAACCGCACATGTAAAACAACTGTTTAGTCATTCGGAGTGCCATTTTGCGCATTTTTCAAGGTAGCTAATTCCCACCCACACTAAATTTGGTTAACAGGGGTTTGTGGGGGTGTTGCAGGGGGAGTGCTTAACTTTGGTGCCATTTAAAAGCCCTACTCAAAAGTAATCTTGCTTTCATTCATTTGTGCACTGTGTATCTTGTGCGAGAAGGTAAGTGTTTGCTATCATTTTCCTGTGTAATTATCACCACACTGGTGATTGCTGCCCTATATTGAATGTGTTAGAATATGTATTTTTAATTATGAATAAAAGTCAATCATTCCACACTGGCCTGGTTCATGGTCCATTGTGATACGGGGTGTACGTTAAGGTGGGTGTGAGACGGGTTAGCTGCCTTCTCAAAGCTGAATCCAAATTCATACATTTAAAAGCGTTTTGATGGGGTGCTGCATCCCTGGCCAGTCTAAAGAGTCCCGGTCTGGAGTGTGATGCCTCTTTAAAATCCTTAATAAACTGTTTGTCCAAACTAAGAAATGCCATGGGGTCACTCGCCCGACATTGTTTTGAGTCCAGAGCACTGGCAAAAAGTGCTCTATAAGTATCATATAACATAACCTACAACGGCAACACTGCACTTATTCTCTACGCAGCCAATTACTGACTTTTGCCCCTTCATTAGTGGGCTCGTCTTTACCAGAAACCCTGACTGGCCATCGGCAGGTCGGGAGCCAATATGATTATCTGGTTAGTAGCCCACACCACGCGGAGGAACTCTGGAGTACACAACAAGGCCATCGCACATCCACAACATGACTTGCCACCACGCTAGTAATGGCCTCAATGAGGTTCTGCTGGCCAATAAGGAAAGCTGTCATCCCGTCGTTTGATAACGGTTTCTTGTGGTGAAACACTGAAAGCTATAAATTAATTCAAACAATCACTGTTGCGCACCATTATGTTGTCATCAGGCTTGGGCTGGCCTATCGGGCATTGCCCACTGCCAGCCTGTGATTAGAGTATGGGACCGAATTGACTTTCTTTTTGCCCCAGTTTCTTCAGTTCCTACTCCTTTAGCCAAAGTTACAAAGCAAATATGTTTTCAAATGCATTATTTGCAACATGTTTGACCAAAAACACCCCATTTCGTAGTATTTAGTTTGTCCTGGAAAGTAATTAATAGCAATGTGTTATTGTGGGCCACTTTCATTTGTGCTTGGACGGGCTTTATGTCCCAGTCCAACCGTGGTTTTCAGTTCCATACATTTGAGTTAAGTCTGTAATGTTTATTTTTCTTCTCCCCCTGGCATTTTCCACTCTTCCCCTTTCCCGCCCTCTCCTTTTTACCCCACAGACCACAGTCTGGCTGCCACCCTGGGCAGAGTCGGAATTCACAACTACACGGACAAAACTTGGTGCTTTGTGATGCGCATAGTATACAAGACAACGACCTAACATAGCAATTAACTGGAATAATGGGAGGAGATGAAGGTCGGCCTTGAAGTACACTGGTAACGCTGCGTGTACGTCCCTGCAGTAAAGTAGCCCGGGATGCTGTAGACCAGGTTTCCTGTCCATCGACGGATGGTTACTTAACTGGAATAATAGGAGGAGGTGACATTCGGGCTTGAGGTCCATTGGTAAAGCCATACCTGGATCCCCAGTTCCAATGCAACGAACTCTATATTTCTCCCAGGCCAATGTCGGCGGCGTTTGGGAGCGATTTAGGTGAGCAATAGTAACGCCTGCTTTTTACTGCTACAAGAAACCGCAATAATGTGGTGGCGGGCCGGACATAGCAACCGCTTCTCCAGCATGGGGTCTGGCATGGATTCACATGCTCATGAATATTCCCCGTCGTCAGGCTGGGAATCCTCGGTAAAGAAAAAACCAGTATCAGTTTCGTTTCTGATCTGTCTTTCGTAGTAATAACCAATCACTGGTCTCTGCGTCATACTGACCACAGCCAATGACTGCCCTCTACCTAAGCACCGCCACTGGCAGCCATCTTCAGATTTTTACCGCACGTTCATGTGTTGGGATCCTCGTGCTATTGCTCTCGAGCGTTAGTGCTATTTTTTCACGTTTTTTCTCAAAAACTTCGTTTTTTCGGTCAAAAGAGCCTCAAGCTCCACCGACTCTCCATCCGATCAACGGGGACCCGTGTCGGATTCGTCTGCGCCCCTCAAGGGTGAAGAATTCGTCGAGCTACGCTTTTGGAGGACTCCAGAAGCTTCTCAGGCCCGGACATGGCCCAGGAGAAGGGAAGCTCGACGCCCGGAAAGCTGTTCAGTGTCTGCCCTGGATGCCAGCTGCAGAACGTCTTTAAGGAGGACGAACACTCCTTTTGTCTCTACTGCTTACATGAGGACAAGACGCACGTGGAGAAGGACTGTGCGTTTTGCGGCAATATGTCGGAGCGGACCATGAAGGACCGCCATCAACGTCTCGCCAACTGGCTGGAAGGGAAGAGCCCGTCAGGCGAGAAGAAGAGGAAGAAATCCGAGCGGTCTTCTAAGACCTTTGAGGACGCCCCGGCGATGGGGGTCCAACATAAGGCCAAGCACCGCGAGTCCGCTGGCACCGGGAGCGCCGAACGGTCGGGCTCTACGGGCGCCAGGCAGGGCGCACCCTCCCCGGCACCTTCAGCCACGAGCCAACGCTCTGGGTCGGGTAAGAGGAAGGGCGAGCACCCGGCGAAGCTCCTGGAGAGGCCCCGGTCGAGCTCGAAGGCCCCATCGGAGGGGGAGCGAGGCAGTGTTCCCCCCCCCTCAAGGATAAGGCGGTGAGCGCACCTAAGGTGGTGAAGGCCTTAATCCATCCGGCCAAGCCCTCTATCGAAGCTGTCACGGCGGCCCTGGCTCAGCCTGTGGAGGCTACACCAGTGGTGGCGACCTCGGGGCTCGGAGTCTCCCTGCCACCTCGGAGGGAGTCCTCTTTTGTACCCATCGATAGGACCCCCGTGAAATCCCCGGCGGGGAAGAAAAAGGGGGGGCAGGGCGTCGTCGTAGATTTGGCTTCAACCTCGGAGGAAGAGCTGATCGAGGTCTTAAGCCAGGGCCTTGGCGTGGAAGAAGACCGGCCCGTCGGGATGGATCCCGACGCAGGTGACGACGACATCGTCGAGGGTGCCGACGGGGCCCCTGATCGCCCGTCGGATTCCCCTCTGCCAGCGCCGCAAGACAACTCGGCGGCCATTTTGTTGGCTATACAGTCCTTATGCTCAGAGATGAGGACGAGACTACCGTTGCCGACGGAGGAACCTCTCCCGTCGGGGGATCCTGAACCGGGACCTTCTGGTGTTCCCCCGCCCAAGAGAAGAAGGATTCACCCTCCACCTCCTTTTCAGCCGTCGCGCCCCGTCCAGCCCTCCTCCCCGTCCACCCGAGGGGATGATACGGGGACTGACACGGCAGCGACTGGCACGGACGACGAGGTATACGACGAGGATCTACCGTCGTCGCCTCCCACCAGGGCTTCTCCGCCCGACGAGATTGGATCGTTCCACTCCATGATCGCCAGGGCATCCAAACTTTTCCAACTCTGCCCTGAGGAGAAGAAAAAGGAAGGATTCCTTTATCAACGGCGCGAGGCCAAGAGGAAGACGGTCCTCGCGGTGCCTCTACTGGACATTTGGGATGAGGGCCTCGCCCTCCTCAAGAACCCTTCCACGACGCCAGCTAGAAGAGACCGGTACGAGAAGAAGTACCGGGTCCCGGACGCGGCCCCCCTGTGCCTCCGGGCCTAGCCTACCCCGGACTCCGTCGTCTCCGCGGCGGCCAGGAAGAAAGCGGGGGCGGGGTGCGGCCTCCACATCGACTTCCCCACCGGACGGCGAGGGAAAGAAATTGGACGCTATGGGACGCAGGGTCATCTCGTCTGCAGCGACGACGATTAAAGCGGCCAACGCCTTGGCTATCGTGGCCCGCTACGACAGGGAGCTATGGTACAAACTGGCTCCCCTGCTGGACTTCCTACCGGACGACAAGAGGGCGGATGCCCTGGAGATCCTACAGGAAGGTGAGGTGGCGTCGGACCACGCCATCACTATTGCGACGGACATCGCCGACACTGGGTTTCGCCAGTTGGGCAACGGCGTGTGCCTTAGGCGGCGTGGATGGCTCAAGGCTACGGACTTCCGTCAAGACGTACAGACCAGAGTCCTGGACATGCCGTTCGATGGGAACAACCTGTTTGGGAAAACAGTGGACGATTCCCTTCAGGCCATTAAAGCGGACACTGAGACGGCCCGGGCCCTTGGGGTTCTGCAGCAACGACGGACGCCCTTTCGGAGCAGCGGAGGCAAGGGCGCCTCCAAAGGTTCCGGCGGCGGTTTCTCCACCTACCGTCAGGCGGCCCGCTCGCCGTCTCAGGAGGCCTACAGAGGACGAGGCAAGTCTGGCGGACCCCCCCGTCGTTGCCAAGGAGGTCAAGGCGGCAAAGCCTCGTCGAAACAGGATTGAACCGGCCGTGGGGTCGGGCCCCCACCGAAGCACCCCGGTGGGAGGCCGGCTGGCGAGCTTCGTCAGCGTGTGGGAGTCCATCTCCACCGACCGTTGGGTGCTGGACGCCTTAGCCCGGGGCCACGCGCTCGAGTTTCAAAGAAGGTGCCTGCGCGTCCCCCCCGTGGCCAGGAAAGAGCTTCACGTCCCTCAGCTTCTCCTGGAGGTAAGGGCGATGCTCAGGAAGGGCGCCATCGAACTCGTCCCAAAGAGGCTTCGGGGCTCCAGAGTTTACTCGAGATACTTCCTCGTGAAGAAGAAGACGGGAGGATGGCGCCCCATCCTAGACCTGCGACGTCTGAACAAGTTCATCAAGGCGCAGAAGTTCCGGATGGTCACCCTCCAGCACGTCCTGGGTCAGCTGGAGGAGGGAGACTTTCTGTCGTCGTTGGATTTGGAGGATGCCTACTTCCATATTCCCATCCTAAAGGGGGACTGAAAATTCCTCAGGTTTGTGGTCCAAGGGCGTCACTACCAGTTCAAAGCCCTCCCCTTCGGACTACGGTCGGCACCCAGGGTATTCACCAAGTGCCTTGCACCGGTGGCGGCGCAGCTGCGCCGCGAGGGGATCTACGTCTACCCCTACCTGGACGACTGGCTCATCCGAGCCAAGACGAGGGAGCTCGCCGTGGAGCACACGGCAAGGACCGTCCAACTTCTCACGGACCTGGGATTCTCTGTGAACTACGCCAAGTCCCACCTGGTACCCGCGCAAAACGCACTGTTTCTGGGAGCGAAGCTCGACACAGTGTCCCTTCTGGCCTCCCCGTCGGAGGAAAGGACCAGGTCCATCCTGGGCAAGGTACAGCGGATGTTGGTTTCCGACGCGGCCAAGGTGAGGTCCATCAAGTCCCTCCTCGGAATGATGTCTTCTTGCATCTACCTCATTCCCATGTGCAGGCTCCGGATGCGCCCGTTGCAGGAGTTCCTGGACGCGCGCTGGATCCAAACGACGGGCGGCTTCGAGGAGAGGATCACACTCGACGAGAGTTTCCGCCGAGCGGTCCGGTGGTGGGGCACCCGCGCGCATCTGACGGCGGGCATGGACTTCCAGACCCCAGACCACCAGGAGACAGTGACCACGGATGCCTCCCTGGAAGGGTGGGGAGCGCACACCGAAAATCTGCACGCGAGAGGCCTTTGGCTCCCGACGGAGAAGTCCCTCCATATCAACGTCCTGGAGCTCCATGCAGTGTTCTGGGCCCTCAGGTCCTTCCTTCCGTCCCTCAAGGGCAAGGTGGTGAGGATCTTCACCGACAACACCACCACCATGTTTTACGTCAGGAAACGGGGCGGAACCAGGTCGCCAGCACTGTCCAAGGAGGCGCAGGACCTGTGGCATTGGGCAGTCACCCAAAGGATGTTTCTGGTGCCGTTTCATCTGGCAGGGATAAAAAACACCATCGCCGACTCACTCAGCAGGGAGCTGCGCTCGTGCCACGAGTGGGAACTACGGCAGGATCTAGTGGATCGCCTCTTCCGACGGTGGGGCACACCCCAGATCGACCTGTTGGCGACGAACTCCAAGTGCCGGAGGTTCGCCAGCAGGTTTCCCCAGGCGAGGAGCATGGGCGATGCTTTCTCGTTCCCCTGGGAGGGCCTGTTCCTCTACGCGTTCCCTCCTTTGCCACTGCTAATCCGGCTCGTCAACCAGCTCAAGAGGTCACAGTGCAGGATGATCCTCGTCGCACCTGCGTGGCCGAGGCAGATATGGTTCCCGGACCTTCTGGACTTGTCAGCGTCCCCGCCAATCAAGCTGCCGGTGGACGCGGATCTACTCTCCAGGGAAGGAGGCGCCATCCTCCACCACGACCCGAAATCGCTGAACTTGCAGGCCTGGCTCCTGCAGCGCTAGAGTTTGGGGATACGACATACCGGCCGACTGCAGAGAGGTTCTTGCAAAGGCCAGGGCGTCCTCGACTCTTAAATGCTACGGACACAAATGGAAGAGGTTCTCTGTCTGGTGCCACGCACAGAAGATTAACCCTTTACGGATTACGGCTCCCCAGGTACTGCCGTACCTGCTGACGCTGGCCAAAGCTGGTCTGGCACACGCGTCCATCAAGATTCATCTTGCTGCGATCTCCCGATACACCAGAACCACGGGGCGGACGTCCTTGTGGTCTCATCGTCTGGTGAAAGAGTTCATGAAGGGACTGTTCAGATCGTTCCCGCCGGTGAAGGCTCCGGCCCCGGCGTGGGAGCTCAACGTGGTGCTGACCAAGCTCATGGGACCTCCGTTCGAGCCTCTGCACTCGGCCCCGTTGAAGTTTCTGTCGTGGAAAACAGCGTTTCTTGTGGCCATCACCTCCGCACGACGGGTGGGAGAGATCCAGGCCCTTTCCTGCAAGGCCCCGTACTTGACTTTTCACGACACGAGGGTAGTGCTCAGGACACACCCCTCCTTCATGCTTAAGGTACCGTCGGACTTCCATCTCAACGAACCCTTGGTGTTGCCTGTGTTCTTCCCGTCGCCTTCGTCGCCGGCTGAGAGGACTTTGCACTCGCTGGATGTGGCTAGAGCGCTGAAGTTCTACGTGGAACGCACAAAGTGTTTTCGGAAGACGTCACAACTCTTTGTGAACTTTGGACCTGTCAATCAGGGGAAGACTCTCTCGAAAGCTTCCATTTCCAGATGGCTCTCCGGCTGTGTCATGTACTGTCATCGGTTGGCAAACCGACCGCTGCCTGGCCGTCCGAGAGCCCATTCCACCAGAGTGATCGCAGCTACCACGGCGTTCCTTTCTGGTGTGCCCCTGCTGGACATATGTAGGGCTGCTACGTGGAGGTCGACGCACACCTTCACGAAATTCTACTGCGTCGATCGGGATTCCAGGGAGGAGTCCAGGGTCGGCCAAGCAGTGCTGCGCAACCTGTTCGCCTGAGGTGAGCCTGGTGAGGAGGTAAGATGCTTAATGTTGAGTTTGATGTAATGCTTAATGTTGAGCCTTTGCCACCTCCCGTGGTTGTGCATGTGTGTACTGCTATGTATTCTTTATTCATGAGCATGTGAATCCATGCCAGACCCCATGCTGGAGAAGGAACAAGTTACTTACCTGTAACTGTTGTTCTCCAGCATGGGTCTGGCATGGATTCACATGCGAACCCTCCCGCCTACCCCTCTGCGGCTCTTCACTTGGTCATACTGCCACTTCACGTGCTTCCAAATCTGAAGATGGCTGCCAGAGGCGGTGCTTAGGTAGAGGGCAGTCATTGGCTGTGGTCAGTATGACGCAGAGACCAGTGATTGGTTAATACTACGAAAGACAGATCAGAAACGAAACTGATACTGGTTTTTTCTTTACCGAGGATTCCCAGCCTGACGACGGGGAATATTCAGGAGCATGTGAATCCATGCCAGACCCATGCTGGAGAACAACAGTTACAGGTAAGTAACTTGTTCCTTTCTTCATAATCATCGCATTAATACTGGCAATGTTTCTAGATCTGAAAAGGATCTGGCCGGCCGCTCCATGTATGAAACCGCTCTCGTCGCTTTCCCGCAACATATCTTTCCCTTTGCTCAAACTGCACGGGATTTGAATAGAGCAGCCTTCTGATGCTAACACAATGAGCTGGTGTGATTGCTGAATTCCTGGGATGTGGTGGCTGGCCATGGTGTGTGAGTGAACAGTCTTGGCAGGAGCTGGTGTGATTGCTGAATTCCTGGGCTGTGGTGGCTGGTCATGGTGGGTGAGGGAACAGTCTTGGCAGGAGCTGGTGTGATTGCTGAATTCCTAGGCTGTGGTGGCTGGTCATGGTGTGTGAGGAAACAGTTTTGGCAGGAGCTGGTGTGATTGCTGGATTCCTGGGCTCTGGTGGCTGGCCATGGTGTGTGAGGGAACATGATGGCTGGTCATGGTGTGAGAGGGAACAGTCTTGGCAGGAGCTGGTGTGATTGCTAAATTCCTGGGCTCTGGTGGCTGGCCATGGTGTGTGAGGGAACAGTCTTGGTAGGTGGCCTGAAACCTAACGGCCCTTCCTATCACCTTCCAAACTGAGATATTGAGGGGTGGCTGGTGGTCCCAGCAGGGGTTAAATCCCCAATGGACGGCCCTGTCCCCTTCCCGTCTGTCTTTGAGGTGATATCTGTGCGAGTTCCTTTCTGGTGTCAGACATGGGACTGGGCTGTTGCATTTCCCCAAACCCCTCAAAGGAGTGCGCTGGCATGTCTCGGTGGGGTCGGCCCAAGCTCTTGCAGCCAGGGGAGTGAGAAGCGTAGCCTGCGATGTTAATTATTTGCATAATAAGTGGAATTGAGTAAGTATGCAGGTAGGCAAGCAGTTGGCATATGTATACCAAGCAATCGAAGTAATTGGTTGAGCAGGAACTAAAAGTAGCTGGTGGGAATCTGGTGCCATCCAGTATACAGGAGCTACCTCTGGGGGAACGAGGACCTAGCGCACTTCCCCATGAGGTTCAGGCTCATTTTATGTCCTTTATGATAGGTAGGATCCATTATTCTTTAAGTGTGTCCTAATGCTCCTTTAGTACACATTCCCAAACACAGAGAGTTGATGTCAAATAGGTTTGTGTGTAAAACCCCCGCCAGGCTCTTCTAGGCTATAGACAAACGCAAAGCATTCACAGCAATTTGCATCTCTGTACATGTTAACATTGCATGCAGAATAGCAAGCATAGCAATTGCTCAGTATACCGTTACCTGCTGGCATAGTAATCCGGCTACGATGATGATGATGGTGGTGGTGGTGAAGTGGAAGCCAGAGTAAGAGTTGTCCGCACTGTTCAAGGTCACCAAAAACAGTTCATTTCCACCAGACCGTACTTCGCCCTTGAACTGCCTGGGTCCTGTATCCACATCTCTATTTAAGGCCGTTTCAGCACAGTTAGATTAAAGTGGCATGTACCATACATGAGACAGTGTCTACACAAACTCTTTAATTCCATAAAAAGGAGGACCTGGCTGTAAAGAAAGGTTGCAGGTTGCAAAACAGGCCGCCAAACCAACTCCAGCATAAGACTTTGTTTAAATGGTGTAGTGTGCCATCCGTTTTACCTCCACTGAAGAGGTCTTCCACGTCTATTGAAACCGAGAGGAGTCGGGAAAGCGATCACCTGTGGCCCTGAAGACCGAGCGCAAGCAGCGCGTTTGCTATTACTGGTAGCAACTTATGCTATCTTAGCATCCGGGGAGAAGGCGCTAGCCAATCTGCCGCGTGAGCACACGAGCTGCATGCCTGCCGGCATCCTTATTTTACTCTTGCCCCCGATCCCTGCCGCCATTCCCCATGCAATTACCCAGACCACTCGAGCCAAACACCACTAAAGCTCTCTTTACCATTGCCAGGTGTTATATGATCCACTGCCATGTCGTTTTTCCTCTGTCGCCGGCACCAACTCCCCACACCATGAAAATGGGGGGGGGTCCTAAGTAAAAACGATTAAAAAAAGAAAGCTTTAGAAAGACTGCTCTGTGACCGCACACTAAATCGATCTGTCATGCCCCTGCCACACACTAGTGCACGACAGGCACGTCAGGACCGGAACAGCCGCTGCGAGAGAACAGGTAAGTGTTGAGGTTCTGTGTGTGTGTGTTTTTGGGATGGATGATTTATGGGGTTGGGAGGGAGGTGGTGGGTAAAGGAGCAGGGTTCGGGTGGGTGCAACTCCCCAAGACATCAGGCCAGAGAGGGAGGGCGTGGGGGACAAGGAAATGGGATATTTTTTGGTTTTTGCGGTCCGCCTAAAATTGGCCAGAAAGAAAATGGTATTTTTGTTAGGCTGTGTTGTGTACGTGGTACACGAAGTGCGCATGCGCGGCCCGCCGGGCCGGCGCATGCGCGCTGGGTTAATAAAGGCGGTGCCCGGGCAGTTCGCGCCGGAGCACCGGAACACACAGACGTCTCCGGCGTGCGTTCTTGCACGCCCGCCCGCGCGTGCTGGTACTCAGACCCTGGGGAGCCCGCACGCCATCACTGGGCTTCCCCAGGTCACAACACTGGCGACGAGGAAGTACGGATCACTTCCCTGCTCCGACAGCCTCGGAGAGACGGAAAGCGCTTCCGTATCACGGACCCGCGGAGTGCCGGCGGCCATTTTGTTTTCGCTCGCACACACAGCTGCAGTGGTTGCGGCCCGAGAGGGTGCTCGTGCGCCACCTGCCAGCTGTGTTTTGGAGAAGACATTCTAATTTTTGGAACTTCCACAGTCCTGCAGGCGCAGGGCTGTGGCATTAAAGAAGAAAGAAGTGGGTTTCTACACCCCAGCACCACTACAAGCCCGGGACAAGACGCCCATCATTCTAGGAATAGACAACTGTGAGTACGTAACGCAGAAATGGGCGAAGAGACTGATGATGAAGGTGCCGTAACCCCAATCCCGCGCAGATCTCGCAGCTCCCTGGCCCCCATGCCTGAATTCGATACTACCGGCCCCCCTTCCAAACTGGGCCCGAAGTGGCTGCTGTGGGTCAAGAGGCTAGATATGTTCTTCAGGGCATCTGGGGTGAACGATGATGACACCAAGATCGCGACGATGATCTACTCGGCAGGCGCGGAAGTCCACAAAATCTACGATTCCCTCGTCATCCCCGTGGTCACGTATGACGCAGTCAAACAGGCACTCAAAGACCATTTTCTCCCCATGGCAAATGTGGATTTTGATAGATTTGTCATGGGCGCCGAAAGGCAACTAGACGACGAACCCCTAGACAAATTCTGTGCCCGTCTGAGGCACCTGGCGACCACTTGCAGATGGGTCGATGAGGAAGAAATGGTCCGCAACCAGCTATTGCAGGGGTGCAGCTCCGGCAAACTTAGAAGGCAAGTACTTGGAGAACCTGGTCTGACCCTCCAGCAAATTTTGGACCTGGGAAGAGCACATGAGCTGGCAGAAGCCAGAGGTGCGAAGATGGACGCTGCCACGCGACCGAAGAATGATGAAGACGCATTTGCTGTGGGACGTTCAGCAACGGGAAGGTCGAAATGGGCGCCGAGAAGGCCTGATGCCCCGCCCACACTAGGCAACGCCTCATCCTGCTCCTACTGTGGATATGACCTGTTAAGTCGAGGACATGCGGCCGGTGTGGCACACCAGGGCACTATGCAAGGATGTGCCGGGCTGCCTCCCCGGTAGCGGCAGGAAGAGGACCGGAGAGAATGGGACGTGGAGGCGCTCGCAGAGTGAGAGGCATCTCATCGATCAATCAGGGTCTGCAGGACCTGGACATCGCAGAAGAGGAGGAGGAGGAGGAGGAGGAGGAAGAGATCTTCTTCATTTCCAGCATTGTGAAAGGTCCTGGCACGAGACGCCAACCCACATGCACTGTTAACATCGATGACGTCCCCACCCCCATTCTCATAGATACTGGGGCTTCGGTCTGTGTGCTGGCCACCAAACATTATGAAGCCCTGCCAGGCCCACCGGAGCTGTCAGCGTCCACGGCGCGAATATATGCCTTCGGAGGGGAAACACCTCTACCCATCCAAGGGGTGTTTGTAGCCCCGGTTTCTCATGGACAGAACACTATCAAAGTGAGGTTCTTTGTCACCAGCGTCAGCCCACATTCACTGTTGAGCTGTGCGGCATCAGAAGCACTCGACATCGTCCACTTCTCGTTTGGAGTATACCATGCCGATCTGAAAAGCATGCTACACAGATTTGAAACTCTCTTCAAGGGCATTGGAAAGCTGAAAGCAGAGCCCATACGCTTACATATCGACAAGTCCGTGAGGCCGACGGCCCTCAAACATCGCCGGATTCCTTTCCACTTGAGAGCCCAAGTGGAGGAGGAATTGCAGCAGCTGGTCGACCGGGACATCATTGAAAGAGTGGAAGGCCCCACCCCTTGGGTTTCGCCCATCGTAGTGGCCCCAAAGCCGAAGCAACCGGGGGCAGTACGCATTTGCGTGGACATGAGACTCCCAAATGCCGCCATCAAAAGGGAGCGTCACCTCACACCCACTCTAGACTACATCGTCGGAGAACTCCAAGGTGCCAAAGTCTTCTCTAAACTGGACCTCAGGTCTGGGTATCACCAGCTAGAGTTACACCCCGAGTCGAGGTACATTACGACATTCACTACTCACGAGGGGCTGTACCAGTACAAGAGACTAAATTTCGGAATATCGTCCGCAGCGGAGGTTTTCCAAAACGCCATCAGAGGAGCCCTGTCCGGACTGAAAGGAGTCATAAACATGTCCGACGACATCTTAGTCTTTGCCAGGTCGGAAATTGAACATCTGAAACGGCTAGAGAACGCTTGAGAGGCTACAGGCGGTGGGTTTAACCCTGCACCAAGAAAAGTGCGAATTCCTAAGACCGACTAGAATTCTTTGGTTTCACCTTCCATGCTGGAGGCATATCCCCGGACCCTGGGAAAGTGAAGGACATTAGAGATGCACCTCCACCCACATCACCGGCAGAAGTTCGGAGCTTCTTAGGGATGGTCAACTACTGCGGCCGTTTTATCAAGGACTTAGCCTCTCTGTCGGAACCTCTGAGGGCACTCACCAGGAACGACGTAGCCTGGCAGTGGACTGAGAATGAACAACGATCCTTCAAGGCCATCAAAGAAGCCCTGTCAGAGCAGGAAACAATGGCCTATTTCAATCCCAGCCGGGAATCGGAGATTGTGGTCGATGCCAGCCCGGTGGGACTGGGGGCAGTCCTCATGCAGGCAGACGAACTAGGGGCCATGAGGCCTATAGCATATGCCAGCAAAGCCCTCACCGACACGGAGAGGAGATATTCCCAGATAGAAAGGGAAGCCCTCGCCATCCTGTGGGGGTGCAAACACTTCAGAATCTACATCCTCGGCAAACCTGTCGTCGTGTTAACGGACCATAAACCCCTGATTCCTATTCTGTCAGGAACATCTTCCATGCCGCCACCCTGCATCGAGAGATGGATGCTATCCCTCATGGAATACAGCGTCAAGCTAGTATACCGCCCAGGTACACACAACCCAGCCGACTATCTCTCTCGTCATCCAGGCACGAGGGATACCCAGAGTCCTGCGGAGATGACGGACACTGGGGACGCCGTACACCTCGTCATTGAGTCGGCCCTGCCCGTGGCCTTATCGAGACAGGACATTGCGGACGACTCGAACTCCGACGAGGCGTTCCTGAGGGTGAAAAGGGCGGTGGCCACAGGAGAGTGGCGGGACGTCCTTTTGAACAACGCCAGGAGGAACCCGGAGGTGCAAAGGGACCTTCAACTGCTGTGGAAAGCTCGACACGAGCTCTCGGTGTCCACGGACGGTCTGTTGCTGCGAGGGCACCAGATCGTGATACCCAGGTCATTGGTCATGAGAGTCCTCCAGTTGGCCCACACTGGGCACCAAGGCATGGCCAAGATGAAAGCACGCCTCAGGCTGAAGGTCTGGTTCCCCGATCTGGAGCACAGGGTGGGCGAGTTCGTGAGGACCTGCATTCCCTGCCAAGCCACGAGTCCTGTGGAAAGGGGCCCACCCATCCGGGCCATGGAGCGGAGTGACGTACCATGGGGAACGGTGCATGCAGACTTCGGCTCGACCGGAAGGGGCCTATATTTCCTGGTGAGGGGCCTATATTTCCTGGTGGTCACGGACCAGTGGTCGAGGTATCCGGAGGTGGAGCTCGTGGAATCCACCGCCAGTGATCACACCATCCTGGCAATGGACAAAATTTTCGCCACCCATGGGTTCCCCTTCGAGATCTGCTCAGACAACGGAGCACCGTTCCAAGGGCAGCGGTTTGCTAGGTACTGCGAAGAACGAGGCATAAAGCACCAGAAGGTAACCCCGCTATGGCCAAGGGCCAATGGAGAGGTTGAGCAATTCATGCGGACACTGAACAAGATTTTTCGAATTTCTGTCAATGGAGGGGAGGACCTACGACACAATCTAATTGACTTTCTTCGTGAATACCGGTCCACCCCACATCGATCCACCGGAATCGCACCCGCTGAGGCGCTGTTCAGGCGAATACCCAGAGGGCTGATACCCGAAGCGGGAGACAGACACCCAGGCGTGATTGATAGCGCACGGGTGACAGCAGAAAGAGCAGCGAGAAACGAGAACGAAACAACAAGGCGGAGGCTGCCAGAAAGAGAGATCGGTAGGAGACACCGTCCTAGTCCGGAACAGGAAGCCAGAGGGAAAACTCTCGATGACTTACGAAACCCAACCAATGGGAGTTACTCATGTCAAAGGGTCAATGGTCACAGCTGCGAATGCGCGGGGTACCGTAACCAGAAACGGATCTTTCTTCAAGCGCATAGGACCTGTGGCGGCGGAAGAAGAAACCAATCCGGACCAAGAACAAGCAGCAGAGGCGCCGCGTGGAGGCGGTGAACCGCCAGAGGACCCCGGGGGACCAGAGGACCCCGAGGGAGGTTCGCCAGGTACCCGCGCAGGAAAGGACGTCGCCCACCGAAAGATTCCAGGATTTCATCATGGACTCGGCAGCATGAGTAACCAGCCCTGTTAAGTACAGTTTGATTTGAGTCACGTTGGCTCCCCTGTTTAATGTGTTTGTTGTTTGGGGGGAAAAGGAGGGATGTTGTGTACGTGGTACACGAAGTGCGCATGCGCGGCCCGCCGGGCCGGCGCATGCGCGCTGGGTTAATAAAGGCGGTGCCCGGGCAGTTTGCGCCGGAGCACCGGAACACAGACGTCTCCGGCGTGCGTTCTTGCGCGCCCGCCCGTGCGTGCTGGTACTCGGACCCTGGGGAGCCCGCACGCCATCACTGGGCTTCCCAGGTCACAACAGGCTGCCTACAAAAAGTAGAAATATTGCATGGAACTTAAAATGGACGCCATATAGAGCACCAGCTTCCATTCCCATGCTGGCTGCCTTTTTTTTTTTTTTTTTTTTCTTCCTTTTTCTGAACAAAATAATTGGCCGGGCACTAACCATACCCCATTGTTTGTTCTCTCCAAACAGTACCATCGCACACTGGGGCAGAGCCATGGGCTGCTAATAGCAATGCTCCCTTTTAGTGGCCAATATCGGCTCTGGGGACCATGTTAATGCCCTTGCTTCACTCTGGCTTGTAACTTGGGCCGTGCGATATTAGCGGCTGGTGAAGCCCGCTGCATTGGGCGTTTTTATTTCCGTGGAACATGGACTCTACTTCTTCTTTGAAGGTGGGCATTAACTACTGAGAAAGGCCTGATGTCACAACTGAGCCCTGTGATGTAATAATGCTCCATCGGCGAACTATAATTTGACCCTGAAAGTCCCTGCTTAGCTTTCCTAAAGGTACAATGTATGATTTCAGAGTCCACGATCTTTACACTAACCCGGCCTAGCTAGTACATTAGACAGAAACGCGTCATGTAGACCAGGCCAGTAGGCGTTTGCGTCTCTGAGCATTTTCTAAAAGCTTTCTACATTCTAAACCTTGGAATGAATTGCCTTTTGTTATGCGCCCTTGCCTTTGGATTGGCAGGCATAAGTAGGCTGGTGGCATAGCCAGCTCGTGATGGAGCCCTTTTAGAATGTTCGTGGATGCTACACCAGAGCCTGCACTCCATTCGTGGAATGGATGTTCCTGAATGATGTGTTAGAAAATGCACTCGTCTGATTGTTCAGTTAGAATTGGGGTCGGGCACAATCTGTCATAAAGGCCCGTTGTTGTAATGAAGCTACTACACGCGCCCCTCGCAGTCTAACTCTAGACCTAGTGTGTTGCTTTGCGCCTTTCAGGAGACTCCGTATGTCGCTCCACACTACCTGTAAACTAGCATTTCCAGGACATTAGGTGAGCAGTTTATTTCAGCTTTTTTTTAACTGAAGCCAGCAGAATGAGTATGCTTCTCCCAGCCAGTATATTCTAACCCTATTAATTAAGCCAAAACCCTAGAGACGAGCAGCTTTTCTGGGCTGTAAATCCTGGCCGCTTGGTCTTTAAATGAGCTCCCCAGCACCTTTACAGACCCTTTTTTTTTGGGGGGGGGAGGAGAAGTGGGAATGTAGCTTATTACCCCAGGATACCAATAAGCCACTTTTGCCCAACCAAACCACAAACCTTTCAGAAGCCCAGTCCCCATGCGAACTTCATTTCCCAGGAGTCAAATGGATTTTTCCAAAGAATCCTGACAACCACACAGAGGCCTCCAACTGAGGCCTTGCCACTAGCCATCAGCAAGTGGTAACTTACTCCCGATGAGGAAGAAATGGTTTGTTGTGTGCATGTGAAAACGGAGGGATCAAGTGACTTTTTAGTACCCTGCAACTTTAAATGTGTACACCTGATACAACTAGCGCCTTTTTTTCTGTCTATCATCCTCCATCAGATTCCTCATCTGTTGTGTAGCCTGGATGCAGAAAAGTTTTCTTAGCCAATGGGAGATGCTTTACAACACCACAACGACTTCATCAAAGTTTGTCACCGCTTCTTCTGCCGGAATTGACATTCCTGCCAAATAAGTGGAGCTATACCAGCCTTATGAAGGCAGTTCCTTTTTTCTGCTTGCACAGGCATTCATTGAAACAGCCGCTCTATTTTCCTTCTCTTCCCTTTTGAGATTAACCCCCCTGCGAAAGTCTCTGGTTTGAAGTCTTTTCGGATCCGCTGCGGCTCAGAGCTTGGGTCCGGACTATGACACTGATAACGGCAGCTCATGCCAGTCCATGCACAGCAAGGCGGTCATAGTGTATGTATGTGGCCAATGTTTTACCATACTGAACCAATCCTCTTTCACATCCTACCCCCATCAGCTTGTAGTATGTTTATGCCTTCATGTTGCCTTTTCTTCTCCTAAAGCACTTGAAGGTTTTTTTCAAATGTGGTGGTACATTTTCTGTGAATTTCTTAATTATTTTGTGGCTGAAGGCACGGTGCCAAAACACAGGGTAGCCCAGAGCTCCGCTCCGTCTGCTGACCCCATAAAAGAACTTACCGCATGAAAAGAGCTCCGCTCCGTCTGCTGACCCCATAAAAGAACTTACCGCATGAAAGATGATTTTTTTTAAAAGAAGACAGAAGTGCAGGGAACATTTTCCCCAAAACCTCCAACGGGATTCGAACCAAAGTGCTGCAGGTTAAACGCAGGTTTGGAAAAAAGGGGAGCCGGAACTTATTTAGGTTCTGCTTGTAGCCTAGAAGAGCCTGGCAGCAGCTACCAGGCGATACTTTTGGCTGCCCAGGCCAACTGATGCCAAAGAAATAAAACCATGTGCACAGGGGACAAACTAAGCGACGCATAAACCCTCGGTAGATCTGTAGGACATTCAAAGCAGTGAGGGGTCCTTAATAATGGATACAATTCTAGGTTTGCATCTTCTGTGGCAGCTGAACTTGCAGAATGCTATGCATTAGGCCCTTGTTCCCCGGTGGTAGCTCCTGCTTGCTGGTTAATGCTGGATACCTCAGAGCTGCGTTTAGCTCCTGCTTATCCAGTCTTAGTTTCGATCCCCACACTGTCTCTAACCCATGAGCTATGCAGCCAGTTTAGTGATTGGGGACCTTTCTACCTGACCGAGGTTGTTGGCAGCACTGAATACATGGAATGGGGCAGACAAATATTGCATTCGTCTATGCGACAGCACTAACCTCGAGCTTGGTGGTGGGTCTGGGGGGCGAGGACGAGAGGGGCTGAAGCCTGAAAAAAGTGGATGAGAGAGTTGGCCAAGAAAAACATATTGTTTTAGCCTTTGGAATGCTGACTAGACTGTGCTTTTTGTAGGACAATGTGCACACCTTTTTTGTGGCACTGGCCATTTTTGACTAACTGCGTAACTTTCCCAGCCTGTGTCAAACAGTGACCTATTCACACTGCCTCGTCTGCACTCGATATTTATATATAAGAGGAAGGCTCGATGGGGCAGATGGTGGCAATCAGAAGCTGTCCCGAAACAGGTGAGAAGAAATCAGCTAGCCCCGGCTTTACGGCTCACTTCATATTCCGTTCTGGCACTTTGCTGCCTACATTTCTAACGTGAACAGACTATGCAAATTGAACAAGAATGCTAAATGACTTGTGTTCAAAGAAGCCAGGACTGCAGCAAATGACCTGCAAACTAATCAGTGAAGTGCTCCATTGTCTCCTTCTCTCTAGTGACAGTTGCCCCTGTCCACATCTTCTAACAACTGAAAAATGTTCAACTTTATTTGTTTTCTTTGCTCTGCATTTTACTACTTTTTTTAATTTGTGCAGAACAGGCAATGGATTGCTCTGTTTTGATTTGTAAGAAAGGTGAGCACCGTACACCGGTGTTCACAAAAGGCCACCTTACACCCACATCTAATAAGGGTGCAGTGTTTCTTCTCAACAAAAAACGTAGATGAAAGAAATGGCTTTTAGCACAATACCTTGGTACCCAACCGGGTGGCAAGTTTATTTTTTTTGTTGAAGTGTGTGTAAGTGCAGAGCAAAGAAAACAAAATTGAAAAATGTTCATTTGCGAAGCAAATTGCACACAGTTTTATAAAGTGCGATCTTGAAAAACTAATGGCGACTAGACATAGACCTTGGCTAGAATCTCCTTCCTTTCCGCTCGCCCTAGAGAAGCGAACCATCTGCGCTGACTAGCGATAGAACATTCACAAGGGCTTAGTTAGTTTGTTGGAGGACAAGTTAGACTTAGGCTGCACATTTGGTAGGAATTGTTTGAAATAACTTCAGAATTACAAACCTGTGATATTTTGTGTCTGATCCATTGACTCTGGCTCCCCCACCTCTTATTGTGGCGCGCCTGCTGTGGTGGCACAACGCATAGTGATGGGTATAGTAGCTAATAGCCAGTTTGCTTACAGCTGGATCGCTGTAGCCTTTGCCTCTGCACTTATGAAACATGTCATAAGGATGGGTTGCACGCGGTGTATTTGGCCTTTGGACGCGTTCCCTGGTGCAGTGCAAGGCATTTGTTCTGAATTATAGCACCCGATGACACCGCCAGGCAGTGCTTCTTTTGGAATACGCCGGTGGCCCTGCTGCTAATTTTGGGCCACGTTAATTTAGTTGCACATTTGGTCTCCACACAGAAGTGGATCGCACTTGGCTATACACTGATGGGGATTTAATTACAGCCGTTTGCAGAGTTAAGCGTCCGTCGATGACTGCATTCAGCGAAATCTTATATCCAGTCCGGCTGCTCGGGGCCAGTCACAACAGTGGCCCTCCCAGCTCAGCCCCGACCCGGCGGGCAGACGAGACATGCAGCTGTCGGCCGTCCTTTCCCTCGAGGCCTCTGATCCCTACGCACAGGGGGGCGCTGCAAGAGGACGCGCAATTTCAGATTGAAACCAGAGTTTTGCTTTGAAGCATTACAAATATTGGATAACTATGCGTCTAATGTTCGTGTCATGAGTTTAGTGTTGCCAGGAACACAGTCTGTGAACACGAAACAGGTATGCATCGTGTGCTTGTGGTGGTTGGCACCCTAACTGGCCCGAATTGTGGCTTGTGGGGCCAGCCGGCTTCAGAGAGGAAGGAGCATGTTCTTATATAAAATAGGAGTGCATCCTCAAAGAGCTGGAGCCACATGCATCATGAACATCGTCAACAAAAAAAGGGCACACAGACACCAGTGTTCCAAATTAAGTTAGCACGTGTCAGTTCTTTAAACTGCACCCTACGTTCGCCCCACATTAATGATACATGATAATTGGAAAAATACAATCAATTTAATATTATAAACGGGTCCAGTCCTAAAAAATATAAAAGTGGGGGAACTCATTAACATGCCAGTTGAATGGCGTTACAAGAAATTAACATATCAAGGTGCCCTCTGAAAACATTGGGGGCACCTGCGTGTACCCCTCGACTTTAGGGCAGATTATAAACCTATTATACATTTGACAGTAGTGGATTGCATTCCTGTCTTGTGGTTTGTGTGGCTGGGCCGCAGGCACTGAGCAAGGGTCACTACAGCTCAAGACTTTTCATGTGATGTGAAGTCCTTCCGGTTTCTCCTCTTCCCTATTGCCTTGCAGTTGGACTTTCAGAAGAAGCCCATGCGGCTAGGAGTCTGCTTGCACATCCCTGTATCCTTACTTTGTAAGGAAGCGGGAGCGCAAATTTACCAGCCACACTCCTACATTTGATAAAAGGTAGTTTTATTTAAGGTAGGTTTGCCTTCCATACATTTTTACCTCTTGCCCTGGTATTAGACATACTCCAAGATGCCTTGAAACCAACCCCTTTCCCGCCCGCCCTTTCTCGTCTACAATTAACCATGTACTTTTAACTTCAGCACTATTTGTCTTCTCCAGCCGCTGCACCTGAAAGTTCCTTTCCGCTTTCCCTTGCCCGTTCTCATATTACTTTTCTGCCTGGCCTTTTTTTTTTTTTTTTTGGTTTACCTTCGTTTCCTACATGAATGCCCCTGGATAAGGTATACCTGTTCACCCCCTCCCCCCTCAACCTCACCTCCCACCAGAAGCATAATAACAACCAAATACACAGGTGGTATAGCTCAGTGGCAACCCCCTTGTCTTGGAAGCAAGATGACGCAGAGCTATAGCTTCGAATCCCGGGTCTGCGCTTAGAAACCTCGTCGGTATTAAGCACGTTATAAAAATATATATATGTGTGTGTGTGTGTGTGTGTGTGTGTGTGTGTGTGTGTGTGTATATATATATTAAAACCTTACCATTTGTACATTTTCAGCACTCGGAAACCCCCTTTCCATATGGTGTTCCTATGCCCCCCATCCATTCCTTTACTCAATTCCCCCCACCCTCTCTCCAGCACCTTCATGGGCTCTGTCTCTGTCCCCAGGAATATGGGCAAAAATATGTGGGTCTCCTAAAGCCTATCACTTAATGTTTGCTAGGCCCATGCCCGTTTTCCCGCAGAAACTCGGACCGTTTCACACCCACTGTTTACTTCAGCTGGTTTTTTCGCACCCCTCCAGAGCCTTCTGGTCGACCATTGCATTCAGACAACCCACAATGGCTAGCCATATCTTTCTAATTGCCCCCAAGTCTTTTTATACATTTTCGTTTTAAATCAATTTGATAACCTCCTAAAATCTGCCATTGTCCTGGGCAACAACTGGCTCCACCTCATACTTGATCCACATCACCTCTGCAACTCCCTCTTAGCATCCCAGCTGTCTCCCGGAAGTCTGTTAGGCGTGGTTCCGCAACCATTGAACAGTCCAATGGCTGCAAAGCCATCTCTCTTGCTTCTGCGGCAATGGATCCTGCATCACTCCTAAAATAAACAACCATCAACCAAATGTAGCATGCAAGAAACTTCAAACAACTGGACGCGCACAACTCCTATATCGCTCAGATTTCCACCTTCCCAACCTGTGCACATGCCAGGTGTAAGACCAAACCCAATGGCCTCTGACACGGCATCCGTGCAGAATGAATGATTGCCAACTTGTCATGCGTTCTGATGGGGAGGACGTTTGTGGGGTGTATCAATTCATTCAAACATAATCTCCTCCCAATGTCCCCCTGCAATTATCAACCCCAACTGGCAAGTCGTTTGAGTGATCGGACCTAAGGAGACAGCTCTGCCCTGCTCAGCAATTTCCTTCTCAACTACTGCAACACCCAAATGAGCAGCAAAAGGCCAGTCCATACAATCTCCGGTTGCACCAGAATCTAGTACACGAGGGACCCCACATCTCAAGTTACCATTCCAGTGCAAGGATGGGTTCAGCGTTGTGTGGCACAGATGTCTGGATTGTATTTGCCACCAATTGACCCCTTCCTGTTGGAGTGGGAAATCTTCGAGGTGCTCAAGGCCATCTTCCTACAAAGTGGTTACTATCGTCACAATACAGAGATTTTCTTTCCGCCTCCTCCCCTTCTCCTTGGTAAGGGCTGATAAAAACTGACTTTCCCGCCCATCTCCTTAGGCCCGGGCTCCACCTTTGGGATACCCACTTCTCACTCAGTTTCTGTTCTCAGGGGGAAAAAAAAAACCTTCTTTGCTCCGAACTTCTTTCAGATAACCTTGCGTCCATCTGCAATACCAGGGTTATTTCCTCACAAGAAGGTGGCCTCTCCCCTATTGCTGTCAGCGCATCTTTTAACTCTTCTCGTAACCCACTATACAAAAGAGAGGATCTTTTCTCCTCTGGCCACCCACTCTCCAGGACCAATGCTCTAAACTATGTAATGTACGTAGTCCAATCACTACTACCCTGTTTCAGTTCTAGTGACTCACTATCTACACTTTGGGTCAGAGTACGACTATCAAATACTTGATTAACCTCCGCTTTGAATAAGGTCCAATTCTACAACTCCAATGCTCCTCCTGTCACCAAAGGAACAGGCCAGGCTGTTGCCTTCCCTGACAAATAAGAAATGAAGGCGGCCATTTCCGAGGCCTCATTTGGAAAGCACTCTGGCCTACACATGTAGAGTAATTTACACTGCATTAAAAATGCCCTAAACCTTCGTTGATCACCTGAGAAGCGCTCAGGTGGTGCCAGAGGTGTTGTCGCTAAATAACTGCCCTGAGAAATACTAACTCTTCTCCCCTGTCCTTACCAGACCCTACAAACTCCAGCTCTCGATACAACACTGGCCACTCCCCTCCAGAACTCCAACCCGAACTACTTGGTTTTTTCTTCTCAACCCTTCCTTTACCTGCCTGACGACTTAATTCTTCCATCTTTGCATTCAATTTTAAGACCCCTTCCTAGAGTCCTTCATTTCTTCTCTCGTCTCCATTACCATCTTTCCCAGGGTACCCAGTATTAAGTCTGACTCGGACTCCATCCCTACCCAGGAAGCTCTTAATAACGTGGGCCTTTTATTCTATCAGGTCCCAGCTCTCAAACCCCGCAGGAGCAGACGATGAGTCCACTAGACCCCTTAATCCGGTCCTCTCAGCAATCTTTAGATTACAACTGCTGGGGTGACCAGGCCAGGGGGAAGGTGGAAGTTGATAAAAGAAAAAGGAGCCGGTCCCTGTCGATAATTTCAGACTCCAGAACTTCGTGCCTTCAGGAACCTGCAAAGTGAATACATCTTGGGTTACTTGACTCTGCCACATAAACACTCCTTTAAATATTCATTACCAACTTCCCTTTATTACCCGACTACCTCCACCCCAAGCAGGAGGTAATTCTCAAGAACATTGCACAATGCTTTCTGAGAACAGTTTAAAAAAAAAAAACTTAACATTGACGCTGTCCTCAAAACCCCTTTGCTGCTAAAGTCTTAAATGCTTCAGTCTCTCGTAACCAGAAATAATTCTTTTTAAAACTCCTTCAATGGTGATGTGAACCTATGGTTCCAATATTCTTTTGTTGTCTAAAAGTTTTGATAAGTCTGTTAACTTTGAACACCAGCTCCTTTACTGGTGAAGAGAACTTATAATTCTGAAATATTCTTGCGTCTTCCAGGAGTTTAACCATGTTATACCGTTAGTTTACACACTAAATGTGCAGTACCCCCGAGCACCTACCTGCTCTCCACAATAGAACGAAACCTTCATTCCTCCTTGCTTTCTAATACACTTGCGCAACATATATTTTCCATTGGGTCCGCACCATACACATTTGGAGCAGCTTACCTCTGCTTTCTGCGGTCTCCCATCCACCGGACCCTTGGACTCGATGCGCACTCCCTTAGCGCTTTCGGGGGACTGCGCAGCCCTATACTCCTGCTTCCGAGAACGGTTTCCTCTGATGCGCGCATCCAATGCACAAGCACATTCCCAGGTCCTCTCCTCAGACCCTCTGCAACGGACCCTCGGGCTCGAGCTTTGTCTTTTCAATACTTGTCGTTTCATGATTAACTCGTTAAGCGAGCGGGTCGCCTCTAATGTAACTAAAATGTAACTTTAAACAAATTATGTTTTGGAAATGTAGTTGGTAAATAATGACAGAGCTCAGTCTCTTATCAAACGTTTTCCACAATAGGAGATGAAATCCTCTACTGTTCTTAATGTGACCTTAATGAAATGAAATTCTTCAGATTACTACAGCACTTATGAGTTCAGGTGCTAGTTCCCTCTGGCAGTAGGATTTCCTCTGTGACTTCAGTTTCCTTCAAATTCCCTCCATTTCTCTCAAAAATGCCATTGGAACTTTGATTTGTGAGACCTTACTTGCTCTTGACAGGAATGAAAGACTACCTCACAATCACCACAGAGCCAATCACTGCTGCTCTTTGTGCCCACCATTTTGAGTTGAGACTACTCCAGTATCCTGAAAGGCAATGTTAAGGAAAAAATGTATTTGTCCCAAGATAACCTTACTTAGCAATAGACGTTAACTCTGTCACCGTTCCTGCGCGAAACGCAAAACCTCCATACCCGAAACTTCCTTCTAGCGTATGACCTTAATGGAAACCTGACAGATCTTCAATAACTGATCTTTTAATCTGCTGCTTGCATTTTATATTGTCCTTATATTTCCTCTCAACCCGTTGATTTGGGTTAATTTCATCTTGCGCATGCTTTGACATTCATTCGGCATCTATTTTGGTTTCTCCACAGTCCTCAGGAGTGCACCGGTTCGAGTGCTCTTCCCTTCTCACTCACCGGTCCCTGGCGTCTCCTCCAGGCAGCTGTGGTTTCGGCTCCGCCGACACACTTTCCTGTGACCACGAGGCCCATTCACACTTCACCCTCTCTTAGTTTCTCACTTTTTCGCAGCAGACCCTTGTCAGTGACTCTGCGGCTGCCGAACCTCAGGCCAGTTAGACTCCCGTACATGTGGTGTTCTCGCGGCCCGCCCATCCCTTGGCTCCACAGTTTCTTGGGATAGTCTGCTGGCATCCCGGCCCTCCTGCAGGACTCACCACGGCTGCATCCTGGCATGCAAGATTCTCCCTCCAGGCCTCCACTCGATCGGCCCGGCTCTCTCCTGCTGCTCACCCTTTTTGCTGGACTCATTTTTATACACCTGCAACCACTTGACAGGTTGCAGGTGTGAGTCCATTATTGTAATTGCCTGTTCGTAATTAGTGGAACACTTGGGACATGCCTGACCTTTAAAACACTCTACAGGCCTCTTCCTCGTCTTAGTACTAGAGACTGCCCCGGGTTCCACAGTGCAGAGAAGGTTTGTTCCTTTCCTCCTAGAGGTGTCCATAGGCCCTGTTGTCGCTTTTCTGATTGTTCCTTGTTGTTTCTGGTCCCTGTGTCTCTTCCAGGCTGGTAAATCCTTTCTTCTTTCTCGTTGCTTGCATCCGACTCGTGAGCTCTGCTACAGATCACTGGTGTATAAAAATAAATCTACCTGATCATTTTATGGGTTGAAATGTTAAGTTTCCACGTTTTATTGCAATACCAGTGAATGATATCTAGGAAAAGATTGGGGGGGGGGGATTCCTTCAGTAAATGTCCCCCACGCGCCCCTCCCTTGCCTTCCTAATTTTTGTCCAAATCACATAATAATGAGGCCAACCATACACGGGAACAAGTTGTTTTAAACAGCTTATAAAAACAAATTGCTGGAAAGTGTGTAATTACCGGGAGAGCGCCGACTTGAGTAATGAAGTAATTGTTTTCCTCCCCGCTGCAGAAGGTTCCCGCGCTGTGGGCCGCGTGCTGGTGTGGACGTCCATGACAATAACTTAATCGAAATAATTTCCATCTCGCGCTGTGCTCCCCCAGCTCCTGCCTGCACCTCTGCGTTGGCACAAACTCATCCGCTTCCGACAGTTGTTGGGAGTGATCTAGATTTTGTGTGGCAAGGATGGAAATTGAGACTGGCATGTGCCATCAGAGCATTTGGCACTCCATCGCCAGTCTTGATTGCGGATCGAACTTGGTTCACAGTCCTAGACCAAACGGGTGTCCTGAGCCGGTGTGCGTAGGATCGGTCCCACGCTGCACCTTCCTGATGATGCCCAATGCAGCCGAGACACGTATAAGGATTCTTGTGCTATTATGCAGCAGTTTGACTGGCATGCCCCTTTTGGGACAAGACCAGGATCATTTTGCGGATGTTTTTTTTTTTTTCCCTTTTTGCAATGCGTCTGATGAGATAAAATGGAAACCTGAGTAGAACAATTGCTAGTGGTTGTGATGAATTCATAACTTTCCACCCAGAACTTATTATACATTTTTAAAAAAAATGTGTTTTTAATTGCTAGATCACCAGAGTTCAGTCACCAGTGATGTGTATGGCATTATTGGCAAAGCACAACAGAGTGCTGGCCCAATTCCGAAGCAATGGCATCGGGAGGCTGAACATATGCAGTCACCATAGCATATCCATGACAAATGGGAGACCGAACACAACAGAGTAGAGTGTTATGGTAACCTACGTATGGCAGACCGAGCATATAGGGGGCACCCACATGTGCTGTCCCCATAATGTGCTGGTGGCGACTAAAAGGCAATTCGTGCCTGTGAGCTGTTGTTGGAATAGGACTTTATGGAGTTATGAGACGGAGTAGGTCCATGCAACACAAAGCAGTCAAGGTGTTGTGAAAGGGCACGCTAAAGCAGGTCATGAGGGCCACGATGATCGTACAGTACTGATCCCATGCCCGATGCATCCAACAAGTGTGCCTTTACTTCCATACGCAGAGTACCGGGAGTGAGGTGAGTAACGCTGAATGTTGCAGATGTAGGTACCACACTAAAAGGCGGATTCCCAACCGAGACAGAATGTTGTGTATAGTGCCTTTCACCATTGGTATGGTCTCAACGCGCTGTAGGTTCAATGCCCTTGAGGACCAGAGTTTAGGTCAGTGGAGATGGAGCAGCAAATAGTGCCTGTGTGCACTCTTTGCGTGCAGCTAGACCGGATTTCCGTGGTGGCTACCTGCATTTTAAGGCTAGCCGTAGTGTGCATGGTATGTGATCGAGGTAGTATGTGTGCAGCAAGGCCGAATTGTCATGAGGGTAGCTGCATTCTAGCGTAGGTGGTGCTGGTATGTGAGATTGTGTGTGCAGCAAGGCCGAATTGTCATGATGGTACTTACGTACTTACCAAGTCCCTTTTCGATTATTTGGATCATCTTGGTATCACCTACACTAATTACGCAGATGATACCCAGATCCTCCTTCCGCTTTCTGGAGATTATGAAAAGGATTTGGCCTTGCTAAATAGGGTATACATCATCATCCAGGCATGGATGGCCACTTATGGACTATGCCTGAATGATGAGAAAACGGAGCTTATCATCCTGGGTACTACGTCCAGTTTAAAGAAACTTAGCCCCGCCTACAATTCCTTCATGATAGATGGGAACAATATCAAAGTTGGACAAGAGGTCAAAACATTGGGTCTCTACCTGGACTCTAACCTTTGCTTCAAAAGACAACTGAGTTCCCTGGCATCCTCAACTGCATACACGTGCAAATTAATCCGCTCAGCTAAACCATTTCTGTCAGACACTAGCTCCCTCGCACTCGCCAGAGCCCTTATACTTTCCCGCCTTGATTACTGCAACGCCCTTTACCTGGGAACCTCCAAGGTTACCACCAACAAGCTACAAACTTTACAGAATAATGCCCTGAGAGCAGCCCTAGGCATCCCCAGAAGAGAGCACATCTCAGGACTCGGCCAACAGAACAACTGGCTATCCACTAGAGACAAAATCCTCCTAAAAACGGCATCTCTAACTCACAAATCTCTTAACAATGCCGCCCCGATCTATTTGATCAACAGGTTCCATAGACAAGCACTCTCGAGAACCCTCAGCACTGCATACAAAGTCTGCCTCTCTGTCCCTAATTTCAAACTTGCCACCATAGGAGGTAACAGTTTTCCAGTAAAAGCAGCCAAAATGTGGAACTCCTTGCCTCCCAACCTTAGAGCAGACATGCCCTATTTGAAATTCCGATCCATGCTAGTTTCATGGATGAAAACGAGGGACCACCAAGATAGCTAGGTGCCAAGGCTATCACTCTTGCTACCCGCACACTGTGTAACCCGTGCGCCCACTTTGTACTCGTGTTTATATTGTATATATTGCCTGTTCTCCCCATATTGCTCTGTATATACTTTTATTGCTAACATGTACACTTTAAATTTGTAACCAAGCTTCGAATATTCTTGTAAATGCTGCGCCTTGATACCCCCGGGTACATCTGCGCATTATAATAAAACAAACAAACAAAACAACCGTGGAAAATACACATAGATTTGAGGGTTTATAGTGATATTTTCGAAACCCATATTTTCGAATGCCATTTTCTCGACACCAAATTTGCCGAAATGTTTTTTTTATTTTTAAAATGGGGGGGGGGGTTCCCCCAAACCCCTGTTTCTTTTTTTATTTACACTTTTTTTTACTAACAAAACCCAGAAAAAAAAATAAACATTTCGCCAAAATGTTTTCGACATAATAGTAATTCGAAAATATGACCGGATACCAGATTTGAGAACACTGCAGCGGCAGAGTGTACCTAGATTTGAACCACAAAGCAGTGGAAATGCACCCAGAATTGAGACACACAGCAGTGGGAGAGTGCATCTTGATTCAAACTCGCACCAGTGGAAAATGCACCCAGGTTTGCACGCACAGCAGCAGAAAAAATGCACCTAGATGTGAAACAGACTGTAGTGGGAGAATGCACCCAGATTTGAGACGCAGAACAGTGCAAAAATGCACCTAGATTTCAGACATACAGTAGTTGAAAATGCACCCAGATTTGAACCCCACACACCATCAACAGTGTAATGAAACCCCCCCCCCCAGATTCAGACCATGTGCAGCCTTTGACACTGTTCCCAAAGCCAGGGAGGTAGACGGGGCTTCACCTTCCAATAACGCAAACCCCACTTGGCAGACTTTTCAGCAATTCTACCCAACCCGGTTCCAAACATGTAGATGAAACATCTTGGAACCCCCAAATGTGGCCCCAATGTATGTGTATTGTTCTATTTCATTTTTTAATGTACCCACAGCCCTTGCCTATAGCCTCAATTTAGTTCAGACCCTTATTTTTCGTTGTTGAAAGAAATTCATGGTGGTGTTTCTACCAGCATGTGTCTCTCTTCTCCTCTCCTCCCCAACACATGCCATTAAAGAGGACTGCAGCAGTAACTGTGTTCTATAAATTCTGCCTGGTGTGCTCGAGTCTTTACCACCTGCTTCTATCCCAGATCCAGAGGCTCTAGTCTCCGTTTTTTTTATTGCCATGCAGCTGATCGTCAACATTATTCCCAAAGCGGCGCAGTTACTGTGGTACCATGACAACAAGGGCCCTTTTCTGTTTTTCTAAAGCAATCGAGCAGTGAGTGTTCTTTCAAGGCTGGTCCCTTTTCCTGGGTCCAAGGATGTTCTCTTCATCTTTCAGGCTGCTTTTTGAAGATTGTTTTCTTTCTCTTGTTTGTTGGTTGGGTCCTCTCGTACTCTGTGTTATTTCCTTTGCCTGTGAACTGCTTGCATTTAATCCATGCGCTCGTCATCGCTGCTGCCCTCCCTTTGTCTGCTGATTAGATCATTGTGCTCTGGGTGTTCATTTGTCGCCAGTGCTGAAAATGGACAAGATGTACTTTACTAAACGACCCTCCCACCCTTTTGTGGGTTGGGAGAGGTCAAAGCTAGGTGGGAACTGAATCGGGTGCAGCTGTGGTGGCACCTGCTGGAGCAACTGGGACTTGGTGATTTGCATAAAAGGAAAGGGCATTTGGGGACATGGCCACAAAATGTATTTGAAATGGGTCTGAGATTGTGATTCAAGTATAAAGCTCCTCTGAGTATGTCATGCAAACTAGGCTCACTGGTATTATAGTTTGTCGCACCGCGCACCCTAACGGAAACCATTCTGTGAACCACAAAACATGTATGCCCAATTGGACGGTTCTCGTTCATGGATTTCAGGCTGGGCCTGTTCACATGAGCGGACGACCTAATGTCCCTAAATGCAGAGCTGGTACATCAATCCCCCCGTCCGTCCGTCCGTCCGTCCGTCCTTGCATTCTGCAAGTCTCTTGCAATGTGTCCCCAGTAGAGACCTCTTTGGCTGCCTGTGGGTGATTGATTTTGCATTCTTAGCGCCACCGTGTTTAGGCCAGAATGGTGCTACGGGAAGAGAAATGTTGCCGGAATAGTCTCTTTCCTGCCAAATGCCCCCATGCTTATTGCCTTTTGTTTTGGAGTTGTGTTCAAATGTACATCTTTTTTCAGTGCGTTGAAGGCCGGTTGTTGCTATGTGTCTGAAACGTTCTGTACTTCAGTGGAGTTTACGGTTGAGGCCTTGTGTTGGTGGTCCAAATTTGGGAGTAGAAAATACCCATGCAGCGATTTCTGTTTGGGTGATGTAGGCCAGATGACTTGCATGGGCACAGTATCCACCACAAACAGACAACCAGTTAGTGAACATTTCACTGGTCCAAGACCTAGGCTGGAAAATCCAAGCTTGACAGTACTACATAGGAATTGTAAAACTTTGAGAGACCGGACGACTAGGGAGTTTAAATTGACATAGATAATTGATAGTCTGAAATAAATCAACTGTGCTAATGCTTTGTTTGGTGCACCAGTCAAAGCATCTGCAAACAAGCCACACTATAGAGCCTTGGAACGATCTTTTTAAAAATCTTTTTTTTTAATGTTTATGGTATAAAATACCTTTTAGAGTATTAATTTAAAAAAATCAAGTGAACAACAAGATAATAGATAAGTAAAACACACCAAATATTCAATAAATAAAAGATATTAACATAGACAGCATCCATAGTCAAATTCTGAGATTTCATTTATCCTAAAACTGCAAAAATCACAGAATGCGAGTGACCATTCAATAAATAAGTCCAAAGTCTTTTACTATCAATAACATCATATCTGTAGATACGCCTAAAATATAAAAAGTGCTTAAATATGAAGGACGAACAACCGCTTGCATCTATCCATTTGTCCACCTCACCAGTTGCCTCGCCTGACGGATCTCCTCACCAAGTAGGAGGGTCAGATATTACACCCAACCCCGGATTCCCTCGACCTACATGGGTGGCTCTTGAGCGGATGAGGTATGATGACTGGGACCTCTCTGAAGAAGTTCTTGAGATGTTGCTGGCTGCATGCAGATCGCCTACAAGATCTCTGTATGCATGCAGCTGGAGTAGATTTGAGGCGTGGTGCAGGGAGCGCGAGGTTGACCCCATCTCTTGCCCTACCATTTCTTGCCCTACCACAACAGTGATGAAGTTCCTTCTGTCACTAGCCTCTTCGGGTTGCAATGGTCAAGGGGTATTTGGCGGCCCTTACTGTTTTTAAAAGGGCCCGGATCAAGGTTCCTTTTTTTTACCATACCGCCGGTCATGGCCCAATTCCTGAAAGGCCTTTTCAACAATTTTCTGCCAACTCCCTTTGTTGTTCCGGATTGGGACCTTAACCTGGTTCTCATCTTTCTTATGGCAACTCTGTTTGAGCCTATGCATTCTTGTTCACTTGCGTCGCTGTCCCTTAAGACAGCCTTTTTGATTGCCATTACATCGGCCGGGAGAGTTTGTGAACTGCAGGGCATATGATGCAAGCCTCCCTTTTTGCGTTTCTTCAGAGAGAAGGTTTCTCTTAAGGTCCGACCAGGGTTCCTTCCGAAGGTTTTTTCTAATGTCACCTTTCGCAGTCTATTGACTTTCCAGTGTTCTACCCTCCACCCCACCCTTCTAGGGAGCAAGAGTGAGTTCACCGTCTTGATCCTAAAAGAGGGCTCAGCTTTTATGTTGCCCGCATAGCAGAGTTCAGGAAGATGGACCAGCTGTTTGTTGCCCATTCTCTTTCGCGCAAAGGTCTTGAGATTACCAAACAGACCATCTCCCGCTGGATCATTTTATGCAGTGCTATCAGTCAGCGGGAAAAGAAGGTATCGGGGCCCATTCCACCAGGGGAGTCTCTGCTTCCAGGGCCCTTCAGAGGGGGGAGGGGGGATCCATGTTTGGGACATTTGCTGTGCTGCCACGTGGTCCTCTTTACATACTTTCACGAAGCATTATGTGCTGGACGTTGCATGTGGGACCGATTCACGTTTTGGCAGAGCGATTCTGCAGAACCTGCTTGTGTAATCCTTCTGCCCTCCTCCTTTGGCTTACTGCTTGGGGAGTCTATCAAGATGAGGCATCTGTGCAGATTCCGCATCACCCCTCCCAGCCATCCCCGCTCAAAGTATTGTGGCTTTTCGCTACTGATTCCATGTAGTATGTTGGCGATGGCTTTGGGGGAGCTAATCTCAGTTGCTTAAATCCCCCACCCCCCAAATTTCTAATTGGAATGTTTTTAACCTTTTTGTTTTTTTTTCCATAGTTGCTAAATTTAAGGCTGGTTAGCCTCCTTCCATTTTCCTATACAGCGTTTGAGTTGGGTAAAATTAGAGAGGAACTGAGGAATGGGGCGTAGTGATGTGGTATATGTATGGCGCCCGACTTCTCTTCAGGAGCTGACAATCAACCAACGTGCAAGACGGATTGATGATCGGCGGCCGAGTCGAGGTCCACTACGCCCCCCTGCAGAAATGTTTCCGAGCAGCAGAGCTGTACAAGGATATCTATCAAAATGAGGAATCTGCGGGAGAAGAATCCATAGAAGTAACATAACGGTAAGGTAATTTCTCTGTTTGAGTAATCCAGACAGGATAACCTAATTCTTAAGTTTACACCACAGTAAATTCCTATTTATGGAATCAAACTCTGTGGTCGCATCAATAGAGGCCATGAAGACATGGTCATTAAGTTTACCCCAGGCTTGATCCTGCAGGCACCTTAACAGAAATCCATTCATAGAGGTGCCTTGACATCTTCTAAATCCTACCTGAGGCTTTCTCAAAACTGCTGCTTCCACTGACCAGTCTTCCAAATGTTTTAGGAGCAGTGAGACAAACACCGGACTGCCTGCGTCCATGATCATGATGGGCCTATAACAACACAGATTATTGCGATCACCCATTTAACAATGGGTAATGCGTAGGACATTTGCCAAGACAGGGTGCTTAATAACGACTTGCCTAAACAAAATAAATGGGATTTCTGCCCGTTTCTTGGATGCTTGCTTTACTATCTTTCTCAGTCAAGGGCGTTTCCATTAGGGCTGCTCATAGCAACGTGTTTCGGAGCTAGACTAGAGTTAACAGTCCGGGTTGAAAGTAGGTTTTGTGTGTCGCAAAGCAAGTCAAGGGATTAGAGCGTGTTCACTTGCTAACTTTGACCCGCACAGAGCACATTTGTAATGCATAAGTTCCCTCACTTGACCAACATTGAGTGATCTTAGCATATTGGCTCATCTCCCTTTCTCTTGGGTTCTCCGTCTCCCTGTCTTGGCGCCTTAGATACTGGATGACCACTACTAGGACCTGCTATGTGGTGAAACACTTGCTGTGACTTTCTGCCCATCGTGCACTGTCCGAACAGTGCGCCATGAAGAGCAATGTTGGCATGGCATGCCCTGCCACCTGACGTCATGCCTGGAAGGCTGAAGGAGACCAGTAACTGACTCCGTAGACCAGGTCCATGAATAGCCCACCTGATCTATCTGGCCCATTTCCAGGGACAGCAAGTCGGAGAAGGAGACCTTCTGCGAGCTGTGAGCAGCCCTCTTGTTTCTGGAGCACAATTACATGTCTGTTCCCTGCAGTGGGGCTGTCTCCACGCAGAGAGTTTTGTTTGCACATCATGCCATTCTATGGAGGAGGAATACATACCAGTTTAGTTACAGGGCCGTTTCTGCTCTTCTATTTTGTTTGTGCTTTACCTACAAGTTACAGCAATGTACTTTGGGGTTTATAGTGATAGCATCGAATGCCAAAGCATTAAATGCCTTAGCACCAAAAAAAAAACAAGAAAAAAAAAAACCATTGAATGCATTTAAAGGAAAAATATTTTTTAAATGGGGGGGGTCCCACCACAACTCCCCTTTCAACCCCATTATAATTATAATAAAACCTTTACCTATGAAAAAAATACATTCGATGCATTTTTTCGATGTTTTAGCATTCAATGGATTGTATTCGATGCAATCACTGGATACCGTACTTTGGTAGTTGGTCCTCCCATTGCTGTTAAGTAGCCCACGTTTTTCACTTCTGCATGTTTTGCGGTGTATCCAGACCCTCCTTTTGACTGCCCTGCTCTAGCACTGTTCCTCAGCATGTTTAGTCGTGCTAATCCTTTTCTTCACCTTGTGTGGCCCAGTGGCTCGCATGGCCTCCGCATTCATCTCTCTCGTTCTTCCTTTTGGCGCATAGGTCCAATCCTTACCTCCCTGTGTGTAGCCTTGTTTGTCCCCAGTAGTCGCCTTGTCATCCTTTTGCCTCCCAATGTGTAGTCTTGTCCCTCCCCTTTTTTCCCTGCCTCCCCATTTCCAACCCTGTACCTCACCATCCCTGCATGCAACCTAGTTTCATCTCTACCTCCCATTGTTTAGCATAATGCCTTCCTTTGCTCTACCTTGTATAGTCTGTACCACCCCCTGCCTCTTCCTTTGTATTCCTGTTCCTTGTTTCCCTCTCCTTGTTTAACTCACTCCATGTGTATACCTGTCACTATTACCTCCAAATATATTGCAGGCCTGGGCTCAAAATGTGCACTTGCCACTATCCATTGGCTAGTGATACTTGACTCTTGGCAAGTAGAAAATGGTGTGCTGTGTTTGTGTAGAATTGAAGTGGCAAGTTACTTTTTATGGCTGGTTAGTAGCTTGCAACTTCAACATATGTACCCCTGTGATTCCAGTCCCTCCGGCCTCCGCCCACTTCCACCTGTCCAGGCTTGGTTTCGCTTTGTCTCCCATTTTGTAGCATTGTTTCTTTTGCTTCCTTATGTAGCCCATATTGACTCTTCCCTGTGTATCCCATACCTTTTATTTTATTTATATATATATATATTTCTGAGGCTTGTGGAATCTGCTTAGATCACATGCTGTGCATAGGCCGACATCTAGTGGAAGCTGCGGAGTATTACAGTTTGTTTTTCGAAACTCGAAAATGGGCGTCGACACAGGCGTGCCAGTAATACTATCCCTAGTGTGACGTCCACTGTACCCAAGATCCCTCACGCGTCTAGGATCCTCAGATTGTTTTTTTCCGCCATACTGGTCGGAAGCATCTTGCGGAGTCCCCTGGCCTTAGCCATACTTTTGCTAATAATTGAAAAATATAATTCTTTATTGACATCCTTCCCCACCCCAACGTCGACCCTCGACGACGGCTGGAGAAGACATCGACCGTCGGCTGCCGCACGACGGATCTGGGCCTCGGAAGGCCGCTGGCCTCGGCCCGGGCCTGGTAGGCCGCTGGCCTCGGCCCTGCTAGGCCGCTGGCCTCGGCCCTGCAAGTAGGGAGAGTGGGGGGTGGTACATACTCTTCACTCTTGGTATATAAGTGCACCTTATCTTATATATTTCATACACTTACCAGCCCGCTGGCTTTAGGTGCGTATGGAGGGTACCCCTTTCCAATTCTGCCCCAAGTGCAACCGCAAATACCCTTGGGTCGACAGGCACGCCACGTGCAATCTCTGCTTGCCGAGGGACCACCCCGAAGCGAACTGCAGAGCGTGTAGTAGGTTTAAACCTAAGACACTTAAGGACCGTTCGACTAAGCGTTGGGCCCACCACGCCAGGCAGGCGGCCATGGCAGCGCAGAGCGCCTTCAGCGATGGCAGCGACGCCGTACTTTCGGACGGCGAGGGCATTACGGCGTCGAAAGACAGCCAGCGCAGGTCCCCGACCTCGGAAGGTCGTCCGGCAGGGCGGCTATGGGGAAGACCCCCGGCGACGCAAGCGCTACACACCCTACACACACTAAGCACACTAAGTCCAACCGAACCTCGACGACGTCGACTTCTCGGAAAGAGGCACAGAGAGAACGGTCCGACTCGGTGTCCTCTGGGCGCTCTCGATCGAGATCGCCTCATGACGCAAGGCAATCATCCACTCTTGCTAAGAGTGCCTCGCTCCCTAGACTAACGGAAGTTCGATCGTCGGAGGACGAAGACGACTTCCACCCCCAGGCCGCGCTCCAAGAGACGGAGCCCGTAGTTAACACCAGCGAGGCCCCACGCTCGAAAAACACAGATACCTCTCCCGATCCTCGACGCCAGGCGTCAAAAGTCTCCGGGGCCTCCAAGGGACAGGGAAAACATTTTTCCACGCACGGGGAGGGGGGGAAACAGCAGAAAGCACATGCTTCCACTCCTGTACGACCATCCTTCCCCCCTAAGCAAACAGATAAATACAAGTCTACTGAGAGATCACCATCCAGCAAGGGTACCCTTAATAAGTCCCCTAAATGGCCTACTAAAGTCATACCCTGTTCCAAAGAATTGTCCAGTGAAGACATAGACAGGGTCATGTCAAGGATGTCTTCCTTGGCTGATTTCTACAACAAGAATCCAGAGCATTTCCTCTCGTATGACCCTCACGGGGCCACACCCTCAGGTTCCACTGATCCTATCCCCCTAAGTAAAAAGGCCCGGTTCGAAAGACCTGAACCCTTCGAGGTGCAGCCTTACTCTACTCCATTCCCTGAGGGGGACCAGGAGTTTGAAATTATGGAGGAACAAGCCGGGACGGAATACTATGCGGATGATGAGGATCAGGAGGAGGGAGAAGATGAGCAGGACATTTACAGAGTAGATTCCCCGGTAGAGAACGAAGCCCCAGTTACCGACTCGCCAGTCGATAACCAGCCCCTCCTTAATGAGGTTCTCGCTCGCGCGGCAGAACATTTTCACATCGACACCCACGGTGTACAGGAGGAAAGGGACTTCGCAGAAGAGTTGGTGGGAGAGAGGAGGCCGGTCGCTCAGACCATCCCTATCCTTAAATCCATCCAACGAAGAATAGATCCGTCCCTGGTGAACCCAAACCTCACCAGAGCAGTCAACCCCAGGGTCGAAAAGCTTTTCCGGGAAGCCCAGTCTGACCCTCTCTATATAAGAGGACATCTTAAACCAGACTCCCTAGTTGTTACCAACACTCGGAAGAGGGCTGGAACACCCTTATCTTCATCAGAAGCTCCTCCCGACAAGGAGAGCAAGAAACTTTACGGGTTTGGCAGGAAGGTAGCCTCAACGTCCGCCTACCAAGCAAGGATTGCTAACTCCACCACCCTGTTGGCCAGCTACAACTGCCATCAATGGGAAGAGGTCGCCGCGCTCATAGCCTCTGCTCCTGATCCGTTAAAGGGCCAATTGGTTCGGATCTCGGCAGAAGGGGGAGCCGTGTCTGGTTGCATATTAAAAGCAACTTCGACGCCGCGGACAACGCAGGAAGATTGATAGCAGAAGGTACTGTTATCAAAAGACATGCGTGGTTACGGCAGTCGGGGTTCAAGACAGAAACTCAGGCTTCATTAATAGACAAGCCGGTGGAACCCGATCTATTGTTTGGGAAAGCGGTCGAAGACGCACTTAAAAACGCCAAGGACGAATACGAGACACTGAAATCCCTTGGCCAACTAACCAACAAACCCCCTAACCAGAGGGGGAATAGTAATTTTCGTCGCCCACGCGGCCAAAATTCACAAAGAGGCAACTATGCCCAGGTACAGGGTACACAGTGGAACAACAACCAGCAGTCTACCCAAAGTTACGGCAGGGGTAACAAGAGAGGGCGTGGAAGAGGCAGCCCCAACAAGGGAGGTGGCACGCCTCCACCAAAGCAGTGACGCTCAGTTCAGGGTCCCTTCTCACGCAACCCCAGTAGGGGGGACGCATTTCCAACTTCACCCAGGCTTGGGAAGGGATCACCTCAGACAGATGGGTGCTGTCAACAGTGTCCACAGGATATTGTATAGAATTACTGCAGCGTCCCCGGAACCATCCTCCACGACAAAGAGTACACTCCTTAGAACATCAGAAGATCCTTCTCGAGGAGATTGCCATTCTGCTAGAAAAGGACGCGATAGAACTCGTCCCAGGACACCAGGTAAACAAGGGTATCTATTCAACTTACTTCCTTGTGCCAAAGAAAGATTTGACAATGCGCCCAGTACTGGACTTACGGCCTGCCAACAAGTATGTCAAGCCCCAAAAATTCCATATGACCACGCTACAAGAGGTAATCCCCCCTCCTAAAAAAGGGGGATTACATGGCAACCTTGGATATGAAAGATGCTTATTTTCATATTTCCATGCTCCCGGCACACAGAAAGTACTTGCGCTTCAAGGTGGACAGTCGCCACTACCAATTCAAGGTACTGCCCTTCGGGATAGCTTCAGCACCCAGGGTATTCACCAAGGTACTGGCGGTGGCAGCTGCACACCTACGCAGGGAGGCAATCCCAGTGTACCCTTATCTGGACGACTGTCTCATAACGGGGGAAACCCCAGGAATTTGCAGGACAAACATTCAAAGGACTATCGACCTCCTCCACGAATTAGGCTTCTCAATCAACGAGAAGAAGTCAAGCCTAGTGCCAAGCACCTCAAAACATTTCCTAGGAGCAATCCTAGATACTCAGAAAGGGTTGACCTTCCCTTCGGAAGAGAGAATTCGGAATATACTACTGCAAATTCCACATTATCAGTCCGGTCAACAAATAACGGTACGCAAAGCAATGCGGTTACTGGGCATGATGGCGTCATGCATTTACCTGGTCCCCCACGCGCGACTGCGCATGCGTCCTATGCAGGAATGGTTGGCGAAACAGTGGTCTCAGGCAAGTGGTCAGTGGGACGATCTAGTGGTCGTTTCGCCAACACTTGTACAGAGCCTACACTGGTGGACAAGAGAGAATATCGCAAGGGGAAAACCCTTTTACGATCCCGAAGTACAGGCAGTGGTGACTACAGATGCATGCCTGACTGGGTGGGGAGCTCACCATCTCCACCACACAGCTCAGGGTCTCTGGTCTCACTCAGTAGCCAAGAACCACATCAACCTGCTAGAGCTTCTGGCAGTATTCAGAGCGCTTCGGGCATTCGAGCCCCATCTAATAAACTTGTCGGTGCAGATCCGGACGGACAGCACGACAGCCATGTTCTATCTGAACAAGCAAGGAGGGACTCGTTCGCCAAATCTGTCCAAGCTTGCCCAGAAAATCTGGATATGGGCACTCAGACGGAACATCTTCCTGTCATCGCAACATGTTCCAGGGGAGCTCAATTCCCTAGCGGATGCTCTAAGCAGAGACTCCCTCCCAAAAGAACACGAATGGGTCCTTCACAGAGAGATCGTAGAAGATCTCTTCTCTCAGTGGGGTTTCCCCACTATAGACTTATTCGCCACAAGCGAAAACAAACAATGCCCAGGATTTGCATCCAGGTTCCCCCAGCCAGACTCCCAAGGGAACGCCCTGTGGATGAACTGGTCAGGGATGTTTGCGTACGCTTTTCCACCAACTCCCCTCATCAGGAAGGTAGTGTACAAGATGAACAAGGAATCGATGACGCTCATCCTAGTTGCTCCCATGTGGGCGAGACAACCATGGTTTCCACACCTACGCAGGATGGCGGTGTGCGAGCCCATCAAACTCCCAGGCTGGTACAACCTACTGTCCCAGCAACAAGGTCAAACAGTGCACCAGCAACCCAATTCAATGAACCTGGCAGCATGGCTCCTGAGGTCATAGAGTTTGGACATCTCAATTTACCACAGAGGTGTATGGACATCCTAAAAGAATCCAGGAAACCAAACACAAGGCACTGTTACTTTGACAAGTGGAAGAGATTTGTTATTTGGTGCCAGAATAAACAAATCAACCCGGTTGATTGCACTCCTTCCAACATTGTGACATACATGCTCCACCTGCTGGATGCAGGATTGGTTTTTAACTCTCTGAAAGTACACCTGGCTGCCCTCTCGGCTTACACCACATCCCATAACAAGGTGTCGTGGTGGAAAGTACCAGTAGTTAAAGCCTTCATGGAAGGAGTAAAGAGACTTCACCCTCCTATTTCTAACCCACCGCCAGGATGGGACCTTAATGTGGTGCTAGCTAAGCTCATGGGCCCCCCTTTCGAACCCATGCATAAAAGTAGTCTCAAACACCTGACTTATAAAACTGCCTTCTTAGTAGCCATTACCTCTATAAGAAGGGTCAGTGAAATTCAGGCTCTGTCAGTGCAGATTCCTTTCTTTACTATCCACAAAGACAAACTGGTTTTACGCACACACCCTAGGTTCTCACCTAAATTTATATCTAAATTCCATGTAAACCAGTCCATCGAGCTTCCGGCTTTCTTCCAGAACCCGCAAAGCTCGGCTGAGGTGAAACTACACACCCTAGATGTGCGTAGGGCGGTCCTCTACTATGTAAACAAAACCAGACCGCTAAGGAAAACAGATCAACTGTTTGTCTCCGTAGCTACAGGCAGAGAGGGAGATCGCGTCTCTAAAGGCGCTATCTCGAAGTGGATTATCAACTGTATACAGCTGTGTTACTCTCTTTCTGAAAAAACTCTGCCTTTTACGCCAAGAGCCCACTCTACTAGAGGCATTGGGGCCACTCTGGCTTTCATTGCAAATGTTCCCCTCGACACCATTTGGAAAGCAGCTACTTGGAGCTCTATTCACACTTTTACTCAGCATTACTGCATTGACACTCATTCCAAGACAGATACACAAGTGGGACAAGCGGTTCTGAGACACCTGTTTGCTCATGACTCTTCTCACATCCCACCTCCTTTTTCTGGTACTGCTCGCTAATCTATGCACAGCATGTGATCTAAGCAGATTCCACAAGCCTCAGAAGGGATACATTACTCACCGTAATCGTATTTCTGATGCTTGTATCTGCTTAGATTCACATGCGACCCACCCTTCCTCCCCTCCGAGAGAAGGCGCATGATTGCTGGTAGTCTTACCTTTCTGTCTATCTGCTTGGATTATCTGTACTCACGCTACTCCTCATGCTTCCTCATGCCAGAAAAAATACAATCTGAGGATCCTAGACGCGTGAGGGATCTTGGGTACAGTGGACGTCACACTAGGGATAGTATTACTGGCACGCCTGTGTCGACGCCCATTTTCGAGTTTCGAAAAACAAACTGTAATACTCCGCAGCTTCCACTAGATGTCGGCCTATGCACAGCATGTGAATCTAAGCAGATACAAGCATCAGAAATACGATTACGGTGAGTAATGTATCATATATTTTTTTTTTTTCTCCATTTCCTGACTTGTATAGCCCTGTTCCTCCTCCTGTTTCTGCATGCGTCCCCGCCCCCCCCGCACGTCACCCTGCCACTTCCTCTTTCCTCCTTTGCCTCCTCCTGTACGGCCTTGGCATTTCTTTTCCTTCCATTCAATAGAAGTGTTTCTTCCTTTGCTTCCCCTGTTGTAGCGTTGTTCCCCCTTCTGTTGTGCATGTGTAATCTTGTACCAGTCTTTGGTAGTACTTGCATGCACCCCTTCCTCCCTTTACTTTTCCTTGTGCCTTCTCCCACTTTATGTTGCTTCTTCCACAACCTACCTTTTTTGGATATTTTTTCTCATCCCCCCCCCCTTTTTATCTTCCCTTTTTTGAGGGCGGATCTCCTTAGCTGGCTTGCCCTTTTGTGCCAATACCTCAATGTCACTCATTTGTTTGAGTTCTTCTAATTGTGTATGATGTCCCTTTCCTCTCTAGTTATTTGAGATTTCTAGAGACTAGTCCAACTCATGACGTCATGCCACCTCGACCTACTTCCCCTTTGCCTGGCTGCTTTCTCTGTGCCCATTCCTAGCCTTTGCTAAAATCTGGGAATGCCATTTATCACTTGATCTGTCTGTTGGGCATTCTGAAGTTCTAATGGGTGCAGTACTCTGTGTGCAAAAAGTAGTGGAACTTTGTCCCTCTCAGCACCGTACCTGTCATCTCGCCTCTCCCCCTTCCAAATGCAAACCTTCTACCCGGTTCCTGTCTCTCCTCCACTGCCCAAAAGTGTTTCACAACCATAGTATCCAGACAAAAAAATACCTGGTGAAAGAAAATGCATCTTAAAGGCACCCAATACTGTCAGTCATTGTCTCCCACAACATGCAGCTTAATGCACCCTCTCCTTTCTAATCAACCACCGTTTACATCTCGTAAGGAACATACCAGAGACCATAGCATCCAGTGCTCCAGTTAAGATTTGCAAGTGGGAGTACTCCCTGTATTTTTAAGTTGGGAGTACAAATATATGTTTTAGGGAGTAAAAATGTAAGTCCAATTCCTAGTGGGAGAGTATTTTATAGGCGAGTAAAAATGTTTTAACTGGAAAACAGAAATGTTTTTGTAGTAATTATATCTTTGCACGTAGTTATTCATGTACATCAAAAGATACATGTTTACCTCTTCCAATCAGGCACTTACGGTTATAGATGCACTATTGGTCCAAACATATCCATATAGCTGTGTGAGTGAAAGCAGTGGGACATGGGGCTGCATGTCTGTTTTCCAAATTTGTGTGAGTATTTTACTCCTCGTTTTTATTTTTGGGAGTATTTGCCTCTTTTTTAGGAAGTAAAAGTAACCGATACACCCCTTATCTGTAGGGCAACTCCCACCCATTATATATTAAGCAGAAGACGAACACTGATCACTGCAAGGCATACATTAGTTTTCAAAAATTGATTAGCAGTTTTCTAATTAAAGTGTTCTTGATTACCAAACAAACCCATTTGATTAGCAGTGTTGTACTAATATTTTTAATGTCACCAGAAGGTATTTGTGCCCAAGACATAAAATGAGCATCAGTACAGAGTTTTTGTGTACCGCTGAAGTAATACATTGAGATGCACCAAGCCGTGCAAATTCTTTCAAATTATGCTGGACCTCCAGATCGAGGAACTTAGTTTACCTACTCGACTTGGGAGAAATGCACTTGACCCATGGCAACAGATGACAACTAAAGTAAATAACCTTTCTGTAAAAATGGCACGTCACCACAAATCCACTTTGTTTGATACACGGCTGCCCCCCAGAAACCAGCCATTCACAGTGAAAATGTTATTTGACATTAATTGCAAAGTAAATGTTAAACGTTTTAAACATCCCTTGCAAATGGTACTCGCTCTTCATAAAATCTACTCTATTCTGTGAGTGCGTGAGTAGATTTTGTGAACCCTGTATTGAGTGTCTGTAAAATGTGAAAGCTTAGCTGCGTGAATGGACACAAATAAATAGATAGGCTCTGAGAACAGTTTTTCCAGCTCTCCCCCGCAGGTTCTAATATATAATGCAATCATAATCTGAGAAAAGCAAGCTCCGGAGGCTACCTACTGCATATGGTAATGCAGTAGTTCTGTGGATATACAGACTGGATGGAACTATTGATCACTACTTTGTGTAAACCTCTAGTTAGCTTTGTGTATTCATTATGCAAGAGGAACGAAGGTAAGTGATTAAGCAGAGTTGATGTTGCAGAGTGGATGTTGTAGCAGGAAGAGCACTGGGCAAACAATGTGGAATATTTAGTTTGCAGCCATCTCACTCTCAGGGTAGCTGGAATAAAGCAACAAGGTGATAAGTCATGCCACCTCGACCTACTTCCCCTTTGCCTGGCTGTTTTCTCTGTGCCCATCCCTAGCCTTTGCTAAGATCTGGGAATGCCATTTATCCCTTGATCTGTCTGTTGGTCATTCTGAAGTTCTAATGGGTGCAGTACTATGTGTGCAAAAAGTAGTGGAACTTTGTCCCTCTCAGCACCGTACCTGTCATCTCGCCTCTCCCCCTTCCAAATGCAAACCTCTACCCGGTTCCTGCCTCTCCTCCACTGCCCAAAAGTGTTTCAAAACCATAGTAGCCAGACAAAAAAAATACCTGGTGAAAGAAAATGCATCTTAAAGGCACCCAATACTGTCAGTCATTGTCTCCCACAACATGCAGCTTAATGCACTCTCTCCTTTCTAATCAACCACCGTTTACATCTCGTAAGGAACATACCAGAGACCATAGCATCCAGTGCTCCAGTTAAGATTTGGAAGTGGGAGTACTCCCTGTATTTTTAAGTTGGGAGTACAAATATATGTTTTAGGGAGTAAAAATGTAAGTCCAATTCCTAGTGGGAGTATTTTATAGGCCAGTAAAAAATGTTTAACTGGAAAACAGAATGTCAAGGAGTATGGGATGAGCTCACGGGTTGAGAACCAATTACACAGATGTATGCAACCAGCAAGTAACGGAACTGGTTTTGTCTTCAAAATCATTTGGCTGTGTAATCATGTACATTTAAGTGTTCACTCGTCAATGTGATGCATCTTCCCCAACAAAATGAAATCTAGTTAACGCTATGAGATTTAGATATACTAAACTAAATTCTACTGTTGACCACGGAGACAATGCCGTATTTTCGACAGTGGCAATACTGTAATTATGCATTATGTAACAACTTATACTTTTAGAAAGTGAATATCAGGGCTGTCTTTAAAAAAGAAAATAAAGTTAATGCATACTGATTTTGGCCAGCCAGGATCTAGTTGGCTTAATAAAAGTATTATCCGGATTACTTGTGGTTTGCTATTATTTGAAAAAGAAAACAAGTCTTGCCTAGCACTCCCACACAAGCCTTTTGCACTTAATAGTGGAGGACATGAGTACTGCTGCACTCTCTCAATTAGCCCCTTTGAACTTGCAGTGATCCGGGAAAAGAGGTTGGAGGGAGCCCTGCGGTCTATAGAGCAATACCAGGTGAGCTGTTTTTTCACTGAAAAGGGTAAACTAAATAGCTCGTTTTGCTACACAAGTGCCAATTTAATTAGTAAACCTACAGAATTGCATAGCAAATTGTTATGCAACACTGCGTATTTCATGCTTTGCAGTGCTATGTTGTGGCTCGCGAATGCTTGGATTACTTACTGATAATCTTCATTACTTCTCATTCTTTACTTCGTCGGCCGAGTACTTAATTGCAAGGTACCCACCTCCATGTCGGGAATGCATTCTGTATTTCCATTCTTTCACATGCCCGCCTTTACCACTAAGAGTATAACACCCTCAGCTGCCCAATATGCTTCAGCTAATTCTAACTCCTTTTGCCCAGTCCATCCATGTCAGGCGGGCAGAACATACGTACTGTGATAATGAAGAGATGGACTAGGAGCAGTGAAGATTACTGATGAGTAATCGGAGCATGACCTCCACCTCTTTTTCTCGTCCCAGTACTGGTGAGGTATGCCATCTTTAGTGATGGCTGAGTCCAAATGATCTCTGAGCACCAGCTGCTGTGTGCACCAACCACCACCAGTCTGAGTCCGAGTGTAACCCAACACTTCGCTCGCCCATACCAAAGGCACCCCCTCACACTGTCTGTGCAATTCCAGCCAGTAGTGCCTAGCAAAGGTAATAAGATCAGTCCATATAGCTGCTTGGCATATGTCCTGTATTGACACCCACTGAACCTCTGCCCAGGACACAGCTATCGCACTTGTTGAAGTCCCTGTGTCTTTTAAGGGGCCACTGCATAAGCCATCGAAATAGTTTCTTACAACCATCGACTAATTGGAAGCCTTCAAGCCTGGGTGTGAACCCCCCAAATGTAATTAAGAAACTGTCTTTCTGCTGCGAGTTGACCTTTCCATGTATCCCAACAATGCCCTCCTTAAACGCCATTCTACCTACTCCGGAGAAGGAGGATTCAGAAAGAATGAGGGCAATAGTCTCCTGGCATAGATGCAATTTCTATGCTACCTTGGCCAAAAAAAGCTCAGTCGCTCCAAAGGAACAACGCCTCTGCCTGAATCGTCAAGTAAGTTACCTTGCAAGTCCATGCACTAAACTCTCCCAGCCTTCTTGCTGAGGTCATGGACACCAAACACAATGGTCTTAAGGTGAGCAGCTTCAAAGACCCTTCCTCCAGGGACTTAAAGGAAACCGCTTGTGAGACTGTTAACACCCAAGGGATATCCAGTGGGGGTATTGATGGATTGATATTTTATTTCTATCGCGCTCGTACAAAAGTGTTTCAGAGCGCGACAAGGCAAGGGAGGGGAACAGGGGAGAACAAAACAGCGATCTTACTAGGCCCAGTACCCCTGATCAAATCGCTGGTCTGGCTAGGGAAAAACGTTTCTTCACCAATCTTGCATTCTAGGGTTTCCTACCTCATGAATCTCTAAATACCCTGATAGTGGCCCATTGTGCCCTCAGCACTGAAGCAGCTACCTAAAAATCAAAGCCCTCCTGAGTGAATTAAAACCGATCCGGAATCGTGCAATCCTAATGCCAGGATCCCCTTTCTTTCACACCAGATCAGAAAATTGCTCCAATGCCTGTCTTAAGCTTTAAGTTTGGCAGGTCTCTTATCATTCTGTACTACCTACCTGGAGGACAGCCCCCACGCCTTTCAACTTCCTGACCCTCCAGGCTGCAATTTCTGTAGTTCCCCTTCGGTGCACAACTTTGATGGGACATGGGTGACCTGGAAGAGATACCCCAGAGATACTGCCAGCTCCATTTTAGCGTGAACCATAAATGTCAAGGTCAAAATGGATCCACCAAGATGACTTCCATCTTTGTCCCAAATCGTTACCACCACCTTCTGGAGTAATGGGAGAGGTGGGGAATGCATAGAACAGAGGCACCCCTGAATCCCCCAGCCACCAAATGGACATTGGTTCTGCCCATTAAGCCCCTGGACATGGGGACCTGTAACAGAATTGAGTTTTTGCATTTTGCTGTGATGCAAAAAAGTCTAAAACCTGCATCCTAAACCTACAAATCCTGTAAAAGGCCTATTGCAGCAAGTCCCACGTTGCTGACGGAGATCCCCTGCATAACACGTAGGCCCCGTCATTGTCTGTGCCTCCGATGTATAATGTCCTGATGGAGGAGAGGTTCTCCTTCTTCCACTCCTCCAGTTAGTTCACCAACTGTTCTAGGGCCTGGGAGTGGGAACCCACATGCCCCACTTGTTGATATAGCCCATTGATGACCTGTTGTCTGTTTGCAGAATTACTACTTTTTGCAGCAGCATTGGAGAGATTAACTTTAGGGCGTGTTATGCTGCAGTTATCTCCCTCCAATTGGAGGACTGCGCTGTTGTGGCTACTTTTCCTGGTGGCTTTGGCCCTCGACCACCGCTATGAGAGACTTTTCCTTGTTGATCATGAAACTCAATGCCTCTCCAATGTTCTTTGTGTGACCTCATGTCGAACCAGTTGCTCCTGTGATGATATGATATGATCGTTTATTAATATAGCGCCTATACACAATGTGTTTCAAAGCGCTTCAAGGCAAGGGAGGGAACAAGGGAAAACACAACCACATTCTTACAGGCCATGAACAGTAAGGATGTGAAATTAACTATCATACTAGGCCTGACAACATTTCAGATAGTGCTAGAGCTAAGCCATAGATGAGGAAGGGAGGGGGAGAGTGGGAAGGAAATGGGAACAGATAGGCGACTACCGTACTAGGCCTGACGACATTTCTGGTAGAGCCGGAGAAAAACAAAAGGTGAGTGAGAGGGGTGCAGAAAGGGAGGGGAGGAACAAAACAAGCGTTTATCATACTAGGCCTGACGACATTTCAGATAGTGCTGGAGGGGTGGTGGGGAGGAAAAAAAACAGTAATGGGAGGGTGGAGGAAACAGACGAGGTTGCTATTGTATTAGGTCCAGGGACAATTCTGATAGAGTAAGTGCATAGAAGAAAGTAAGGGGAGGAGATAGGAAAAGGGAGAAGGGAAAGGAGGAGAGAAAGGAGAGTAAGCAGTCAAAAAGAGTGGAGAGCGAATACAATTGCAGAAGTCAGTAGTAACACATAATGTTGCAAGCCAGGATACAAGATGAAGATGGGAACAGCATGATTCAGGGCCACCATGAGTACAAGATGCAAAGGAAGTCCAGGAAGTCAAAGGAAGATGAGTTGAGCAACCTGTCACCTAGATATGGAAATGTCTGTATCCCACTCACTCTGGTGAAGCAATGTCACTATCGGCCCTAGCACCTTTGTTATGAACCCCAAGGTGGACTTGAGCCCAAACTGCAGTGTCCTGAATCAGAAATACTTTGAAGTGCAGAAACCTTTTGGTGTTTCTTCCAGATTGGAATGTGAAAATTAGAATCTTGTAAATCCAATTATGCCAGGTGATCCCCGCCCCCCTGGATCAATTGAATCACTTTCTGCATACAGTCCATGCTGAAGGGCTTGGTGGTGACAAACTTGTTCAATGTGTTCAAGTCCAAGGCAAGCCTGCACTTCGCCCGATGGTTTTGGTACCAGAAAAATGATGAATAGACACCTCTCCCCTGTTCTGGGCACCTTTTTGTGATTGTTTTCTTCAAGATCAGGTCCTGAATGGCCTGCAACATTGCCTTCTACTTGGCCTCACCCGTGGGCCGGTGAGTGCAAATAATCCACTACTGCAAGACCAAATTCAATCTGGTAATCCCACCTGTTGAGTCTCATGACCCATGCATCTGCCAACATCCTGCACCATACTTCTGAGAACCACCAGAGATGTTCCCCAACCCCCACACTTTCCTTGTGTCAGGTAATTTGTGTTTTGGAGGGTGACGCAAACCTCTTGATCCTCTGGGACCACTGCAAACCTTCTCCCACAGGGTGTCTCCTTGGGGTATTGTTCGAAGTCTGCTGTCTGCCATTCGTTTCTGAGGAGTAGGATGATGATTTGGTTTTCATATCCGACTGTGGTTCCTGGTGTGTTTATCTTTAAAAACTTGCTACCTTTTTTTCGGTGTCTCCAAACTGCACAGGCCTTTCGGAGAGGATCCTCAATGCAGTGGTGTTCTGGTGTGAGCCAGTTTATAATAAGCTGCTGCAATCGTGGAACCCATGACCATTGCCGAAGAATTAACACAATTATAAGCATACTTCTATCAGTGTTCGGACATCCCCCAAACAATCGGGCACTATCCCTACCATCATGGAATGCTTTTGCCAGCCTTTTGAGGTGTCCTGCAATGCTGTTCAGAAGTATATGTGGCAGCCATTAGCAAGAGATGCGCCTTTCTGAAGGATGCCTCTTTCAGTTTGAGGATATAACTGGATAACCATCTGGGTACGGCAACTTTTTCTAACTCTTTCCACTCCCTCAATATCTCACCCTTCACATCCAGGGGCAACCCTGCTTTCAAGCTGTTTGAACTAGGGTGCCCTGGTTTTTTTTTTTTTTTTTTTTTTTTTGTATCTACGAGAGGGTGGATCCAATTCAGCAAAGTCCCTGTAATTTGCCACCTGTATTAACACAGAAGCCACTGTTTGGTTATCCAGGAGTTTCCTCTTTTGGTCATCCTCCTGAGATGATGATGATGATGATGATGAAATAAAGCGAGTTCTCTGAGGAAGATGAGGATGGTTTAATAGGCGATGGGGCGTTTTTCTGGTCTTTCTCCTCATGCCTGCCTCATTCATTACTTTTTAAAGAAGTCTCCTCTGTGGAATTCTAAATCTTCCCTTGTGCTTCTTCCCGGCCTTTATCAGGGAGCAGGAACTGGAAGACTTCAGATCGGTTTCTACATGCCTATGCTTCTCTGTTCTTTTCCCATTGACTGTAAGTGGCTTCCTGTACCTGCGGCACACCTCACCGGGAATGGGTACAAAGTATCCATGTTCTCGACATTTCTATAACTTCTGCCTTTATTGCGCTTGTAGTACCTGCATCAGTGAGCCCAACCCAATATTTGGGCACTGCTTGTAGCAAACTTACTTCTGCTATTGCGTCGTACAACCTATACATCTGTCGGCCAACACATCAAGCATACCGTTAAGTCCCCCAACCCTATAATCTAGAATGCCACCCTGGGATAGTAGCTGCAGACCCATTCCCCGCCATGGATCTGCAGATCATCTCCTCTGCCTGAAGTGTGCCATCGGATCTGCTGGAGCACCTTCTGATCAACCCGGAAGCTCCTCACGCAGCTGTGTCCCTGTTAGTTTATCCTCGCCTTACTTGGCCTCCCTAAGCACAGTAGAGGAGGGCCAGCAAGGGTAACTGGATCAGTTGCTGAGCCCAGCAAAGTGAGAATCCGCGATGCAGAAAGTAGTTCTGCTACCTTTTCTGGTCCCTGCCTTGAAAAGTATCAAAAAAGTAAATGGTTGGTTCCAATGTTAAAGGAGGCTGATATGTCTTAAGCCTATTATGAATATACATTGGCTAGTGCAGATGAATACCGATTCTTGGCAAAATAAATGGGGAGCGTTGAATTTTAGATCTTATGCCTGTACCCAGTGCTCCAGATGAGATTTGTAAGTAGGGAGTAAAAAATGAAATTCCAATTCCTAATGTGAGTACCTATTATAAGCGTGTAAAAATGTTTTCACTGGAAAATGGATGTTTTTTTTGCAATAAATATTTATTGACACCTAGTTATTGATGCACATTAAAAGATACACGTTTACTTCTTTCGATCAAGCAGTTATAATATTAGTTTGTTCCTGTGGTAGTACGTGTACTACTGGTCCAAACATATCCATGGAGCTGGGTAAGTAAAAATGGGGACACGAGGTTGTGTGTGTCTGTTTTCAATTTATTGTTGACAGTATTTTTACTCCCTATTTTATTGGGAGTATATGCCTATTTTTAGGGAGTAAATGTGGCCCATGCACCGCTTATCTGTAGGGCTGCATGTACCCGATAATGTCTGTACCCGATATTGCTCTCTTCAACCTGACATCGATATTTAAATTGGACAAGTGGTCCTCGTAGTATTGGAAGAATGTTAAATTTTGCCCTGTTTTGCCCTTTTGTCACGTACATCAAAAAGTAAATGGTTAGTTCCAAAGTTAAAGGAGGATAATCTGTTTTATTATAGAGATCAAACATAGGACGGTAATCTTGGGTGAGGTTAGTTCGGTACATTTTTGATAGCAGCACTGTGGGGTGAACACAGGAATGGGGACATCGCACAATCCCAAAGCAATCCAAACACTGTTACCCTGCCCTTTTATTCATAGCTTATATCAGTTTTCAACACATTCACTCCAATGCAATGAACGTACGATTCTAGGGCTTTGCCAAGTAGGATTTCACTCCTCCCAATTAGCACAATGGTTTTCTAAGAGGGGAAGGGTGGGCTTGGTCTCCCAGTGTTAGTCTTGCCGTCTCCAAGAGATAACAAAACAAACTTGTATTCTAAATACAATTAAGACTAGCGCTTTCTTATCAGTTGTTTGGAATTGCTTCTTTTAGTAACAGTTGTATACTTTTTGTCAGTGTAAGCGATATTATGAACAAATGTGTTAAGGCAACAGTAAGCTGGTGTGTGAGTGAGTGAGAGTGCTGCTTCAGTGCAACCTTTTCTCTTTCTCCATAATGACTGCAAGCGCATGATTCAACAGTGGATTTTTTCCAGGCCAGAGTGCTGAATATAATGGCCAGGTTCTCTTGCATCACATAATCTTCTCATTTTCATTTAAATGTACTTATTTACATTTCCCTTCCCATCTACGTTGTTTAGGCAATGGTCACGTGTAGCTGCATTTTTCTTCTTCAGTGCTATTTCTTTTTTATTGTTAATCTGGATAGAAAGGATTGCCTTTTCAGGGTGGCAAGTAATCAATCAATAGGGCTCCTGGCTAAACCCTGATCTACCCATGAAAGGTCAAAAAGTGAAATAACAAACGATAAGGTGGACCGAACGTGGTGCACACACTTCAACATATCATTCAGTTCAAATGATAGATACCGTTCATTTGAGTTTGGGTAAAGCACTTTTGTTTTTGCTAAATGTTTCAATGCATACATGAGTGTTGGAACAAAATTATAACAGGACATACATTAGTGATGACACAGTACCCTAACATGGTGCATTACCATTTTAATTTTCATCCATACATTTTGGCATGGATGTGTATTTTAAACAAAAGCAAAAGGACCCTATAGCACTTTCGGATCGTGATGATTGAATTAAACGCAAAACATAACAATATGAAACATATTACAAATTTACAGTGTTGACCAACACTGGGAGGGGGAATGGCGACACAAACTTGTTTCGGCCAATTTAGAGCTGATCTATTCTGCTAAGGAATGGATGGCCTTCATCAGGATGGGAAAGAAAAGTGGGTAATGGTAGGTAAAAACTAAAATTCGTTTTACCCAACCTCAAAAGAATGGCATCTATCATTTGACCTGAATGATTTGTTGAAGTCTGTGCACCATGTTCGGTCACTCTGATAACTTGTTCTTTTCAGGGTGGCACATATTATTAATGCACTAACAATTCTTAATAAGAACTTGAAACTTTAGTCACGATGGGATGACCATGTATGTAATCTAAAACATTGTACCTACCTACATTATTTGGGTCACTATGTTTGCACATAGCTTGCACAGCTGTGTTACAGAATTATGCATTTTATAGTTATGAATAGCTGATTGGATGGTGTGTTGCATTTGGACATGTTTTTATGTATATTTAAAATAGGCTTGATAGAATATGGATTCCGAAATAAAACGGAACTAAATAGCATTAGTACCCGGACAGGGTCAATGAGCTGGTAACGAGCAAGACTTACCTGACGAGGGACCCGTACCGTGTCACTCACAGTTCCTTTTCTTTCTCCCATCAGGCTGCCATGGAAAGGGAGAAGGAACTACGTGTAGCCTCTTCTTCCCGATCCCTGGCGGTCATATTTTTTTCTCGAGACGAGCAACGGTCGCATCGCAGTGCTGTTAGTACGCCGGTACAACGTAAATGCCCCCTACCTCCGGTTTTATTATTTAATTAGGCTTTCCCCATCCTTACAATGAGGATTTTAGGCAAAATCAGGTTTTCCTGCTGTGTCTGCACCCAGAGGTTTTCTGAAATAGGATTTTAACTGTGATCAGATAATTTCTTTCACAAAGGCCCCAGGTTGTAGCTTCATGGACTACATTCACCTGGTTGTTGTGTGGTCGAAAGGTCTCTAAAAAGAGCTTAAAAGAATGTAGATAAAAGCCAGTGATAATGAGGCAATGTGATCAGACAGCCAACCACCTCATTCTTACTGTTCAATGCCCCAACATGAGATCATTCCTATGGGACCTCCTGCTGGCATCGGCCAGTCTTACTCCCTCTCTCCTAGCATGCTGCATCGCTTCAATGCTTCACTCACCCCGTAGTCCTAGGGAATGTGTTTCTTTCTCTGTTCTCTAGTTTGTCTTCCCCAACCTCGTTTTAACCTTTAGCTCCTTCCTTTTTGTCACCTCCTCTGTTGATCTTACTCTACCCACATCCTCCCGTTCTCTTCTCTTCGCTGCTTCCTCTCTTCGCCACTGCCTCTCAGTTTTTACTCTATCCCCCACTTTGCCCGTTCTGTCATCTCTAGTTGCCCCCACCCCACTTTTATCTTATTGTGATCAGATTTTAGTCCCGAATTGAGTGGGTAAAAAATGCTCCATCCTTCCCTTCATAATGCGTTTTATGGATCACTTAATGTTTGCAGACGACACACCCCTCGTCGATTTAACACTCTGGGTGGGGAGTATTAAAAGGAGTCTTGTGAATGCAGTATATTATCTTTGTAGAAATGGGCTAAACTTGAATATGAAAAAAGCAAACATTTTGGTCTTTGGGAAATGAAAAAATGATGGTTAGGAACCTGAAGGGTAAAAACAAAAAAAGAGGTGGTGAATGTGTTTTGTTATGTAGGACTTAGCGTTGATAGGATTGGAAATTGGGAAACGCACATTAAATCTACTGCTGAGAGAGCAACGGGGAGGAATGTAAATTTGGCACCCACATTTTAGAGAAATGCTTGGAAGTTTATTAAGTTAATGTGGGGTCAATGCTATTTTATGGGAGCAGGATTTGTTGGCTCAGAATAAAATGTTGAAAAAACTAACGGGCCTCCCGCCGGGTGTGCCTAACGGTGCAATTAGGTTGGAATTCGGGGGTGCCAAACATAGCCACCCTGGTGAACCTGAGACTGGGAACATTCTTCTTGTAGTGGCACATAATAGGATTAAAAAGACAAACAAATATACAACGCTTTGGCTGAGAAAGTAAACTCGGAATTAAAAAGAAAATATACTTGGTACAATGAGGGTTGAAATCTTTTATCTAGGTGGGGGGTTAAGCAAAGTGCAGGAATTACTCCTACCGGATTTTAGAAGGTCGTGGTCTCCGAAAGCCCTCTGCAATAATGGGGAAATGGATAGGAAGAAAGGGTGTACTTTACCCTCCCCTAAATTTCACAAAGCCACCTGGTTGTCTTTGGGTGTAGGGGGGAAAATATGCAATATTAAATCACTTGACTGCAGGGGCAGCATGTTAATGGGTAGGCTCAAAATGCTGCCACTAAATGCCCGCAGTCACTGGAAAAGGCGGGGGGGGGGGGCTTTGTCTCTGAAATGTAATGGTGGAATGGGAGCTGTTGACAACCTGTGCGTTTTTCGTTATTCTGCAAGAAGTCTAGTCCCTGATTCACAGAAGCGGTTTACACTGATGCCATCCCATAGGAAAATGCTCTGTGAATCCAGGCCTTGGGAGAGTTTTACGGAATAAGTGGCTGGAACCCCACTTTATGATGGCTAAAATTAGAACCTACCAAGAAGTACCATCTCTAATAATAAATTATAGTGATGAGAGTTTTATTTTGAATGTATTGGAATATGTAAAGGAAGCACTCCTTCGTCCGGAATTTCTAGCTGGAAGTCAGCCTCTGTCATTTTAACTGCTTGATCATTATTTTACCAACTTAATCCCATGTTGTAATATCTGTTGTATCTTCCTCAGTACGAGGGCTAATTGTTTGGTATATTTTTTGAGTTGTGTGTTTTTATCACAGGATTGTATTGGTATATTTATCCGAATGAATAAAGATACTTCTGCCGTCGCCTCCATCCTCCCCTTCCTCCAACCCAGCAGTTGGGTAAAAAAGAAAATAATAGTGGAACTGTGCTCCCCCTGGCTTGACACTTCTTTCCCCTGCTCTCTCCCAACCCAAACTCCATACCTGGGTCCTTCCTTTCCTCCACTCCGCACCACTGTGTTTCACAACAATACTATCAAGACTGAACAAAATGCAATGAAAAAGATCCATTTAATGACCTCTGTTAGTTTATCATTGTCCGCCACTGCTTGCAGCTCACCCAGCCTCCCCCTTCCAATCACCCACCATTGGCAGCTCTGGAGGAACATGTTCAGGACTATAGCCACACACACACACCACTCCCATTGCCTGTGCAGACAATGCGTCTGCAGCAATCCGTGCTTCATTGCAGAAGACAAACACCGATCACTGCTGAACGGAGCTGTGTGGCGGCTCAGCAATGGGCGTTATGTCCCAAGCAGTCTATACAAATAAACAAAAGCAGTCCACCACCTGCGAGAGATTGCATTACGGTGGGGCACTGCAGTGTTACTGGCAAAGCCCACGTTCGTTCGAGTACCCTGTCGGGGAGAAGTAAAAAAAAAAAAAAAAAAACTTCCCTGTCGTCCTGAAACGTGAAAAGTAAGGGAACACTGTACCCTTTAATTCCTGTCCACTTTCACCTCTGCTCCAACTGCATTCAAACTTTCACTGTCTCCTTCTTTGGGCCAGCCTCCCCTTGAGGCGTTTGCACATGCGAATAATTTCTCTGTCAATACAGGATTGGTCTTTTGGTAATTGATTCACTGCCTCAGGTGCTGTATCTGATTAGTGTGGGTCTCCTGCTTATGCTGGTCATGCCTAAACAAAGCCAGTCCGCCATCTTACATTCCTTGCAAGTCTCGGGCATGCGCACGCGAAGGGGAGCTCTGTGTGAGGCAAGCTAAGCCTAGGTTGCTCTTGCGGGAGCCACCGATTGTTCTCCCTTTTCCCACCCTGGGAAGCAGTGCTAGTAAAATGGGTCCTCATTTCCTTCCACAGGGCCTGCCTTAAAGGGCTTGCGCCTGTGCTCCTAACTTCACTTACACACAAGGAATGGTCCGTCTCTCCCTTTTAACGGGCAAGTTTAACTGTGGTGCCAGTGTGATGAGCCCTTGCCTCCTGATATGGATGTTGCATGGTAACCATGGGATCCACCCCACACGACACCCTGGGCAATGCATCACGGAGTAGGTAGCAGCCAGCACCTGGCCTCATGAAGGGTCATGTAGGGACTTTAGTAATATCAGTCTTTCTGTGGTGGATTGAAAGAAAAAACTTTTCAGCTGGAATTTCATTTCTGCATGTTTTCCCGCCAGTCTATACAGTAGATGGTGTTAAACAAACATGGATATCGGGGAAGTGGTATGGTACTGAGTATGAGAGGATGAGTTACTTGTAGTTGCTCCAAGCCGTAGAGATGTGACTATTTGAGCAGGCATCCCTGCTGTTTTGAGTCCTCTTGAGTGGGTTGCCGTTGCTTATCTTATGGCAGTTCTTGGGGTCACCCAGGCCTGTATCAGCAATTGTTCCTCTGAGGCGTGTAACGCTTGGTGTTCTTCATGGTTGCCAAGACTTGTGCCACTAAGCATTCATTCCTTTGGGGGTCATGATATTGGCACTGCACTATATCGCGCCACAATATTCTGGCGCTGATAATGAACAGACCACTTTTCTAGGCCACACTGTGGTGTTGCCAATTGGAAGTGACATGGCAGGTGGTTCTTTGTCTTTTCAGTCCTCAGTCATCTGGATTGAATTGCTTGCCATTGTGTCCAAGTGAAGTGGTGTGGCAGGTGATTGCTTAGGTCTCTTTAGTCCTTGTAGCCTCAGGATTGTTTTGCTAACAGTTTTCACGCCCGCTACTGCATCGTCTCCAGTAGCACTGGTGGGGCCTGGTGGTTGCTTATGTCTTCTGTCCTCGTAGTCCTCTGGATTGAATTGCTTGGCATTGTGTCCAGGTGGTGTTGCAGGTGATTGCTTAGGTCTCTTTAGACCTAAAACTCTTTAGACCTAAAACTGCCATCTCCCTAGCAAAGGATCTTCAGGACCTAGGATTCACACAAAAAATCACCTCACCTACACACGCAAAAGGACGCACCCTGGATTGGATCATAGACCATAATTGTAACACGACCATTACTGCTAATATTAACCTCCCATGGACGGACCACAACTATCTCCAATTCGACATCCCAGTCCAAACACACACAAAAGTACCTACCACTGCTCCAGCAACCTTAGCCAGAAGTATAAAAAAACTCACTGCTGACAACCTCATCACACATCTCAATCTGCCATGCCTATTGCCCCCATTCTCCTCACACCCGAACATCCTTGCAGAAATATTCAAAGACACTATTACTAGGGCTGTCAATACCATTGCCCCACTAGAAAACAAAAAAGAAAAGAAATCCTTCCATTCCAACTCTTGGTTCACAGAGGAACTCCAGACACTACGCAAAAACAAACGCCAGGCGCTCAAAGAATGGCAACGCAATCCTTGTGACACCGCAAAAGATAATTTCAAATCCATAGCCAAAAAATAGAGACGCCATCTTCATCGCTAAATCCAAAGCCTACAACACCCGCATCTCCTCTGCTAACTCCCACTCCAACGAACTCTTCAGTATCTTTAAAGAACTAACTGTACCACCCTCCTGCCCTGATGAAATCGTTAAATACGAAGCATGGTGCACAGGGATACAATCAGCCATGTTGGCCAAAATAAATCTCCTGCAAAACCAAATATCCCACCACTATAAAACTCTACCCAAGCAAAGCCCGCATCCACAAACGAAACCTTATGTAAGAACTAGCAACATGCCCAAATTCTCATTCACCGAAATCCCCGAAAGCGAGGTCATTGACATCCTTAGACACCTCAAACCTTCACAATGCAAGGGTGATGTGTGTCCCCAACATATCATTAAGGACTGCGCAGAAGCACTCGCACCTCTTCTCACAGCATTCATCAATGCTTCATTCAAAACGGGCATAGTCCCAGACAGCCTTAAAGAGGCTTGGGTGCTCCCCCTTCTAAAAAAAACATCGCTAGACCCGGCCAACCCCAATAACTACCGACCCATAACAGTCCCATTCCTCCTGAAATTACTAGACAAGGCCGCCCACAAACAGATTCAACTCTACCTTGAATCTAATGCAATCCTAGGAAAGAGACAATCTGGGTTCCGCAAGGGACACGGAACAGAAACCGCCCTTTTAGACTTAAAAAACGAAATTACTAACATCCTCGACAAGGGTAAGCCTGCCCTCCTCCTCCTCCTCGACCTCTCAGCAGCGTTTGATTTGGTAGACCATACCACACTCACCAGTCATCTCAAGCATGCAGCCCACTTCACTAAGGACGCAGCATCATGGGTAACCTCCTTCCTAGAGGGCAGAGCTATGAAAGTATTCTCAAACATAGCCCATGCTGCACCTTCCATCATCCACTGCGGTGTCCCACAAGGCTCATGTACTGCCCCCACGCTCTATAACCTCTTTACCAAGCCTCTCTTCGATAAACTGGACGATCTGGGGATCACATACACAAATTACGCGGACGACACCCAGGTTCTCCTTCCCCTTGCGGGGCATTATCATCAAGACACCACCACCCTACAGCAAATCTACTCCACCATACAAGCATGGATGGCTACTAACAGACTCTGTCTGAACAGAGACAAGACCGAAATCCTCATTCTAGGCCAAAAATCCACACACTCCAACTTCGACGCACTCTATCTCAACTTCAATATAGATAACTGCATCATCCCAGTATTATCCTCAGTCAAAACACTTGGGGTGCACATAGACGCGACCCTTTCCATGGACAAACAAGTTAGCGCCATAGTATCGGCCTCTGCACTGAGCAACAAACTCATCAATGCAATCAAACCATTCCTGACCAAGGACAACTGCCTCTCCATAGCTAGAGCAACCATAGGAGCCAAACTAGATTACTGTAATGTTCTCTTAGCCGGCACCTCCAAAATAAACTTGTCCAGGCTCCAAAAAATAAAAAACAATGCCCTTAGAGCAGCCCTCACCATACCTAAAAGAGACCATATCACGCAAGCCAGGAAGTCCGTTCACTGGCTCCCAGTCAAGGACCGCATCTTATTCAAAATCCTTACTACCACTCATAAAGGTATCTACCTCACAGCACCCTCATACCCATCGGACACACTACACAGGTCTCAATCCACTAGACCGACCAGACAACAATACACCAACCAACTCACCATACCTCGCATCAATAGGACTAAGGCAGGAAGCATAGGCTTCCCCTGCCTCGCACCTAAACTCTGGAACTCTCTCCCCGCTGACCTCAGAGCGGAAACATCTCTCGCCTCCTTCCACAAAAAACTTAAAACTGCCCTCTTCAACTAACCATACGTTCCCAGCCACTTCCTGTCCAATGTAGGTATGCATGTAAGGATATTTGCGTCCAATGTAACACTTACGGACCTGAACTGTATGTAACTAAGTATAAGCAACAATGTCACTAGCACCACGATGCCTTCGTTCTGCTGTGCGCTTAACAAATTCGAATAAATAAATAAATGTAGTCCTTGTAGCCTCGAGATTGATTTGCTAACAGTTTTCACCCCCACTACTGCAACGTCTCCAGTAGCACTGGTGGGGCCTGGTGGTTGCTTATGTCTTCTGTCCTCGTGGTCCTCTGGATTGATTTGCTTTCTGTTCACACTACTGCATCGTGTCCAGTGCAAATGGTGGTTTATGTCTTTTCCTTTTCCTAATCTGGTCTGGATTGAACTGCTTACTGTTTTCACTACTTCTATTGCAGTGTCCAGTGGAAATGGTGTTGCGGGTGATGGCTTAGATCTTTTCAATCCTTGTAGCTCCTCTGGATTTAATTTCTTGCTGTCCTGTGTCATCCAGACTCTGCTACATTTGTAAGCCTTGCAGCTTCTGTATGTTCTGAAGCAGTGTCTTGGAGTGTATTGCTCTCTTAGCAGTCCTCCTCGAGGCCATCAAGACTTGGCTAATTTCCATACTAATCATATTTTCACAGCCTCCAAACTCCAAAGGTCACAGTGAGCAGAGTGTGAACTTCAAGTGTTCTTTTGTTTGAAAATGGGTAACATTCTCTTTTATGTAGTGCTCTGTGCTGGATTCCTCGCGCCTCTAAGCACTGAAATGGGCGGTGTGGTGCTATATGCTTTATTGGTACTCCTTTTGAAGGATAATGCTGACTTTGTCCTTCTGGGATTTGAATGTTTGACTGCAGGATGCCCGAAGCCGTCTGAGGCACAAGCTAATCATGCTAAGGTTTCTGAGAAGTGGACATATTGAAATTCCCAGTGAGTGTAATAACCTGCACACTACCGAGGCAGAAAAGCAATTTTATATGGATCTATTGCCTGAAGCATGCAAACATGCTACTTTTGGGGTGCACATACCGTTTTTGGCTTTTGCTCTGTGAGGTGGATTTTGTGGAGTTTGTGCAGCCATATCGACGTCCAGAGGTGTTGCTAGGGGGGGCTAAGAGGGCTATAGCCCCTGGTCTTTCGGTTGGAGCCCTGGTTAGAATCTCAGGAGCTACAACCAAAAGACAAGCTAGCCCCCAATCCCGACAGTTCAAACATTAGCGTAGCCCCGGGTCTTTTCCAGACATAGCAACACCCCTGTTGCCGTCGTTTTCTGAGGTCTGGAGCTGCAAATCTACGGGGTATTTGATCTATTTAGGTTCCTTACAGCACTGAAGACTAGACCTGTTGAGCAGGTCTGCTGGAAGTTGTGCAAACTCTGTGCCTCTGGAACAGACCAAGCTTCCAATATCTCTAGGAAGATGTCAACCTTTGTAGTTCCATTGAACTCTGCAATAGCACAATCTGTTTCATAGCACTGAAGAGCTGCAAGACCGGCAACGCCAGGTTTCTCAAAGTTCACAGGACTCTACCTCACCAGAATGCCTTCATGTGCTCTTGCGAGGTGTGGCTCTCTCCGCTCATTGGCCCTCATTACAAGTTTGCTGTTCCAAGAAAAATTCAGCTAAAGGTGGCGGTAATACTGTGACCGGCACTTTCCCCGGACCGGCAAAAACAAGTTTGCCAGTGGGGGATTCAATGATTTACCTCCAGCCAAGAGCTGGAGGTAAATCGGGCCCCCACCAGCAAACACCCAGTATTTCTGGCATGGGTATTGCCGGTTATGAGGAATTCTACCATCTGCGCGGTGGGTGTGTGCTCACCTGGACGTTTTTGAAATTTTAAATGAAATTGAATGATGGTAGATCGACCTCTGGAAAATGTGTGGGGCTAATTTTCCTCTGCTCACTGCATGACATACGCATCTACCTGTGTGCTGTGTTTGGACACAGCCTACAGGCACAGTCCCCCCTGTCATATTTAGATATGACAGGATGAGTACACGGTGCCTCTCCAGAAGGGGGAGGATCAAATCTTCCCCCTACTATGGCCAGCCGGATTAACTATCAAAGGCTCCATGGATCCACCCTATCCTTTGTTGAGCCCTGAAGCTGGTGGCAATAATTTGCATGCCCACCACAGAGTAATTCAAATGGGCCCACTTGGGGCCTTGCTGCAAAGGTTAACAAAGACGGGGAAACTCCAACAACCTTTCATATGCAACTGTGTCAACCTGAAGCCAGCTCCCATCCTCCGTATCGATTACCAGTGAAATGTCATGTCTGAGACTGCGTGTTTATAGTAGTCATCCACGTAGGGGGGCCAAATTCAGAAGATATGAGTATGTGGTTTGGCGGCCCAGAAAGTCTGGTCTCGCCACAGCTTCAGGGGAGACTTTTTGCTTTAATCAGGGACCACATTAACCAGAGGGACCCTTTGATCAACAACAGACAGTAAAATGGGTGGGACTTAGTCTAGTATAACATGTTTTCACCCCTTTACCTTTACTGTTGCAAAGCACTCTGTTTAGGACATCACGCATTCAGGAGATTGTTGGTGGGGACCCAGGATTGGTTCATTAATGTAGGCTTAGCCTACACCAATCCCTGTGGTCCAATTGGCTTTAAAAGAGGACAGAGTCCCTCTTTTGTGAGATCTGAAGGCTTTACGGGAAGCAGCAGGAAGAATTCATCATTGGACCCTAGCTGACTTACATCTTCCGCCAGTGAAGGAAGGCCATTACCTCCAAAGGGGGAAGAAAGATCCCTCCCAAACATCTCCCAGGGAACAGAACGAGTTAACAAATCCACAGGACCCTCCAGCAGCAGCGGAACCCAGCCAGCACACTGTGTGCTCTGCTAGGCTCTGCAGCAAGCTTCCTAGTTAGGAAGTGCTAGAGTCTCTGAACCAAACCAAGGGCAAGGCTACACTCTCCTCCGCTTTGGGCCATCCACCTTAAAGGACACAAACCCAGTGAAGAAGCTAAGCGTGTATTGGTAAACATCTACCAACGTCTGCTTTAAAGGACATTTTCGAGCCCCTCAAGCTGCAACCGATTGCACCGCTGACTGTTGTGTACGCTTCAGTCGCTAAACCCATCCGAGACACCTCGCAAGTACTTCAGAACCACAAACCAACACTGAGACACCAATTCTTGACCCAGAGCCACCGTGTATGCCAGCCTGCAGCTGTCCGTCCAGCATCTTTCATCAAACTGGTTGCCGCCTGATACCCACTGCTGTCGCCAACGCTGCAAAGCGCCTTTGAAACCGATTTGACCCTATTGAGCAACAAGAACTCCTACAGCACAAGGTACATCGTGGTTCTGTCCTCCTGGTCCTTCTCCGAAGGCCCCTAGAGACGTTTTAAGACACTTTGCGCCTTTTGTGCTGAAACCAAGTATCCTTGAACTTTTCCGTATTTGAAACGGTCTGTCCTCTGCATTCCTTTACAGGGTGGGTTGCATTTCGAAGTGTGATAGAACTGCCTGTTGTGGTAATAATAAAGTAGATATTTGTATGCAGCCATTGACAGTCCCTTTTATCATTGACTAATAATTGTATTTTCACTATACTAACCAGCGATCCACGACCTTTCGAAGAATGGCCTGCCGTTCTGTGTACGTTACCAAAATTGAACAAGGTGGTTTATAATTTGCTTGCGTTTCCAATCTGTGCGGATCCCTTCTTGTATACTAGAGGTCTGGGGTTGATGGTTTAGAAAGTGATATTCATCCTTGGACCACTGGTGCCCCAGAAGTTGATTCATCACACCTGGTTCCAGAAATACCGGCAATCCCCTCCATGCAGTCCTGTGGCACTCTATAGAATGGTGATTTACTGCCCTTTACGCCACCTCTAATATCCTGGTAATTATGGTTTATCAGGCGGCAGAAATGGTAGGTCAATTTTCCGGTATCCTGCAAACTTCGTTTTTGCATGCAGCGTGGCCTGGCACTGAGCTCTGTACTTTTGATATGATATGGCATTTATAACATGCTAAGTTTTTTGAGGCGCGACGAGGCAAGGAATGGGGAACAGAGGGAAGACCGACAACCATCCTACTAGGCCAGGTGTCAATCGGATCGCGCAAGTGCATGGGGCAGGGGGAGGGGGAGAAGTGCGGGAAGTGCATCATTACTCAACTGGCACACTTAAAATGCAAGAGTGTCTGAGGTAGCTACCTTGTAAATTTGGAGCACTTTCAAGATCCCTCTGCAAGGGACTAATGTACATATAGCATGCTTCATTTATGTACTGTGGGAAAATATGCCTACGATATGAATCACTTCATGAACAAGGAGGCGCCGTTTGGCTCCTGCAGAAACCAAGGCGGGGATTTATCTAGGCAGACACTTGCCCGCTAATAATAGGCTCCCATTTATTACAGCCTGCCCAGTTGGCTCACAGTTGAAAACAATATGCAAATCTACTTTGAAATATGGGCCTGCATCCATTCCGGGCTGAGGATTAGAGTGCAGTGGACACGTGCTGGTGGCGGGTGACATTGCTGCTGCTGGAGCCAGCTGCTGAAGCAGCCTCGTGCTGGGCTCCGGTTCTGTTCGTCTCATGCGGTTTATGTTTTGTGAGTGGTTCTCATTTACCTCTTCCTTCCGCTGCGCTTTATTAAAAAAAAAAAACACACACACGCACAACTCACACACTCTCCCTCTCTGTGCGCTTCAGGCCTCCGAAGAAGGATTCTCAACAAGCTCCTACTTTTTTTCACGCATTCCACACCTTTAATTTGTGAAGAAGACCGACGACCCTCTTGCTGCTCGAGCTTAAGTATTTTCTCCACTTTGTCGACTTCAGCCCCAAGAGCCAGAATCCAGTCTTATTGGGATTAGACTGTTATTGAGAGTTATACTGCACACCCCTGCCATTTTTGTGGTCTGTAGACGTTCAGGGGGATCTGAAAAGGAAGGAAGTGGTGGTGGGGGGGGGGGGGTAGGTGATGGTAGGGAGCAGGGATGACAATTCACCCAAATATCTGGGGTAGTAGAAGTGATGTCATATGACATTTGACCCTGATGCCATCACATCAAATAGCATCACATGGTATTTAACCTGAAATGACTGACAGGTGTAAAAAACATGCACAAGCTTACATTTAATAAAATACCAAATCGATACTAAAGTAGTACCTCATTTTAAATAGGGAGCTGCCTTGATATGCCATGGGAGAGCAGGGGGGGTGGTTATGGCATGACAATGCTAGACGCTTTAGAACAAACGTAGGCTAGGGGCACTGTCCTGCAAATGCCACTACAGCATCACATGGCTGTTTACTGCCATTTTATACCAATTATAGCTCCACATGTCGGGTCTAGTAATCCTATGCCAATTAAGGCCCATATTTCCAGATGCTGCCATAATACAGTGTGGCAAATGTAGCCTAAAAGGCAGAGACGACATGTTTCATAGACCCAATAGATATGTTGATATGCTAAAGATATCCATGTTGACCCACCAGACCACTGGCCTCTGTGCCTATGAGTGATTAAGGTTTTGGGTTATATTCAGGTCACAAGACTACATTCTGACAAGATATCATGATAGGTTAGTTTGCATCACACAACATTTGGGGGGGCCCCCTGTGAGTCATGCTGACAGCACCCGCTTCAAGCTCCTCAAAGCATTTGATGCGCCACATTCCGGGCTGGCCTGGACCATCACGTGTATGCAATTCCTGTGATGATCCTGCCACTGCAGGGGCACGTGCCTACTGCGCGAGGTGAAAGACGCGAGTATGTTTTTTAATCCAAGCTTACATCTTTCACCCATTGTAGAAACAAGGGTGCGGTACCTGCAAGTATGCGAGAGCGACCAAGCATAGCAAGGCAGCCCGACCTAACCAAAAGGCGGTCAGGGGGAGGGGGTTCTCCCTCAAGAATTGTTTTTCCATAATGGTTTAAAATGGTGCATTATACAGTACACTTTGTGTAAAAATAAGGTAATACATTTGCTAAAAAGCCACACAGTTTATAACCAGTTTTGTAGACTAACTCATGAAAAAATCCAGTGTTTATCATGCAAGTCACCAACAGTGCATAGTAGTATTTCCAGCGCATTTTTACGCCTTTCCCCACAACGTATGCCATTACAAAAAACTTGTTTACGTTGGCTCTGCCCATATATCTCCATGCTTGCTGCACCAATATAAGACCGCATTCTCAAGTAAGAACATAATCGTCTTTGCTTGACGCATAATGCCAATAATACTATAAGAAAACCTGCCCAATGTGTGTCTACCAATTTTTGCCAGTACCTCCACATAATGCATTCCTGTCGGCTTTGCCATTAGAAATGCCATTCCACCACTACCTCCAATGTAGGCCAGTCTAGACACAAAAGAACACTCATCATGCCTGGTTTATCATAGATGCTCAGTAGAACATGTCATGCCACAGTAAGAAGTCGCTGGACTGACTGCACCAAAATGCTAGTCATGCCACATAATAACGTGCATCATGCTTGCTTTATCATGGATGCCAATATAAAAGCAGTAATGCAAACCCACTCTCACCCGCCTCCTACCCCACCCTCTAATCCATCCACCCCCACCCACCAAAATCAGCTTCTTGACCTAGCACAAGAGCAGTCACGCAATATTCACGCCCTCATTTACACACGCCATACTCATCCATTCACACACATTACATACGTAATGCATGCAATTGCATGCACAAAACATACATACATGCATACATGCATACATACATCATAAACCTGCAACACCCTTGTGCACATACTTTTTTTTTCTCTTAACTGTTTCCAGCTGCTGTGGGACTCCTCTCCAGAATGACTGTTCCACAGTGCAGACCGGAACCAATTAACACTCGAGCAGGGAGAGCTTCCTGACATGCGCAGTGGAGCCTGTGTGCCTCAATCTCGCATCGCAAAAGGAAATATGGAAGAGCCAGAGCGCATCCAACCCGAGGAACAAAAGAAATGATTTCTTTCTGAAGTCATGAGTCTCAGCTCCCCCAAGGACATGGGGCCACGATACACCACTGAAACTACCTCTGTAATACCTAACTTGGGGTGGCAGAGGCAGTACGAGGGGTCACTCGGAAGTCACCAGGTGTCGCAGCTATGACCCCTGGTGACCCCCAAATTACATCAATGGGAGAGAGGACAATAGATATTTTTGATGTGCTGTTGGTATCTTCAGTTTGGAAAAAATGGTCACTCTGTTTGGCTTGCTTCTAGGTGATATGGTTTGGTGGTGTTTTGGTGTTTGTTGATATGGGATTATTTTGGGTGTCTCTGGCATAGTGCTGTACATTTAGTGTATTGGCATGGTGAGATTACAGAGGGGAGTGCCTTTTGCTATGTGATTTCCAATTTGTGCTGTGGCAGGGTATGTGCGTGTGCTGTATTTGGCGGTTGAGCGATTAGCTTGTAGGAAAGTTGAAGGTTTTAAGTAGGGTTGGTAGTGAAGGATGTCTGTGCATTTGTGTATGTTGCTTTGATTGGGCTGAATGCCTGTGCAGTTTGTCAGTATTATTCATAGATCTTTCCACTGTCTTTGCAAATCTATATATTTGATTTCCCAAATTAATAATTTTATTGTTGAACTTTTTGGAAATGAGCAACACACACACACACACACACACGCACACGCACACGCACACGCACACACAATGAGGCACACAAACACTCTACTAAGCCGTTTGTAACCTGTTCAGACTATTTCAAACACTCTTCAGAGGAAACACAAACTATTGTTAATTGTCCTCTGTGACGAATTCTATGATGTTGTCCTTTCTTCCTGAGGGGGAGACCCTCCTCGTGAGGCAGCTACCCGATAGTCCACCTGCAGGTGGTACTGAGCAGGAGGATCACATGGAAACCCTGCTCTCCCTCTGGCCTTCCCCCTTGGGCTCTCCCCCTGTACCTTCAACTGAAGCCAGAAACCTCTGAGTCATCTTCGACTCCTCTCTCCTTCCTCCCTCACACTCGGGACATTGCCAAGAAGTCCAACTATCGGCTCTTCCTTCTAAAAGGAATTCTACCTTTTCTCACCTTCCCTTAGAGGCTCAATGTGACTCAAGCCCTGGTTCTCTCTAGACTTGACTACTGTAACAGCCTCATCCGGAATCTTCCTTTTTCCACTCTGTGTCCCCTTCAGCTTATCCAGAATAGGGCAGCGAGACGTATCCTTGGCCTTAAGCCCAGGGACAACATCTTTCCTGCACTAAAACGTCTTCACTGGCTCCTAGTTGCTACACGCGTTACATTCAAATCCCTCTGCATCATCCAAAAGGCTGTCTGGGCCAAGGGACCACACTACCTTCAACTTTCTCACTAAATACTCTCCCTCTAGACCACTTCGCTCCTTTGGCACCAACTCTGTGTGTGTAAAGCGTTCTGCTAAAAAGAGGGTAGGGGGGTCGCTCACTTTTATCTGCGGCTCCCTCCTTTGGAATAGCCCCCCACTCTGCTTTGGCAGGATCTTCTCAAATTCCAAAAGCTCCTTAAGACTTTCCTCTTTTCCTCCTCCTTCTCTCCTCTGCTAATCCTCCAGTTGCTGAATCGGTGTCCTTGGATCCTATTCATCTTGGGGGCCTTGACCTCCCACACCAATTCTTCCCAGCTCCTGTCTATCCACATCACTTTGCTTCTGCACACCCTCCGCTCTGGAGACTCGCACTTACACCTCCCTCGGCCCAGGCTGTGCAGCACTCAACACTCCTAGCGCTTCGTCCATGGCTCACCCACAGGCTTGCACTCCCCAGCACTTAGCCCCCTTCCCTCTGCACTTGCACATTCTGAATACTCACAAGGCATAGTAGGTTCGTCCCTCTCCCTCTTTTCCCTCTGCTCTTAATTTGTTGTAATGTATTTCCCACCCTCCAACCCTGCCCTGTGGGCTCTTTGAATTAGTATATTCTTGTTGTATAAGCGCCTAACAAGCAAACAATAAATGAAATAAATTCCCCCTCTGGGATACAGGTAGCGGACATCATAGGCCAACACAGTATTCCCACCACTCATCCACCTCTTCCACACCTCCCTCCTTACCTTCCTCTAAACCTGACAGTCTCCCCTTATACTTATTGTCAATCCTTCTAAAACTGAAGAGCAGGGCAGGGCTGAGTATGTTGGATCTCCAGGACATTCTATTGTGACGAGGAAGAGACGCAGAGCCACCATGCAACGCTCAGAAAACTGGGTGAAGCATTCTAGTGGTCAAACCTCAAGCAGCTTAAAGATAAAAGAGGGATTAAGATTGCTGTCAGTCCCTCCTCAGAGGCCATGCGAGCAGAGGTTCTTTACTGTATCAGGGCGAGTGGAGCCTGTAGCAGTGGACTGGGACGTGGCAAAGGAAGTGCAGGTGTTCCTACCTGCTCCGCCGATGGCAGAAGTGCTGGAACCGGGCACAGCAGTCTGCCCCGGCACAGGGGTGTCACACGGCGAGGCCAATCGGGTACGTGCTGCATGGCTCCACATAGGTAAAGCAGAGCCACGTAATACAACGCGAACACAGGCAAGTGTGAAGGAGAGCAGTCGGAAGGCTTACGAGACACGAGAAGGAGGCGGACGACCGGGAGCCCCGAGTGAAGCCACTATGAATACAAAGGGGTCTGGGACCCGTATCTGAAAAGCCAATGTATAGGGGTCTGTGACTAACAGATACTCCAATGCGAAGGGGTCCGAGACCTGTGTGTGAGAAACCATTGTGAAAGGGTTACAGAGCCAAAGCCAAGAAGCCAATACAATGGGGGCTGGGGCCCGTGTGTGAGAAACCATTGTGAAGGGGTTGGAGACCCAAAGCCAAAGAAGTCAAATCGAAGCGGTATGGGATCCGTGTGTGAAAAACCACTGTGAAGGGGTCTGGGACCCGAGGCAATCCCTGGCAGGAGAGTACACAAGGGCTGCCTGTTGAACTGGCAAACCATACTCCAGGGTTGCCAGCTGAGTAAGCAAGCTTAAACGAGGCCTGGGGAAGGGAGCCATTCCCAACCACATTAGGCAGTACCTGGCGGGAGAGTACACCAGGGCTGTCTGTAAGCCTTGGGAAGGGAGCCATTCCCCCACCTTTGTTAAGCCACCAAGAGAAGCCTGAGAAAGGCCAAGGGAAGAGAGACATTCACCCTACTTTGTGAACCAAACCTGTCCAGAAGAAGGGAGTCCTGCTTTTGAACCCAGAAGGGACACATCTAGTTTAGTTTGGTTATAAGTGTAAGGAATACAAGTAGGATTTTGACACTGGACTTTATTTTTCTTTTTTTTTCTGACATTTCCTTGGTATTTTGTTGAGGCAGGGAAACCCGTGTTAGAGTTTGGGATAGGTAGGTTTCCTTCTTTCTTTTGGTATGAATAAAAGACTTTGCTCAAAAGCAGGCCACCTGTGTGTCGGGTCTACTCCTTCTACACCCTTCCACCTCCAAACCATATTTCGCTCTTCTGCCCAATTTACAGTTGTGGACGAGGGGCTCAAGGATTCGGGCCTACTCAAGGTCGCAAAGGGCATGTGGAACTGCCACGGCTGGGCATTGCTACGTGAGGTGTGTGTGGTACGGTTATAGTCGAGAATTGAGAAGTTAAAATCCCATCTTGGCCACTTCTCAATGTGACCCAAGAGCATTTAGCTTGAGTCTACTCTGCTGTCCCTTTGTCAAGGAATTTGCAAAGAGTTTCTGCAGCATTTCATAATTTATTTTCAATATAGATAAGAAAACATCAACGTATAATACAATATTGTTATGTACAAAGTCATAGAAACAATAAATATAACAATATCAATGAAGCAAAACTCACCCTAACCCCCCTGTTAACATCTCATAACCTACAAAATCAATTCAGTACAGATCCAAGAATTTCCCCCAAATCTTTGCAAACAAACCCATCTTGCCCTGTTTCCTATACAACCGTTCCTCCATAGTTGCCAAATCCCGCATTTCATTCAGCCACAATTCTTTGTCTAATGTAGCAACAGACTTCCAGTTTCTAAGGATAATCTTCTTACCCATTGCAGCTCCTCTAAAGAACCATTTTTTTGGCATTGAGTGAGATCTTCCAAAATGGAATCATTCCCCAGAATTATTGTCTCAAAATTAAAATCAGTTGTCACATCCAATACTTCACCGCAAATGCCACCAACATCATTCCAAAACCCTCGGACCTTCACACAATCCCACATCATATGTTCCATCGTACCATCCTCCTGAACACAGGCCCAACATTCTGGACCATCCTTCAAACCTCTCCTCCACAATTTTTCCGGAGTCCAATAGACCCTATTCAAGATCTTAATTTGTCTTGTCCGTTCAGTCAATCCCAAGGAACACAATTTGACATTCTCACACATCCTTGTCCAACCTTCCACAGTAATATCCGCTCCAATTCTCCGACCCCATTCAATTCTTAAGCAATCATTGCTTTTATAATTAAGAACAATCTGCCTGTACACCCGGCTCGCCAAACAGCCCTCATTCACCAATGATTTCCTCGTAAAAAATTCCAGATTTAGACCATTCTGAAAATCAATCGCACCAACTGCCAACTTCAATTTCCTGTAATCCGATAATTTGAATCCGTCAATACGAAAATCTCTTTGTAGATCTCTAGCGCTTTTCCACTCGCTCTCATTGAAGAGGTCCCCAATCCATTTGATACCACCCAAAAACCATTCGGGCCAGAAACCTGATTTGCCATTCAATTTAATAGAGGGATTCATCCATACGGATGCATTCGGATCCCTGTATGCATTCACACCCAACAAGACATTCAAATTCTTCCAGGAATCTGTGTTGTAGTCAATATATCCTTTACTCCTTTTGTTATAATGGTTAACAACGCCCTTGGAGATAAAGGACCATTTGCACTAGCCTCCGTCGCAGCCCATACACTAGGACTCGTTTCCATGTAATCTACCAAGAATGCACAATTAAAGGCCAGATGATAGGCCCTGAAGTTTGGTACACCCAAACCACCTTTCTCTAAAGGTAATTGTAACTTCCACAGACTCAATCTAGCTGGTTTGGTGTCCCACAAGAATCCTTGTATAAGCCTGTCCAATTCTTTCCAATAAGAAGCCTCAATATTCAATGGGATCATACTTAAGACATAGTCGATTTTAGGGGCTAACATCATTTTCAACGTATTGACCTTCCCTCAAAGCGATAGATTCAGTAACCCCCATCATTCCAAATCAGTTTTAAAAGCCACAATAATCACATTCATGTTCACTCTTACCAAGTCACAGATCTTTGGAGTGATCCAAATACAACAACTTATCCGGACACCAACGAAATCCCAAATCAGTGACATATTTTTTGTTACATCCATGGACCAATGGCAACACTTCAGATTTGTCCCAATTCACTCTACAACCAGAAATCTCCTGGAATGAAGTTAAAACACCCATCAACGCCGGTAACGATAGATGCAAGTCTCGCAGGACCAACAGTATGTCATCTGCAAACAGCCATATTTTTTTATGTAAACCCCAGCATGAGACACCAACTATATCCAACTGATCTCGTATGGCCGCCGCCAAAGGTTCAATCGCCAGAACAAATAATAAAGGTGAAAGAGGGCAGCCCTGTCTCGTTCCCCTTTCTAGTCTATTAACATCTGCTGTCGGTTCGTATACAAGAGCTGAATCCACGATCTAAAATGTACTCCAAATCCCATCTTCTCGAGCACTAAGAACAAGAAATCCCATTCCACCCGATCGAAAGCCTTCTCTGCGTCCAAAGAAAAAACGGCCACCTCTTCTGACTCGTTTGATGCCTTATTAATTGTATGGAGTAAACGCCTGATATTGCTGGATGTTTTTCTCCCTTTCACAAAACCCAACTGATTTTCATTGATCAACTTCGGTAGAAGACCTTCCAGTCTAATAGCCATGATCCTAGCCAAAATGTTGTTGTCCGTGTTAATGAGACTAATCGGCATTTCAGTGTCCGGCCATGCGACAATCCAGCTGTCACAAGGAGATGCGTTTTGCCACTGGGGAAATTCCCTCCATGTCAATCATTCATAACTGTGTCCTGCTAACTCCTCACTTGATTTGGTGACCTGAAATTTCTAATTTACTACAGAGTTTAGTATCCATACAATATTCAGGCATTGTTTTCAATTGCAATTCAACAAATCACTCCAGAGATCTCTTGCTCTCAGCGGCTCAACTAGTTAACATGTGCCCAGACTACCAACAGGAGATGGTGGGGGGTGAGGAGACGCACTCTGGGAACCCCCCCTCCTCAGGCTATCCCTCTCCCTGGAGATGCCCCTCCCAGAAATCGAACGCGCTTACCAACCTCTGCTAGGTAAGATGCAACATCCTTTCCCTTCATCCGTGGTTTCATTCAGCAATGAACCTTTAAGATAAAACTCACCCCACTCCTTAAGGCTACTTTCACATTCCTCCAGTATTCTAACCCTGTACAAGATGAATGCATCAAGATGAAGAACCCGTAATGTGCTCTAGATACCTATGCAGCGTAGGCATCTCTCGAACCCAGCTCGTTGCTGATTGCATATTACAGCCGAAGACTCTTTAGATTCCCAGTAGGGCATCCTTCACCCATACATGTTCATTGTAGTATACTTCCACCATATCACTCGACGTGAACACAGAATGAAGCCCTTTGAATTAGGCGCACAGAATATAGTCCTTTGAAATCCTAGCTATGTGTTCAGCCAAGAATAGATTGGCATGACGATAATCGTGCAAATCAACGAGCTATGACCACAGGATAGGCGGTACTGCTACACGCAGGCTATTTCAGGGAGCTCCGAGTCCTAGTCCTCCAGTAATTCATCTGCTTCAATGCTTAGTCAACTGCCTAGTATTTAGTTTGTGCATTAACCATTTTCTCTCTCTACATAGAAAATCTAGCCAAAGGCACTGCCTCAAACCCGCACGCACTTGCCATTGTACACCTTTTGAACACACTTCGCGCACCACCTCTTCCATAAGACTGCAGCTATTATTCACGTCAATAACTCGATATGTAGTTGCACACATATCCTCTGTCCTGCTCTCTCATACGCCCTCTATCCCACATGTTACCACCAACCCACATGCCAGTTCTACATGGGTGGGCAGCAGGGACCTGGCCACCCCTCACATCCTAAATATTGGCCAATATGCACACACGTATACTAGCGCCTCCTCGAACTTTTCCCATACCTGGGCTCCTGTCCTCCCAGGGCTTTCAACCTACAGCGTGTTGGGACCGTACTAATGATGAAAAGCGCTTTACAAATGTCTTACTACTACTACTACTTGAATAAACAGTTGTGTGATGACTGCTGCTTTCTGTGACCATTTGCTCTTGCTTCTTCATTGTTGGAAAGGAATGTCATAAAAGAAATTAAGCTTAATGTCACCCTGTATCTCCTGGGGCAGGGGGGTGGGGTGGGTGCTTGGGCTAACCACATAAAGGAAGTGCAGTAGCCCTTTCAATTTTTGCACGAATGAACAATTGACATCCCTCTCTGTGACTTCACTTCCTCCGATATCACAGAGAGGGATGTCAATTGTTCATACTTGAGGGCATCCTGGCCAGTTATACAACAAGTTACCATGACTTAGCCAAGAGACAAATCCGCTGTGATGCTATGATTGTTACAGAGTCACACTGTCTAACCATGATTGAATTTTTTTAAAAAATCATACAGTATGAAAATGATTCACTTTTAAGGGTTCTCTTTTTTTGCAGATTAGTGCGATAGAATGACTTGCCCAGGATCACTTTAGTCAAATACTGAAGCCAGGGTTAGAACCAGGTCTACAATTTTGGCACTTTACCACACATCTTCTCAGCTCCGATTTGTACATTATGCATTAATGTTTGCCTTCAAAGTACTCCTTTTTAGTCAAGATGGGGAAAGCAATGTGCCCTAAATCTCCTGGGTTTTAAAACTGTGCTTTTAAAATTTAGACACCCCTCACAGCTAGCCAAGTGGTACAATTACCTGTTTGGAGACTGTTTGGTACAGACATGCCGATTATTTCTATACAATGTGAACTTCTGTTATAAAAAAAGTTTTATTGCGCTAAAATGCATACACTAATGAAATAAATGAAAGGTTTAAAAAGCAGGTTATATTTTGTTTTGCCTCCATTTCAAGGGGAAGTGCACTCAATGTTATTGTCCCGATCGTTTGGGCATGTATTTTTAAGCATACTCTAATCGATCTTAAATAAATGATTTCCTTTCCTCACTTTTACACATGCGAAAACAACGGGTTGGGCGCAGCCATCTTGTGATAATCTTATCCATTGAGCCATCACATTAACTTCAAGGGTGCTTGCGGCAAGAATACAGATCGTCCACCCCTGAATCTGACATCACTGTTCCAAACAATATGCTCCACTTATTTTCATGACGTTAGTGGATAGCGTAGCCAAACGCACCTAGTCATCACCCACGCCATAACGTCAGTTTACGCAGAACTAGGAAGATAAACACACACATCCTTTCACAGCGCGTCCCAAATCGGATAGGAAAACCATATTTTTAAAGAAAACATCATTAGCCTGCAATGTAGCAAGTGCTTTTATTTATCAAGGAACGCTCCCAAACCACATTAAGTCCATGAAATAAACTATATGTTTTTGCAATAAAAGTTATAACTAGCGAACAGCGGATGCATCAAATTTTGTTTGTAACATCCTTGTGATCCGCCGATTGCGATCAAAAACCAATTCTTGTGTGTCCTTATGTTACACCAGCAAACGTTTCGAATGCCGCATATGGTGCTCCTTTCATGAGAAGATAAGTGTTCTTTGCACTTTCATTCGCAACGCTTTCGCTTCAACATCTTGTTACACCGGAAACGATGACGGGTTGCTCCTTGTCGCTGGTACCGCCAAAGGGCAGATCAGTCCCGGTCTGTCGTCCCACATGACCGTAATTCAAAAGCTCAGTTTAGGCGTATCTGCCATTGTTGATTGAAGAATCCATCCGACGGTAGCTGGAAACTATGGCATTCGCAGAACGGTACCATGATCTGTGTAGGTAACGGAATAAAAATATATTTTAGTAGCCATTCTTTATTAGATTTTATCCATTTACCCTGTAATTCTTCCCCGGATGAAACCTAATCATGAACACAAACCACACATAATGAACAGACAAATGACAACATGGAGGGAGTAATTGAGACCACGACATGCATGAAAGGATATTCCACGGTACAAAATGGTTTAGATCTCACTAGCCTGTATACAGGTTGTGGTTGCAGGTCGTTGATGAATAATCGTCCCAATATGCTCCAGCTAACAACCCATAACAATGCTAGTAAGCAATAGTGGCCAAAAAAACAAACCTCTATTCACTTCTCTTTAAACTATGTGAAATGGCACACTTTCCATTTGGTAACTGGAGCTGTATGGGGCTTTCAAGCACAAATGGTACCATTGCTGTTCTTATCACACTTAACTTGAGGGACAAATTGACGAGCACTAATTGCCCGCACCCACTCTACTCCAGTGGGGCACCAAAGTGACACTTTTTCTTTCAGAATAGGTGCCTTGTAGGCGACTGAGGAGCGGGTAGAGCCTCGCAGTGGGGCGAAGGCAGAACGGCTTTGTGACAGGAAGAAGCCGCTACACGCGCCAATTTAAAGGACAACAAAAATAGCAATGCAGGGGCAGAGGTTGCCTTGGGGGTGGGGGGAGTGAATGGACATGGTGGGAGGTCATGGGAGTCCACACAAAGAGCCTATTCCTAGTGTTGTGCCTGGGTACAGGCACATAGTTGCTGGGGGGGGGGGGCACCCAGCCGACATACCCAGTCACAGGTATCACCCTGTGAGACCGTAGGTACATGGTGTGATCGAGGCCTGGGGCACCCAGACCAACACTGCAACAACGTAGCCGGAGTTGCCCAGCAGGGGTTCCGGCTCATCAATTAGTTCAATACTGCAGTTGCCCATGGGTAGCGGTCAAATGGGTTTGTGGTGATACCAGCAAGAATCCTGATCAGGGGGGTTTCTTTCTGATGCAAATCTTCATAGACTTTTTATTTGTTGTTCAGCTTTAGAAGGTGTTCGTCTAGCATTTCCATGCACGGGTCATGATCAAGATCTGCTGTCCTTGTCCAGTGGGGAGCACTCACTGCAATTTGTAGAGTCTTGTTTTGGACCCTTTGGAGAATGCTGCGATGTTGCTCGTGGCAGCCACTCCAGACTGGAGAGGCGTAGGTCAAGGTGGGCCCGATTATAGCTTTGATGACTTTCATCTTGCTCTTGTACCGGAATAGATCTATTCTTCAAAAGTGGGTATAGTGCGACTAGTTTGCCAGTTTCTTTTTTGCTGTTTTTTTTTCGAAATGGTTTTTTCAGTATAGTTTTGTGTCCATTGTTACTCCAAGGTAGGAGCTGCTGCTTTCCCAAGTGATACCTCTTCATTAAGGTGGATGGGTGGTGTTTCACGTTTTTTTCTGGTAAATAGTTGCTGTAGCCCGCTCATCCCTTTTTATTAATGTAGTCACATGGTCCCTGACATGTGACATAACCACGAGCCCTGGCAGGGACTCATTATCTTAAAGGGATGGCACACCTAGGGCCAGCTTGCCATGGGACACATATCCATGGCCACGCTTATCTATACAACCCAGGTACCACGGTCTGCAGCTGTAGGGCATGCAGCGCACAGTGAACATAAAAATACAAGCAAGACGTTTAGCGCTTATCACAATTTTCCCAGGGTTACTTAAGCAAGGCCCTGCTCAACCGTCTGCCTGTTGCGAGACCCTTTTCTCACACTTACAGCTCCCTACATATGAAAGAGCAGCGATGTTTCCAGTGCTTCGGCCACAACAAAGAATCTTGGATTTGTGGGCGAGAAGTACATCCTTAACCCAAATGATGAATTGGCTAGAAAATACCTCTGTGTCTTGGCAGGCATAGTCTGTCTTGTGTGCTTAGGAGCCAAAGGAGATGAATAGTCTTTGCCAAAATATGACCCGTTTAGATTACGACAGAGACGTTACCTTGCAGAATAATTGGTTACAAACACGTAGGGTTGGTGTAAGCATGTGGGCGGGGTAGCGATAAAGGAGTTTCCTTTTGGTTGAAAGTGGCACTGAACAGTGTAGTTGCAAATGATTAAAGTGGGATGTCCAGCACGAAGGGCTACTACAACAGGTAGTTCAGCCAGATGGAGAATGGGTTTCCCTCTCCCGCATTATATCGGCATCCAATGCTTGTGAGATGGTTGTCCCGTGCCTGGACCCTCCTATACTAAGAGCTTGCTCTTTGTTATTCGCATGGATGCCTGCCAAGTTGTCACGTGATCAGAGGGTTCTGTATTCATCTTCCACAGGTATTCTAGGCAGTTGCTTCAAAAGGCCCTGTGCATGGTGCATTGGACTTTAAATGTTGTTTTGCACTTCAATGGGGCCTGTGGAGAGCTTTCCCACATGTTTGCCTTTTCCCTTCTGTTTCCTCGTGCACTCCACTTTCTCTGGAACATCAGCTTGATGCTGTGGTTTCCGCAGGAGTCTTTTCTTGTGCGTCCGAAGAAAGAATGCAAGATCACGATCATACAACCATCTACAGAGATCTCAAGTTGATCATGTCTGGTGTGTGAGTAGCTCATAGACTGAGTCTTTGTTAACATTTTGCGACTCAGATCTCTGTATTCATCACTTCAAAACTACAAGTATCAGAATACAAAATAAAAACGGGACTGGTTGAAATTTTCTCATCTGATGTGGGATAACTTTAGAGTGCTAGAAAATTCGATTGAAGTCGTACTTTCTGCCAAAGTGAATTAATGTACCTCGTTAGACACAATTGTGTTTGCCAGATGTGGCGGTCCTTTTGTTCACCGACTCACAAAGCCACCTCTTTAACTATTGTACTTGCAACCAGCTCGTATTATACTAGAAAAGCTTATCCCTGCGACACAAGCACACACCAGTTCTCCAGCATTGGATCTTTCATGGATTCACATGCTCTTGAATATTCCCTGTCGTCGGTCTAGGAATCTTCAGTAACATTTTACCTTTACATTTTTTAAACTGCTTGTCACTTTGGTGCTCTATTAGACATTTTGGGTCATACGTCCCACAGCCAATTGTGCCCTTCGCTCCACCGATAAATCTGGGGGTCCTCGATACATGTCTTCTACATTTTCGGTTGATATTGCCTATTTTTGATCTTTAACATCCAGTTCTCGCAGGCGGCTGTGAAGGTTTGGCCCATTACATCGCCTCCGGGATTGCTATACTTCCATCATAGGCCTTCAGGAGTCTGTTGACATCATGACAGACCTGAGGAAGAGCATCTTCAAGATGTGCTTTAAGTGTACATCAAGGTTCTTCATGAGCAATGTCTCTACTGTCTGTACCTGGACCACGACTTTAACAACTGTACCATCTGCCAATCGTTCTCATCCAAAACCAACAAGGACCACCACCACTATTGGTTGGATGAAGGTGTCCGGGCCTCTCACTCGGCCTCTGCCCTTAGTTATTCCTCTGTCAGGCTCAGCAGACACCTAGAGCGCACTCACTCATCAAAGGGGTTGAAGTCCCATGAGAAATATTCCTACGGGAAGAAGGCAAAAAAGGAACATGGATCGCACAGTCAGGCTGCCCCCTCGTCGACTGTTGTTGACATCTTCTACACCGATGGTCACCGCGTTGACTGACTACCACAGCGCTGAGAATGCCTTTTTGGGCAGCTTTGTCATCCAAGCACTCTTTGAACAAGCGACTCTCGTCCACAACTACAGTCCCTCCATCTATGTCATCCTCATCGAGAACACCATCGACGACACATGGGCAGTACATGTGTTCGACAACAACAATCATCCTGTTGACCAAATCATCTACGTCACCGATCACATGTACTACTTCAGTCCCGTCCACCACATCGTCAATGATCAAATTATCGTCTAAGAGCACCGCGCTCAACTACCTTGCTGCCAGCTAGACTTACTGTCACCGAGCATGTCCTTGTTGTCTACGATGCCTGCTCAAATGCCCTTGGTTTCCTCTTCCAAAGGGAGTTGCTGTGAAGAGGGATGTCCCGTCAACATTGTCTTTCCTCTTCAGGCCAACTCGTGCTCAGCCACTGTTTTCACTGGCTCCATATGCACTGCCTGTGGCCCCTTGTCCTACCATGGCCCCTTCTGAACAACTGTTACAGCAGGGTGCTGATTCTGACATGGATGGACAAGAGGAAATGTTCTCAGATGAGGAAGATGCTGTGCCTTCACTTGAAGACATGCCGCACCGGCTCCACCAAAGCAAGGTCCTTCTCTACTTAAGCAAGGCCCTGCTCAACCGTCTGCAGTTGCACCTATCCCAGTGGGCATGCCCTACAGACCTCCTCAGGCTCTTCTGTCTTAAACGCCCTCTCGCTCAAGGGATGTCTCTATGGACATCCTGTCCACACTACAGACACTGGTTTCGGAGCTCCAGCAATGGCTCACTCCCAGCACCACCATTGCCTTCTCCAACTCAACCCAGTGTTTTCCCTGCAAGGGAAGGAGAAGTACTTCCACCACCCTCCAGACCCCCTCCAGTGGCCCCACTTTGACCTCCAGTCACCCTCACAGATACGGACACAGACGACTAACCGACGGACAGTTCTCCACACACACTCTACAGAGAAGTTTGAGGCTCTTGTGCCTTGTGAGCGGTGAACCAGCAGATCTATCTCCAAGAGATTCACCTCCTGACAAGCTTGCAGCTCGTGACGTGAGGGAATGAAAGGAGCCAGAGCTCTTTGATCTCCCTGAGGAGCAGAAAAAGGAGGTATTCCTTTACCAGAGACTGGAATCTGCCAGAAAGTCAATGATGGAGGTGCAGTCTCTCCTAAAATAAAAAAGAGGATACTCCTTTGCACTGCAGGGCACCGGAGTACACTCGAGATACTTTCTGGTGAAGAAAAAGGCAGGAGGTTGTAGACCCATACTAGTCCTCAGAAGACTCAGCAAATAGCTCAAGTATCAGACTTTTCGCATGGTAATGCTGCAGCACATCTTTAATGAGCTGAAAGAAGGGGACTTTCTCTCCTCTCTAGACCTAGAGGAATGCATACTTTCATATCCCCATTTATCAGGGCTACTATTGTTTCATATGATTCAAGGTTGCAGGAAAACACTACCAATTTAAGGCTCTGCCTTTTGGCCTAAAATCAGCGCTAATAGTGTTCACCAAATGCCTGGCTCCAGTAGTGGCCCACCTCCTGCGTTTCAGGTATTCACGTTTATCCTATCTGGACGACTGGTTGGTGCCCGCCCCATCACTTACACTAATGATACAACCCACCAAGGATACAATCCTGTGCCTAACATCACTTGGGTTCTCTGCCAACTTTGCAAATTCTTGCTTGCATCCTGCTTAAAACTCACTGTTCCTGGGCTTACACCTCAGCACTCTTGCATGTGTAGCCACGCCTTGGGAGGAGAGGGTGAATACCATCCTGAACAAGGTTCAGTAGCAGTCACACCTGCAGATTGCGTCAGACTCCTCCCTGAAGTTCCTCCTTGGAATGATGTCTTCATGCATCCCATTAATCCCACACTGCAGACTCCGAATGAGACCACTTAAGGAGTTCTTGGACGCCCGTTGGCAGCAAATACTGGGATCTTGGAGAACAAACTTCACCTCACACCATTCTTTCATCAAGCCCTCCAATGGTGGAGTCGGCACCTTAACCTCACTCGGGGAGATTGGACACATCAAGTTACAGTTAACATGAATGCCTCCTTGGAAGGGTGGGGAGCTCACACAGGAGAGTTTCATGCCAGAGGTCTGTGCTTACCCAAAGTAAAAGCCCTACACGTCAATGCTCTGGAGCTGAGGGCTGTGTTTTGGGCACTGGATCCTTCAAGCCACAATTACAGAACAGGGTGGTTTGTGACTTCGCGGACAACACCACACCACCATACCATGTTCTACATTCGAGTGCAAGGAGGGACCCACTCTCTCCGATTCTGTCTGCAGAGGTGCAGGCACTGTGGACATTTGAACTGGTATACAACATGCTCCTAGTTACCTTCCATCTGCCAGGGATCCACAACACAATAGCGTATTCACACAGCAGGGTAGCCAGGTCCTGCCACGAATGGGAATTGCACCAAAGCAAAGTTCTTTTGTCGCTTCTCCAAGTGGGGTCATCCGGAAATCGACCTGTTCGCTACACTGACCAACAAAAAATGGACTAGATTTGCGAGCCGGTTTCACCAAAGGCGAGCCTAGAGGAACGCTTTCTCGTTCCCAAAGAAAGGACTGTTCCTTTTCGCTTCCAGCTAACCCCTCCCCCCCGACACCCCCACCCTCCCCAATCCCTCTACCACCTTGAATTCTCAGTACACTGAAACCGAATGGCTGCACGATGATCCTGGTAGCCCTGGCCTGCGCCGCAGGAAATTTGAAATATACCAATGCTGGAGAACCGGAGTTGCACTTGTTCCTTACAGGAAGTGCGGGGATCCTCACTGTTGGGGCCTGTTGTTGCTTCCAGGGTTTAGCCGATCAGCCAAGGCAGGACAACAACACTCTTGAAGCATCACCTACACCTTGGCAATCACTATGTGCACGTTCAAGCACAGGTGATGCAGCACTTACTTTTTTAGAAAGAAATTGGAGACTTGGTATTTTAATGGACACTGACTATCCATCCATGTGCTCTCCTTCTGCTCCATGGTAAGTGCTGGTTGCCATAAGCAACTTTCTCTAGCGATAATCCAACATCGGGTAAATTGCATTGCTGGATTGAAGCATTAACACGTTTGCTGATTAAATGACCAGCGTATGTGTCGCCAGTTGCATATAAAGTGTCAAATCTCCCGGGCCACGTGAAAAAGCTAGAGCCCAGGCCTTTGGCATTGATACAGTTCATGATATAATCAGTCCCTGCCCATCCCAATCCGCCACCCTCATCACCTTTGCCTTCTCCACTCTCAAAAACCAACACCACTTCACTCCCCCAAAATGTCATGGTTGTCACTTCCATATTTGGTACCATCTGTGCCTCTCTAAAGCATAGTCCAATCCTGAAGGCATCGCCTCTTTTGCCTCTATTTAAAACCTCCCTCAAGTAGTCTTCTATGTGAACATCCCCAGCAGCTTCTCTTCAGCCAATGACATTCAGTAGCATCAGCATTGAGGACACTGCCAATCGCTGCTCCCTGTACATGTGCTGTAATCCACTATTGCTGCATATTTGAATATTTTATTTTGATGTGGAATATTCTGCGTTGTTCTCGTTCCTCCATGTATTGGCTGTACCTCAGCGACCAGTCTCTTGAATCGTAAACATGTAATGTCTCGACTGTTGTTCTCTGCCTGTTCTTTTTACTTTTCTGGACTGGATTCTCGAGAGTCCAATAAAAACAAAATACACATGAACTGTATATGCTGTATAACTGATGCAATTCCTTTCCTGTCCTGCAGGACCGAAGCTTGAGTGGCAAGCTGGAACCTGTCTCGCCTGCAAGTCCCGCCCGCCTGGAGTGTGATATGGATCCGCTACCGTCCCGCCTTTCCAAGGAGGAGCTTATCCAGAACATGGATCGCGTGGATCGTGAGATGACCATGGTGGAGCAGCAGATCTCCAAACTCAAGAAGAAGCAGGTAGGGCAGATGGTCTCGTTGGAGCTGAAGTATTTCTTCTTGCCAACTCGGTGGCAGACTCGCTCAGTTTCCTAAACGGAGTCGTTCACGCATGCCCCAGATATTTGCACATCTGCCTTGGGACCGGTAAATAATCACCCCTCAGCACTGCCACAAATAATCCAAGTCAAGGGTGAACATTAATATCCCAAACTCCAGTCCTGGAAATTTGCTGAAGCCGATTTGTTTCCGTAGATGCATAGCGTGGCACAGATAGTAGATATGGGTGTATCTGCTTAGGAAAAGTATATGGGATATGCCCGCGTACCATGCGTTCTGTGCATGCTGTTCTAGTGGAGCAATGTGCATGGGCTCCTGACTATGATCCGGTGACTATCAGCAGTTACAGTGGCACATGCAGGCAGCCTATCTGTGCCAGTTAGCTTTGCCTGTGGATCATGGCATGGACTGTGATTGTGCTAAAATATTGGCAGCTGTGGCAGCTAGCTAATGACAATGGGCCTGTGCTGTATTGGGCCGGAGGGATAGGTCACTTCTTGAAGTAGCCACTGAGAAAATGTCTTCGGGGTAGGACCAGGGAAGTGGCGGGTGGGAATGAGAAGACATGGCATGCTTTCTTTGTAGGTTGGGTAACACATTTAACCCCAACCTCTTTATCGAACATGGTCAAAGCAGCATTCAGAGGGCTATCGGAAATAAAATTGGCATTGCCTGTAAAAAATGAATGCTGTTGTATTTCTGTTTGCCCCTCCAACTCCTGCTCTTCAAACACAGCATGGGGGGCATTACGCGAGGACCCCCCTTTGCACAAGGAGATCCCCATGATAATGATTACATTTTTACAGCAATTTCCACCATTTGCTGTAGTGAGCAGGTCCAAATATTCCTGATTTGTTGAGTGTAAATAATATATGATACATTGAAAATCTGAAGCTTAGCTAAGAGCCTGGGGGGGCGGTTCTGGGCCAGACATTCAACTCTAAAGGATTGCAGAGTTCAATAAATCTGCAGTAAAAATATATTGTATGCAGTGATCGACAAGCTTGTCCGTCTGTGGTACAAATTAGAGCGCTTTGGTGGGGTGGGGGATACCACTTTCCAGCACCATACGTTGGAGGTGAGTAGGCTTTAATGGGGGAAAAAGAGTCCACTACAGAGGTGCACCTCTCACTGGGACCTCTTACTGGATCGCCTGCTGTCTCTGAGCAGCAGAAACCCTTGCTGCCGGTTTCGTGGCTGTTGGTATTTTCTTCTTTCATGGTTCATCCTGGGTGTATTGGGACGCACCTGCCATGTCAATTTCCCCTCCTGCTTCACTGTGACCGTGAGCAGATCAGCAGTTCTGGCTTCAGTTCTATTGGAGATTCTGAAACTTGGGACATCCGTGCAATGGATGGCACAAAGGGAGCGCTTCCCACAAAAGACTCCCCATCTCTAGCGCTGGGCGAGGCGCCCACATCAAAACCATACGTTTACACAATACAAAAGGATGCTGGGCATCTTGAATGAACCTCATTGGGCAGGGTACAAAGTCGCTATTCAGTTATTCAAAAGCATTTGTCCACTTTGTGTTCTTGTGGCTGGCTTTCTTGGTGAGGTCTGACTTTGACATGGCCAGGAACCTTTGCTAGAATGTGTACCAAGACGTAAATGCAGGTCGCCATATAAGCCGTTGTGGTAAGAGTATTCTACTTCACATTTATGGAAGTTCCGATTAAAATGTTATCTAGGGTGTCAAGTAATTCACCTTTCCGGCAAGTAAAAATATGTATTCATTTTAAAAATCTGATGTTTTTTCTTGGTTGCTAATAATGTCTATACATGGAAATGAGCATTGTCATCATTTTGGTCATCTTCACATCAGGCAGCACTAAAGAAAAGCTCCTCCCACTTTGTGGATGGTGTTGCTCGTGCCACTGGTCTGAGCACATCACTTGAGTTGTGCAGTGGCACAAAGGGACGGGCACGTGCATATCTGTTACTCCCTATTTTTCATTTCTAGGAGTAATGGACAGGCCTGATTGTAAGGCGTATGATGGGAAGGTGCACTGCTTATCTGCACCCCTGCATAAACCGGTAACCTCTCCCAGGGCATTACTTTTCTTATCCATGGGGTTGCAACCTATTGGATTTCACCTAAAGTGTTTGGTTTTGGCATCATCCATATGGGTCAGACCTGATCTAAAAGAGATCATTTGTGTTTTTGTCATATCTGCTCATATCTGAAGAAATAACCTGCAAATGGTGATAAAAGGGGATAGCACTGACCTGCTTTCGGCCCGGGTTTAAGGAGTACTGCCCCCCATCCCCCTTTAGACCCAAAAACCTCGGGGCTCTGGAAACCTGAAATTCTCCAAAATGTGGACGCAGGTGCCGTCGACGACCACCTCGTCTATGGTTGCAAAACATAAGAAATCGCAGACTTCGACTAGACCATCGGTGGGTGTTAAAGAACATTGTCCAAATGCATGCAACATCTACGACTGTCGCTGAGTTGCGGCACACAAGCAAAACTTGTCTACCCAAACAAAAAAGTAATCGACGAGAGATTCAGCCTGGTCAACGACCTGGTTGACTGATGCAGTAGACCATCCCGTCGACTTGAAAAAACGCACTGTTAACAAAAACAATGTCATAGACCAAAGACCCATCATCGGCAACACTGTTGTCAAGGAGATTGCCAAAGAGATCATGGTTGACCAAAGAAAAACAGACTACAATCACCTTGACGACAACCTCGTCGTCGTCGACGAAACAGAAACTAACCTGAACATCAACAGGGAAGCTTGATACCTGAGCTGATGGCTAGTATACCACCTCGTCGAAGAGGAGAATAAAGTGGGAGAAGAGGCACCAGATGCTCTGACTGCATTGAAGAGAAAGAAGGGTGCACATAAACAACAGTGATACAATAAAGACAGTGTCACCAATAATAATCCCGGGGATAATGACAGACCAGATTTTAGAACATCATATTGACACTGATTTTGAAGCACTCCCCGGCTTCTCCTCGCAGTACTCCGACTCTGGGAGTTCATTGGTGGAAATGGAAGTTCACTTTCCACACATAGGGCCAGCATTGCAAGATCCTCAAGGGGCCACACCCCTTCCATCGGGAGACAAACCATCAAGACTATTAGGGGACAAAGCAACAGAATAGGTGGATTCTGTTCCTCAAGAACCCCTGCAGCAGCCAAACATGTCACCACAAATGTTGCTCTTCGTGTAGGTGCTTGTGTTCCTGCAGATGCTTGTCTTAACTAAACCGAAGTATACTATTGCCAATTTAAACACAGACCCGTCAAGATCCATCGGCTCTTTACAGCACAAGGAAAACTATCAGTCGTTCAAAGTGCACCCTGGAGTTCCTCGGCTGGAACCGGGGGCGGCAGATCATTTCACCATCTGATGTAACGTACACAAGGCTATCGGAGGGAATATCAAGGATACAGTAAGGCCAAAGATGACTGCTCCACTGCAAAATACAAGGGTTCTGTGAAACCAAAAGCATGATCCAGAAAACGGCAGGCCTGACACCCGGAGCAAAGTGCTCCCCACTGTGAACACCCTGGTGGGGTATTGCATAGGGGCATCCCTCATCGTAAAGAAAGGGTGCACTCTGCACCTCAAGAACAAAAACAAGCCTACCACTGCAAAATCAAAACCTAGATCACTAGAGTCTACTCTGAGAAGTTATAATCGTGGTACAGAATGGCAGAATGGGCGTCGTCAAGTAAAACCCAAGAAGATGGAGTACTCCAGATATTTTATAGCAAAAAGAAATGAGCAGAAAATGGAGAACAATACCAGACCTAAGAAAACCGAAAAAGTTCATCAAAAACAAAGGTTCAAGATTAGGACTCTACAAGAGGTCTTCACTGCCGTTCAGGACACAGATTTCTTAGTGTTGCTAGATCTGCAGGATGCATACTTTCACATACCAATTTACAAAGCCTGTAAGAAGCATGACCAATTCACAATACTGCTATTCGGGCTACAGCCTGCGCCCGGAGTATAGCTCCCCACCTCAGAATCAAAGATCCCCACATCTTTTCGTATTTAGAGGATTGGCTGGTTCGGGGAGCATTGTAAGACAAGGCCGAGATACATAAGTAAACTTTACATACTTCATCCTCACTGTGGTTTTCCATCAATTGTAAGAAATCGCAAACTCAGCCTAGGCAGACTTCAGTTTTCCTTGTAGTTGTAGCTTGGTTTTCCACGACAGTCTCTAATACACCCGGGCCCACCCGGATGGGAGGCCCGGGGCCGTAAGCTGGGAGGTGGGGGATTTGTGCGAAGTCCGGTGGGGCAGCGCCTGTTTGGCGCTGCCCCACTTAGCATGCACATGGTGGGGTCGGGCTGCTGGGTCCCTTAACAATGGGAACCCAGACAGCGCGTCTCTAAGACAGGAGGGTGAGGTGAGAGGGGCAGGTGACAACCGGTAGTCGCTGCCCCCTGGCACCTTGCCCTCCATACTTCAAAGGCCCCCCTTCCCATCCTGCAGATGCTGAGCGGGGGCCTTTTGAAGTTCAAAGAAGGGGCCGCCTTGCCCCCAGGCCGAATTTTGCCTTTATCTGGCGGGGGCAAGGTGGCCCTTCTCATGCTTCCTCCCCCTCAGCCACGAACAGCAGCAGGACGGCTGCAGGTCTGCCCAGAGCACCAGGACAAGAAGGAGCACCGTTTGCTGGGTCCAGCTGACAATTTTTTCCTGGCTGCGCAGAAAAAGCGGACATTGGCATATTTCCAGCAGTGAAGACCCGTCGGTGAGTGGGCCTCTCCAGCCCCGCAGGCTTCAACAAGACAGAGAGGCACACTGCTGCTGTGCTTTCTTAGGAGAGAAGGCTGCAGGCTCCCCAGCCCCTCCTGCACCTCCCATCGAAGTGGAATTTTGTAAAGAAACCAACGCTGCGCTACACTGTTGCACTCATGCGAATTGCTTCAAGGGAAGAGCCCAGCTACAGCCAGGTGATTGTTTCAACTGGGGGAGGGCTGCTGCCAGTGTTTTGCGAGGAATCAACGCTGCTCATACATAGGACAAGGTACAGCTGGACAATTGCTGTATGAGACCTGTCCTAATCTGACATCGTGCGACGCCGAAGATAAATTAAAAATACCTTCTGGGGGATACAGCGGGGGGGGGGCTGTGGGCTGACACTGACAGGCCACAGCATTCCAAACCTGACCGAGTCAAAGGTCACAAGCAAAGTGCAGCTAAGGAGCAGAGCAGAATTTGCGGCAGCCGTGCTTTTCTGTGTCTTCAGCCTGGGAAGCAGGAATACACAGAGCACCGGCTTTAACAGCTGGACAGGGGACAGCCGGAATTCCCAGGCACACATTTCGGCAGAACTGCATTGGAAGGAGGCAGACACAGAGCCCCAGCATTTTACTTTACCTGGGAACTACAAGAGGGGGGGGAAGAGGACCCTGACCCACACAGCAAGTTGGGAAACACAAAGACAACCCATTACGAACCAGCACGCAGAGACCCAAACAGGCAAGAGATGGCCAACGCCTTATCCCTGAAAGAAACATTACTCCTGGAATGGGCCAAAGCAGCGGAAGCCGTCCATGGCATGGACGTGGTGCAGGAAAGAATGGCAGAGCTCGCATCCACCGGCCTCAACGAGGATGACGCAGGCGCCCTGGAAGAGGAGGTCGACGGCGATGAGGAGCCAGCAGAAAGGGAGCAACCAGCTAGGAAGAAGCAGCGCCTTGACGTCCGCAGCATGCCCGCCTCTTCAGACACCCACCCAGGCACCAAAAGGAAAGCAAAATCAGGTACTGTGAAAAGCAATGATTTGGGGCCTATGCTTGAACAATTTTTAAAATGGCATAAGGGTGCGGGTGCTGGGAAAAAGAGGAGGCACAGGGATGACTCGAGCAGCTCCAGCAGCGAGAGTGACAGCACAGACACAGAGCCGGAATCTGGGGGCGAGGATGACCAGGGCCACCTTAAAGCATGGGTTGGGCCTAGCAATGATGTACCGTCTCCAACCCCTCATATGACTAAATATGGGAAGCGCACTGCCGGCAAAAGTGTAAATAGAAGCCTAAAAAAGACCATTGCATGGCACATTGAGCGGAAAATTAAGAGAAAGATCTGGAAAAAGCAATTTATTGACATTTTCTGCCTATTGGAATATGAAGAATTAGGTTTTGGCATTTCAAAAAGGGATAAGAAAGAGGAAGAAAAAGAGAGAGCAAAGAGGCCCACACTGGAGAAGAATATTCAGAACTGGGAGGCCTCTTTTCAAATACTAGCCACAATAATTCTAGAAAAATTCCCAGAAGAGGGCACTGCACTGATTGCCTACCACCACAGAATTTTGGAGATTCACAATACCTTTGGGGGGGGGAGTCTTGGCTGAACTATGATAGAGAGTTCAGGAAGGAGATGCAGAGATTCCCTGATCTGAGCTGGGAGGAGGAAGACCCTAAATTGTATCTTTTTCATGTATTAAAAGAAAACTCAGCTAAGAGCGCCCAAAGCAGCAAGGACTATGAGCATCAGTATAATAGAAGGGGTAGAAACAGGCAACATAACCAGCGCAGGCCTCAACATGACAGTATAAATACTAACAAAAACAAACCCCCCTTTCGAAGAACGCCCCCAGGGGGGCAAAAAACAGGGCATAATCAGGGGCAGTCTGGCAACCGCAGCAACGGGGGGGCCAAAGGAAGCACTCCGGGGTCCTGCTGGTACTTCAACAGAGGGTCATGTAACAAGGGCACCGAGTGCAGATACAAGCACCAATGCAGCACATGCAGTGGTGGCCACAGAAGCAACAATTGCACAAAAGCCTCTCCTTCCAGGCCCAGCCCAAAAGTCACTGAGGGCAAAAACATGCACTAGCTATAGATTAGGGGCCTCACCAATAAAAATTGACCAACTGCTAAAAATGTTAGAGAACTACCCTGACCCAGCAGCTAGAGCATCCCTGGCTCAGGGTTTCAAAGATGGCTTCTGGATCCCATTCAAGGGCCAGGGATCTCCCACCATACCCAAGAACCTACAATCTGCCTCATCCCTAGCTATCATAATAAGCGAAAAAATTGATAAAGAGCTACAACTAGGGAGGATTGAGGGCCCCTTCCAGCACCCCCCCTTCAATGAGTTTTTATGCTCCCCCCTGGGCATTGTGCCCAAAAAAGTGCCGGGGGAGTTCAGGATGATCCATCATTTATCACACCCACCCGGTAGCTCTTTCAATGACGGCATCCCTGCCACGGAGGCCGCTGTCTCTTACAGCTGCGTGCAAGATGCTGTCGACCTAGTAAAACTGTCAGGTAGACACGCTCTCATGGCAAAAGCCGACATTAAGTCAGCTTTCAGGCTGCTGCCCGTGCACAAGAGCACCTACCAGTGGCTGTGTTTCCATTTTGACAAATTCTATTTTGACAAATGCCTTCCCATGGGCTGCGCCATCGCGTGTGCCTATTTTGAACAGTTCAGTTCTTTCTTACAGTGGGCGTTCCAACAGGCCATGCCCAGAGCCAGAACGGTACACTATTTGGATGATTTCTTCTTCACTGGCCCAGCAGGGTCTCTCCTATGCAGCTCATCCCTAAAAACATTCAGTGAAACCATGCAGGAATTAGGGGTTCCTCTGGCACCCGAAAAAACTTTAGGACCCACCACCACCCTGTCATTTCTAGGAATAGAGATTTGACTCTTCCATGGGGGAGTGCCGCCTGCCCAGGGACAAAATAGAGGACCTTCTTCAGACAATAAGGCAGATGACAGGCAGGGACAAGGCAACGCTGCGTGAAATACAGTCCCTTGCTGGGAAGCTGAACTTTGCCACCAGAATCATGCCCCAAGGCCGGGTTTTTCACAGGAGCCTGGAACTAAAAATGAGGGGGGTTACAAAGCCACACCACCACATCAGATTGGGCAAGGAGATAACACAAGACCTGGCCATGTGGGAAGCATTTCTTAACAACTTCAATGGCCAAGTGATATGGCGCAAACCCATGAATGGGGCAGACAAAAGGTCCCTGTTCACGGATGCGGCTGGCAGCAGAGGCTTTGGGGTATGTTTTGGTAACAAGTGGTGCGCCGGCCACTGGCCGCCCTGCTGGCAGCAGAGGGGCTGGACCAGGAACATCACATTGCTAGAGATATTCCCCATATGGCTGGCACTCTACCTATGGGGGGACCTGTTGGCCAACACAGAACTGGTCACATGGTCAGACAACATGGCGGTTGTACACATTTTAAACAAGGGTGCTGCCTCCTGCCCTCTGGTGCTAAAAGTGTTGAGAGAAATGACGAAAGTCACCCTGGAAAATAACATTGTAATAATTGGGCGGCACATTGCAGGCAAAGATAATAAGGCCGCTGACGCTCTGTCCCTTTTTCAGTTCTCCACTTTCGAGGCACTAAACCCACAGGCAGAAGCCAGGAGGACAGCAGTTCCAGAAGAGGTTTGGGCCATCATGGACACCCAAGGCAGCCCCCGCCAGCCAGCTGGTCACAGCTCTTCCCTGAGATGCCCGCGCCCAGCTCTACCCTCACCCCCGGGCCCGGACAAAAGGGGTTGCCTTTCCCGGCACCACACTCCTACAGGTGAGCCTAAAGGTGTCTTAGGGGAACTGGCCAAAAAGGCTCTGGCACAGAAAACTGCCAACATGTACAATAAGTGCTTGACTGATTTTGGAAAGATCACAAAAGTCACCAACATCAGGGATATACAGGAGTGCCATGTCAATGACTTTATGGAGTGGGCTTTCAAACAAAGCAAAAAGAAGGCATGGGCTTCATCCCATCTGGCAGCAGTTTCATATTACACTAGATTAGCGGGGGCACCCGACCCCACCCACGGCGCACTAACCAGATATGCACTCAAGGGTTGATCCAAAATGGAAGGGGTCAAGATGGACACCAGGCGCCCCCTCAATTTTGCTAAATTAAAAATTCTGCTAGACACCCTCCCTGCAGTATGCAACAATGCCTACGAGACCTCACTATTTAGAGCTGCCTTCACACTAAACTACTTTGGGGCGTTCAGGATCAGCGAGATAGCCTCCAAAAACACAGGATCAGAGGAAGGGCTGGGCGACATCCACCTGGGGAAGGATTCCATGGCTGTGAAACTGTGTAGGTCCAAAACTGATCAGTTAGGAAAAGGGAGGATCATCAACCTGTACTGCATTGAGGAAACAGAATATTGCCCCATTTGCACCACCAGGGCATTCATGAACAAGCGCCCCAGTCGGGGGGGGAAATTATTCACACACAAAAATGGGTCTGCCCTCAGTAGATTCCAGGTGAGGTCTGTCCTCAAGAAGACTATAGTAGCTATAGGATGGAATCCTACTGAGTTTGGATCCCACTCCTTCAGGATAGGAGCAGCCACTTTAGCCTGGATGGGTGGGGCTGCAAGAGAAAGCCATAAAAGGGATTGGGGGTTGGAAATCGGGGGTTTACAAAAGATACATCAGAAAAGACTTGATCTAATAGTACCCTCCGTCTCCCCCCCCCCCCATTTTCCTCTAACCACAGGCTACCCCCCGTCCCAGACGGCGTGGATCGTGGGCCACTCTTTCATTACCAGAGCCAGCAGATGGCTGGAGGAAACCGAGGACGGCATGCATTTCCAGGACACCATCACCTACTGGTGGGGCAAGCCAGGCATGCGCGGGGGAGATTTACACGACAAATTGGCTGGCCTACTGGGGGCCTGCTCACCTCCCCCCGATTTTCTCATCATACACCTCGGGGGCAATGACTTGCCTCAGCTGGGCAGGAAGCTTCTCCTGGCTGAAATCTGCACCTCCCTCAGATCCCTGGCACACATGCTAAGACTTCGAACAGAAGTGATGTCAGAAATCATCCCTCGCCAACATTGGCATGGGGCAGAGTGCAACAAAGCCATGGAGATTTCTAGGCGCAAACTGAACAAAGCTGTGGCCAATTTCTGCCTTTTCTCAGGCCTCAAATTTATTAAACATGGGATCTCGGTACACAACCAGGCCATGTTCTGCAGTGACGGGGTTCACCTGTTCATTGAAGGTATGGACACCTTCACCAGGAATATTTTCTGGACCCTAGCAGCCAGAGGCTGTACTTAATTCACAATCTCTCATTTTGGAGGGACCTGGGAGACGCCGGTCAGCATCCCCTCAGGGTGGCGGCGGGGATCAGCCTCGAGCGGGCCCCTAATTGGGATTAGGGCCCCACGCTCACCTGTTCCCTCTGTCCCCAAAATATAGTATTGTTATCCTTATGTGATGTTATGGCTGGTTTTTCTTTTGCACCATGGCTGGTACTAAAATAAAGCTTGTGGCCAAAGTTTTTTCCACCTCACATCCTGGTCGTCAGTCTCCTCATTCCTACAACTGTCATTACTGTATTGCCTGTCTTGTCACACTTGTCATCCATCCGTGTCACCCGCATGCCACTCCCCAGCACAAAAACACTTCCAGGCTTATACACCCGGGCCCACCCGGATGGGAGGCCCGGGGCCGTAAGCTGGGAGGTGGGGGATTTGTGCGAAGTCCGGTGGGGCAGCGCCTGTTTGGCGCTGCCCCACTTAGCATGCACATGGTGGGGTCGGGCTGCTGGGTCCCTTAACAATGGGAACCCAGACAGCGCGTCTCCAAGACAGGAGGGTGAGGTGAGAGGGGCAGGTGACAACCGGTAGTCGCTGCCCCCTGTCACCTTGCCCTCCATACTTCAAAGGCCCCCCTTCCCATCCTGCGGATGCTGAGCGGGGGCCTTTTGAAGTTCAAAGAAGGGGCCGCCTTGCCCCCAGGCCGAATTTTGCCTTTATCTGGCGGGGGCAAGGTGGCCCTTCTCATGCTTCCTCCCCGTCAGCCACGAACAGCAGCAGGACGGCTGCAGGTCTAAAAAAACCATCCCTCCCACCCTGCAAATAACTGTAAGGAAAAGCTATAGCGAGGGTCAGGTAGAAGATGGAACACAAGCATATCATTAGGGGAGGCTAAAACGCCTCATTTTAAAAAATAAACATAAAAATTCAACTCCAAGAGGGGCCTTTTTTAAAATACCGGGGGGTCTTTTGTCTATTAGTTAATCTTCTAGGAAAATACAGTTATAGAAGACCCAGGCGCTCAGAATCCACCAGAGAACATCAATACAGGTGGGAGCTCTAGGGGTCTTACAAAGCTGAAAAGGAGAGAGGAACTTGAGCAGAAACATGTACTAGTAAGCCTCAAGTATCCACCTCCATGCATGCAGAAGGGGGGGGTCTCACCACAAGTGGATCAGGAGCAGGGTAAATTCCTAGTAAGGCTCCGGAACCCACCCCCTCGCATTTTTTATGCAAGATAAGCGCACTGGGGTACACAAGTGGATCGTGGGCAGGGGAAGTTCCCAGCTAAGCCCTTAGAACCCACCCCAGCAGCGAAATAGTACAACACAAGTACTGAAGGGGTTTCACAACACAAGTGGATCGGGAGCAGGGTAAAAACCCAGTAAGGCTCTGTGAACCCACCCCGGCTGTAAAAACAAGCAGCCTAATGCGCAGAAGGGGTCTCGTAGCACAAGTGGATCAGGAGCAGGGAAGACCCTAGTAAGGCTCCTAGAACCCACCCCCGAGGAAACGACTAGCCCGCAAACGGAGCGTGGGGGCCTCAAAAACAAGTGGATCATGTGTGGAGAAAGTGCCAAATTCATCAAAGAGTGGACCAAGAGGCTAAAACGCCTCCATCCATGGAAAAGTGCAAAACACATGACCAAATAAATCAAAATGGCTCCAAGAACACATCCCACGGAGGATCAAGTGAAAGGCTTCACAACGCGGGGTTTTGTTTTATCAAAAAATACGGATCAAGAGCCATAACTTCAGCGGAAATCACCCTGTGAGCAAGAGAGGGCGCAAGTGCTAAACCTGGTCAGATTGGACAGCAATGAAAGGCACACACGCGCACACCTCCCCACCTCACTTGGAAAGGACAAGAGAAAGCAGGATGAACCTGCTCCAAAGACAAGCAATTATGCACATGTCACAGCTCACACGCTGGGGCCAAACAATTGTCACAAGCTTTCATTTGAATGGCGGCGGGGATCAGCCTCGAGCGGGCCCCTAATTGGGATTAGGGCCCCCCGCTCACCTGTTCCCTCTGTCCCCAAAATATAGTATTGTTATCCTTATGTGATGTTATGGCTGGTTTTTCTTTTGCACCATGGCTGGTACTAAAATAAAGCTTGTGGCCAAAGTTTTTTCCACCTCACATCCTGGTCGTCAGTCTCCTCATTCCTACAACTGTCATTACTGTACTGCCTGTCTTGTCACACTTGTCATCCATCCGTGTCACCCGCATGCCACTCCCCAGCACAAAAACACTTCCAGGCTTATAGTGTGCAATGCGTCCCCTCCACAGTTTGCAGACTGCGCGCCACTTCGGAAGTCTCGGCCCCAAGTTACATGTCTGACAGGGAAAGCCTGGTGTAACTGTTTGTTGCTGCTGCCATTCCTTTGGCCTCTGTTCTTTGCCTGGGGCGCACCTGGGATACCATTTTAATTTGCAGAGCCAGCACATGTCATAAACGGGAGCAGCGGGACCCTCGCGGCGAAGCCCGACAAGAAAGCCTGGCGTAGCTCTTCTTGGTTCTAAAAAGCTAGCGGAAGAATTCAACCGAGTGATTTGGCGGCCGTGGAGAACTCTGGCAAGCTGGTCGTAGCCCGAGGCACCGCTGCAGTCAGTGTCTTGCTAGACTAGCGTTGCAACTGGAAAGGAGGTAGGACATCTGGCCTTGCTGAACCTTTCCTGGACTACTCGGGCATAGTAGCGAAAATTGCTTGCGCCTGTGTACCTTTTTTAGTTTCCCCCGGTTCTATTACGGCATCACAGCTTGCACTCGGAGTAAGAAGAGTAGGGGGGGCGGACTCTGGGTGCCCCTCGAACTAGTCGGGTGTGCCAACCTCATCTGCTTTTAGGAGCTGTGACGGGCGATATGCTTTTGGTGGTGACTGAAAAACCACTTGGACGCTAATCTGGATATTATGTGATCGCTCTTAGGCTTTTAACTTTCAGATCGATTCCACATGCCCGATACATTTCTATTATTGCCATTATTTGTAAGGGATTTAGTATACTTGTATTGATTGTAAACCATTTCAAACAGCCACCAGTCCCTGGCATTTTAGCTGAGAAATATATTAACTGTGCCTAGTGGGGGTTCAGACCTGGCTAGGTATTTGGGGCACTATTTGTGGTCTGCATTTTGTTACTCTGTGGTCTGATCGACACAGTTGGGCCCATTGTTTTTCCTTCTTTAGTGAGAACTGATTACACTTTATTATGGCCAAGCAGACGGCAGAAACGGCCTTGTCGCCAGGGTCCAGTATCAATAAAATAACTAGGATGCTTAAACCGATCCATGAGGTAAATTCCTTGGTTACCGAAAAACAATGTTTTTTATTTGACATTGACGGCAAAAAATAATGCATCACTATTAATAGCTGGGGGGCAAGAGGGGAAAGTAAGCGCTTAGATGCATACAGGTTATGTCAAAACCAGACCCAGTGCCTCGAATTGTGTTATTGACTCTGTGGCGCATGGGCAAAGGGATTTATTAGATTTTATGAGCCCTGGGAGTTGATTGCATTAATAGGTGGAACCGGGAATAATTATTGGCCGCGAGGACTTGACACCAAATTGTAAGTAGCCAAAAACAGGGGCAGGAGGGGGGAAAATTACGTGTTACCTGCAGTGGACCTCGGGTAAGGGCAAGGGGCAATTTGTGGTAGTATGAGATCTACACTGAACAAAATGGAGTTTCTCCTATTGCACGATTACCGGAGCCTCAAGAAGTACCAGAGTATGGTCTAAGTAATGCGAATACAAGAGAAGGAAGGGGAAGGAGAGCGCAAAATTGTCCATCTACAGAACAGAGGGACGATGGAAATGAATCTCGTGTTCTGCTTTGCAGATAGATTTGAACCTCTTGCATTGGAAGGGCTGGGGGGCAAACGGGGGAAGGCTCCCCCAGCTAAGGGAAAGGGGGAATCAAAATGGATCCAAGGAAAGTGTAAAGCCAGCTGGCAAAGGCTTAATACGAACACCAGCTCTTCGTTATAAATCCCTAAAACCATGTAAACTGTGAGAAAACAGTGACTTGGGGACCCAGTATTCCCCCCGCTAATTCAAGTCGAACTGGGGGGTTTGCAGCTAGAAGAGCAAACCCATTGCCAGAGAAAATGTTCTTGGACATAAAAGATTTTATAGAGAGCCAAATAGGGCCCTTCCTAAAGGATATAATGAGTGAGATTATAGGGAGCAAGGAAAGGATGAATACAAGAAGTACAGTAGCAGCTGGTGAATTTTTTTAATGGAGGGGTGTAAATATTTGCCCCAGATATGCCAGAGCGACTGAGCGTAGTGAGGGACACCGCACCACTCAAGGGGGGCTTGGGTGGGTCCTCCCCCACCATGAATTTGATTAAAATGATGGTTGAAAATGGTGCATTTTAGAGCACACTTTTTTAGAAAAATTGGGTAAAAAGCCAGTTTGCAGTTGGGTTTTGTAGGGCAACTCATGAGAAAATTCCTATAGATGCAAGTCGACAACAGTACACGGGAGCATTTCTCCAACACATTTTAATGATGCCTTTTCCCACAATACGTGCCAGTATAAAACATTTTCACACTGGCTGTGCACATACATTTCCATGCTGACTGCACCATTATAGCCTATTATTCCCCTATAAGAACATAGTCGTGTTTGCTTTGTGCATAATGCCGGTTATGATACTATAAGAAAACATGTCCATGTTTGTTCTGCCCATATATGGCACTATTCCCACGTAAGAACATACTCCAGTTGGCTTTACCATTAAAAATGCATGCACAAGTATGAAAACATGTCCAAACCGGCTGTACTAAAATGCCAGTCAAGCTACATAATACTTATGCTTGCTTTATCAAAGATGCCCAATACAAAATGTCATACCACAATAAGAAATGACTGGACTGGATGCATTGAAATGCCATATTAAAACGTATCATGCCTGCTTCATCAAAGATGCCGTATACAACATATGCCACAGTTAAGGGCACTCCCTCAGCTGAACAAAACAGCCGAGGCTGGCTCTTCATAATTGGTGAGAGGGGGCCAAGACCAGGTGGCTCGACACCCCCTCGCCCATTATCGACAAGCCGCCCCTGTATAAGTATCTGGTAGAAAGCTAAAAAAAAAGTGGGGGGAATACAGAAACCTTTAAACTTAGACACTCTCATGAATTAAAAGACAGGGCAAAGGAAAACATTAGGGGCCCGCCTATTTTAGTTCCAAGACATAATATTTATACAGGTGAGCTGATCCGAACTGCTTAAATCCCTAAGGACCCTGGCCTCCTTGGTAGGAGGCTGTACAATGAAAATGTTCCACCATTGACGGGTTCAACTGTTTCTCAGCTACTAGCCCCTCAACCACTTCAGATAAAAAATGACGGAGAAAGGGCCATGTCACACAAAGGACCCCCTTCTGTTATCGTGGTCAATGTTCACCGACCAGATCATACGAAGATCAGGTGGCTTTGATAAACAAATGTGAGCATTGGTTCCGGCATAGTATGGGATGCTTATCTAGAATAAGATATGATATTGTTAAATGTTCTAGAGGCCCTATTCTCCAGTCTGGGTCAGATTATATTCAGGTATATTTGCGTTCCTGCATCAAAGTGGAAGGGATTTGGGGGAATTGACCCTAGTACCTACCCGATTGACAATGTAAGGAGAACCCTGAAGTCAGCTGAATCATTTCGAAACAGTCCAGAGTGGCGGGGGCAGGACCCTTTGGGAGGTCAAGTATGTATGTATTTTATTTTGTATAGCGCCGGTAGCCCGTGGGCATCAGGGCGCTTGCACTTACAATACAGCAATAACAAGACCGACATAAAGTAACGAACACTGCGGCCTATTAGGGACCCCGAAACATTGCTTTCCCCAGCCTCTTCATCTGAAGAGGTATGTCTTCAGGTGCTTCCTGAAGGTAAGGTGGTTTACCTCTGACCTCAGCGCTTCAGGCATGCTGTTCCATAATTTGGGGGCCATCACCAAGAATGATTTGCCCAAACCAGATTTCATCTTGAAGTTAGGGACGGACAGCAGACATTTTCCCTCTGAGCGTAGACTTCTCCTCTGTATATAGGGCACTAGGCTCTTTTTCAAATAAACCAGCGCAGAGCCGTAGAAGCACTTGTGCACCAAGCAGAGGGCCTTGAACTTGATACGCTCCTCTACCCTGAGCCAGTGCAGTGATAGTCTATCTGCCGTGGTGTGATCTTTCTCCTTTAAGTTCTTGACAAGCCTGACCGCATTATTCTGGATCACTTGTCAGCTAGAAGTCCTTGGAAGAGGCCCCCAACAACAGAGCGTTCCCATAATCAAGCCGTGATAGAATAATGGCTCTGGCTATCGTGGCCATATTACCTTCGTTAAGGAACGGCTTGATAGCTTTCATTAATCTCGGATAATACGCCGTGTTTTTTTGCAGGTAGCTGGTCTGGGCATGGGAGTCGACCGCAGAGTTGACCATCATACCCTGTGTTTTCACTGTAGGGGCCACCAGAATGGTGGCATTTTTAATTTGAAAAGAATTGTACTCAGGCCCCAAATTTGCCAGCTGGCGGCTGGAACCAAACGGCATCAGTTTGTTTTTTGAGTCATTCAGGCACATCCAGTTTGCCTGCATCCAGTCATCTATTGTCTTGTAAATCCTGGCGATCAGTTCGCTGTCCATGGCATGATGTCTGCCCTCCAGTTCCAATATGAGTTGGGTATCGTCCGCGTAATTCGTGAACGACGCACCTGCTTCCACCAATAAGCTGCACAAAGTGAGCATATATATATTAAATAGCATGGGAGATAAACTGGCACCTTGGGGAACTCCAAATAGGATGTCACAGGGATCAGAAAAACTGTTACCCCAGTAGACTCTAGCTTGGCGGTTAGATAGAAATGACAAAAGCCAGTCCAGGGCTCCTTCGGAGCATCCCACGTTTTCTCTAAGTGCCTTGATGAGTAGATGGTGGTCCACTAGGTCGAAAGCGGCACTTAGATCAAGGAGCATTAACATCCCTAACTTGTTCTTATCGAGCAAACTCAGCATCTGATTCTGCAGGTCCAGCATGGCTGTCTCTGTACTGTGAGACGCCCTGAAGCCTGACTGTTGCTGGTGCAGAACTTCCTGGTTCTCTACAAAATGTTGAAAGAAGTGAAGATGAAGGGCCCAGAGGAACAGTTTCAGGCCCTAGGGGGAGGGTGCAATCTTAAATTCTGTTGCTTCCCAGGGGGACTTGAGTGCATTCGACTGACTGTCTGGAAATCCAAGTACCACAGCCAGGACGTCTGACTTCACACTCTTATCATGGAATGCAGTGGGTCTGGCAAGGCTTTTGGAAGACAGACTGGTTCTCCTTTGTACGTGGGCATCAGGTGATACTATTCCAGGAGACAAGGGCATGCAATTCAGCCCCCCTTCAAAATTACACAACTTTTGTGTCCCTGCAGTAAAGGGGCCAAACGGAAAGCCAAGTGGGGGGCTCTTGGCTTGGGTGGATGTCAATCTAGGGTGGAAGATCGCTAGTCAGCCAACCAATTGTATGGACTTGCAGCTCCTAACGGTGCAGTGAAAACGGGAGAGGGAAAAGCTCTTTATTTGTTTAATGTTTATAACAGGTCCACTGGCCTGCAGACAAAGAAAGTGGTGGATAGGCTACAGGGGATAATAGACTCTAGGCCCTTTGGAAACCTGGAAAATAATAGCATTATTTTGGCAGGGGATCTCAACCTGCAAATGGAGCCGATAGGGGTATTAGAGAGCCTTTGGGCAGACCAGGACATAGCCTGGGATATTCCTGCCTTAATTGCAGACCACTCTAGATAGGACCATCATTTAGCGATGGAGATGGAGATGGTCTACTTCCTGTATAATTTGCATCTGAGGTTATGTAATGGGCGGGTCCTGAATGACCAACCCTCGAATAAAACATTTAGGGGACACAAGGGAGATTCCCTAATAGACTACATCCTAATCTCTGGGAATGATTGGGCCTGGGTGAGCGACTTTAAGGTCTGGGCACAAACTGAAAGTTATGACTATCCTCTAGTAATTAGACTCCTAGGAGGCTGGTTAGGGCTAGGAAATAACCAGGAGAAAAATAATACCCAGACAATTAGTATTTCAGGACATGCCCGCCAGTCAATCAAATGTGCCAATTTGATGGACCAGGAGCTCAAACCAGCTATTTACAGTGCTATCCAGGATAACTTAGCAATTAGTAGAGATGGAAACTCGCATATCTTGAGTGAGTTTGAGAAGCTTAAGGCTAACTTGATTCCACATATAACGTTGCCAGAAATTGTAGTAAAGAGGAAGACACTGGTTTAAATAGGCTGGTACGATCATTTATGTAGGGAAGCAAAGAAAAAAATGATGAATTGTTTGTGCAGTACCGGGGATAGGGATAATTTCCGCACCCTAAGATCTGAATATAAAAGTTTAATTAGAATAAAGAAAAGCCCAGGACCAATCGGGTGCTCTTTATACCGTACTTGAAATTGGGAACAGTATATTATTTTGGAAGCTGGTCACAGACGGGGAGCTGAAGGGAGAACACACGCTCCACTGCAGTATCAATGCTGATGACTAGCAACTCCACTTTTCCAACTTTTATAAAATGGTTGAAGAGAACCCCACATTGGTGCCGAAGATTGACGAGGCTTCTGTTGCACCTCATGGAACATGGACTACATCAGCACAAGAAGTAGAGAAAGCCCAGAGGGCCCAAAAAAGTGGTAAGGCGCCTGGCCCTGTTCTCAATCTGATAGACCTGTGCAAAGATGAAGTAGGAGTGTGGGCACTGATTTTGTGTAAACTATTCAATGCAATTATTGCGTTAACTTTGGTGCCCCCCTCGTGACAAAGATCAGTTCGTATCCTAGTGTACAAGAAGGGAGGTTGGGAAAAACCTGCCAATTACCATTCAATATCTTTGCTGGATGGAGCGGGGAAAACCTTTTGGCAAGATAATTCGAAGCCACCTTCAGGAATGGCCATATCTAAACAATGTGATCACCGATCTCCAGGTGGGCTTCAGAAAAAAACCGGGGGACGATTGATCAGTGTTTCATGTTATATTTGTTGATTCAAAAGCATTTAGTTTTACAAAATCGAAAACTATGATGGCTTTTTTAGATCTACCCACTATATACAAACTATTTGGCAACTGTATGCTATGGTCTTGGGGACGAGGAGACGCACCTGTTTAAGGTCAATAAGGGTGTTAGAGGTGTGTCCTGGCTCCCCTACTCTTTTAATGTATATATTCAGGAAATTTGCCTTAATGAGAGAATGCTAGGGCTGCCCCAAAGTGGCTGATAGGAAATACCCTGCACTTTGTTATGCCAATGATGCGGTTATTCTTTCCTCTGCTCCCAAGGCCTGAAAAAAGTAATGAACTTTATTTTTAATCAAAACATAAAGACCTGTGTCTTGAGGTAAACACTGAGAAATCCAAAGTAATGGACTTTAAACCAAGGTTCGCAAAAAGTAGTGCCCTGACTGTCAGGGTGAATAGTGTTCCTATGCAGCATGTAGGGTTCTTTGACTACCTGAGAGTATGCTTCCATGAGACTGGGGGTTGGAACTCGGAGGTGGAAAAGTCGGGAATAACGCTGGGGAAATACAGTGGGGCCCATAAGATCATTCATTATACCGTGAGTGGATCAGTCTCACCAACCCCTTACCGTTATAAAAATCAAGCCCTTGCTGCAGCTCTCTATGGCTCGGAAATATGGGGACATGCTGCCCCAGGGAAATTGGATCTTTGTGAACGCAAGTTTCTGAAGAAATTGCTTATACTTCCCGAAAGTGATGCTTCGGAGCTGGTTTATTTAGAGCTTGTTCTTAATCCAGTTTTGTCTCAGATGGCCCTTAATCTCGTTTTGTAAGGGATACAATTGTCAAAATGAGGGGCTGGAGAGTTATTGGGGTGTCTTGTCGCACTTAATGTCCATGGTGGGAGGTAAAAGTTTGAGTTGGGCAGTCCATGTGACGAACACTTTGCATGCCCTTAAAGCCAGCAAACTTTGGGAACATCCTACTGCCTGCTCGCAACGGTCTGTCAAGGATTTTAAAAAAACTTGCCAAATGATAGATCAAAGGCCCATTGGTAATGAAAGCCCGGTCTCTAAAGACCGGGAGAGAATACATTGAATTGGGCTGGGAAGAGGGATATCCGAGGTACCTAGATTTAATTAACCCAGCGTATGAAAGATCCCTGTACTCGCCGATGAGGCTGAGAATACTCCTGGTAGCCTCATTTAAAGGATGTAGGACGTTTTCCCAGCCTCTGCATTATTCCAATGTGTGGGGCAGTATGTGAAACCTGACACTTTTTTTATTTATCAGCCCCAGAACAATAATGCTGATAAAATTGTATTTTAGACCAATTCTTAGGGCTGTGGCAGTCCGTTGTGTAGCGGAAACAGTGTGGTTTCATAGATAACTATTGTCTTCTTGTGTTGTATTTGCAACAACGCAATATCTGCACAGGACTTGGATGCAAAGAAAGGGGGGCCTGAAATAGATTTTAAAACTGAGTGTTTTACCTTTTTGTACCTAGACAATGTAACACAAATATCACTGAAGCTCCTAAGGCCCGATATTTGATTGTGAAAATCTGGTTTGAGGCTGCGGGTATTGCTCGCCTCTATTTTGTCTGATTTTTAATATCGTGTGGTTTTTTTTAATAGTACATTACTAAGAACTATTCGAGGGAATTTTGAGTACATTTATGTGTGATCTGATTCGACCCTTAAAGTTTTTATAAACGTATGAAAGTCTTTGAACGTACATGTCACTGCTTGGAAGCATGTTATCCTGCATTCCCCTAATCCAGTAATGCAGGCTTTGAATGAGACCGATCCAAGAGTTTCTCAGCGCCAGGTGGTCACAACTACGTGGCCAATGGGAGGACAAGATTCCAATTCAGCACTATCTTCTCCAATGGTGGAGCAAGAAAGAAAATCTCACCAAAGGAGACAGTCATAACCGACTCACCCCTAACGGAATTTTGGGGGACATCTCTGATGCCTCACAGCAAAATTACACTGGGCATACAGCGACCAACAGCTCTACATCAAAGTTCTGGAACCCAGAGCAGTCAGGTGGGCTCTCCACTCTTTTCCTCTCCTTCCCAGTGGGAAGGTGGTCCAAGTTCTTATGGATCAATACAACAACCATATGTTATGTTAGAAAACATTGAGGCACTCGATCGCAGGTACCCTCAACAGAAATGCAGATCTTATGGCACTGGGTGATTCAGCGCAACATGACCCTGGAGGCTTTCCAATTCAAGGGGAAACAAAATGCGATGGTGAACAATGTTGGGATGCATGCCCAGCTCCCCCCGACCCCAGCGGTTCAGACGGAGAGCAATACGCTAAGAGTGTGTGCGCGCTTAAGTGCACGAGGTGGGAGGGGGGAGGTGTATAGAAGGGGAAATATGTAGAAGCTTGTAGAAAGTGTAGAGTTTGTAGAAGGTAGGCTTTTCACACGGCAAAATTATACTGAACCACCGCTAATTTGGAAGTTAGGCCCAGTACAGCCAGGAACCAGTACTAAAGAAAAATGCATGTAGGCCTCCGCAAGAAGACCAATCTCCATCCCTGCTCCTATCCTAGGCGATAGGCTTGAAGGTCATTTTATCAATTAAAACAGGGCACGTCCTTGCCTCGCAGTGCAGGCCCTTGTAATCTGAAAGGAATGCGCACAGCGCAGCCCGGGTAGGATTTAGCCAGGTTCTGAACGACAATCTCACGAGAGGCCTAGGTCAGAGGCCTGGAGCTGCCAAAACATGTATCCTAGATTTAGAGCACCGATGTCCCCAAACCCCCAGCCAGTCTATTTGAATGACCTCCTCATTAGGATAGCTCAGGGGCAACACGCTGGCCTTGGAAGCAAGACACGGAGCAACACAGGTTCGATCCCCGAGTCCGCGCTTAGAAACCTCTGGGTATTAAGCGCGTTATAAATAACCAATTACAATAAAATTACCAGAGCCCCACTATCCAAACTCCTACATCTCTCAACGGTCGATTGATTAGTGTGTCTGAAACAGGCAACCCAGGGAAGGGGCAGATGCCAAGGGGGAATACAAATGGAAGGCCCAGTGATTTGTGCATGGGGTGACGGTAACAAATTTAGATCGACGACTGGGGCAGATGGTGGGGGCGCCAGAGCGTCTGAGATTGAACGAAGCTCCTCGCTTTTCTGAAAGCTATCTTGACCTCGAGAGTGTCCACTGAGATCATCTCTAAATTTTCCAGGTGCACATCACATGGTTGAAATGCGAACAGAAAGGTCTTCATCTAATGAAACAATTGTGTTGCTAGGGCGTGAACCTATCGAGGCCAAGGACAAAGTGGAAGAGGATTGACGCAAGCAACTGCAGCCATTCTTCTGGTGGTCCATAAGGGGCCGATTGTACATACATACAGGCCCCACCAATGAAAATGATGAGTTGATACTGTATACTATTTTCGTCTTGAGCGATGTTGCTGTACCTTACAATGCCTTGTTTGGCTTGAACTAACCAGTGCGCTCCGTGGCAGTAGGGTTTGAATGCCCCTGCTGACATGTATTTTTCTTTTTGGAAGTAAAACTGTGTTATCCTTCAAAAGGGTTGCATTTATTCTGTGTCTGGTTTTCACGAGGTCCGCCACACAACAATCTCAGCCGAACAACAACGGAATGCCGCAAATGGGAATTACGTGTCCAACAACTAGGCTGCATATTCCCCAAATGGGGAGGGCCACAAATGGACCTTCACCACTCAACAAAATAAAAGAAACGCAACACATTTGCCAGCAGGTTCCCATAAGGGGTTAAAAATGGGAGGCATTCCAGAAGTAGGACTGGACTCTGGAACATCATGTTCATGGATTTTTATTATATTCTTTTACTATTCGAATGATCTCTTGGCCAGCTTTAAAGAAAATAATGAACTAAAATAATGAAAATTAAGTACTCAGTTACCTATTCTAAAACTCAAAGGTTTACGGAAAGATATTCTTGTCAGGGTGAATCCTCAAAACAAAGTCCCAAATCCTATACTAGCCTTCCACATTTATAACAAAACTAACACACCTACATCTAATGGGTTTAACAACTAAAAATATGCTTTACTGCTGCTTCTGTTCCAGGTTGTTTCCGCTTGATATAAAGTTCTTTAGGTGCTACTGTAAAATCTCACTTGAGGTATATTTCAGTCTCTCGCCTGACACTTCAGCGTGCTGTTTCCACTTGTTTTCACTCTCTACTGCCTTTCTGGGGTCTCTTGATTCTTGTTCCCTTCTCATGGGTTATCTTCACTCACACCATTTCTCTTGAGATCTCTTAACTCTCGTTCCCCTCTCTCGGGGCATCCTCACTCTCACGCTCTCTTGGGGTCTCCTCTCGTGACACCTCTCTCTTGCGTTATTTTTCACTCTTTTAGGTTAACAAAGGGGGAAAAGTCTCCTATGTGACTCCTTCGAACTGGGCTCATCCCTTCTCGCCTCTTTCCCTCCGGGAGTTGTCAGGCTGCCCACAATCCCTTCTTCACTGGGAACTTTAGGTTGCCTAGCCCCTTCCCCAGGGGGGCACGGGCTGCCTTTCTTCCAGCTCTTCTGGCCTCCTGGATCCAAAGGTTGTGGGCCTCTTCTCCCCCTCTGGGTTCAGCTGTGATCTCTCAGGCTTCCCTCTTCAGCATAGCAGGTTAGCTACCAGGCACATGGCAGTCTTGCTTCCCCTGCTCTAGGCTTCTTCTCCACTGCTTTCCTTTAACCAGCAAGACTGGGAACCAGTTCCCAGTTGAGACAACTTGCAACCGAACTGGCTCTTCTTTTATTCTGTTTATTTCTCCCCTTAGCTGACTGATTGGCTGAACCGTATGGCCTCACCATTGGTGGAAGTATTGCGCACATCATATCCTCCCAGGGTAGGTCATCCCCTATTGGTTAGTTCAAATAACAGTTGGATCAGTTTGGAGTTCAATTAACTCTCCTATATAAGAGCTCTGCTCCAGTTCATCTGGTTTGCTCCTCCTGGGTAAATGGTAGTTAAGGCTCTCTGTGTTCCTTTTGGTTCATGAAAGGAGTTTTAATTTTCTCCAGCATGGGGTCTGGCATGGATTCACATGCTCGTGAAATTCCCCGTCGTCGGGCTGGGAATCCTCGGTAAAGAAAAAATCAGTTTGTTTCGTTTCTGAACTGTCTTTCTACTAGTAACTAATCACTGGTCTCTGGGTCATACTGCCCCCAGCCAATGACTGCCCTCTACCTAAGCCCCTCCTCTGGCAGCCATCTTCAGATTTTTACCGCACATTCAAGTGTTGGGAGTCCTCGTGCTAAAGCTCTCGAGCTTTTTCTGCTTTTTGCGATTTATTTATTTTTTTCCAAGGAGTTTAATCTCATTTTTTTCGGTCAATCGAGCCTCAAGCTCCACCGTTTCTACTTCCGATCAACAGGGACCCGTTTTGGAATTTTCTACGCCCCTCAAGGGCGAAGTTTTCGTCGAGTACGCTTCTTGGAGGATCCCAGAAGACCTTGAGGCCTACCCCATGGCCATGGCCCAGGACAAAGGAAGCTCGATGCCCGGATCCAAGCTTTTCAGGAACTGCCCTGGATGCGGATTGCAGAATGTGTTCAAGGAGAACGAGCACTCTAGATGCCTCTCCTGCCTTCACGAAGACAAAACGCACGTGGAGAAGGACTGTGCGTTTTGCAAGAACATGTCGGAGCAGAACATGAGGGATCAGCGGATCCGCCTCACCAACTGGCTGGAAGGTAAGAGCCCAGCGGTAGGTGAGAAGAAGAGGTCTGAGCGGTCTTCTAAGTCCTTTGAGGGCGCTCTGGCGATGGGGGCCCAACAGAAGGCTAAGCACTGTGAGTCCGCGGGCACCGGAAGCGCCAAACGGTCGGGCTCCTCGGCTGCTAGGCAGGGCTCACTTTCACCGACGCCATCAACCACGAGCCAACGCTCTGGCTCGGGGAAGAGAAAGTCGGAGATCCCGGGTAAGCTTCTGGAGACACCCCGGTCGATCCCAACGCAAGCAGCCGAGGGGGAGCGAGGCAGTGACCCTCCCCCCAAGGTGAAGGCCTCGAGCACGCCAAAAGTCGTGAAGGCCCTGATTCACCTGGCTATGGCCTCTATCGAGGGAGTCGTGGCGGCCCTGGCGAAGCCTGTGAAGGTTACCCCAGTGGAGACTACCTCGGGGCCCAGAGTTTCCCTGCCACCGCAGAGGGAATCCTCTTTTCAGCCCATCGATAAGACCCCTGTGAAGACCCCGGTGGAAAAAGAGGGGGGGGGGGGCCGGTGGCCGCCACGGACACGTATACAGTCTTTGAGGAGGAGCTGGTTGAAGTCGTGCAATGCCTCAACAAGAGGTTTGAGGAGGTCCGGTCCCACGGGAGGAATCCCTGGGAGGCGGACGAAGAGAGCGACGGTGGTGCCGACGGGACTCCCGTGGAGGAGGAACAACCATCGCGCCCGTCGCAGCCAGTGCCCGAGCCTCAGGACAACTCGGTGGCCATTTTGATGGCAATCCAAACCTTATGCACGGAGATAAGGACGAGGTTGTCTCTACCCCCAACGGACGACCCAGCAGAACCGGGTCCGTCGGGAAGCCCTCCAAACAAGCGGAGGAGTGTTCATCTCCCCTCCCTTCCAACCCTTGCGGCTCTCTCAGACTTCATCTCCTTCCCCTGATCCTAGGGATGACGATGGTGGTGACGACGGGATGGGCCTTCCATCACCACCCGCTCGGGCCTGCACGCCCGATCCTTCCTTCCACGCCATGATTTCCAGGGCATCCAGCTCTGTCCCGAAGAACAGAAGGAAGGAAGGCTTCCTCTATCAACGACGCGAGGCCAAGAGGAAGACTGTCCTTGTGGTGTCGTTGCTTGACGACATCTGGGAGGAGGGACTTGCTCTCCTGAAGAACCCGTCCACGACGCCTGCCAAGAGGGATCGGTACGAGAAGAAGTACCGCCCCTTTGTGCCTTAGGGCACAGCCGACCCCAGGTTCGGTCGTCTCAGCGGCGGCCAAGAAGAAAGTGGCGGGGGCGACGGCTTCAACTTCAACCTCCCCACATGACGGCGAGGGAAAGAAACTGGACGCTATGGGACGAGTCATCTCGTCTGTGGCTACGACAATTAAGGCGACCAATGCCCTAGCGATTGTGGCCCGCAACGACGGGGAGTTGTGGTACAAGATCGCTCCCCTGCTGGATTTCCTACCGGACGACAAGAGGGCGGAGGCCCTGGGGATCCTACAGGAAGGTGAGGTGGCATCGGACCACAGATATCGCTGGCACCGGGTTCCGCCAGTTGGGCAACGGTGTTTGCCTTCGACGGCGGGGATGGCTCAAAGCAACAGATTTCCGCCAGGACGTGCAAACCAGAGTTCTGGACATGCCCTTCGACGGGAGCAACCTGTTTGGAAAAACAGTAGGTGAGTCTCTTCAGGCCATCAAGACCGACACAGAGACGACTCAGGCCTTGGGAGAGTTGCAGCAAACGACGGCCGCCCTTTCGGAACTCCTGAGGCAAGCAAGGTGCCCCCAAAGGATTCGGCAGTGGCTCCTCGACGTACCGCCAGGCAGCCCGTTCCTCATCGTAAGAGGCCTACAGAGGGCGTGGCAAGTCAGGAGGACCTCGTCACCGTCGCCAAGGAGGCCAGGGCGGCAAGGCCGCCTCCAAGCAGGACTAAACCGGCTGTAGCGTTGGGCCCCCACCTGAGCACCCCGGTGGGAGGCCGGCTGGCGAAGTTAGTCAGCGTGTGGGAGTCCATCTCCACCGACCGTTGGGTGCCGGATGCCCTGGCCCGCGGGCACACTCTCGAATACCTAAAGAAGTGCCCCCGCATTCCTCCCGTGGCCAGGAAGGAAAATCGCATCCCTCAACTGCTGTTGTAAGTAAGGGCGATGCATAAGAAGGGAGCCATCAAGCTCGTCCCAAAGAGGCTCCGGGGCTTTGGAGTTTACTCAAGATACTTCCTCGTCAGAAAGAAGACAGGCGGTTGGGGCCCCATCCTGGACCTCCGTCGGTTAAACAAATGCATCAAGGCCCAAAAGTTCTGGGTGGTCACCCTCCAGCACATGCTGGGACAGCTGGAGGAAGGTGACTTCCTGTCGTCGCTGGACTTGGAGGATTCTTACTTCCACATCCCCATTCTAAAAGGACACCGAATGTTTCTCAGATTCGTAGTCCAAGGACGGCACTACCAATTCAAGGCCCTGCCATTCGGATTGAAGTCGGTGCTCATGGTATTTACCAAGTGCCTAGCACCAGTGGCGGCGCGGCTGCGCCTGCAGGGGATCCACGTTTACCCCTACCTGGACGATTGTCTCATCCGAGCAAGGAAAAGGGAACTCGCCGTCGGGCACACATCGAAGACCGTCCAACTGCTCACAGATCTGGGATTCTCCATCAACTTCCCCAAATCCCACCTGGTTCCGGCACAGGCCAATCTCGATACAGTGGCACGATTGCCCTCTCCGTTGGAGGAAAGGACAAAGGCCATCCTGGGCAAGGTGCAGCGCCTGCTGGCCACGGACATGGCCAGGGTGAGGTCCATCAAGTCCCTTCTCGGCATGATGTCCTCTTGCATCTACCTGGTGCGCCTATGCAGACTGCGGATGCGTCCTCTACAGGAGTTCCTGGACGCCCGTTGGATGCAAGCGGCGGGCAGTTTCGAAGACAAGATCCCGCTCAACAAGGCCTTCCGCCAAGCAATTCGGTGGTGGTGGTGCAGGCGCGAGTCTCTCACGGCAGGCACGGACTTCCAGACACCAGCACACAAGGAGACGGTAACGACGGATGCCTCCCTGGAGGGATGGGGAGCGCACACCAGAGATCTTCACGCGAGAGGCCTTTGGCTCCCAGAGGAGAGGTCGCTCCACATCAACATCCTGGAGCTCTGAGCAGTGCTCTGGGCTCTCGGGTCTTTTCTCCCGTCCCTCAAGGGCAAGGGGGTGAGGATCTTCACCGACAACACCACCACGATGTTCTACATCCGAAAGCAGGGAGGAACCAGGACCCCGGCCCTATCCAAGGAGGCCCAGGATCTGTGGCATTGGGCCGTTGCCCAGGGGATGTTTCTGGTGCCCTTCCACCTAGCGGGGACAAAGAACACCATCGCCGACTCACTCAGCAGGGAGCTGCGCTCGTGCCACGAGTGGGAACTGCGTCAGGACCAAGTTGATCAACTTTTCTGACGATGGGGCAAACCCCAGATCGACCTGTTTGCGACGGCAGCGAACTCCAAGTGCCAAAGGTTCGCCAGCAGGTTTCCCCAACTGAGGAGCATGGGCGATGCTTTCTCGTTCCCCTGGGATGGCCTGTTCCTGTATGCGTTCCCCCCCCCCGTTGCTGTTGCTACTGCGACTCGTCACCCAACTCGAGAGGTCCCGTTGCAGGATGATCCTCGTCGCACAGGCGTGGCCGAGACAGATCTGATTCCCAGACCTTCTGGACTTGTCAGCGTCCCCCCCCCCAGTCAAACTGCCGACGGACGCAGATCTCCTCGCCAGAGAAAGAAGCGCCATCCTCCACCATGACCCGGAGTCGCTGAACTTGCAGGCCTGGCTCCTGCAGCACTACAGTTTGGAGGGTACGATATCCCGGCGTACTGCAAGGAGGTGCTTGCAAAGGCCAGGGCGCCCTCGACTCTTGTGCTATGGACATAAGTGGAAGAGGTTCTCTGTCTGGTGCCGTGCACAGAAGATTAACCCTCTGCGGATTACGGCCCCCCAAGTGCTACCGTACCTACTGTTGCTGGCCAAGCCGGGGCTAACCCACGCCTCCATCAAGATACATCTAGCGGCGATCTCCCGCTACACCAGAACTCCAGGACGATCATCTCTGTGGTCCCATCGTCTGGTAAAGGAGTTTATGAAAGGATTGTTCCAATCATTCCTGCCGGTGAGTGCTCCAGCCCCGGCGTGGGAGCTCAACGTGGTGCTGAGCAGGCTCAAGGGGCCTCCATTCGAGCCTCTGCATTCGGCACCGTTGAAGTTTCTCTCTTGGAAGAATGCGTTTCTTGTGCCCATCACCTCCGCATGACGAGTGGGAGAGATTCAGGCCCTCTCCTGTAAACCTCCATACCTGACTTTCCACGAGACGAGGGTGGTGCTGAGGACGCACCCCTCCTTCATGCCCAAGGTGCCGTCGGACTTCCATCTCAACGAGCCCTTGGCGTTACCTGTTTTCTTCCCGTCGCCTTCGTCGCCGGCCGAGAGTACTTTGCACTCGCTGGATGTAGCCTAAGCGCTGAAGTTCTACGTTGACCGCTCGAAGAGTTTTCAGAAGGCATCACAGCTGTTTGTGAACTTTGGACCTGTGAACCAAGGGAAGGCCCTCTCAAAGGCTTCCATTTCCAGATGGCTCTCCGGCTGCATCATGCACTGTCACCGGTTGGCAAACCGACAGTTGCCCGGCCATCCGAGAGCCCATTCGACCAGAGCGATTGCTGCTACCACAGCGTTCCTATCTGGTGTACCCCTGCTGGACATCTGCAGGACTGCTACGTGGAGGTCGACGCACACCTTCACGAGATTCTACTGCGTCGACTGGGATTCCAGGGAGGAGTCCAGAGTCGGCCAAGCAGTGCTGCGCAACCTGTTCGCCTGAAGGTGGGGCTGGTGAGGAGGTAAGAGATGCTTAATGTTGAGTTGATGAAATGCTTAATGTTGAGCCTTGTCACCTCCCGTGGTTGTGCATGTGTGTACTGTTATGTATTCTTGTATTCATGAGCATGTGAATCCATGCCAGACCCCATTCTGTAGAAGGTACAAGTGACTTACCTGTAACTGTTGTTCTCCAGCATGGGTCTGGCATGGATTCACATGCGAACCCTCCCTCCTACCCCTCTGCGGCTCTTCACTGGGTCCTACTGCCACTTTACATGCTACCAAATCTGAAAATGGCTGCCAGAGGGGCTTAGGTAGAGGGCAGTCATTGGCTGGGGGCAGTATGACCCAGAGACCCGTGATTGGTTACTAGTAGAAAGACAGTTCAGAAACTAAACTGATTTTTTTCTTTACCGATGATTCCCAGCCTGACGACAGGGAATATTCATGAGCATGTGAATCCATGCCAGACGCATGCTGGAGACCAACAGTTAAAGGTAAGTAACTTGTTCCTTATTTCCCCATGCTTTTGTGTTGTAGATGTTATTTCATAAATTTAGATTAAGTTTACATGCATTTCTTAATGGGGAATTGAACCCGGGTATTCTACATGGGCAGTATCAATTTTACCACTGTGCTATTTCACCGGTGCTGCTATTCAGTGCTGAGGGAGACTGAAGTCTTTTTCCTGCAGCTGACAAGTGTTCTTCCTCTCTCCATGCTGGCAGCATGTCTGGCTGCATGCTGGCAGCATGTCTGGCTGCATGCTGCCAGCTTGATTAGCCGCTCCCCTCCCTTGGCCGCCACAGGGTTTCAGAGATATGCTGTCTGTGTGAGACGAGGAAAAACCTTAATTCGCCACACTTACCTCTGATACCTCTGGTCAGGAGACTAATCTCAGACGATACCCTTGTCTGATCATTCTCATGGCCCCGGCATTGGCGAAACAGCCGTGGTACTTTGACATAGACCAGCTGGAAATGGGTGAACCGGTATGTCTCACACGAACAGAGGCCCTACAGTACGCAGACTGAGTTGCATATACCACCACGACCTGAAGTTGATGAGCTGGACAGAATGGCTCCTGACTTCTCCGAATTTGGACATTTAGGACTTCCTGAAGAATTCAAGACCGTGCTCGAAACCGTCAAATCTAGCATGCTAAAATGGAAGAGCTTTTGCACAGGGTTTTGCACCCTTTCTCTGTGAGGTTTGTTGGGAAGTGAGGGCGAGTCCCAGGTCTCCAGGTTATTTAGAACAAGGCAGTTGTAGGAGGAGATGCTGTAGGCGAGCTGTGAGGAAGTGGTGCCCACCTATAGAAGTTAGGTTGTAGGGGAAATATAGTGAATGATTACATTAGAATCACGTGTGTAATGAAGCTCCATTTTAGAAGTCAAAAGCCATGTTGAAATTGAGGCCTAGTGCCACCGCTATGCTAGAACATTTGTATTCAATCCTGAGAGTTAGAAGGGTGTCCGTGTTTTTTTTTTGCTTGCAGCCCTGGTAGCTTCGCAGAAGGTTAACTTCTTGAACAAACCCACCCACAGTCTTTTATTGCGTTTTATCAGTAGTGCATGCAACCCAGAAAGAATTTTCCCTGCAAGGGCAAGAGAGGACCGGGCTGGGCCTTTGCAGAGTTATCCCACGAGAAAGTGAGGTGAGGGCTCTAGGCCTTCACTGTCCAGATTTTAAAGTTATAACGGCCCGAGATCCCCAAGCCCCAGACACAAATATTTGAGTACACTGATCTGCCCAAGATCCCTGACCATAATACTGTAACACGGCCAATCGATCAGAAAGATCAGAGAGCAGGGACGAGCTGCCCACACAAATGGTTCATGCGATTTGTGCTGCAAGGTGCCAGGGGAGAAGGTAACACATTTATGCCGTGGGTGGGAATGATGTGGAGGCGCCAGCATGTCTGGGAAAGGAGCAGGGAGACATGTGGTTCTGAGAAGTGATCACAACCTCAAAAGTAGCCGCTTCACTCATGTCCTTGGTACCAGGTGCACTGTAGAAACTATGGCCTGTGTAAATAATTGCCAATTACTGTGTTTGTACTGGATGGCGGTAAAAGACGATCCCCATCTGGAAGAAGACGGACAGAAGATATTGAGGCCAATTGCTCTGTATCCCATATGGAGCAGGCTATATGTGTATACAGTCACACCAACCAGCTACCTGGCTTTGTAACCTAAGTGATGTACGTCATCTGTGACGCTATGTATCTTTAAAAGCTATTGTGCATACTGTTTTTGTCAGAGCGCTCCTTGGCAGCAGAGAGCTTTGCTGGGGCGTAGTTGTGTTTTATTCTATAGATCAAACCTTATTCTCCTTCCAAGAGGTGTGTTGGGCCTTTTCCCCCTAGAGGGTTGGTTTTTATCTGGTGTGAGCATTTACGAGTTAGTTACTCTTGAAGTTGCATCCTGTATTACTGTACATGTTGTCTTTTAGCAAAGAGTGGACTGGAGCATGCATCCATCAAGGTACACCTGGCAGCCATGTCCAGGTATACCTGAAGATCAGAAGAACCATGGCTTTTTTGTCAAAGACTAATAAATGAAGGGGCTGCTGCGCACTTTATTTCACCAGTGAGAAGATTGGCTAATAGGTGGAGTCGTCTTAATACAGTCTTACCCATACTCATGAAGACACCATTTGGACCCCTTCACAAAGGAAACATTGAGCACCTTTCCTGGAAGGTAGTGTTCTTGGTAGCCATCACTTCAGCACAACTGGTCACATAGATCGAGGCCTTAGCTGTCAATAAGCCTTAACTGAGGTTTCACAGGGAAAGTCTTCCTCGGAACTAACCCAATATTCGCACCAATGGATTTCCACAATAATAAGCCTATTGAGCTGCCAACATTCTTTGAGAATTCTACTTCCTTGGTGGACATCGGCCTACACTCCTTGGGCGCCAGGCAAGCCCTAAAATATTACATTGATAGAACAGAAACCTTCAGGAAGGCTTTGCAGCTTTTCAGTGCTTTTGGGCCCTCAAATAAGGGATCCCCTATTTCAAACCCGGCATAGTGAGGTGGAATAACCTTGAGTGTTCCTTTCTGTCATTAAAAAAGGTTAAAAGACCTCTGAACAGCAGTGCCCATGCTCATTCCACGGGGACAGTGGTGGCTTCCACTGACATGTGGGCAGGATTCCCCCTGCAAGACATCCGTCGGGCAGCTCTCAGGCGATACCACACACCTTCGCCTAGCGCTATTGTTTAGAAGCGCAATCTAGGAGCGACGCCAGTGTGGGACAAGCAGTGCTGCACCATCTGTTTAATGGTCTTTACTACTTGCCACCTATTCATACTGTGAAGTGGCTGTTGCCTTGAAGGAAACCTATTGCTTTGCAAATCTATTTAAAACATGTGAATCTATGAAAGATCCAATACTGGAGAAGGAGTTACTTACATGTAACTCCAGTTCTCCAGCATTGCAATCGTTCATATATTCACAAAAGACCGCCACCAACCCCATAAAGACTGTAAGGCTATAATGGTTTCACGCCACGCACTATAGCCGTTTTAAAATTTGAACATGGCTGCAAGGGGGTGTGGCTGAGTACCCGACCTACCATAGGCTGAGGGCAAAATGACCCAAAATGAAGTAGATTGGCTGCTGTAGTCACTGCTTTTCTTTCTTTATCATAACAATGGACAAATATGTAACAGCAGATTCCCAACCTGATGACTGGGAATAATTCAAAGCACGTGAATCTATGAAGGATACCAATGCTGGAGAACTGGAGTTACAGGAAAGTTACTAGCTCCTTCTAGCCACGTAATTTTCTAAGCAGTGGTGCCATCTAGGAAGCCGAGGCTAAAATCACTCATTTTTCTCTTTTGATCTCTGCTTGGAGAACGAAGTTTCGTTTTCACTCTGATTTCTGTTCATGAGTAAGAACATTTTGGTGGGATGAAAGTTGAGCACCCTTTTGATGCTGCGACGATACCATCTGAGCCCTTCCTAAAGCATCACGATTTCCTCTTCTGCTTATTGTTTCCGACTTTGAACAGTTTTTTCCAATCTTAAAGTGCTGTTGCTTAAGGATCACAGTTGCAAGGCTGGACTCTCATTGGCAGCCCCAGTTTATCACTTTGCCAAGCCTAAGAGTATGAACTTTGAAAGAAGGTCCCCAAACCATGTGCCCCTTTGATACCTGGCTGCTACCTGGTGCAAGCGGCAAGGTACTCTTATAACATTGCTCCTCTAGCTACTGTGACAGGCCCTAGAGTACACTAACGAGAAGGGGAGCACGTGAAGCAGCTCAATAGTTCCCAAATTAAACCCCACGGCTTTTTATTTAATCTGTTTGGGAACACTTGCTTTCCTAAGTGCTGCTCAGTCACATGTTGTGTTAAGCGTCATTTTTATTTTGTGCTTTTGCTATGACTGTGACTCTGGGTTTCGGTTGGTACAAGGAGGGGCAGTGGGGCTCTAACAGTGATTTTAGCCACATGACCCGTGTATGCAAAAAGGGTATAGTGGCTTTAACGATTAATAAAGCAGTTTTATCCCAGAAATATTATTGTGCCCCTGGGTAAATGGCGTAGTTGTCATATTTGTTGGTTGCTGCTGAATTTTAGCAAACTTAGTTTGATAGCAAAGCCACCTTTTTAATGCAGTGGACCGGTTCCATCATTCTAATCAACATTTCAATCTAGTTCATGGTGGTTATTAACTATATCATCATGGGATATTGTAATGTTGAGCTTTAAGCATGGCCATCACCTGCCCAGATCTAGTAATGTAATGTAACTGGGTCGGGTATAGCACAATATCTGCCATTCATGGTGGCTTCTTAGCGCTAGGTCCTGAGGGAGAGGGATGGGGAGGGGGCTTAAAGCCTTCAGAGGGGAGGGGTGGGGTGTGACTCCTGACGTGTTGTGAGTGTAGGGACAGAAATCCCCGGAGCTGGTGAGATTGGACACCTGGGTTCTTTGTTTTGGTTATGGGCCTCAGATGTGATGCTCGTTATGTAGTAGCAAGGCTCCTCTTACGAGCGTGGGTAAGTGTGGGAATGTAATGTGATGGAATCATAGTGAAGAGAAGGGTCTAGCGAATAACCGCAATTCTCTGCTCCCTGCGTTCTGGCGTCAATGTCCTTCGATGGGAACACTTTCCTTCCACCGCGCTCATTCGCCAAGGTCCTCTCGCTCCGAGCATATGGAATAATCTCACCTTTATGCTTCTCTCTCGCTCTCCAGTGCACTCCACCAGAGCAGTGTTTGTCTCTTTGGAGTGGATTTGTGAAGAACATTCTGTGCTTTGAACACCATTGTTTCAGCGAGCGTTCATAGTTTTCTCATTCAACCATGTTCAATGGCATTTAAGATAATACAATTGATGCATACAGTTCAATAAGCTGGCCTACCTAAACCAAAACAGGGATATTTGACAAGCAGGATGCAATCCTGACCACTTTTAGGCACATCCAACAATACAAAGCAGGGTTACCCCGGGACGGATATTGCGGAAAAGACAAGAGTGCATGATAGTGGATGGGTTTCCTATGGGGGTAGAGAAGCCTCATTCGAGTGGGAAAGGCTGTGGCAGTTTGTTAGAATTTCTAGAAGATATTGCTGGCTTTCAAGCAGTTCTGGACTTGAATAGTTTTGGGTTTTATGCCACCAGAAATCCCTAATGCACACTGTACTGTAAAGAATTCCAGATAGTGGATTGTGGCTGCTCCTAGCCCTTCCCCTGACTCGTCATCCTTCCAAAAAGGTCAGTATCTGGTTGAGGGTGAAAACTAACACTACAACATGGCACAATCGCCTCTTGATGTTCCAGAGGAGAAGTGACAGAAAATTACATTGTACAGTGGAAAAAGTGTTGCTCACCCGTTTTTCCCCTTTAGAGATGCTCTACCTGCCATTCCCATCTAGCCATCCTTGTTTGACTGGGCAGAGGGAAATTACCTTTCACCCTTGCAGCCACAATGTAATATGTCTTCATACATTTTCGTATAATAACAACCAGCAAACACCTTCTAGCATGCGGCACTGTCCTTAATCTTCCCTCCCACTACTTCCCATCCCACGACTTGTCCTCCCCAAAGACACAAACAATACGTTTATTGGCAGCTAAGTTCTTCTATTGAAATCCTTATGCATGTACACATCCAAGAATGGGTTGGCACGCTCTATATTGGACTAGCTGCGCATCCCATTAGAGATCTTATGCAATTAATTCTCTGATAAATCTTGATAAAAGAATCAAAAGGGCAAAAGATCTCCACATAAAGTTCTATGATGTGTATCGCGCATTATAAATGCCATATCATAACTGCCTCAAGGCGCGACGAGGCAAGGGAGGGGGAACACAGGGAAGACAATGATCCCACTAGGCCAAGTGTCATTCAGATCGCACTGGTGCATGGGAAGGGGGGAAGGGGAAGTGCAGGGGGGGAAGGGGGAAGTGGACAGTGCAATACATGGGATAAGAATAATAACAAAGAATGGCCAACAGGTGGCAAGTGCAAGGGAGAAGGCTAAGTGCACGCATCGGGTGTCAAGTGCTAGTGGTAGGACTGTAGGGATACAGAGAACAGTCCCCAAGTGCTGGGGTATCCAGGAGGGCAGTGCAGGTGTGCGACTGGCAGGGGGCACCTGGGCCTGAGATCAGAGGGTGGCCAGGTAAGCAAGCGCAGTTTCGGTATAAGCAAAGAAATCGGCAGGGGAGAGGAGGAGAAAAAGCAGAAGCAAATGTTCTAAGTATCTGTTCCTGTATCCGTTGGTGAAGGAGTCCTCATTAAGGGTTAGACCTTCCTGGACTCCCGCCTCCAGAGCCAGCACTGCTCCCACAACACATCCTCCACCACCCTAATGGCAGAACCAAACTATTTCCAGTTCAGAAAACCTCTAAAAACCGAATCGTGATGTGCTGCGCGTTAAAATTCTCCTATTGGGGGCACATATTAGCATTGCTCTTTGATATTTATTTATTTGTTTGTTTATTCTTTGTTTTGCTTATGTTTATTTGTATAGTGTTAAGCGGCTTCACTTCAACACTACAGCGAAGTCAATGCCTAGTCTGCGATGCTGAGGGAAACCCTTATTGATATATTTTTAGGTCCAGTTCGTGTACTCTGGATGACAACCCTTATATAACACCCCTCTCTTAGAATCCCCCTGGCCCCAGTGAGCCAAGAATTAGGTCTGTTTTGCAAATTTAAAAGGTTTATTTGAGAAATATGACAATATATATCTATCACACTTTTATAATAAATTAATATTGGATATCACACTTAAAATATGACCGTGATCAACAATGGATAATGTTCTACTGGTAAACTGATTTGGTTACTTAGAAGTAGTATAGAGGATGAGGTAGCTGAAATGCTTTATGGTTTCAAGGAAATGCAAGGTGGAAAAAAATGCAGTACAGAAAATAAATTGATATGGTTTCACAAGAGATATGTTCACTTTTCCCCTGGTGGCAATTCACCCCCCCTATATGCAATGCAAGGAGATGGAAGTAACACACACAGTCTTCAGGAATACAATCAAATACAATACGGAATTTGGTTCCCTCCCTCCCCCCGGCAAGCTTAGACAACAGGTATGCTTTTTAAAACACGGGCAAGAGTGCTTTGTAATGTGGTGGCAAGGAAGTGAAAAATGCTAAAATTGCTTTTAATTCCCTATAGGAGGTTCAGCGTGAGTGGTAGACACTTTAAATCAGTTCAGGCCAGCCCTAACAATGGTTCAGGGATGGTTATTAGGTTGCAAATGAATTTTAGCAGTTCAGGCAAAAGCGGCTATCTTTTTACAGATAACGAAATCAGGCCAAATCGCAGTAAATTTTGCGAGTGCGTAAATCGCGATTGCGGTAAAAGTATAAGGAGTAGGAAGTCGGTTCTAGGCTTGATGGAAAGCTTAGATTCTAAGCTTCCAGAGAGGAAAGTTAAATCCCGTTCCTGGGACAAACGGTTCCAGAGATATGGATGATTTAATAAAGGTAGATTTTCGGATTTAAAGTAAAACTCAAAATGACAGGTGACAGTTTGCAGCTTTAGAATGACAGATGACAGGATTTCTAGGAGGCAGTTCTACTTAGGTTAAAATAGTTTGGATTAGATTATTTTAACTAAGAGATTGGTTTTGGCACAGTGAGTACTCTCACTATATTTTTGAAATAAGCCGTCAAGGTCTGGTCAGGTTGGACGGGACTTCTGGCGGTTCTGCTCACAGCGATCTGGGTCAGCTCTGCTCTGCTGGTCTAGCCTCTCTGGATACAGCGGCCTCTGGTTCTGGATACTGCTCTGCTTTCCGGTCCGGATCAAGCGGATTCTGGATGTAACACTGCTTTCTGGGTACTGGCAAAAGTTCTTGGCAAAGAATTCAGACAGCTCGCCCGGCTGTGGAATAGTTTGCAAAAGATTTTGAGGCCTGCTGACAAATACTTTTGCTTGCAGTGGGCCTTCTTGGTTCAAAGTTCTGTAGTCTCTGTTTAGCTTGGAAGTCTTAAGTGTTGGATCTCTGGATGTGAAGTCGTCGGTCAGCACGCTATGCAGCAAATGGAATTGAATGTCTCAACCTGTCCCAGCAGTCTCTTTTTATGTGTTTTAAAAAGTGGGTGGAGAGGCTAGCATCACTAAGCCTGCCCCTCTCTTGATTTGATAGGTCAATAGATTCTTTGGTCCCTGATTTGGGAAGGGATAGTGTGTCAGAGTGATGTAATTTTTATGTCCTGCAGAAATGACACTCCCCTGGTCAATGTGCACACAAATCTATTCCTGATCCAAATACATATTTCCCAGGTACACAGTTTTTTGACATCACATACACACATCATATATTACTAAAGATAGTCCCTGTCCCGACTCTGGTGTTTCTAGGAGCTTGCATTCAAAAATGCAACTTATTTTCGATTTTAGTGGGTTTTGCAACATTGGTTTTCATCAAAAATTATACAAAGGTACATTTCCCTTCCACATATATCCCAGTAACTTTCCATGTCTCTAGCTTAAATACAGTGTCTACAATATTCATAATTAGTGGGGTTTTGCCCCAGAACATGGTACAAATCGGAGTTTGGACTCAAATCGTGAGGGCATTTTCCATACTAAGACTCTCAAACTTGTACATTCCTGTCATTTGGTTACAATAAGTTATCACTGTTTCTATAAAATATACATTTGTTGCAATTCAACTCCCCAAAGTGTTTGGGTCTGCCTCCAGAAGTCTGGGTGGGTCAGTGATCACATGTCTCTCCTTGCTGGCAGAGGGCTGTTGACAGGAAACACTCAAAATTAACATACCCCATTCAACTGAAAGGGGCTATTGTCTCTCTCCTCCAGGCTGAAGGGGAAACCCCCTCCCTCTCACTCAGAAGGGCCATGTGATATCCTGTCTCCTGTGGTGAGTCTCTGGGGTGTTAAGAGTTCTCAGCCTCTTGGCCTCTGGGAACAGCAGGTGGCTAAGATTTTCAATTAACCAACAAGCTTTGAAGTCCCTGCCCCTCTTGCAACTCCTAAATACAGTTTACCTGTCAGAGTTTAGACCGCTAGCGCCGCCTTGGGGAATTTGTCGGTACTGCATCCATTTTTGATTTGTCTTGAATTTGACAGGAGATTTTTGCTATTATTTTGATAGGCATCCTTACATTAGAGTGGTGATGTGGAACCCCCCACAAGAAGGTTGTATCTTTGGAGTGGTCTTGTGCCAACTGCACAGTTCTCCTGGATTCTGGCGTGAATGTGGGCGGCGACAGCTCATCCCCACATCCACCCAGTCTATTGATTTAGTTTGTTCTGGGATAGAATAATGGGCGGCGACAGCTCATCCCCACATCTACCCAGTCTAAGGATTCAACATGGGTCAAAACCCTTGACAAACCCCCCCCGCCCGACTGCGCTTTGATTCGAGTCGAGGGGAAGTCGGGTGCCAAGGATGTTTTGAGCCCTGTGCTGGTATGTCCGCATCATCTTCTTCCAATTCTGTAGATGGCACAGTTCAGCATCTTTTCCTCCACCCAGTTGGATCGATCGGTTCTCCTCGCCGGTCCTTATGGGAATATTGGGCGGCACCCCAGGCCCCTCGGGTCTCTGCTCCCGGTCCCCGGTCGTCCTCCTTGGTCAGTCTCCATGGTTTCCTCTCTCCTAGGATGATAAAGCAAAAGCGGCAATACACATTCCTAGACATTTTTCCACCACTAGTAATGGTGTGGCGAACATGTACATTTTATACATCCGAATGCATTTTGCAGTCTGATTTTAAAAACAATATAGAACAGGGAACATTTGCATTACGTTACTATATTTTTGATATGTGGAATATTTTAGAGTTTGAACTGACTTACTCTGGATCGGCCCCCTCTGGTATTGCAGAGGACTCCTCCAGTTGCTGCAGGTTGTGCCTGGGATGGCAACACTTTAGCTGATTTATATGTACCCACTTGTCTATCCCCTCTGCCGAACTGCCTTTGGGGATGCGGATCTTGTACGCTACAGGGGAGATCTTGTCTATAATTTCAAACGGTCCCTTCCATGTAGGCAAACATTTTCGCTGTTTGGCCTGGTTCCTTTGGAAATTGTATAGATAGACCCGGTCCCCCACAGTATATTCCTTCTTGGTGGTCTTCTGGTCGTAGTGGGTTTTCATGCTATCAGCTGATCTCTCTAGATTCCGCTGAGCATAGGAAAAAGCATGCTGAAGGGGTTTCCTTAAATTCTCCACATACTCATGAGTTGTGGAGGCATTTATCAGTGTCTGCTCTTGGGTCCTGTAGAGCAGATGCTGGGGAAGCACCATCTTGCGTCCAGTCATCAACTCAAATGGTGACATTTTAGTTGCAGATGAAGGGGTAGATCTGATGGCCATTAGGACCAGAGGTAATCTGATATCCCAACTTGGCCCAGAATCTGCCACAAACTTTTTTAATATGCTCACAATGGTTCGGTTGTATCTCTCCACTGCTCCAGAAGAAGCTGGCCTGTAAGCAATGTGTAGCTTCCTTTTAACCCCCAGTATCTCCCACATCTTTGTCATTACTTCGCTGGTGAAGTGGCTACCTCTGTCTGACTCAATCCTTTGAGGTAGACCAAAACGGGAAAAGATGTGGTTAATCAGGGCAGCTGCTGTTTCTGCCTTGCAGTTTGGGGCTGGGAGACATTCCACCCACTTGGTAAACAAGCATGTAACGGTCAACATGTACTTGTTTCCTCTAGACGAGCGAATCACAGGGCCTACAAAGTCGATTTGCAAATCTGACCATGGCAGTGTCATCCCCCTCTTTTGGAGAGGTGCACGGTGTGTGAGGGATGATGGCCGAAATTGTGCACACACAAGACACCCCTTCAAGTATTGGTCGAGGTCCTGCCCCATGTGTGGCCAGTATGCAACCTCTCCTAAGATGTCCAGTGTTGTGTGAAACCCCCTATGACCGCCGGCGGCCGCATCATGGGCGTGACTTAACATCAGGCTTCGGAATGAAGTAGGGACCACCCACTGATCATGGCCAGCTTGGGATTTCCTTACCAACAAACTGTCTTGGATTCAGAACATCTTTGGACATTTCATCAACACTCCAAGGTCCTCTTTCCCAATGTAATCGGTATCCGTCAGGGGAAAGTTCTCAGGGTCCTCAATGTGTTGGTAAAACTTACCAATTATTGGATCCCCCTTCTGAGCTGTAATCAAATCCGCATCAGGGGTCTCCTTACTCCATTGTGCAGTTGAAAAATCATTGTGAGCATTTGTCTGGGACCTAGTGATAGCAGTAACCTGGATTTCCCCCAACAGGGACTCTATTTCTATTAGATCCCCTTGGATGGCCCCGGTTTTGGCCAGCTGATCAGCCAAGTCATTTCCAGTTTTGTCTGGTCCCTCTACTTTGGAATGACCCTTGATCTTTTTCCAGTAGATAGTCATCCCATTCGATGTGACCAGATCATCAATGTTTTGAATTAATTTCCCATGTTTCAGGGGTTTGTTATTAGCACATAACATGCCTCTGGTTTTCCAGTTAACCAGGTGTCCACGAACCCGTTCCGTACATAATCCGAATCTGTGATTATGACCAGTTCGTGGAGTTGATGTTGGACACCAGTGAGGATGGCCTGATGCACAGCCATCAATTCTGCCACCTGACTACTTTGGGGACCAATTTTGTATCCAGCGGAGGGTTCTGGAAACTCCTTCACCCATGCATTCCCTACGCCGGCCACCAGTTCTTTCTCCCTGTTGTTGTCAACATGGTAAGAGCATCCATCCACATAGACAGTGGGCATTCCCTCACACTTGACTTCTTCAAAGACTTTGTGTGGGGAATTGAGGTATGCCTCCATGTTGTCCTTGATTTTTAGACTTTCGTCCTCGAGATAGTTTTCTCTGTCAGCCAGACCTTGCGCGAGGGGACTCTTCTTGTTTTGGCCATATCTGACCTCTACAGGAAAGCCTTGCATTGACAGAATCAAGGAAGTAATTCGGTAATTACCCACATTTCCGGCCCGGATTCTGTCACTTTGGAGATATTGCAGAGGCTGGTGTGGAGTCTCCACTATGATGTGTTCCCCCTGGATAAACGGGCGGTAATTCTTCAATGCCCACGCCGTTGCCAGGAGTGCCTTCTCACAATCGTTGAATTTCTCCTCCACCGAGGATAAAGTTTTGCTTGCATAGGAGATTACTTTATTGACCTTGTCATGCTTTTGGTATAATACTGCAGTCAAGCACGTATTAGAGAACCCTGCCTCCAGGAAGAACTCCTTGTTTCTGACAGGGTAAGCTAGGCAAGGCGCTTGTGAGAGGCTTCTTTTGAGTTGTCTTACTGCCTCTGCTTGTTCTGGACCCCATTGCCACTTGACCCCCCCCCCCTTCGGAAGATGAATCAGGGGTCTGGTGATCTATGCGTAGCCCTCAATGAACTTTCTGCTGTAATTAGTCAGTCCAAGGAGGCTCCTTTAGTTCCCGCAGAGTGGTGGGGTCTTTCAGTTTCTGAAGTGCTTCCACTTTCTTTTCTTGGGGACAGAGACCCTGAGGAGTAATCTCATGCCCCAAGAAATTAACACGGGTTCTACACCACTGTGCCTTCTGAAAGGAAAGTTTTGCTCCGGCGGCCCTCAACTGTGTCAGAACATAACGGATCTCCGCTATGTGCTCCTCCACAGATGAACTTTTGATGAGGACATCATCTACATAAGCCAGGTTACCCCTCGCACCAAGGTCGGGCATGGCCTTATGTAGGAAAATGTTGAATTCATTGCCGGAGTTGAGGTGTCCGAAGGGAGTCCGGGTCCATGTGTACTGCTGGCCCCCAAAGGTAAAAGCCAGTTTGTATTGGTCCTCCCTACTGACAGACACGGTCCAGTATCCATTGGTCAGGTCTATTGCTGTGAATACCTGTGACCCTTGAATCTGGGCCAGCCCTTGGTCAATGTAGGGCACAGGCCATTGGGAAGTATGGACCCGTTTGTTGAGCTCCCTAAGGTCGGCGCAGAGTCTCCACTGGCCGTTTGGCTTCAATATTCCCAGCACCGGATTATTGAAGGTGCTGTGTACTGGACGTATTATTCCCCGGGACTCAAGGTTCTTAATTATTTCAGTAAGGGACTCCATGGATGTGAGAGGCAAACGATATTGCTTCACAAACACTGGAATCTTTCCAGGGTCCGTGGGAATAGTTGTTGTGTGGATGTCGGTGCGACCACAGTCATATGAGCCTACCGCAAAGAGATCTTGGAAATCCAAGAAAACTTGTTTCAACTTCTGCTTCTGTTCCAGAGTCACGCAGGCATCAGCTAGGTTGACCCTCTCTTCCACCATCTGCCTGAAGCCGGGAAAGACTTCTGGTTTGGCTATCTCAGCGGCCTCCTCCAGCTGGGTGGAGAAGTCCCTGGTCAGAGTGCTGATTTGGACTGGAGGCTTCAGGTGGGTAAGGCAGCCCTCATGGACCTGGAAAATCATCTCATCCCTCCTGACGTCACAAGTCACATCTTCCTTACCATAAGGGCAAGAAGTGTACACCAGGAAGTTCCCCCCCCATGCCGGGTGAAAATCATGTCTGGTGTTGTATTGTCCTCGCTGTCACTGTCAAAACAGTCCTTGAGGATTGGTCCTAACAGTTCATTTCCTAAATCAATGGAGAAATGTAAGTCATCAACCGCCATTCCAATAATGGTGCCTGCGGCTAGAGTAATACTCTTTAAGTCGCTGTTATCCACCTCTATTGAAATGGTGTCATGTTCTATGTTGACTAATGGAGTTGGGTTTACCCCCAACCCTTGCTGTTGGAGAGAAGCATTTAGATGTATATAAGCATCAGGGTTTTTCAATTTTTGTCCTCTTTTAACTTTCACTTCCAGGGAGAATTGTCGGGTCCTTTCTGGGATGGTGACTTCCTCTTTAATCTGAATTTCAACTGCATAAGGTAGCAATTGAGCTGACCTAAATGCTTTTTCTGGATCATCAAAGCCCATGGGATTATCCGCTAATCGGGACCAAGCTTTGAAGTTTATTAGGTCCAAACTAATGGCAAAGCGATTGAGAATGTCGCTGCCTAAGTAAAAGGCGGCAGTGACATCTCGCAGGACCCAACAATTATGGACTATGCTCTTGTTGCCAATGGAGATTTTGAGCATACACCTGCTTGGCAGGAGATGTTTGGAATTGGGTGCTTCCAGGTCCATTTCCCATTTGTCTATCAGTTTGAATGTGGGAATGGCTGGATCTTTTGGGAGTTGGCGGAACATGGCTTCGCTGATGAAGCGCTTACCGTTGTTCACACACACTCGAGCGAGAACAGAGTCCTTCCCATCATTTAACTGAACAGGGATGAACAACTGCTCTCCAAATTGCTGAATATCAGCCAGGCTCTGAGCTGATTTCACTTCTTTCTGGACTATAGGAGTGGGAGTGTCTGATTGTGGATTGGTAAAGAATTTCAGAGTATTTCCTTCCAGTGTGGAATACCACCTTAAACTGGAAGGAAGGTTGATTTTCAGAAATAGAGAGGACCCCCCAACACCAGTCTGTTGTCCTACTGCTATTACTGTCACGTCTGGAATTTGGTTGTTCTGGAAGTGAAATTCTACTTGGTCAGATTTTTGTTCAACCATGTAGCAGGTGCCATTTAAACTAACATGGTTGGCACTCTGTTTTAATTTTATTGGTTGGCTAGTCTGGGTCCAGAGGACGTTGTTTACACAATCTATTAGGGGTGACAACCTTCTCAGGAGGTCATTCCCTAGTAAACAATGGGTGCCCTCTGGAGTTACTACTATGACCGGGTGTTTCACCTTGTGTCGCCCAATTTTAATGTCCAAGTCTGCAGTCCCTTCGACAGGAATTTCTTTCCCGTCAAAGTTCTGCAGTTGTCCAGGAAGAGAGGTGAGATGGATACGGTAATTCTCCCCCCTTCCTGCATTTAGTTCATCAAAGGCCCTTTTGGACAAAAGGGTAGCTTGGGATCCAGTGTCCACCAGTGCCAAAATTGTACCCTGCCCCTGTACTTGTACCGGGGCATAGTATCTTCCCTCCTTCTCCTCAAGGGGGCACAGATAATGCACATTTTTGGACAACTGTTGGGCTAATTATCTGGTTTTGGACATTGCTAGCGAAGAGATTTGGGCAGAGATCTGTGAAGAGCCTGGGGAATCTGAAAGAAAAAGTTGGCAACTGGAAATGGTTTCGGGTTCTGGGCCGCCCCCCCCCCTTTTTGGAGGCAGTCACAGGATGGGTTTGACCCATGGGATTTTGGTATTGTCGGTTCTGGGATGAGATGATGGGCGGCGGTAGCTCAGTCTCCATCTCTCCCCAGTCTGTATTGGAATCCCTTGGGACCCATTTTTCTTTGGGAGGAGTTCCCCCATCTCTAAAGGAGAAGATCCTTTTCCCAGGATCCTCTGAGGATTCCTCTCCCTCAAATTGGAAGATCTGTACCTCCTCCACAAACTGGGCCTGTTTGGGTACTTTGTTTCTCCTACCCCCCCCTCTGCTCCTTTGGAGGCAGACTTTCAGGGGCAGGAGATTTCGTTTCCGGTTCCTGGGTTTGCAGGGGCTGTTTACAAGTGAGGAAGGAAGCTTCCTCCAAGGCTTTACACCCCTCTCCCCCTTGTGCCTCCTCCCTGGGAACCGGTGGGTTATCAGGGTGCTGCCCCCGTCATTGTTCTGGAGCTCCAGGCCCAGAGTTTGGGGCATTCTGTGGTGGCATGCTCATCTGAGGGTTCTGTTGAGCCCTCAGTATGTGACCCAGATCCCGTGCCATATTGTGGACCTGGCGCTCAAGTTGTGAAACCAGCTCAGGCTGATACGGGGCTCTATTTTCTCCCCTGGGCTGATCCCGGGAAGGGAAGCTATCCCTTCTCTGGTAGTACCCCTGGTTGGGAAGATTTTGGTACCCCTCCACCCTTGGCCTCCCCTCTCCCGGATTAGGTTGTCTGGGCTCAGGGAATTGGGGAAAGAAGGATGGATGATTTTGGGGCTTGAAATTGGGCGGATACCTGGGGAAAAAGTTCTGCCCAGGATTTGGAGAATTTCTGCCCTCCTGTGGGAAGTTGGGAGGGAAGTTCCCTGGTTTAGGTGCTTGGCTGGATCCCCTCCCCCCCCCCTTGGGCTGGAGGAGTCCACACATAACCCAGGATGGGTCGGTTTCCCTTGTAGCGGGGACTTACATAATCAGGGGAGCGAGGGACCCCATTTGTGGGACTACCTCCTTGGCTCCCTGTCTGTGACTGGCCCGAGGGCCTTCTGGGCTTGGCATTATTAGGTGTAGGTAGGTTTTTAGGCCCCCCCATCTCCAAATCCAAAACAGGGGTGACCTTTACCTCTGCCACTTTGGCAGCAGCAGGGGTGCTGTTGGTTTTGGGGGTTTTCTGCGCATTATTTTTATTTTCGATGGGCTTCTGCACCTCATAGATCCGGGTAGCCTGTTCAATGACCCAGTCTAAAGATCTTTTCTCATGAAAATCTCTCACGAGCTGGGTCATTATGTATTTGGGTAAGGCATGGAAAAACGTATTGATAAATTCTCTGCTATCCGTGCGCACCCTTCTGGTGGTCTGCGCAAAAGCACGCTTTAATTCTTGCACAAACTCTTGTGGGGTCTGATCCTCCCCACATTGCAAATTGTAGGCTGCCTTGCGAGCCTCTTGAGGATTTCTGTGCACAGAAAAATGTTTCAAGATGGCCGCCCTGTATGTGGACCACCTTGAATGAATGGTTTTGATCCTCCAGCCCTGCAAAGAAACTGGAGTATTCTGGTGAGAAGGTCCATTTGACGTACTGGATGCAGCTACTGCTGTCCTTCAAATGGAAAGTCTCCATCATTTGCTCTTAGAGCTCCAAGTGTTCCCAAACAGAATACTTGGCGTTCTTATGATAAGGCGTGATGACACTCCTTATTGCCTTTATTTGTTTCAATGGGTCCTTAATCAAGGCCCTTTTTGCCTTTTTGGTTCGTGTAACCCTGGTCCATTCATCCTCTGACTCAGAAGCACTGCTCCCAGAAGTGCCCGTCTGATCTTCCAGGTTTTCCCAGATTCTGCGAGCCTGGGAATGGCTGGCAGAATGTGGGGACCTGGTCTCCTGTGTCCTGTAATGCTCAGAGGAGTCTTCAGATCCCTCCTTGCTGCCAGGATTTGATGGGTACCCTTCCCCCCCCACTGACCTAACTGGGCAGAGGTTTTCAGGATGCCCTTAATGGGCCTACTCTCCTGGGGTTCCCCACTAAATTGCACTGTGCTTGGGTGCCCATACCCGGATGCCCGCCCATCCATTCCTGGGAGGTACTGGCCTATGAGCCCCATACTTCTAGCTGGATAGTAATCTGCCATCCCCGTGGCCCTGGGCTCATGTGCGCGAGGGGACATGGGGGTGGCAGAGTCCAGGGACTGGGAGAGATGAAGGCCTCTGGTACTAGGGCTCCTGAGGTTATGCTCAGGAGTTTCTCTTTCCCAGCGAACCTCATCTCTATCCGCCCCTGTTCCCTGTTGCAATGCAAGAGCCTGTGCTTTCATTTCCTCAGTTAAGGCCTTACTAGACTCTATCAGTCTCTCCTGCATCGCTACCTGTTGCTGGAGCCTATCATTGTGCTGGCAGTGAGCCTCATTCTCTCTCTGTGCCTCCTGATTGGTCCTGGAGTACTGGGCCAGTCTCTGCTGCAGGAGGGTTACCTCCTGAGTCCCATCCCTACTGGCCTGCTCCTTTCTTGCCAGAGCATCCTCCACCCTCCTGGTGTGCTCTAACAAGTTCTCGTGTTCTTTTTGGAGGTCACCCAGTCCCTGGAGGGCCAGGTGATTTTCTTCCATGTTCCTTTTTAAGTGGCGGACTTCCTGGCCTAAGGTATCCCTTTCCTGACTAAGAGCCTGCATCTGTGCCGCCAGGTCGTCCCTTTGCCTTTGGAAGGCACCAGCTTTCTGGTGCTCCTGATCAAACTCTGCCTGGGTATCCAGGTCTTTCAGGATCAGTTTATTGCTCTCTGCCTTTTCCCTATCTAGGTGGCTTTGCAGGGTGACTACCTGCTCAGCAATGCCCTATTGAAGTCTAACTGTTGCTCCAGCTTTTTCTGGCTCTGCAGTAGGGAGTCCAAACCTTCTTGGTACTCTTTCTGCAAGGCCAGAAATCTGGTATCCTGGTCAGCCTTTTCCTGTTGCAGCACATCCATATCCTCCTTTATTTTAGTGATGTACTGTCTGCTGTCCTTTTCTGACTCCTGGCTCCTGAGCAGCCTCTGCTCAGACAAGTCCAGATCATATTGGGCCTTCTCTAACGCCATCTTTGCCTATTTGCCAGATCTTGGCCTTCAGCACATTTGTCCTGCATGGCTCCCATATATAGGTACAAATATGCCGCTATCCTGGCAATCTTATTATGTTCATCATTGGCTTTAGGGGCCATATATAGTTCACTCAGGGCCACATGTAGGGGACCCTGATCTCTCCATATATCTGACCCTGTTTCAGTGACCTGTTGCGCGATTGCCTGCAACCAGACTGTTTGGTCCTGATGAGTCCACTCACCTCTCACAAATAGCTTATGTAAGAACTGCTCTCTGGCTATTTTGATGTCTACCAGTGTCGTCATTCTGGAATTTGAGTTCCTTCCTGACTTACAGAAGTTTGTATTTTATTTTTGCAAAACAGACAGTTTCCTTAGAGCGTTCCTTTGAGGAGTGCTTTACAGCGTAACACAGCGTGGTGATCCGACCGGATGTATGTCTCCTGTCAGTTAGCACACTGTATTAATCTGCACAAGTGATAGATCTAACCCAGAATCTCCGGCTACGAGCCCCCACTTTGTTAAGTGGCTTCACTTCAACACTACAGCTAAGTCAATGCCTAGTCTGGGATGCTGAGGGAAACCCTTATTGATATATTTATAGGTCCAGTTCATGTACTCTGGATGACAACCCTTATATAACACCCCTCTCTTAGAATCCCCCTGACCCCACTGAGCCAAGAAGTAGGTCTGTTTTGCAAATTTAAAAGGTTTATTTGAGAAATATGACAATATATATCTATCACACTTTTATAATAAATTAATATTGGATATCACACTTAAAATATGACCGTGATCAACAATGGATAATGTTCTACTGGTAAACTGATTTGGTTACTTAGAAGTAGTATAGAGGATGAGGTAGCTGAAATGCTTTATGGTTTCAAGGAAATGCAAGGTGGAATAAATGCAGTACAGATAATAAACTGATATGGTTTCACAAGAGATAATATATTCACTTTTCCCCTGGTAGCAATTCACCCCCCTATATGCAATGCAAGGAGATGGAAGTAACACAGTCTTCAGGAATGCAATCAAACACAATACGGAATTCGGTCCCCCCCCCCGGCAAGCTTAGACAACAGGTATGCTTTTTAAAACACAGGCAAGAGTGCTTTGTAATGTGGTGGCAAGGAAGTGAAAAATGCTAAAATTGCTTTTAATTCCCTATAGGAGGTTCAGGGTGAGTGGTAGACAGTTTAAATCAGTTCAGGTCAGCTCTAACAATAGTTCAGGGATGGTTATTAGGTTGCAAACGAATTTTAGCAGTTCAGGCAAAAGCGGCTATCTTTTTACAGATGACGAAATCAGGCCAAATTGCAAATCGCAGTAAATTTTGCGAGTGCGTAAATCACGATTGCGGTAAAAGTATAAGGAGTAGGAAGTCGGTTCTAGGCTTGTTGGAAAGCTTAGATTCTAAGCTTTCAGAGAGGAAAGTTAAATCCCGTTCCTAGGACAAACGGTTCAAGAGATACGGACGATTTAATAAAGGTAGATTTTCGGATTTAAAGTAAAACGACAGGTGACAGCTTGCAGCTTTAGAATGACAGATGACAGGATTTCTAGGAGGCAGTTCTACTTAGGTTAAAATAGTTTGGATTAGATTATTTTAACTAAGAGATTGGTTTTGGCACAGTGAGTACTCGCACTATATTTTCGAAATAAGCCGTCAAGGTCTGGTCAGGTTGGACGGGACTTCTGGCGGTTCTGCTCACAGCGATCTGGGTCAGCTCTGCTCTGCTGGTCTAGCCTCTCTGGATACAGCGGCCTCTGGTTCTGGATACTGCTCTGCTTTCCGGTCCGGATCAAGTGGATTCTGGATGTAACGCTGCTTTCTGGGTACTGGCAAAAGTTCTTGGCAAAGAATTCAGACAGCTCGCTCGGCTGTGGAATAGTTTGCAAAAGATTTTGAGGCCTGCTGACATACTTTTGCTTGCAGTGGGCCTTCTTGGTTCAAAGTTCTGTAGTCTCTGTTTAGCTTGGAAGTCTAAGTGTTGGATCTCTGGATGTGAAGTCGTCGGTCAGCACGCTCCGTAGCAAATGGAATTGACTGCCTCTACCTGTCCCAGCAGTCTCTTTTTTTTTTTAAACTCTTTATTTTTGGTATTTAACACACCATACAACTACACACCCACATTAGGGTGGACATTAACTTTGTGCCGTCGTCCTAAATCATCCCGCCGTTCACCCCCCTCCCCACCCCCGCTTCACCCGAGCTTAGTCTCTGCAGGTATTCGTCGCTCCCCTCCTGAACCATGGCTTGAGGAAAAGTTGTCCTGGACAGAGATTCCATCAGGGTGTGCCTCCTGACTCTGAGGTGCCAATTGAGGGGGGCTCCGCCTCACTTATCAGGAATGTTGTCAGCGGGCCCCATATGTCAGGTGGGCGAGCGTGTAGAGGTAGAAGTTTTATAAAGTCCGATTCTACATCCTGGTAGTAGAGTAAGTCTTTGCGCCAGGCTGCGCCATGGCCACTCTCCTTCGAGCAAGTGTCAGCAGAACCCCCGTCAACCTCCTGGATGGGACGGAAAGCAGCCTCGTCATGCCGTGCAACGCTGCTGTATGTCTCGGGTGTATAGTTTCTCCAACAATCGCCGTCGCCATATCCAGCACTCGGTTCCAGAAAGGGGCTATTTCAGGGTACTCCCAGGCCAGATGGACAAAGTTCGCGGATAGGGAACCGCATCTCTTGCACTCTGCCTGCGCGTCAGAGTGATGTTTGTTGGTCTTTTCGGGTGTGTGGTAGGTTTGATGGAGGAAGTTGAAGTGGATGAGTTTGAGGCGTGAATTAAGTGCGATTTTCTGATTCAGGACGTAGCTCCAATCCTCATCTGAAATGACTGTGTTTAGTGCTCTTTCCCATCTGGATTTTGCACGAGTGATGGCGGGGGTCGTACTAGAGATTAGTGCTTTGTATATTTGTGACACCAACCTGCCGTCGCCTTGAGCTTGAATAACATCATGCAGCAATTGCCAGGTAGGCGGTTGACCGGGGAAGCCCGGCAGGAGGGACTGTAATGTGTAGCGAGTTCGGAAATAGAGAAAAACGTCCAGTGCGGTGTTGCCCCCTTTCATTTTTGCTTGGGCCAGTGTCAGGAAGCCTTCCTCCTTGAAGAGGTCTCCTAGAGTTTGTATGTGAAGCTTATCGACCCATTGATGAGACCTTCTCCGAGGTTAGGGGGATTCCCGGTATACACTTGACTGGTAAAAGAGGGGAGTACCGTGTTTGCACCCCGAGCCTTTGGGCTAAGGTTGTCCAGACTTTGTACGTCGTGAGCATCGCGTTCATCGTGTGGCAGGGAATGGGGATCTGGCCGAAGATTACTGCAGTCAGAAAATTGGGCATTGCCAGGGCTCGTTCCACTTGTACATGAGGGCGGATCGTGTGAGTCGCATACCAATGACTCAGGTATTGTGCCTGGGCAGCCCAAAAGTATTTCTCCAAGTCCGGGAGGGCCAGTCCCCCGTTGGGCACCGGAAGAGTCAATGTTGAGTATGCCACTCTGGCTGGTTTGCTCGCCCAGAGAAGCTCAAGAACTAAGCTTTTCAGCCTTTTCAGAAAGGTTTGCGGTAGTAACAGGGGGATATTGTTAAAGAGGTACAGTAGTTTCGGGAGGACCACCATCTTGACCAGAGAGGCCCTACCCCAGAGCGTTAGTGGAAGCGTCTTCCAGCGTGCAACTTTGTCTTGGAGGGCCTTGACCATTTCCTCGTAGTTATTGCAAAACACCTCATGTTTGTCCAGGGACAGCTGTATCCCCAGGTACCGGACACTGGCAGTATTATTCCACGTCAGATTGAATTCGTCTGCAAACTGTTTTGTGGCCCTGGTCAGTGGAAAGACGACGGATTTAGAATGATTAATTTTTAGCCCAGAGGCCGCTCCGAATTTGATGACTTCCCTCATGACTTCCCTCATGACTGGATTCAGGTTGACCTCGGGGTCACGGATGAATAGAGCCACATCGTCGGCATATAGGGAGACTATGAGCCTGTGTGGGCCGATGATAAGTCCCCTCTGTTGTCTGAGTTCCCGAAGGTTAGAGGCGAGCGGCTCCATTACCAGGGCGAAGATTAAAGCTGACAGTGGGCAGCCTTGTCGCGTTCCTCTTTGCAGATCTATTGAGGCTGATTTTGCGGTGCCTACAATGTTTGCTTGTGGCTTGGTGTACAGGAGAGAGACAAGCTTGATGAAACGGGCGCCTAGACCCATCCTAGTGAGGACCGTGAACATAAACTGCCACTCCACCGAATCGAACGCTTTTTCGGCGTCTAGAAGGACTGCAGTTGCCTGACTTGAGGGGTCTAGTGCCTCGATGATGCCGAACATTCTCCGGATGCCGAAGGTCGTGTTGCGGCCTGGAATAAAGCCGGCTTGGTCCGCTAGTACAAGAGTGGGCATCAGGGGCATCAACCTATTGGCTAGAACCTTGGCAAGTATTTTGTTGTCGAGGTTAAGTAACGAGATAGGGCGGTACGATGCACATTCTTCTGGTGGTTTGCCTGGTTTGTGCAGCAGGATGACATTGGCTTCACAGGAGGAGTGAGGGAGAGTCCCAACTTCCAGCGCCTCTTTGTACACCGCCGCCAGGAGAGGTGCCAGGGTGTCTGCAAATGCTTTATAGAATTCTCCCGTTCGGCCGTCTGGGCCCAGCGCCTTGGAAGAGGGTAGGGCCTTTATGACTGCTTTAATCTCTTCCTGCGAGATCAGCTCATTCAGAGGTTCCCGCAGGTGTTGTTCGACCCAGTAGAGCTCTGTGTCTTCTAGATATTCCAATGGGGCGTTTGAATCTTTTGGGAGTTTCGCACTGTAGAGGTCTTGGTAGAATAGCCTGAATTCCTCTGCAATCTTATCGTCGGTGTGGATCACCTCGCCTTGTTTGGTTCAGATCCTTTCGATTTGGGACTGTTTGTTGTCGGCTCTGATTAGGTCCGCCAGAAGTGCACCAGGTTTTTGGCCCTCGCCGTATTGGCGGACTTGACTGGTGCAACTTAAAAATTTGACCTCTCGCTCTGCGGTGGCATTGAATTTTTGCAGTTCTGTTTTCAAAGCTGCCGTTGTCTTTGGGTCGGTCGAGTTCGTGTTCTGGATCTCGAGAGAATTTAGTTCACTTTCGGTGGCAGTAAGCTCGCTCCTGATGAGCTTGAGGATGCCGTTTTCTTTGGCGTGGCAGACTCCTCTAATGAAACATTTAAAAGACTCCCAGATTGTGCCTGCTCAGGGGACAGAGCCAAGGTTGGCTTCAAGAAACACGTCCATCTCCTCTCTTAATTCGGAGGCAAAGGCATCATCACGTAGCGAGCCCGTTTTGAAGCGCCAGCGCTGCAGGGGCGGCTTGGGGTTGGATAGCTTGAGATTGAGAAAAAGCGGTGAGTGGTCTGAGAGCGTTCTCGGATGGATGCAACACCGGCCACATGTCCAGGGGCCATTTGCTGAGGTGAAGAGAGAGTCTATCCGGGAGCTTGTGTTGTGGACCGCAGAGTGGAAGGTAAAGTCCCGCAGCTCTCCATTAGAAATTCTCCATACATCTTGAAGATCAAACGCTTTGCAAATTTCCTTTATTTGGAGGCTAGCCTTAGAGGGCGGCAGCGGTGTGGCTCTTGATCTGTCTCTCATAGGGTCTAAAACAGAGTTCATGTCTCCGCCCCAAATTATTATTGCAGGGTCGTGAGTGGAGAGCTGTGTCATCACCCAGCCAAAATTGTCGGGACGTCCACATTCGGCGCATAAGAATTAATGAAAGTCATTTTTTGACCTGCGATGATGCCGAACACCAGTACAGCTCTTCCCTCGGAGTCCTTTGCCGAATGGAGTAGACGGAAACTGAGCCTCCTGTGTATGAGTATAGCGACTCCTCTCGAGTATGTAGAGTAGGATGAGAAATATCTGACATCCCCAGCTCCTGGCCCACTGATGATCCTTCCCAGGGCTGAGGTGTGTCTCTTGGATCAAGGCCACGTCCACATCATGGCGTCTGAGGTACTGCAGGATTTTTCTGGTTTTTGCTGGGATGTTGCCGCCTCTTATATTCCACGTTAGGACATTGAATGGGCTGAGTAGATTGTTATGTCAGACCACGTTGCCATTCCGATCTGCAGCGCTGGTTTGGCAATAAATGGTCTAGTGCCAGGTTTAGTGTTCAGGGGTGGAGGGCCTGGTTGAGGCGGCGGGATCGACGATGGGCAGGGAGCAAGCGGGGAACAGGACGGTCGGGATCTGGCGGCGCTGAACATTTCCAATGCACTCTGAGGGCTCGATCTCCGAGCAAACCCCAACAGGCCCGAGACATTACTCTCCGAAGGGTGGGCAACCCCCAACTGGCCCACCGAGAGGTCCCTCATTAGCCAACAGTTAACACAAACGGCCCATGGCACCTCCATGCTGAGGAATGAACCTCCACCTCAGCGGATCAAACTCAACTAAAACTAAACTTAACAGTGGCTGTGCTAGGGGCGCTCGGGGCCTCCCAGGTGTCCCTGCCCCGTCTTTTGCTTAGTGTGAAAGTTCCGGCTTACTCTGTGCAGTGGGCTGATTTCTGAGTCGTCGCCCAGCATTCCTCGTTATGGAGGATTCCTGGGGTTTCTTTCTCTCTGCGGTCTGGAGCGAGCTTGGTTCTGGTCTGGGCATCCCAAACGGTCCAAGAATAGGTTTGCTTCATCCGGGGTTTGGAAGAACTGGATCTTCCCTTCATGCTGGACTGTAAGGCGCGCAGGATATAGCATTGAGTACATAGTTTGACTGTTTCGGAGTCTCTGCTTGACACTGGCAAACGTTTTCCGTTGTACCTGCACTGATGGGGAGAAGTCGGGGAAGAAATGAATATTGTCCCCTTCGTGGCGCAGCTCGCCTTTCTCTCTGGCCAGCCGGGGTATGGAGTCCCGGTCTCTGTAGTTCAACAGCCTCGCTATTATTGGTCTGGGTGGCGAGCCCGGAACTGGTCTAGACGTGGGAACTCGGTGAGCCCTCTCTATAATGAAGAGATGTGATAGAGCCTCCCGTCCGAACAGGTTTATGCAAAGGGACTCGACAAAATCCTCCATTTTCTCCTGCGTTTGCTGTTCTCTCACTCCCACTATCCGAAGGTTATTCCTTCTTGATCGGCCTTCCAAGTCTTCACACTTGGCAAAGGTTGTTTTAAGTTGTGATTCCAATAGAGAGACTTTGTTGGTTAGAATTGTTGAGCTGTCGTCGAGATTTGACACTCTCTGCTCCATATCGTTCATGCGTTCAGTATGTGACTCCATCCGATGTTGCAGGAGGTCGACTTTAGATGCAAGACCATCCATTTTATTGCTCAGATTGCCGATTCCAGCCTTCAAGTCGAGGAGGATTTCTTTGATTTCGAAGGAGTTGCCACTAGGATCTTCTTGCTGCGGGCAGACTGACATTGAGGCAGGGTCCTCCTGGGGGAGTGGTGCTCTGGGCGTCGAGCCACTTTCAAAGTTTAACTTCCTCTGGGACTTGTCAGTCTTCCCCATCGTGGCAGCAGATGTGGGAATGACTGGTGTCGGCAGCGGGAGTGGGGATGACTGTTGTCGGCTACTTATATCCAGACTATACCAGGGGCGCCACCAGGGCCTTTCCCTGGACTGGCCTGATCGCTGGTTGATGTGGGTGGTGGTCTTGCGGTTTTGTGCAGGAAGAAGCGTCACCATCCGGTACTCACGGGCAGTGGGGAAGGGCTCTGAGAGCTTCAGTGGGGTGGACTATCTATTCCGGTGTAGTTGGCACTCCTGCTGCGGGGTGGAGCAGGGTCATGATGGACAACTTCAGGAGTTCTGCGCCAACCCAACCCTATGGTGATCCCGGCTTGTCTGAGGGGGGGTGGGGGGTGAGGGGGCGGCCGTGTGCTGGTCCGGCACCCTACGGGGAGTACGGGGAGTGATGAAGACTCCCCTCCCACCCCCCCTCTCCTTACCTCCACACCCGCTCAGCCTTTTCTTTCCTCCAGGCGTGTGCCGCGCTGGGTGCTCTCGAGCCTTGGGGGGGGGGGGGGATCCTGGCTCTTGGTTCGGCGTCGACGCTGGGGCGACGGTGATCTCCGCGGGCTCAGCAGCGGATGGACTTGTAAGAGGGCACTGGGGGGGGGGAAGTGGTAAACCCCCGACCGCTGTTACGCCTCTCGCTCAACGGCCCTCAGCCTCGGAGCTGGATGCCGGAGCAGGCGCGACAGAGGCGGGCGGCGACGACATGGGGGAGCAGCTGTTCCTATCGCAGGGCGCCATCACCACTGAGGCCGACGCCGGCCACTGAGGTAGCTTGTGGCCGCGGTCCTTGCACGGCTGCCGGAGTCTGATGGTGGAGGAGGGAGGAGGGGGGGGGGCCCTGTGTCCACTCCGACACGCTGTCATCTGACGGGTGCCCGCCCGGATTTGTCGTCGGCTCGCTTGGCGCCCTCGTCGCGGGTCGGCTTCTGGTGGGGGGGTTACCGCTGGCGAGGAAGCGGGGCTTTAGATGGTTGGCGCCCTGCTAACCAGCTACGCGGGGCTCGGGGACAGAGCCGCGTGGGCCAGGCTCTGGCTTGGGGGCACCGATTTGGCGCCAGATTTCTTAGAACTGTCGCTGCAGAGACCAGGAAGACAAGGATCTACGGGCTGACACACAGGTTCGCCGGGAACTGAAGGATTCCGCAGGATTAATACGGGGCGAAGCGGGAGCTTTAGACCAGGTCGGCCATATTGGATGGCCCTCTAGCGCCCTCCCCAGCAATCTTTTTATGTGTTTTAAAAAGTGGGTGGAGAGGCTAGCATCACTAAGCCTGCCCCTCTCTTGATTTGATAGGTCAATAGATTCTTTGGTCCCTGATTTGGGAAGGGATAGTGTGTCAGAGTGATGTCATTTTTATGTCCTGCAGAAATGACACTCCCCTGGTCAATGTGCACACAAATCTATTCCTGATCCAAATACATATTTCCCAGGTACACAGTTGTTTGACATCACATACACACATCATATATTACTAAAGATAGTCCCTGTCCCGACTCTGGCGTTTCTAGGAGCTTGCATTCAGAAATGGCAACTTATTTTCGATTTTAGTGGGTTTTGCAACATTGGTTTTTCATCAAAAATTATACAAAGGTACATTTCCCTTCCACATATATCCCAGTAACCTTCCTTGTCTCTAGCTTAAATACAGTGTCTACGATATTCATAATTAGCGGGGTTTTGCCCCAGAACATGGTAAAAATCGGAGTTTGGACTCAAATCGTGAGGGCATTTTCCATGCTAAGGCTCTCAAAGTTGTACATTCCTGTCATTTGGTTACAGTAAGTTATCACTGTTTCTATAAAATATATATTTGTTGCAATTCAACTCCCCAAAGTGTTTGGGTCCGCCTCCAGAAGTCTGGGTGGGTCAGTGATCACATGTCTCTCCTTGCTGGCAGAGGGCTGTTGACAGGAAACTCAAAATTAACATACCCCATTCAACTGACAGGGGCTATTGTCGCTCTCCTCCAGGCTGAAGGGGAAACCCCCTCCCTCTCACTCAGAAGGGCCATGTGATATCCTGCCTCCTGTTGTGAGTCTCTGGGGTGTTAAGAGTTCTCAGCCTCTTGGCCTCTGGGAACAGCAGGTGGCTAAGATTGTCAATTAACCAACAAGCTTTGAAGTCCCTGCCCCTCTTGCAACTCCTAAATACAGTTTCCCTGTCAGAGTTTAGACCGCTAGCGCCGCCTTGGGTAATTTGTCGGTACTGCATCCATTTTTGAGTTGTCTTGAATTTGACAGGAGATTCTTGCTATTATTTTGATAGGCATCCTTACATTAGAATGGTGATGTGGAACCCCCCACAGGAAGGTTGTATCTTTGGAGTGGTCTTGTGCCAACTGCGCAGTTCTCCTGGATTCTGGCGTGAATTTGGGCGGCGACAGCTCATCCCCACATCCACCCAGTCTATTGATTTAGTTTGTTCTGGGATAGAATAATGGGCGGCGACAGCTCATCCCCACATCTACCCAGTCTAAGGATTCAACATGGGTCAAAACCCTTGACAATAGTACAAATCACAAAATTAATTGTTTCGAGTTGCTACAGCTTCCAAGAGAGAGTGGACAACCGGAGGAATACTATGGGCTTTAAAACATGTAGATTGTGAGGGTAGATCTGGAGGGAGAAAGGGGAGGGTGTGGATTTCAAAGCAAAAAGGGAAAGTGTTCCTAAATTGTGGACGGAGGCCTAATAAGCGTTAGTCGCCTCGGTTTTTGTACTTTGTCTATGGGATGGTGAGGCAGATGAGTCCTCGGGTCTCAGCGTATGTACAAAGCAGTTAGGGAGAGATTTAGACTGTAGGTATTTGATCTCAGTTTGATGGAGTCATGCTGTGTAGATAAGGTGGAGGCCTGTGGTGGACTGGGAGCCACTGAAGGTTTCTGTTCCGGGCTAACGCAGGTTGATGTTTGTGTCCACCCATTACCGACAGGATGGTTTAAAGTTGTGCTTTTTTGGGAGATCTGGAGGTCCAGCATAGAGGCCGCTATTGTAGTAGAGTCGAGAATTGGTAATGGCACCCACTGTTTGTGTTTTCTTAAGTGATGAAAAGAAGGATCTTCAGTAGTGTGACAAATCGCGGGATTGTCACTTCTCCACAGGGGGGGGTTCCCTGTGACGCTAGGGAGGATAGCCCGCTACACAATAGCCTCCCTAGTGGTAGAGGCAATCAAGACCTCACCGGGAGAGATCCCCCCCTTCGAGACGAGGACTCTGTTTTGAAGAGAAACACCTTAAGTTACTAACTCGCAATCCGCCATTAACAGCTACAACATCAAGGAGACTGGAAGAATGAGCTACTGTGGTCTAGAATGATCACGAGGAGCAGTTTTCTTATTATGGCGAGAAAATGAGTTCCCAAGAAATACAGAACACTCAGGCAACAGAGAATTCCCAACTGTGAAGGTCCGCTGGTATATTTGTTCGAATTCTGGGTGTACATAAATTTTGTACAGCTGAACATTTCAGACAAATATAAAATTCGGTGCCATTATAGTGAACAAGGATAGCAGGGGTTGTACCCTGTACCCTTGTTCACTATAATGGCATCAGGAGTTGCGGGGGTGTACCCCGCTCCCGATTCAATAAAGATAAAAGGGGGGGGAAAAGAAAGAATTAGGACTCTGTGGCACCGGTTTCCATCCACGTAAGTGAAGGGAACCGGCTTTGCAGAGGTATGGGTGAGTCGGCGGCACACAATGAGGTGTGCCGCCAACAGGTAAGTAGGGGATCATGATTTCACTGCAGCGCTCATTTCGAATTCCGAATTTGGCAATGTCGAATTCGAAATTTCATGCCTCGGTTAAATCATGGCTATCGAGAGCTGAGGGAGACCGGGACGTGCATCGTTTGAACCTGGATGAAGGCTGTCATGCGAAGCAGACACGAGAAGCTGCAATCTGGAGACGCCAGGGAAAGGGAACCCCAGTGAAGATAGCAATCCTTAAGTGGTGGTGTGACCAAGAGTCAGTGGACTGTTAAGTCCTGCAACAATGCTGAGACCATAGACCCGCTTTAATCACAGAGCAGACACCGAGTGAGAGAAAAAGAAGCTCCAAGCCAACCTGATGAAGTGAGGGAAGTTTCCCGCCCTGAGTGCAGGCCTGGTGACCCTAACCCCACTGTAAAGCGCTAACTGGGAAAGCGTGATAACGAATACGGGTGTATGAATCCTACTCATCCCAGTGAATACGAAATAACGGATAAGATTGAGAGTTGCTATGTGAACTCTGATACAACTATCAACAAGGAGCCGGCCCTAAAGCATCAAGCAAATAGTTACTGGAACATTCATACTCGTCCCAATATGTATGAGTAAAACCAAAGAAACAGTGAAAAGTGAGTATCCATTTGAGAGGGTTTATAACTGGCCCAGCCAGGGAAAAGAGTGGACATTGTGTCAAGAGAAAGTAAGAAATCTAATAAATCAAGCACGAGAGAACAACAACCTCAGAAGGGGCAAGGTGTCAAGGACACAGAGGAGCAGAAGTGCCCTATTTCTGAATTGTGGAAACTTGCAAACGTAGTTGCTAAGAACTACCCACAAATACGTTATTCCAGAGAAATTAAGGAATGGCCTATTTTGAAAAGGGTTCTAGCTGCCTTGATGGGGGTCAATTATCTTGTTGAGGAATTGATTTATTTTTTGCTTCCAACATGTCTTTGTGATTGATTTTCCTGGTGGATTTGAGTTCTGCTTTTGGTCTGATTTTTGGATTTGCTCCAAGAAGATTCCACTCTATGGCAGGATGATTGTTTCATAGTTAGCGATGCTTTGGTAAACCAATTCTCATTAGGTAAAAATTTTGTTCAGCCCTTGTTTAGGAGACAACAGATTCATCTGCTTAAGTGATGGTGGATGCGACAATGTTGAGAATGTAACTGGTGGATACATTGTCTGGCAGTGGATTGAGAATGTGTTGGGAAAGCTGACCCTTAAATATAGTTTAAATATTTTTTTTTGCAATGGAAAAAGGAGTAATTCAAGGTGAATGCTGACTTTGGATAAGGTGAAGGAGGAGAGGAGAAAAGGACGATGGAATGGTAGGGCCAACTGACAAGCAAGTTAGACGCATGGCCAGATGGAATACCGTGAGTGACAATGTCAAGTCAGTGACCTTTTTGGTGTGAGGCAGATCTAGTTCGAATGAACAAGGTGGTGGCCGATGTTCAGGAATTCTTTGGAAGAAAGGATAGAGGAATTGTCGAGCCTGAGAATGAAGTCTGACTAGCATGAAATGGTTCCATCTAATGAAGAGTTGAGTCAGGAGAGATTAGACGTCTGTAAGAAATGGTGAAGCAGATCCCAGGGATTGGTAGTTTGTGAGAAGTTAAAAAACCTGTGAAAGAGGTGATCCCAAATTGTGTGGCATTTATTTTGAAGCTGTTGAAGGGATGGGGGGATCCAAATAGGAAATGGGGAGGGAGGGATTGCAATTGATGGTCAGAGTAGAGTGTAACGGGGGAGGGGACTGGATGGGTAAGGGAGGGTATGTGAGGGATAATCCGGTTTCAGTAAGAGGATTTTTCAGAACCTTCTTTGGTGGGGGGCACTGATAAGCCAACGTAAAGGTGTAATCAGTTTCGCACTTAAGTCTTTGACCAAACGTTCTGTGGTATGTTTTTTTTTTATTTTTTTGTGTTTAGTGCTGACCCTATCTAGAGGGTCTCGGATCACGGCTGAGCAGTTAGGCGTAGGCTCAGCAGGAGGCAGGCTTGATGTGAAGTACAGTTGACAAGGGCAATGTCTATTGAGAAACAGCGGCCCACAGAGGCAAGCTAAAAAATATAATATTAACAAAGGTAAGAAGATAAACGCACTGGTAAGTAAAATTACGACAAAACATATATACACCAGAGTTTCGCAAAACGAAATGGGTTTAGAATTCATCATAGTTAATGATAGGCATATACACAATAAATGACTACATTTGGGCAGGGGGTTAACAGAGTGTACAGGCTTTAAAATGGCTAGAGAATATTAAAATGAAATGCCAAGTCCAACTCTACCCTTCTTTGTTCAGTCAATCACAGGCAGATGATATTACGAAGCAGTTTTTGGTAAAAAGACACTATAGACTGGTCTCAGTCATCCAGCTGTGGAGGGGATAGATTCAGTCCCCAGGCCTTATGTGACTGACGAGAGATCTTCTGTCTCTTTGGCCCATTAAGGTTGCTACTCTTAACTTATTGGCTTTACACCCAATACAAGTCCAACCGGGATACCTTATCACTCTTTGATAAGGTATCTCGACCACCAGGCTCCGACTTGCAACACCGCAGACACCACAAAACAGGTAATCGGTGGGGGCAACAAGACTCGCCGCGGGCTTGGCTAAAGGAGGTTCACAGGCTGCGAGTTCAAGGCTTCCAATAACTGTTGGGTCTGGATCGGGTAGAGAACCCAGGACAGGGTTAAAGACATCTGGAATTTGGTCCCAGCAGCACAAGAGGATCCATCAGGAGTAGCAGATGCGAGTGGATGTTGGCATAACCAAGGACATGGTCGTCTGGCCTTCGCGAACAGCATGGTCAATCTTTAGGTTCCTTGTGGCGAGACGGCAGCAGCAGGATGTTGGGGTCACAGCAGAGCTCTTAAGGATTCCTTCAAAGTTTCCAGTGAAGAGACAAAGGGGTCCATGCAAAGATGCAGGCTAAATGCAGACCAGATAATGACTCTGACCTTATAACAGCAACGGATGCAGGGATTTGTTCTAGTTGGTGCTACAAGTCCAGAGATGGGAAGTACCTTTTTGAGGTCTTTTTCATTTGATTTTGAAAGCAGAGGTTTAAATGTGGTGGTTGGCTTGGCCAATGCTGGTTGCAGCCTCATTTCTCCTATGGGTCTCTGACGGGTATCAGGCTTCAGATACTTGGATCTTTTGGTTGACAGGCCCCAGGGGCTTCAGGTTCTCATTTTATCCAGAATTAATGCTGGTGCTGCCCCAGCCCATCCATTCTCCAGAATTCAGGCCAGGGTGCAACCTCATTGTACCTGGCAACAGACCATACCCTGGTTGAAATGTGGAGTGGGACCAGGCATCCCCAACACCCTGTTTTAGCCAGTTCATGCACACAAGATGGATTTTACAAACGGTCCCCCTGGGTTACCCGAAAGAGCGACCATACAAACATTGTTGTTTTTTCAAGGGTCAATAAAGACCGAAATTAAAGTACCCATCAAACGTAATGGCCAGTAAGTGCACATTTTGTTAATCTTTCAAGGAGTTACTCTATTCTGTGATCAGCAAATCCAACATTTCACCATTCACACTGAGAAGAGGACAGCCAGCCCACACTTCTTGGGCAGCGGGCACCTTACCTTCCTCTTTTACAGGAAATTACAATATTTTTGTTTACATCAATGCATTTGGAGCGACGCAATGTCATTGCGTTGCCTTACTCGCCATTATGAAATGGTGGCCATTTCTTTTATACAACTTGCTGTGAGATGCCTGGTGAGCCTCATCCTGCTATCTTTGTACGGGGAGTGAACCGTCGGATTCCCAATTATTTCTCTACATGGATGCTTTATTTTAGCCACTATATTTAGTTATGGATCACTGTTTCGATTTAGGTGCATACCAACACCGTGGACCAGCTTGGGCTTTTGATTTGCCACACTCGTATCTGAGTGTGAAGTCGCTTTGGTAATATGACTAGTTTCTTCTGACATATGATTACACTGTAGATTTTTATCATGTATCCGCAGCCAGGTCACTAAAATTGATTTTAATAGAACGTCAGGACCAGAGTCCTTCACAGATTCTGCAGTCAGTCAGGAGCTTCTCACACTTGTGCCATTGAACAGGATGAGAATTCTGGTGAGGCACCATCTCCATTTATTTATGCATGTCTCGTCACCCATATGGTATCCATATAACACAATGTTAGTTACTTTCATTCCATTCTTTATGGAATAGTTGCTCAGTTTCTACTAAGCAAATGGACGCCTGGACCTAGAACGAGGAGTGCCTGTGCCCTCTTGTTAACCTCCCTCAAGACAGCCCTGTTCCCTGTTGGTTTAACGCCTTTTAGAACATTGTAGCTTCCTGCAAGCATGGTCTCTCGTACTTGGGTATGTGAGCAAATCCTAACCCAAATAGGACACTGAACTCGCTCTGACTGATGTAATACGTTATCACCTGCCTTGCATGTATGTATGGGATTTGTAAAGTGCAAACCCAGCTGTAATGGAGCAATGGAGTGCTGTACAAAGAGGATGTTCCCAAGGATAACATAGGAGCTGGAAGGGTTTGTGAGTTAAAAGGGGATATGGGGTCTCAAGATGGGGAGAAATAGGGTTCAGTCCAAATTGAGCTCCATAAGCACCAGACGTCTGCAAGAAGTATTGTTAATTTTATGTTTGCTCTTCTGTATCTTTGTAGCTGCTTCGTGTTGCCCACTGCTTGTACAGCACTCCAATTAGCACAGGGTCCTTGTGCTCACTGTATAAGATGACCTAATTGCATTCCACCATCCAATAAAACTCTTAAACTGCTGATAAAAGTTCATATTAAAAGGTATATGAATCTGCCATTATTGTTTTGTAAATGTATGGGCCGCTTAAACCAGTAAAATATGGTAATAAAAGCTAGGAATTAATACAATATCTGATCACGAAGCCTGGGGAAATTTGCAAAGAAAGGCCACAAAGAGAAGATAGTTTCGAGGGGATTGGGTCCTCCGACGTATTCCATATCTATGACATGTAATCACCACAGCTGTGCTGATTACATGTCATAGATATGGAATACGTCGTCGGACCATCCCATCGAAAGAACGTTACCAGGTAAGAAAGTAACTTGTTCTTTCAGGAGGAAAAGAAAAGCCGAGTGGGTGCGGAGTGTCACGCTGCGGGAAGTGGCTGCACAGTTTAAGGGAGATGTGCACCATCTCTGAACATAGGTAGGATGCATTGAAAGGAGAATTGATGTGTTTATTCTACATGTATTAAATGCTATGAAATAAGATGAAAATCAGAGGTTCAAAACCATAAAGCCCTATGCCTGGTATTTGCCAATAAAGAGACAGCACAGAGTGGATTGTGGTATGCAAATGCAATGTAACCCAGCTTTATTTGACGTATGCAGCTCGGGAGAACACAAGATCAATAGCAAAGCTCTCTCTCGCTCTCTCTAGTTCTTCCCCGTTTTGAACAGAAAACAGTTGATATGCCAGTGAGTCACTCTGATGTCATCATAATTGCTGAGCTGTGAAAACCTATCTCTACTACTCATTGGTGCTAATTGCTAAGCTACATATAGTATCTATATGTCGCACCCTACTGATTGGGTAACTCTCTAAGGTCCCACCTATACAACATCCCATAAAAATGTAAGACCTTATCATGCTTGAATATTATTGGTAAACTCTACTTCTGCTGTGAAAAGGACATATGCTTATCGGTTAACATGCGGTCACACTCTCCGTGAACTGGCGGCATGATGACATGTTTATGTAGATGGGCGGAGAGGACAAGTGTATCACCTTTGTTCTTAAATAAAATAGCCCATGTTATCTCCGCCATAGTGTCTCTGAGGTACAAGGACTTCGTTTTTGCCTAACTTCCAGTAATTCCGGCCCTCCCCATTCTTGCAACAGTAAACTCGCCATTCTGTTCGTGACAAATTTATGAATAACTGAGTCATGTTGCTTTCACCATGTGAATATTGCGTCGCAGTAATTGTCTTTTTAGCTGCATCTGCGTTTTTCCGTAACGCCTATCCCATATCTGACACACTAATCTGTCAGCCACTTAGGACATTTCCGGCGATATTCAGTTCGTCCCGTAGACTTCAAATAGTCTGCCATGTTGTTGTAACATGATTTACCTTAATAGTTGAATGCTCACAATTGTATCTTGTTCTGTTATGTAAACCTCCCCTACAGTGTCCTGGGCCTTCACAGTCCTTTGAGGCAGCTACCATCCAGCCACTGCGGCATTTTCCTGAATTAAATATATTTGTTTCCAATAGAGTGCTTAGCTGGGGGCCTCTATTAAAGCTACAGAGCTTAATTCTCTGCTGTGCTGGTGCAATTTAAAATGGCAACCGTTTGTCACGGTTTTTCCTCTGCAGAAAACATTTGCTTTGCTATCTACCGATTTCCTGGTGCATGCCTGTCACATCATTTCTCTTCCTATGGGTAGCAGCAACCTTATCTGCCTACAAATCTCTGCCCTTGTGTAGTGAGTCCCTATCTTGTGTACGTGCCTTCCTGTCACCTAATCTATTCTATTTTAAAACACTCTTATTGTGCAAGCTAATGCCTTATCTGTTCCCTACTTGTGTACCACAAACTAAGTATTCTTTGTGTCAACTGCATTTCCAAGAGAATTTAAAGTGCAGTTTCAAATGTGTCCTTACTTATCTTATAATTTTATTTCTTCTGAGGAAGGCAGGGGGCAGAGCCTGCACATGCCCTCTAGCTAATAATTGCCCTACTACAAAAGCATATCTCTGTAGTGGGTTGGACACCAAGGTTTGGTAGGGATGCCCATTTCATTTTAATTATCTGTTTAAACTGTTCCATTTATTTAGTTTAAATATTACACCAACCTCCTTGACCATTGTCAACTCCCCCAAGTCATCCCATGACTCTAGCAAGATTACCCTCCTGCAACAATACTTCTCTTTTGCCCACCAAGGTAAAAGAATTAAACTAGTGCGTTCATTGGGGACGATTTGGTCTTGTCAACTAAGAGAGCTCACAACACATTGTAAAATGTTTTCCCACCAGACCATTTGAACCACGTAAGAACATTTTTACCATTTAAATGTTTCATCTTTTACACCCTTTGAGTCAGGAGATGGACAAGATGACATCTTGGTTAAATGTTTCTTTATTTTGACCCTCTTATCCATACATTACTTGGCCCTGATCTAAAGAAAAGAAATCTAAAAAAAGTGCTTGTCAGGATGTCTTACAAAGTAACTTAAGTCCACCATCCGATAACCTATTCTGGTCCTGACTACTGTCTCTAACACTTCGTACCACGAAAATAACCCAACTCTTTACAAAAGTACAATAAGGACCATTGCCCAAACAAAGGAATGGTGCCTGGTTTCTGACCCCACCAACATGACACTTTCTCAAACAATTAGAGGCTCCTTACCCTCTGTTTCTGTCTATGATCTGAGTTTAGTCTTTGGGTGCTTCCTGGCGCATACGTCCACACCAGGTTTTTGACTGGCATTCCCCACTTAGGAATCTTGGTGTACTCTCTCCAATTAGTTACCTCACTGCTCCTGGGGGTTTGTGTCTCACCCCACATTGGGGTCTGGTTTCTTGCACCCCACATTGGCGTTTGGCTCTCACCCCGCTTTGTGGTCTTTTTTTCATTTGATTACATTGTATTCACTGGGGGCCTTTTGCAAAAGGCGCTGAATAAAGTATATAAAAAACAGTACATTCATGATGAAATGTAAATGTAGGTAAACAAAAGGGGGGAAAGCCAGAGGATTAAGAGACATGACAAGATAAAAGATGATTTTTGAAGTGATTGGAAGATACGGATAGATGAAGCAGAACAAAGTGCGAGTGGAAGCCATTGTTTGGGACCCAGAAGAGCAAAAGAACGGAAATGAGAAGAAGCACAGGGAGGTTAGATGGACCGTGAAACGAGAGTAAGGAAGAGAGATAAGAAGGGGCAGACCATGGGTACATTTGAAAACAATTGAGAGAAAGTGGCAAAGAAGATGAGATTCAAAAGGGTGTTCATAAATAGAAAGAAGGGAAGGTGTAATAGAAAGCCGAACGGGTAAAGAAAAGAGACGAATCGAGGAATTGTAGACTGAGTGAAAAGGAAGAAGATGGGAGGCATGAAAACCAAGCAATAGAGATACGCCGTAATCAATACGAGAAAAGTCGAGAGAAAAAAAGTTGTTTCGTGGCATGAAAAGGGAGAGAGATGAGCATGACCGATGTAGAAAAGTGTGTAACGACAAGAGTGGGCAATACTGGAAATGTGAAGAGAAAACGAGAGAGAAGAATCAAAGACAACACCATGGTTACATGCAGATAGTGAGAAAAAGGAGGTGGGAAGGAGAGAGACAGAGGGGGGGAAGACTAGGCAAAATAGTAGAAGCGGGAAAGAACAGAACCTGTTTTAGAAGGGTTGAGATTAGAAAATGAGGACATCCAGTTTTGAACAGCAGAAAGACAGTTTGAAATAGTATAGTGAAGAGCAGAATCAAATGAAGACGAGAAAAATATTGGAATGTCGTCGACGTACAGATGAAAAGAAAAATGGAAAGAGGAGATGAGTTGAAAGAGGAGTAGTATAAGGAGAGGATAGAAGAGGACCAAGTGCCGAGCCTTGAGGGACACCATATAAGGGAGGGAGTGAAGGAGAAGAGCCCAGCCCCGTTTACTGAGTAGGACCGTAGGGAGAGATGGGAACAGACCCTGAGATACCCAAGGTAGCAACCTAGGAAATAGTGATGAACAGTGTCAAAAGCTGCAGAGAAGTCAAGAATAAGAATAGAGGAGAGCTTGAAGTGATGAGCAGAGAGGAGACAATTTGAGACATGTAGAAGAGCAGTCTCTGTAGAGTGAGAAGGACGAAAGCCATACTGAAGAGGAAGGAGGAGAGCGTGATGATTCAGATAGTGGATTTCCTGAGCATAGGTCGCCCGCTCAAGCATTTTAAAAAGAAAGGGCAGAAGAGATAGAGTACAGAAATTGGAATAGATGAGTCGGGAGTGGGTGTTTTCAGACTGGGAAGAATAAGTGCATGCTTAAAAGTGGTGGGAAAGCAGGAATTTGCTATGTAGTTGTTCATAAGACAGGCGAGACAAGGCAGATGAGGATATACTTTAGTGATGAGAGAAGAGGATCAGAAGGAGACGCAGTAGTGTGCACAAGTTAAAAGGGCAAATGGCAGAGTTGTCAGTCAGCAAGAGGAGGAAACAGACTATAGAGATAGGACAGGGAGAGGAAGGAGGAGTAACAAGAAATGACAGCTCAGTGGAGATTTGCTACTTTAGATGTGAAGTAGTTTGCAAAACAGAGGAGAAGCGGGACGAAAAACGTTTGTTTCCCCTCACCACTGGCGTGTTTTCTTTCATTCCACCTTGGGGTCGGTCTCTCACCCTGCCTTAGGGTCGATCTCCCATCCGGTCTTCGTGTCTCCTCAGGCTGTTCTGCCCACCACCTGGGTCCCTGCTGCCACCGCTTACTTTCTGTATCTAGGTATTGCCTATCTTCTAAGGGGGAGTCACTCCAGTGAGATTCCGCTTGCCCTGTCCCCTAGGCAGTGTTACGCTTAGCAGAATCTCCTCCCTAGTCCCAAACGGGTTGGCTCGCCATTGCAGAGAGGGGACAAATTCTTTGGATTTGTCGCAGCTCCTGAACAGCCTTGGAAGGTAGGGAAATAAAGTACCCTCTGCCAGATTACTGCAGTACTTGAACCTGCACAGCTCACTTTGTAGGTTGTGTATTGAAACCTTTGGCAGTTGATCCTGTGCTGCTTTTAATAAAGGCGGGGTAATCTACTGAATGCATCAACATGAGTGTGCATGAATAACCTTCTGCCGATTTATACTAAATGCCCTGCCAAATAAGATGAACTGTTAGCTCACATACTCTTGCGTCCCGTCCCCTTTCCTCCATACTGCATGGGCGTCCCTTCCAAGGGACGGGAGACCATCTTTTTCACCAGAAAAAACCTTCTTCCCCTTTAAATTTAGAATGTGCGCGGGATGCGTCCCTGGGAGCATGCGCTAACCTGACTCCGTCCACCAGTGCCACTCCTCAGTCCCCTCACCAGCGCTCCTGGGTTTGGCTTTGGCCATGTAATACCACATGCTCTTCCCCGAATTCTTCTTCTATATTTTTGTCTTCTCTCTGTCAATCAGGTACTAGGTCCTCCGGCGTCACGCTCCTCCCCGGCACATGTCGACTTCAGCAGGCTTCAGCAGGTTTCCAGCCTGCAAGGGTCTCTTCCCTACGTCTGACCCCCACGCTCTTTGTCTTCGCTACCTTGGCCCTGACCACGTCTGGCAAGGTTTTACCACGTGTGACGCACTGACTCCACGTGCACCGAAGTACAGGCTAGCAAGGTGGAGGGAGCTCTTCCAAAGAACGCCTCCAGAGGACTTGAAAAACTTAGTCGAGCAGAGATCGAGGCCCAAAGGAGGGCAGCTATTTTCCATTGCACCCTGTAAGGGCGACTCCTTCACGAGGAAAAGACTAAGCCAGAGGAACCTCTAGTACCAGCACACGCACCAAGGCTAGTCCAGCTACCGTCCTCACGGCCGAGGGGTCGTCAGATCCTTCCGGAATCAGTGCTGAGGAACCGCAAGGGATGTACACCCGAGGGGCAACGCCCTAGTACCGACTCAATGTCCGAGGGGGCGCCTGCATGCAACACTACCGGCGACAATGCCGAGGACAATACGCCTTCCAGGCTCCACAACCAAGAGTCTTGGAGGAGGCAGGCCCAGGGAGCCATACACCACGACTTTGGCACAGAGCACGCAGCTCGACAAAATGGCCGCCATGCCAGAAAACATAGCTGCTCGTCAGATGCCACTCCTAGGAACAGAGCAGGCGGGTGAACGTGTTTTATGGTGGGACTGGTGTCAACCAGGTAGGTGGCCTACAGTTTATCCATCATCAGCGCAGGGAAGGTTTCCCCTGATACCTAGACAGAGTGTGCTCCAGCTCCCAGCCACTCCGTCAACATCGCCTGCCACCGCTTCTGCCTCCGAAGACCGGTTCTTCGAAAGGCTCCTGGTGCTCATGAGAACCCCCCCAGATGGGGGCCATCCTACGTGATGCAGTCAGGGACTTGCCCCCTCCCAGGTCACTTCACCAGCGCCCATAGTCATTCCTCCCATGGCTCCGGCACCAGAGGCCCCAGCGCAGCCCCCGCTGCTTCGATTCTGGCTCCCATGCCTCCCACAGCTCAGGCGGTCCCGCAGCAGCCTCTGGCTCTGGTCTCCACAGCACCCAGCACCTCTCCTCCTGCTCCGGACCAGCCGGACACTCAGGTGGATACAGACGAGGAGGAGGACCTGACACGCCGTTGTCAGCAAAGGCCTTCTACGACAGACTTGCAGGTTTGGCAGAATATCTTGGCCTTCCTCAACCCGTGGTAGAGCAGCCAGAGGAGGGGGTCTTACCAGAAGTCCTCACCATAACACCCCCTACCAAGGTTATCCCGATGCAGAAGGACGTTGTGGCTCTAGCCAAGAAGGGGTGGCTCAAACCACACTCAGCCCAACCTGTCAATTGGCGCATCAATGCCAAGTATAGACAGATGGAAGGGGATACACTCTTGTTATCAATGCACCCCAACTGCATTCTTCGGTGATCGCTGCAGCGTCACTCTATTCTAAGCATAAGTCGTCCTCTGCCACCTCATCCTCGGCGCTGCTAGGCAAGGAGATGAAGATCTTGTAGGTGTACGGGAAGAAGCTGTACTCCCAACGCCTCCCTGCACCTGCGTCAGGCCAACGCGGATGCCATGCTGGCAGTCGCTAACCAGAGGTGGTGGCATGAAATAGCAGACTTCCTACTAGAACTTACGGTGCAGAGCCAAGCACGCTTCAAGGCGGGTCTAGGGGAATCCAGGCTGGTAGTGCAAGACATCCTGGAGTCCACCGTACCCCACATCGATAACTCCTGCTGGGCCATCTGCATCGCCACAGACCTGAGGACGGCCTGGCTTCGGGCTACAAAGTTTAACCCCGATGTCCAGGATCACATATTGGACCTTCCATTCGAGTGTAGGGACCTCTTCCACTCTACCACGAAAGAGGAATCCTATAAAAAGAACAGCTTGCAAACTGCAAAGTCTTTATCCTGACGAAGGCCATGCCCAAGGCGTGCACCCAGTCACAACAACGCTCCGACAAGGGGGGGGCTGGTGTGTTCTGGGGATTCCAGGAACGGAGGTCAATCCAACCTGACTGCTCGCCGAGTCAGCACCGGCACAAGCACCATAAGGGGGGGAGCAGGGGCTTCTTCCAGTCCCCCTCCTCAGTAGCAGCCTCAGATGGTAAAAAGGCATGATGCATCCCTTCGGGTCCACGTGTCTCCAGTGCGTGGCAGGCTTGCCTCTCACGTGCATTTCTGGTGCCAGATCTTTGCGGACCACTGTATCCTCTCTGTAGTATCCAAGGGATACCGCCTACCGATCCCTCACTCTCCTCCCTCCTCCCCCTCCACTCCCACAGACTGGGACGGAAACTCTATTGGCGGAGATCTAGTCACTCGTCGAGAGCCAAGCAGTGGAAGATATACCAGCCTCCCAGAGAGGATTAGGCTTCTATTCCAGGATTTTGGCCATACAAAAGAAGAACCAGGCTGCCGGTTTCGCCAGCTCTCATTGCGGAGACACTAGACCAGGGAGACTGTACGTGCTCCCTGTATCTGAAGGACGCCTACCTACACCTCCGGATTTGGCAACCTCATCGCTCCTTCCTACGCTTCAGGATCATAGGCTGTCATTTTCAGTACAAGGCGCGCTACCCTTTGGCTTCAACCCAGCCCTCAGGGTATTTACCAGACTCATGAATGCAGTGGCAGCCCTCCTCGGGACCCAGGGCCACCATGTCTACTCATACCTAGATGACTGGCCCGTCAGGGCGAGATCCCCAGAGGGGGGTACCCACACTTCTCCGCGCTTATGAACACACTCCACGACCTGGGGGTTTACTATCAACCTTAAGTCTCAGCTGCAGCCCATGCAGAGCTTCACCTGCCTGGGCGTCATCTGGGATACGAACTCTGAGGAGGTATTTCCCTCGGAGGACAAAATTAAGGCCATCAAGAGGGCCACTACGCTCTTCCTTACCAGAGCAGTGACCTCGGCTTGGTGGTACCAACACCTGCTGGCAGCGGTCCTGCTGGCCGTGCCACACACGAGGCTCTGGTTGAGGAGATTACAGCTGAAATTCGCAGCCTTCCGCTCATTGGGTGCAGGACCATCCTTATCCAGACCAAGAACTCCACCAGCATGTACTATGTCAACAAGCAGGGGGGGGCTAACAGGGGCCCTCTGCTGTGCAGCCTAGTGGTCCGCATGTGGGAATGGACCCTGGAAAACATCTACCTCACGGCCGTCCACCTCCCGGGGGAGGCCAACTTGGAAGCGGAGAGGCTCAGCAGGCTGGCAGCGGACAATTACAAATGGCAATTGAACTACCAGGTGCTGTAGGCGGTCTTCAACACATGGGGCCATCCTCAGGTGGATCTATTTGCCTCCTGGAAGAACAAGAAGTGCCAACAGTTTGCGTCCTGGCAGGGGCTGGGCTCTGGCTCCCTGGGAGATGCATTGCAGATTCAATGGGGAGGCATGACCGCATATGCCGTTCCTCCCACACCCCTGATGCCTAGAGTACTCCGCAAGATGAAGGAAGCTGTTCACCTTCGCCTCATCTTGATAGCTCCTTGGTGGCTAGCAAGAACGTGGTTCTCCGAACTGCCCAGCCCCAGGGATAGACCAAACATTCACCTTGCGCTGGCTCCGGTACCTCTCCTGTCCCAGCATGAGTGCAGGGTCCTCCACCCCGTGCCTCAAAAGTTAGCCCTTGCAGTGTGGTTCTGGAGCAGATCACCCTCAAGCACCTGAGCATATCAGTCTAACCTGGAGATCATTCAGGGTGCCAGGAGCAAGGCTACCGGGAGACGATATAAAAGCAAATGGAGCAGATTCTGTCACTGGGTGGTTTCTAAGGAGATTGACCCCCTTACATGCACACTGGATGACGTGCTCTCCTTCTCGGCGCACCTTACGCACTCAGGCGTTCAGGTGGACACATGTTGCACTTACCTGGCAGCCATAGGGGCCTACAGATATTCGGAGGAGGGGATTTTCTCCTCCACCCCGATTGTCAAACATCTGGTGGGATTGTCCAGGCTTTACCCGCCCATTAAGAAGCCACACCTCGTGTGGGACCTCAATGTGGTGTTGGGCGCCTTAGCGCACAAACCATTTGAGCCAATGGCGTCCGCGGACATCAGGCTAGTCACCATTAAGACTGCTTTGCTGGTGGGACTTACCTCCGCTCGCAGAGTCAGTGAGCTCCAGGCTCTGGTGGCTTCAGAACCTTACACCACTTTCCACAGGGATATGGTGATCCTGCGGACTCTCCCGGCTTTCCTACCTAAGGTACCTCCTCCGCCTTTCATCTAAATGAGGAAATAGTCTTACCTACATTCTTCGCTGTACCCAAGGACGAGGCTCTAAGTCTTGCACTGTCTGAATGTCAGACGTGTGCTGAAATCCTATCTGGACAGGACCAAGGGTTTTTGCAAGTCAGACGCACTTTTTGTCACCTTTGGGGGCTCCAGACCCAGTTATCGGGCATCCAAGGCTTTTATTGCACGGTGAATGGTTGAAGCCATCAAAGAAGCCTATGAGGGGCAGCACAACCCACTGCCAGCCAACATGCACGCTTACGTGGTCAAAGCCAAGACCACAGCCATCTCCTTCCAGCGGCAGGTTTTGTTTCAAGTCATAAGCAGGGCGGCTACCTGGGCCACCCCTTTGGTTTTCTGTAAGTATTACTGTTGGGACGCCTGCTCTATATCAGACGCGGCCTTCGGACAGGCGATTCGAAGGAACTTATTTGTTTAAAGATGGCCTCCTCTCCACCCTGGGGCTACATTCAGTTGTAATCGCCCATGCAGTATGGAGGAAAGGGGACGGGACGTAAGAGTAATTCGGAGTTACTCACTGCAGTGACTAATGTCTTTAGTCCCTTTTCCTCCATACATCCCACCATCCTCCCCCCTAATAATACCGGTGTCATTAGGCAATTTTAAATATTGCTGTCGCATCAATGGGGACTGAGGAGTGGCACCGGTGGGCGGAGACAGGGTAGCGCCTACTTGCAGGGCCGCACCCCCGCGTGCTACCAAATTTAAAGGGGGAAGGTTTTTTTCTGGTGAAAAAGGTTCCATCTCCCGTCCCTTGGAAGGGACGGCCATGCAGTATGGTGGAAAGGGGACTAAAGTCGCTGCAGTGAGTAACTCCTAATTTCTCAGTACTTTTGGGCAATGTTTTGCATCTGGCCTGATCAGTTTGATCTACTCCAGTGTCTTTGGATCCCATGTTTGTTTTGGACTCCTTAGGTCTACTCTCTCTAGCTCCATTTTATTTTATTTCTTCCATACAGGCTCCCCTACCCGTGTGACTAGAAATCCTGTCCAATTGTGTGTTCGTTTGCAGTCTTCTTTAATCTCCTCAATCTAAATGTTTCATTCAGCCAATACTCTGCACATAAAGTGGAGTAGCCGTAACAGGGGATGCACAAATCGCCCTTCACACAGGCTCAGAGTCTGCATTGTGCAGAAACTAAATTCACTTCATTCAGACCTCGGCTGCTTTGTGATAATTAAGATTTTCATAGAATAAGAAAATGGTGCGTTTCTGGCAATTTTGACCTGCAGTGTCTATTGGTCATCCCATTGGAACATTGTCTGGTGGTGTTGAGCACTAGAAACTGCTCCTTAATGCAGTCTTTCTCTGACTGCGAAGACTAGCCGCTTTGCCTCTGTTCAACTCCTATATATGCCTCTGCATAAGTGAAGAATTTCTCACCAGTCACGCCTGCCTGCCATATTTTTCATGACGTTACCATCTCAAGCCTATATTTACTTCTAAGTTGAATATTGGAACAAACGATTTTTGTTGTGTGTGGCTGCACTCGTAGATGTTGCAGTTACCGGGTCCAGTTCACCACCGTTTTTCAAACATTGGATCTTTTATTTAATAATAAAACTTGTACAGGATCTTCAAAACAAAACGCATACTCCCTGTGGGGATTAATCTCTTTGGCTAAGCAAGTGGCATAGAATGCTGGCCCAGGCTGCACTAAGGTGCTGGAGTGTAAGGTTTGATCCTGCCCAGATGTCCTTTCCCTTTGCGGTTCTTGAATTAATGCCATCTGCCAGTCATGGTGAGGCGGTAGCACTTGCCAAGGTCTGAAACCTGCAGTATGTATGCTCTGTTGAATTCAAATTGAGAGCGCCCTGTGGTTTAGGAGAGAATAATATTTATGCTTGAATGATGGAATGGAGAGGTCTGTCTCAGATGAAGGTTGCTGGGAACTATTTCCTGCAGGCCTCTTTGCTTTTCATGTTGTTTTTTTAAAATTGTATTCCTAATTGTTTTTTTGGGCCTATCTGGGAAGCTGCAGGGGGCATGCACAAGACGGCTATTAAGGTGGGCATCAACACCAAGAGGTTTAGGCCTTTAAGAGGGTGACTAGGCCCTCTGAGCACCAACAATGTGGCGGTGGTGGACCTTAGCCTGTGTGCTAAGGAATAGCTTGGTGCATTTAATGGTGTGTAGCCGGCATTGACCGCACAGAGATCCAGCGTAGTGAGCCTTCCCTTCCACCCGAATGCAGTTGTTTGGACACTGGGATGGTCATAGTAATCCTATGACTGTCCCTGGAAGCTGTTAGCACGCGGTCCACAATGATAATTTATTACTGTTTCTTATTTTTCAGTTGTGTGCTGTGCAATTACACATCCTGTTTCAAGTTTCCATGTTATTTGGTGAGGGGATAGCTCAGGGGCAACGCGTTTGTCTTTGAAGCAAGACGCAATGAAACCGGTTCGAATCCTGTGCGTTATAAAAGAAAAATTATAATTATAAATTTGTTGTATTTTGTCATCTGTAACAGATGCTCTGGAAACGTGTTGAGTTGCAGGAATTGTATGTGGTGGAGTGGGTGTGCAGAGGGAAGTAGATGGAGACCAAGAGGAGAGCAAGGTGCAATCCCCTGCAAATGGAACAAGCAGTGGCAGTCTCAATAGATTGGGCTTTTGTGTAGGCATGGGAAAGTACTGGTTAGTAGATGGTACTATTGATGGTAGAAGCTGCAAAGTGGTGCAACTACCTGGGCATCTAAAAGCAGTGGCTGGCCAAAGCCTAATACTCTGGAACAGTCTCCCTGAATCTTGACGAGAACCATCGCCGGTTCCAGAAGCACCTCAAGACCTTCCTCTTTGCTTCTGCTTTCTCTCCTCCTTTGAGAAACAATAAAACGTGTGCAAAAATGCTTAAATTGCTATGAATTCCTATGGGAACAATACTAAACAGGTTCTAACAAACATAAACTACAAGATGAGCACAACAGTGCACGCTTTAAATCAGAATGGAAGTTAAGAAACACTTTGAATGGGGAAAAGACACGTGTAAAACTTTTGCAAAAATGCAAATTTGCGCCTAATTTCTGCTATGCGATTCTTAATATAAACGGGTCAAATATAATGTTCCGCAATGTTATTGTTAGTTATGGATGTAGCTAAGGGTCTTAGGTTTAAGTGAGAGTTGAAATTGCGTTTCTATCTATAAAATTGGAGAATTTATGCAAGCTTGAATAAGAGGCGTTTTTGAAAATAAAGACGCGAGAATGAAAACAGAAATCAGTTCTTACAATAACAATTATGCTCTGAACTAGGGTATTCAGGCTGGTTACCAGTTTGAAACACTGTAAGCCCCAGAGTGGTCCACGGAAACCAACCCCAGCACCTCCGTGTCCACCTTGGAGGACTCGGCTGGATTACCCGTGGGATCATTTTAAGGGTTTGGGATTTTCGCTAGACAAAACGATTTTCAAGAAATTATCACTAGCACAAGAAATCTAAACACGGTTTCAGACTAGTGTGACACTATTATAAGTTCTTAAATTAAAGAGAGGATGGGTTGAGATTGGGATAGGACAAGGCAATTATACTATGGGTTACTATGATTCCTGTTGATACTTACAGTCAACTGTAATTTAAGATTGGAAAGGCAGGGTTCTGGTCATCATGGGTCGGGTCTACAGGCAGCAGGGCACCTCTGGCGGGATGGTCAGCTGGGCGGTTCTGGTCAATTGGACTGCACCTCAGATTGGATTGGATTGGATTTGACCCTTCTGGTCACTGGACACTGTAGATTAGCGGGAATGCGAGTTCAGTAGGCAAGCTTGAATAGTAGCAAGTCAGACTGGATCAGAATTATTCTTTCCTGAAGTTTGGGATGTTTCAAGAATTGGGCCTAGCAGAAGAAGAATTCAGCAAATGCTGGGCCTTGGTTTTGCAAAGTATTCTGGATCAGGACAAGATCAAAAGTTCTGGACAGGATGAAGAAGTCCGGAATCAAGCGCTGCACGGAAATCAGGATGTAGTCGGGAATCGGTGTGTGGTGAACTTCCTATATTTATCATGCCAAGTGACATCACAAAGTTTATGGTAGGGGTAGAATTACAGTCCACACCCACTTGGCTGTGAAAAGTCAGAGCCTCTTGCCTTGTTCTGGTTGGAAGCCAGAAAAAGCTGTCATATTTTATGAGGTAATTTAGGAACTCCCACAGTGATTTTGACAAACTTAACTTTTCCACAAATACACATTTTTATAATTATGCCCTCTACTAAAATCAGACACATGCATTACATATTTTATGGGTTATCTTTACATCCAATTCCCATCTCAGTGAGAGCTGTCTTTGTCATTCTGTGGAATTTTGTCAATTTTAATCCTAACGGTTTGGCATAACAATTCCTAATTCAGTACATATCTGGGCAAACATCACTAGAGCATGGGTATACAATATTAGACTTGCAGCATTCATAGTTGTGGTGCAATCAGTGTTTTGGTGTATCTTTGGTTCCTTATGCAGTACAGGGTTCACTCACGTCTCTAAAGAAAGAGCATAAAATTAGATGTACAACTACCGACTTTTAGATTTATCCTCCTTCTCGTGGCAAATTTAAAAGTCTTTAAATCTTAATTACAAATGGGCATTTAAACACCAAAAGGTCTTGTCAGTTTTTTTTTTCATTCACTGGCAACAGCTGTCAAATTCCTTTGATCAGGGTGGGGTGTCCTCTTCCTTGAGAGGGAAGCTACCGGCTCCTCCCCTGTAGGGATCAGTAGGCTGCCTGCCATTGTCCTTGGTTGGGCCCCAGACGAATGTCTAATCAGTTAATTGTTGTCAATATGCAAGAACCTCCCAGCATCAATTAAGCCTTCCTGTAGCAGCAAGGTGTTAACATGAAGTGTCATCTTTCCCAGGCTGGGCACTGTCAAGTCAGAATTTATTATTTAATTCCAAACTGGGTTTTGACTTTAAAGAATTACCTACAGCTTTCATTACAACATATAACTTGAACACAGTTCATAGGTAGATTTTGATATTTGAAGAATTAGGCCCTTCACAAAAACATGCTTTTAAACCGGCGGATTTTTGCACTTCTTCCCTGAAAAAGCACACTTAAACTGAGTCTTTTAAATCCACTTTTCTTATGTAGCCCATATACTTTTAATTCAGCATTATTTCTGTCCTTGTGTGCTGGGCTTTGTTTTGCAATCTGGCTATCTGTATCCAGCCTTTGTTTGGCGTTTTCTCTGTACAGCTGAAATTGCTATATGGTGCCACTTTTAGCTACATTTTTCCCGTGTAACTGAAAACAAACTGTTGCTGGACTGGTTTATCATAAAATACATTTCTTAGCTGCTGTCAGTCAGTGAAGCCCGGTTTCTCTGAGCCACCCGGAGGATCTGTGATTTCAGTACACTTTTAATTTCAATGGTTCACTGGAAAATGAATGGATCTAGCGCCAAAACAGCACTGAGAAGTTTGCAAAAGCTGCATTTTAAAAGGAATTTTCGGTTTTTAGCCTATTTCTGTGGCCATGCTTCATGTCAACTGTAACAGCACCCACTGGCATTCTCCTGTAGTGAGAATTCTGTTGTCACCCCCACTTTGACTGTGTGGCAGGGGTGTGCAGCCTTTGGTGAGTGTGACCCATGCGCAGTTTTGCAGATTTTTGCACGCACAGGGGTTAGCACATCAATTTGTGGCTGTTTCCTTCGCCATTTGTAAATTGAGGCAGTGGGGCTCATTTGTATGGGTTAAAATATCGCACATCGCCCATGAAGAACAATTTCAGAAATTGTTTTAAGGATCTAATTAATTCTAGAGCCACAGGATGCTTGTAGACCTCCAGTGTTACCCCCCCTCCACCGCCTCCTGTTGGTCCCCAGGAGCATCCACCAGAGCCAAAGGGGCCTGAACCATAACCTCAGCCCCCACAACCAATAAGCCCAGTGAAAACCCCATGTATAAAGGCGATATTGGTACTGGGAAGGCTGAGAATGAACTGCTTATTTTATAACCTGGTCCTGTACGTCGGATCTTCCTTCATATTCCGAGACCAGAATCTCCTCCTGTTGAGGCAGGCGATTTGTTCTTTTAAGTGTCTGAAAGTTTGGGACTTGTTCTCCAGAAGAATGTCCTTTCAGTGAGCAAAAGGCTATGGGAGAACCCACATTCTGAAAAACGCATCAATCGGAAGATTGACTCACATTATAGACTAATTGCATTGAAGGATATTCCGCCGCTAACGACTTGCCCATACCCATTGTAAACAGTAGTAGCTGTGGCCACTCTTTACTTGAGGCTTCTACATCCTCTTCTCCCTCTTATTAACTACTGTTGAGTAATGAGGATAAGATTTTAGAGACAGTGGGGATAAAGATATATTTCAACTCGCCCCTTGAATTAAAGCAAGTGAATACTGAAGCTATCTAAGATATAGCGATTTCTTTTTTTTTATATATAACCATTTTTGTTATTTTTACAAAAATGGTAACATGCAAACAAACCTATGCCATTGCATGGTTACACATCACAGTGACGATAACTGAGTTGGGGGGGGCTCCCCAGCAGGCGGGAAACCCAGCAGGTTGTGATTCAACAATGGTTGAGTACAGAAGTGATGAAGGGGACCGATGGCACTCCCCACCCATCCATCCTCCAGGGATGTTCCGGCATCCCCTCCTCCAGAAATGGGGTACGGTAGCATATAGTTTCTCCCAAAACTCCATCTATTGGTGGAGGTAAGCTGGGTAAATTAATACACTCTGAGCATGAAGGTATCATGGCCCCCTTACTGCTCCATCTCTTCCCACCAACCCCATACCTTCTGCAATTTATGAGGGGAAATCCCTAGCCTTATACAATTTGTTTTTCTAAGGACATGCTTCTATCAACTTCAGGAGCCCATCAACTGATCTTGGGGCAGGCTGGTGATCCCCACTTGGTCGTGATAACCCGCTTAGCCACACCCAGTGGGACTGAGAGGAATGCCTTCTGATATTTAGTAAGCTCCGTTTCACCCCACACACAAAGTAGTACTAGCTTAGGGTCACAGGGAATTTGGGACCCCAACATTGTGGACAGCCTGCGCAGACATTTCACGCCGAATAATTGAATTTGTGCACATTCCTATATCATGTGAAAAAAGGTGCCTCCCTCCATACCCCATCGCAGGCAACCATCATGGTCCACAGCACCTCAGCACGGGCCATGTCGGTTTTAAAATAGTATACCCAATGCAGGATTTTATATTGGATAAGAGGTAGCTTGGCGGCTATTCCAACCACGCGTGGGAAAACGAGTGCCTCCACCCACTCCTCAGGGTTTATGGGACCTACATTCCTTTCCCATTCATCCTTAAGTCGGAACAGCCCCTCGGCCCCAAATGCCGTCCAAAACTGGTACAATGTGGAGGTGGCCTTAGTGAAAATGCGGCTAGGGAAGATGTTGGCTTCCATGGGTGAACACCTGAGGTTAACATCCAAGGCTGGAAATTGGGTCTTGACGACATGCACTAGTTGCATATTTCGATAGTTTGGTTACCCGGGAATGAGAACTATCTCCCACAGGGATTTGAATGGGGGAAGCCGTCCATCCTGTATCACATCTGCTAAGACGTTTATACCATGTCCCTCCCAGTTCTTGAAGTGGCCCATATTGCATAGTACTGGTAAATGACATTTGTGCCATGAAGGTTGGTCCAATGTCGCTTTCTTCCCCCAGCCGATATACTGATGAGATTCGGCCCAGACCTGTTGAGTGTGACGTATCATCTGAGGGGGATGGCTGTCTCCTTCCCATAGAGCACCTGCTTTGGTGGCCTCCCTCCCATCCATTCCATTTCATTCGCCATGTGTGGAAGTTGTGGATCCCCATGCAACCTGTCATTTACCACACTTAACTGTGAAGCCCAGTAATATCTGCGTAGACATGGCAGGCCCAAGCCTCCCTCCCGCACGGGAGCGCTGTAAGGTTCTAAGGGCGATACGTGGTTGTCCCCATTCCATAGGAGATTGCGAAGAATTGCGTCGATTTTAGCAAAGAGTCACTTAGGGACTGGAAGTGGAGCGTTATGCAGTACCTACAAAAACCGAGGGAGTGCCCACATCTTGGAAAAGGGCCATCCTACCCACAAGAGTTGGTGGAAGAGCTTGCCAGTGGACTGTATCTAGGGTAAATCTGTCTATTATATGGTGGAGGTTAAGCTGGAGGAAATCTGTTGCACTTGGGCCCACCTGGATACTGAGGTGTTTAAATCCTGAGGTTGCAACCCAGTGGGGGCAGTTCTGGGGAATGTATCCTTCGCCACCCTGTAGGGGGAAGAGCACTGACTTGAGCCAGTTAAACTTCAGCCTGCAAAACCTTTAATATTCCAGCAGAGTTCTGTTCACCGCCTGACAGGAGCTCTCACTCGTATACATCAATAGGTCATCGGTATAAAGCGAGACCCTGTCCTCCCCGCCACCCACAAAGGCTATTTAAAACTGTTCCAATCAGGAGCCGATCGCTGTTTAATTGTGAGCGGTTCAATAGCTAGAGTGAACCGGTGTGAGAGGGTGCGCCCCTGTCTCTTCCCCCATCCCAGTGTGAAGCTCCTAGAGGATACCCGGTTAACCTGGACCACCACCTCGGGTGATGAATAGAATAGGTGGACCCACTTAAGGAATTTTTCCACAAACCCCATATGCCCCATAATTTCCCACAAGGAAGTCCCGTCAACCGAGTCGAATGCCTTCTCGAAATCAATTGCCAGAAGAGCAGCCGAATCAGGCAGCACAAAGGCTTGGTCAATGACTAGATGGACACAGCAGAGGTTCATCTTCGTAGATCTGGATGACATGAACCTGCATTGATCTGGATGAACAAGCAAGTCGATTACCCCAGTGAGGTGATTGGCGATGATCTCGGCCAAGACCTTAGAGCGATATGTGCCTGTAGGAGGCACATTGGTCGGGCGGTTTCCCGGGCTTCGGCAGAACCACAATGATTGCTCTCCTCCGATCCGGATGGAGGCACCCATCTATTATGCATTGCTGGAACAGACGATGCATGGGCCCAACAACTGCTTCCGCAAGCCGCTTCCAGGCCTCTTTTGGGAAGCCATTGCGTCCCAGAGACTTACTGGGCTGCAGTTCCCTAATCACTGCCACCAATTCTTCCGTCATATCAGCTTCTTGCCCTAGTGTCTGTTGTGCCAGAAAGCGGGGGAAGTGCCACCTGCTCCAGGAAACTCGGCCTGTCTGGTGTTCCAGGCACCCGTTGAGGGGTGTGGATAGAGTGATACGTAGAAATATATGCAAATGCTTCTTCCATATCTATCCCACCCAGTGCATACCTTATCTTCTGCAAATATCTTGACCCCTGTTGTCGCCTCTCCAACCATGCCAGTGCCTTCCGGGCTTTGTCCCCGGAGTCATGAATTTGGCTTCTTCTCGCCCAATGGGCCTACCTAGCATTATCTAGGGCCACGTTCCGTAAAACCTCCTGTGCAGTAGTAAGCGTTTCTTGCAATTCCTGGGAGCCCGAGGCAAGAAAGTCCTCCTCTGCCCTAATGGTGTTTGCCTCTGCTTCCTCCACCTCTTTTGTGTGTTTAGTCCTTATTACCGTGGCTAGCATATTGCTTCCCCCCCTAAGTACAGTTTTGTAACCCTCTTAGTGTAACCCTCTCACAGTGTATCTGAGCTGTCCACTGACCTCATTTGTGGCCAAATACTCTGCTGTTTTCTGGAATAGCCCATACATGACCACTGGAATGCCCAGAAAATATGCGCTCCAACTCCAGAGTCGTAGGGAATGGGGGGGGGGCTTGTGTCACGGTTTGACTTCCCATTTGCGAGCTGCATAAGGAGTGGAGAAGGGTCCGAAATCCCTCTGGCCAAAAATGTTTCTGATAGAGCCTGTGTGTAGCATTCTTTGAGATGAAGATGTAGTCAATGCGTGACATAGAGCCATGCGCATTGGAGAAGAACAGATGACCTGCTTCAGACCCATGCAACATTCTCCAGGCATCAACGAGACCTAGTGCTTTGGCAAACGAGCATAGATTTGTGCATGGATTCCTATTGCCTGTGTGTGTACGATCTAGCCAAAGGTCCATGACCTCATTAAAGTCCCCTCCCACTACCCATACATCAACCTTGGTTTGCAACATCAGAGCCTGAATATCATTTCACAGATCAAGCGTGAGCGGTGATGCATCATATATGGCCATAAATGTCCCAAGTGGCCTCCCATAGTTTCCCCCTAACCAAAACATATCTACTCCTTTAGTCAGCTCGTACTTCATTAATCTGGAAAGGGAATCCCTTTGTAGAGAAGTATCAGCATGCCGCTCGCCCCTCTCGAGAATCCCGCATGAAAGGCCATTGCATATTTTTTAATTTATTTAAAGTGCCACTCTGTTCCCCCCAGATGCGTCTCAGTTAACGCAATGCTTGGATTATATCTGTTAAGGAATAGAAGCACCAGACAATGTTTGATACTATAGCCCATACTGTTGACATTCCATACTAGCAAGGAGACCACTCCATTCATGTGACCCAGTTCCCTTTATTATGTAGTGAAGAAACCTTTGAGTTCGCTTACCACCATTCCCGTAAATTCAGCCAGATCTGATTACCACCTCTACACCCCGACTGTTCTGGAAAACACCAAGCTAGGCAATTCATTGAAGGAAACTTTGTTCCCCCTCCTCTCTTGGGAAAAACCACCCTTCCAACATATTGTACCCAACAAGAACTCCTCTGTCCCACCCTGTACTCCCTTCCTCTTTTATTGACACCTCCATGAGCCTCCATCAATGTTCTGCGGCCGCCAAAGATCGATGCCCTGTTTCGGTCCTTTCCAATTTCAAAGCTGGGGCCAGGGCCATCGCAGCTGCCACTCAGCCATTGCCCACAGCCTTGTCCAAAAGGCCCACACTTGCACGGGTGGTTCTGCCTGTTGTGATTCAAACTGGACTGTGGACTGGCCATTGTCTGGGTCTCCTGGTGGATGCCCCCCCTCTGTCACAGCGTAGGTAGCAATAGTATTTGAGTTTCCAACAACGTTCATGCCTCGCGTGGGCTGTTGAAAAGGTGTGTGGTGCCCTCATGGTAAAGTTAAGCTGTGCTGGGGAAAAAGAGGGCGTATTTAATCTCTCCAGCGAATGCAACTTCTTTTTGACGGATGATTGGTGCTTCCTCTCAACCTCCCTTGTGTAATCGGGGAAGAATCCAACATGGTAGCCATTTTATGGAATGGGACCAGTGGTGCGTGCCATCTGTAGCATGGCATACCAGTCACGGAAGTTAAGGAGTTTCGCAATTATCGTACGCAGTGGCACTCCTGGGGTAGGGCAACCCATTGGGATCCTGTGCGCCCGCTCAATAGAAAAGAAATTTGAGAATTTCTTGTGCGCGAACAGTTCAGTCAGCCATCGTTCCAGGAAGAGCTCTGTACTAGGCCCTGAGTCCTTCTCTGGCACCCCGAGGATGCATATATTATTCCGGAGTGCCCCTTCCTTCAGTGTGTCCTCCGCTCAATTCTCCAGTCGCATTAGCTTCTGTGTGACATTGCGAGCTGCTTCTCCATTTGTTTGATTGTGTCTTCTGATATGTATGAGGATATTTCTGAGGAAAGACCATGAATCCTTTCCTCGACTGATGACCTGGATTCTCCTATGGCCCCCATATTGTTCCAGAGAGAGGTTCTGGGGGTCTGATGCTCCGTCCTCCATGCCCGCCAGTCCCAGAGCTCGAGTCGAGGGAGTCTGTGTGATTCCCAATGTATATTGATCAATCTTGCTCTGAAGCGCCCCATTTTTTTACTTTTATCTTGAACAGTCTTGGTGCTAGGGCTGGCCCCTAAGGCTGGAGCGCACCCGTTCACTTGTACGGGCCAATGCACTATGGCTTGCAGGGACTCTCCCAGTTGCTCTTCGGTGGTAGGTGCTCCTATATTTTCCACTTCCACCTATTACCACAAGTACCACAGCGGCCCGCTTCCTCGCCCACCCTATCTCCCCTGGGTTCAACACAGAAGCCACAGTCGGGATCTTGGGGTTCCTCGCCACTTGTCTCTGTGAGGTACTTTACCCTTTGGTCACAGTGCACACTACTATGTGTACTTCAGCAGGGTGAGGATTTATCATAATGTTGGCAGGTTCCTTGGTCGTTGTTGCACATGTGTGTGGTCTGCTTGGTGTAGCCAAGTCTCTGTTTTGCCCCAGTGCCTCAGGTGTCTCCCGCAGTGAGGTTACCTTGCCTGCATCTCCCAGCCAACCGTTTCTGTCCGTCCTAGATACAGCGGGTCCTCCGTATATCGGGGTCCTTGTGGGAGTGCAGTTCAGCGGGCTTCTTGTATCTCTGCAGGGCATGCGTCCTTCTCCCTCCTACCGGCTGTGTCCGTTCCCCAGTACAGTGTGTAGCCACCACCGGATCCCTGTAGGGCAAAGCGAGTACGCTGGCTCCCTCTGTTTGGCACTGGCAATGTAGGTAACCCCCCACACGGGGGGGAGGGGGAGATGGTGGTTAATACCAGCCAAAGTTTCCTCTCGCGCTGCACCCGGGCCGTCTGCACCTCTGGCCCCGTCTGTGGTATGCACACCCACCGGCAATTTCAAGGGTGGCTGGGTTTACCTCGCCGCAGGCGATCCTCTATCGGGGCATCTGAACCTGGTGCTTTTGTTGGTCGCCTACCGCTCTGCCTGCGGGCGGATTATAGCCCAAGATGGTCTTTTGGGAGGGGGGGGGGGTTTCTGGCCTTGATTTTGCCCAGGATTTAGATGAGCAACAGGGACCCACCTTTGTCAAGGGTTTTGACCCATGTTGAATCAATAGACTGGGTAGATGTGGGGATGAGCTGTTGCCGCCCATTATTCTATCCCAGAACAAACTAAATCAATAGACTGGGTAGATGTGGGGATGAGCTGTCGCCGCCCACATTCACGCCAGAATCCAGGAGAACTGCGCAGTTTGCGCACACCAAAATGGTCACCTAATCTGCCACCCACCAGTGCAAAGAAAGGTGGTTCTGTTCAAAATCCGTTTTTTTTTTATGTCAAAAAGTTGCTAAAATCATGGGCACAAGACCACTCTAAAGATACAACCTTCTTGTGGGGGGTTCCACATCACCACTCTACTGTAAGGATGCCATCAAAACAATGTTAAGCAAGGGTCCTATACTATCAAGCAAAAGACCACTCTATTGAAATGCATTAATTCAAGACAGATCCCAAAAATGGGTGCAGTACCAGCTTTCTCCACAAACCGGCGCTAGCGGTCTAAAGTCTGACAGCAGGACTGTATCTCAGGAGTGCAAGAGGGGCAGGGACTTCAAAGCCTGTTGGTTAATTAAAAATCTTAGCCACCTGCTGTTCCCAGAGGCCAAGAGGCTGAGAACTCTTAACACCCCAAAGACTCACAACAGGAGGCAGGATATCACATGGCCCTTCTGAGTGTGAGGGAGGGGGCTTCCCCTTCAGCCTGGAGGAGAGAGACAATAGCCCCTTTCAGTTGAATGGGGTATGTTAATTTTGAATGTTGACTGTAAACAGAGAGCTGCCTGTGAGCAGAGACATGTGATCCCTGACCCACCCAGCTTCAAGGGGCGGGGCAGACTTGAGTGTGGATTCCTATTGCAGCAAATAAATATTTTATAGAAACATTAATAACTTATTGTAACCAAATGACAGGAATGTACAACTTTGAGATTCTTAATATGAAAAATGCCCTCACAATTTGAGTCCAAACTCCAATTTCTACGGTGTTCTAGGACCAAACCCTGCTATTCATTGATATTACAGACACCGGGTTTATGCTAGAAACCTAGTAAATAGCTGGAATGTTTGTAGAAGGAGGGTGTACATTGGTATAATTTTTGATAGATTTAACATTGGTAAACCAATTAAAAACGAAATTAAGTTGTCCTTTTTTAATGCAAGCCCCCGGGAAGATCAGAGTCGGACAAGCATGGACCATAAGGAATCTGTAATATGTACATGTAATTTCAACAAATTGTGTATCTAGAAAATATGTATTTGGGTCAGAAATAGATTTGTGTGCAATTTGACAAGGGGAGTGTCTTTCTGTAAGCCATAAAGATGACACACAACCCAGCTCCCCAATCAAGGGAGAGGGGAGAACTGGGCCAATGACAAGTGAGAGGGGCAGGCTTAGCTAGGCCCAGGCACACACCCATTTTCAAAACACATAAAAGGAACATTGAAACCCAGGTAGAGACATTCACTTTCCACTTTCTTGCGGGACGCTTTGCCGGCAGACTTCAGACTTCACATCCAGAGATCCAGACTTCAAATCCATCAATCTCCAGAGACCAGAAATTAACTTCAGAATTTGTAGCGGAGAGGCCTGAATCCACAAGCTGAATCCTCTTCAGCAGGCCTCAAAACCAACCAAACTATTCAACAGCCGGGCGAGCTGTTTGAATTCTTTGCCAAAAACTTTTGGAAGAACCTGTAGCAGTATCCAGAAAGCAGTGCTGTATCCGGAACCAGAGAGAACCAGAGACCAGACGCTGTGAGCAGAACTGCCAGAAGTCCCGTTCAACCTGTTGACCAGATCCGTGACGAGGCCCATTCCTGTCCAAAATCTAGTGTGAGTACCCAGCTAGCACTGTGCCAAAACCAATCTCTTAGTGTAAAATAATCTAATTAAAACTATTTTAACCTATTTAGAACTACCTCATAGGAATCGTGTGCATCATTCTGTCCTTTTTAAAGCTGAAAACTGTCACCTGTCATTTTGAACTTTTAAACTTCAAATCCGAAAAACTACCTTCACAAAATGGTCTGTATCTCCGGAACCGTTAGTGCTAGGAGCGAAATGTAACTTTTATCTTAGGGCTACGATTCTAGGCTTTCCAACGAACCTAGAACCGACTTGCTACTCCTTATAGGGCCTCCGTAATTACGCTCGACGCACGCGATTAAATTTGCCGTGATTTGACATTTTGCACAATTTCAGCTACGTGTAAAAATCAGCAGCTCCTTGCTTTCCTTTGCTAAAATTCGTTTTAACCTGCTAGTTACTCATAAAACATTGCTAAAGTGAGCCTGAACTAATATAAACTAGATATCACCCACCCTGAACCTCTAGAGGGAATTAAAAGCATTTTTAGCACATTTCTCACTTCATTGTCATCACATTCAAAGCATTTTGGGCCTGTGTTTCAAACTTCTACCTGTTTTCCTCTAAGCTTGCTGGGGGGGAACTGAATTTCGTATTGTATTTGATTGCATTCCTGAGAACTGTGTGCTCTTCTTTCCATCTCCTTATATTGCATAAGGGGGGGGGGAGTGAATTGTCAAGGAAAAGTTATTACATTGTCTTTTGTTGAAGCCATATCAAGTTATTTTCTGTACTGCGTTTCATTCATTGCGTTTCCTTGAACCATATAAAGCATTCTTTCCCACCTTATTCTTCTGTTCCTATTCATGAGTAACCAAGAACTGTGCTACTGTAGGATTACCTCTTGCTGATTACTGCTCATATCCACAAGTATACTATCCATTATCATTTTATTTATAGAAGTGTGATATATATATATTTTGTTTAATTTTTCAAAGAAACCTTTTAAATTTGCAAAACAAGCCTACTTCTTGGCTCAGTGGGGTTAAGGGGGTGTTATACAAGGGTTCATCATCCAGATTATAACTTGCCATAAAAATACATAAATAAGGGCTTCGCTTGGGCATCCAAGACAAGGCACTGACTGGGATTGCTTGATCGGAGTCACTTACACCTTCCGCCACCCGGGGATGTGGGAGACCTCCGCGAATCAATGGGAAATCAGAATTCAGTATGCAGGATTTTCGACGGCCATTCATTCCACCAGATAAACTAGATTCATTTCAAAGCAGCCTATATAATGCAAGTGTGCTAGCCCAGGGTCGTTTTGAGTCGGTTGACTAACGGGTGGACTCCTCTGCTAGAGGGCTTGCAATGGAGTAGACACTTGACTTCAAGTATGCTTGCACGGTTTTCTTTGCTAAAGACATTCAGGAGAAGATTCTAGATTTTCTTTTAAAGAGAAAGTATCTATTCCACACTTCCATTGGATGAACCCTCAAAAAGAAAGGCCAGTACTCTGACTGCTAAATCCTTGCCAGTCCCCACAAAGCCAACAACTCACAAGCCAGCCTTCCACGAGAGGCCTGATTTTCATTCGAGGTCCTCTGCAGGGTTTTGAGAATTTTGGGAGCACAGAGCCAGACAGGACCTGAGTGTGCAGTTGGGCAAACAGCAAAGAACTGCTGGCAGAGGGTATTTCTCCCATCCCTTCTGCTCAGCAGGAGCACATGCTGCCTCCACCGATACAACTACAAAGTGATGGTCAGGGCTGGTCCAATGGAACATCAGTGGGGTGACTCATTTCCAAGCACCTGAACTCATGGAGGACCTTCACTTCAGATTTTTGGTTCCTTTCAGTGGCCTTCCGAGACTTCAGTCTCCCTCTACCTCCCATTCCTCCCATCCACCTCCTTCCCAGAACGGTTCCCCCACCTCTACTGAAGTAAGTAGAAACATTTCTCTCTATGAAGACATTAGAGAAAGTCGAGGGACTTTATTCTAATCTATTTACAGTGCCCAAACCCAACCAGGTTGGCCTGCACATAATATTTGTCCTGTCAGATTTCAACCTACGTCTTCTCCTAGAGAAAGTCAAGATGATTACCCTCACACAGATTGGATATACTCTTCAGCAGGGAGATTGCATCTGTGCATTGGCTCAAAAGCATTGGAAATGTCTGTGTTTTTCGATTAGAGAAGCTCCTTTTCAGCACCAAGTTGTCCCTTTTGGTTTGAGCTCGGCTTCATACGTTTTTACACACATTCTGGCAGTGGCCTACCTCAGTCTACAGGGTGTCCATGTATTTCCAGATTTTGACTAGTTGTTCCTGAGGGCGCACTGCCTGCATCTAACAGCGGTCCACCTACAGATTCTGCTTCACCTGCTTTACCGCCTAGCTTTTTCAGTGAACTGGTCGAAGTACTACATGATGACTTCCCGAGACCTGATTTTTTTATTTTTTATTTTTTTTATAGGATGCCTCTGAAATACAGCGATGGCCAAAGAGTTTGTTTCGACGGACAGAATATCAGACCTGCATGAGACTTGCTCCCTTTTCTGGAAATCTACTCACATGAGTGCCTGGTGGTTTTCGGGACGGTTGAGCACAATTGCTTCCTGTGTCCTTACTATATCCTTTTTTAGCGATTCTCAAATGAGGAAGACCCAGTTAGCACTGAGACAGATATTGTCACTTTCAAGCATTGGATACACAGTCCGGGTTAGTTCCAATTCCACGAGAGATGAGAATATGATTTGATTTGGTGGTCAAACCCAGCGAACGTATTGACTGGATCATCCTTTACATGAACTGCCCCTCAGTTCTCCATTACGACAGACTTCTTCTCACTGAGATGAGGAGTAAGTGTAGACCACCTGGAGGTGTAATATGAGCCAATATATGCATTTTCTGGAGTTGATCGTATCAATGTTCTATGTGAATAAACAAGGAGGAGCCAATTCTTATCCCATAATACTGCTAGCGGTACAGATTTGGGAATGGACGATGCAGAGAGGGATATGGCTTGAAGTGGTTCACATTCCAGGATTGAAGAATGCGACATCAAACACTCTGTCGCGGGGCGATGGTGAGCCACAAGTGGGAATTTAACACTGTTATGAATCAGCTTCTAGTAGAGTGCTAAGCTACCCAAATCAATCCATTTGCATTAAGCACAAATAAGAAACTTGAGGCATAAATTCACTTGAGCATGCTTTGGATATTTCTTTGAACAACATCCATCCTCTACCTCTAATTCACCAAGCCTTATTGAAACTCAGGAAACGCAATAGGCATCTAGTGTTCATAGCCCCTTGGTGGCCAGCCACACTGTTTTTCAGATCTGGTGAACCTTTTGTTCATCAGCCAATACGTCTGCCAGATCTTCTGAATCTCCTTCATTAGACAAATGGTCTAATATTACATCTCTTGACACAATCGCTCAACTAGGCGGCGTGGTTCCTGAGATCAGGTCCATAAATAATGTTGGCCTTTCAGAAGAAGACCTTTGTATCGTCAGAGCTGCTCGCAAGACTTCAACGTGAGCTAAATACAAAGGCAAATGGCTTTGATTTTTTTCCACTGCAGCTTCGAAAAGGGGATCAATTCCTGGTCAGCCTAGTCAGATCCACTTCTTTCCTTCATTTCAGAACTTGCAGCTGCAGGCATTCCGACAGGACCTATCTCTTGGCCTTGGGAGCTTATCTAAATTCATAATGCTTCTCCTTGTCAGATCCGGTAGTGAAGTGTCATTTTGATGCTCTTTGTCACATCTCCTCACACTAAGTGGGAGCTTACTGCGGTGCTTCATGCAATATGTAATAAACCTTTTGAGACTGTGGCTTCTATTGATATTAAATTGTTTTCTTGGAATGTTGCGTTCCTTGTTACTATAACCTCTGCAAGAAGAGGCAGTGAATTACCGGCTCTTTGCGCTAATGAACCTCTCACAACATTTCATTGGATCAAAGTTGTCCTTCAAATGTAGCCATCCTTTTTTACCAAAGTTTGTACCAGAATTTCATATAACCCAAGACATTTCTTTACTGGTATTTCTTATGGAACCATCTTCTTGCACACAGATAGTCCTCCATAACTTAGATGATGGGAGGGTGCTGAGGTTCTACAGGAACAAATCAAAGGACTACAGAACACATCCTCAAGCCTTTTGACAGCTTTACCAATTCTTAGAGGTGTACAGGCATCTTGGACAACTATCTCCAGGTGGACACTTTTCTGAATCTTGTAGGCTTACTCTGTTGAAGGTATCTAGCCACTGAAAGTTCTTTATGCAGACCTGGTGAGAGCCAAAGTGGCTTCAGTACCCTTCATGTACCCTTGGAGTATATTGAGAAAAAAAAAGCACCCACTTCGACTACCCTGTCGGCTTTCTGCAACCACTTTTGCTTGACTTTAGTTCTAGAGCTGACGCTTGGTTTGGACAGGCAGTTCTCAAAACCCTGGTATGGAATTAGGACTAGCCACCAATTAATCCTGTTCCAGTGCTTGCCTTCCCCTCACAAGTATCCTTGTTTACTAGATCGACATTGGTGATCGGAAAAGGAGTGGAGGTTGAGGGTTTGGGGCTCAGGAATGCAGGGCTATGGGCGCACATTCTCCAGCCCTCATGTAAATTAAAAAATATATAACTTTTTTGGTGCTACAAAAAGTGCTCTGGTTCGATCCCGAAGGGTGGAATGTCCCAGGAGTATGGAGGAAAGGGGAACCTGGACTGGGAGTGCGTTAGTCAGTATGGTGAGTAACCTTTTTGTTGCTCACTACCTCGTTCCCTCCGATCCTTCTCTGCACTCAACCTCAGGGTCCAATATCTTCACTATGCCTCCTCTCGATTCCACTCTTTCTCCCTACTCGCCCCGCTGGAACTCGCTTCCCATTGCATTCAAAGCCAGCCGGCTTCGCTTTAACTTCACTTACTTGCTCTCTCCTCATCCACCTCACCTGAATCCACCACTCCCTCCAGTGATGCTTATTAATGTAATGTTGTACATTTATGTAGCACTCTTTAGTTTGAACCCACTTAGATTATTTTTACCTTTTGTAAGTCACCTGTTTACGTATACATGTTTTCTGTTTTTTTTGTCTCTGCCTAAATAGTCAGCCTAGTTTTCAAAAGGTTGCTGTTTCTGAAATGTCTGAAGAGTTCTTTTTCTGATAGACATGACCAGTCTTCCTTTATACCGTGGCACAGTGCTCCACTCTCCCTCCCTCAACACGCCCGTACTGCCATTTTGTTTTTCCAGAATTCCTCTACAATTTTGTGGGTCGCACCTCTATATTGCAGTCCTACCCCAAACATATTCCACCATTAAAGTCTGTATAAAACTGAACGTAAATGGCACTGTGTCCCCCGTACAAATAATACAAATAAATCGTATACAGGATCGCTCAAAATGCACTTTCTTTTTTTGTTTACCGCAAGCAGTACAACCAATGGGTATCCAGTCATTTTATTGCAAACAAAACAGAGTGATACATATCCGAGAAAACAAAAACACAGAAATATTTTAATGAATATATAAATGGTAGTGGGATAAGGGGTTAAAATGGGTCAGGATGGGTATGGGGTGGCTTGAAAGTGTGGACAATAAGGAAGTTGGAGGGACCCCCCCAAATAAAAAAAAGAAAACAAAAATCAGTGTTTTGTCCGCAATTAAATTTACGACTTTGTCATTGTGGTTGGTAAGATCCCATATAACCCAACCAATGCTGTAGGATACTCAGTTGTGGAGGCTGCCATGATGGAAGATGCCACATCTGCATTTTGAATATCAAGTTTAGTACATGCAAATCAGGGCAGGTCTGCACAGAAGCACAGCCCACCGGCTGGGTGTAGTTTAGGCCATGCAACGAATTGAGGGATGGTAGGGGAGCCCGCTCAGCAACACCCTCCCCAGGGGTCCAGGCAAGTGAGACCTCATCAAGAGAGACTCCCTCTTTGGGGACAAGGACTCGCATTCCTGTGAGCAACTCCCTTCACCAATAAGCCTAATGGCATCCATGGGACTATCAAATCCTGTCAAACATAAAGCCTGCGCCAAAGATGCTGAAGGATTTTATTCTTCACAGGGAAATGAAAATATATCTTTAATGGAAACTGATCAATCCACTGAGATGAGTGGATTGAGAGAAAAACACTTGTCATATAAGGAAGGGGAACCAGTACTAGAGAAGAGAGCAGTATGTCTCAACGCAGGGGAAGTACCCTGCTGATTTAAGCCTAGGAAGAGGCTGAGCCATCGTGGCAGGCGAATCCCACGAAATCCAAACTTGCTGTCGGGAGATGTCAGCATACTGAGAAACTGGAGAGAAGAAGTATTGGAGTGGCGTGGCCTTGGAAGAGTTAGGGTGGGCAGCAGACCATACAACAACAGCAAGACCATCAGAGCGATGCTGCTGCAGGCGATGCAGCTCCCTGGTGAGATAACGAAGAGAATAGAAGTAGTGTGAGGAGCGCAGGTTAATTGACGCCGAGAACACTGGCTCGCAAGTACAGCAAAGAACAGAGACTGCGGCCAGACCCTTAAGAGTCCCCGGGCTGTTTACGAAGAAGAGAGGGTAATGGGGGACCGGGGAGGCACAGGACACATAACAAGCAAAGTAACACAGAACTAGAAGTACAAAAGAGTTACTTTATGGAACTGTGAACAAAAAAGTGTGATGGCCATAACGCTCAATTGGATACAAAAGAAATACCACTGTCAAATGTGAAGAGTGATAGTTTATGGGAAAGAACAAGATTATTCCCTGGAGGGGAGGAAATTAGAAAGGCAGTATGTTTGCTAAATGTGAACTTTGATAAAATAAAGAACAGAGTAACGTTCCCAGAGCGGGACCGGCATGAAAGAGAGAGAAACCTTTTAAGTGTGAATTCAAGCGAGAGACAAAGGGATTCTCAAAGAAAGGAAAGCCTGTGAGATACCCAAAGCAAAAGGGTGTGAAACCTGTGAAAGACAATATCAAAAAAAAAAAATGTACAGGCATACATGGCCTATACCACCAAACAAGTTGAATGAAGTAAAGACTTGCCGTAAGTGGGATATAAATCTGTCTACAGTGAGAAAAGAACTGTTGGAACTGATGAACAGAACTGCCAAAGAAAATAATGCATTTCAAGAGAACCCAGTGCTAAGAGTATGAAACAGAAGGGATTAATTCTCCTGCCTTTATTTTCTTAAGTGATAGCGTCAGATAGTAATAGTTTTGGACGGTAGACTGAGTCATTTTTGGACACTGAGAAACAGAGCACCTTAGTTCTTTTTCAGGTAAGGAAACCTCCATAGCCATTGGGATAGGTAGACCTTTCTGTTATTTAATCGACACCTTTCTAAAATGCCCTTAAAGAGTCTGCATCCTTCTTCTGACCCCTCACAGGCAATCTGGTTGTAACTTTGAAAAATGAAAGTTAGAATATATGTTTGCAAAGTCTGGGAGTGGCTGCCTTCTGCATCCCGCTTCCACCCGTTTGACAGTTTTTTTTTATTTGCAATTTTAAAGCGCTCACACAGCCCGGGGGCATTGAGGCGCTGTTACAGGAATATATCTTAGTTGCGTATTTATAACGAACTTAATACCTAGAGTTTTCTAAGTGTGGACCAGGGGATCGAACTTGTGTTCCTTCGTGTCGTCTTGATTTCAAGGCGAGCACGTTGCCGCTGAGCTATCCTCCCACAGCATGATTACTTCTTCGAAATTTCATTCTTTTGAATTAAGATTTCAAACTTCTGTATTTCGTAAGTTACAACCTGTAACTGATATTAAGTGCAATATCGGTTCCGGTTGGGTATTGCCCAGACCCTCCTTGCCGCATCACCTATAACTATGTTAGCCTCCAGTCTGTAGCATAGTCCTTCTCTGACCCAACCTTGGAAATAAGCTGACTCTGCTTTGTTTCCCATCATTCATAAATGTTGCCCCTTTCAGTCGTGATAGTATTTTGATCAGCTGAGTATTGTGGATGCTGTGAAGATAGTACGAGTTGATCGGAAATTCATTTTTTGGGGCATTGTTAATGTTGCTCTGGTATAGCCATGTGGATAATCCTAATATGACAAGTTTATACTTAAGGCCTCAATAAGAATAAGTGTGGCAGTAACTGTAAAAACAGGTGGCATTTGAACATTTTGTGTCTACTTACTATCGGCCAGAGTATTCGGCAGTCCTAATTAACACATGCAGTATTCCAGGGGGGTAGCTCAATGCAGTGCTATTTAAACTTAATTTTATTGGAGTTTATATCAAACAGATTACAGCTTATACAACCAAAGTTAACAATCATAACAATCATAACATGAAAGCAGGTATTACAGTCAAATAGAAAGCGCGGTTGAGATTCAGTTTCATATATCGGCAAAGTTATTGCATTTCGTTCCATCAACAGTTAACTCCTCTTTTCTATGTCAATAAACATTGGTCGCTCTTCTCCCATTTCCCCTCCCCCCCCCCTCCGTCCCTCCCTCCACCTCACAAGACTTTATAAGCTGCCGCCAAGGGATGTATTGTCTAGCGTTTGGCGGATTGGTTGATAGGTTTGTCAGACCTTGAGGCCTACCTTGTTCGGGAGGTTATGTTTCACTACTCATGGCACTGGTCATTCGCTAGGCGTTAGTGAGCTGTTCCGGGCATATATTTGTTGACAAACTCTAACCATAAGATGTCGCATTGCGTGGCTTTCCCGTGTATAGATGCCGTGATTTTTTCCATGATACACATATTGGAGGTCACATTAACCCATTCTTTTTCTGTGGGGATTACAGGGGACTTCCATTTTCGTGGTCAATAGAGCCCTCGCAGCTAGTAACAGTGGTGCAGCTATGTCTGTGACCCTTCTCAATTCATCCTCGATCCTCTCGAGGCCAAATAAGATCAAGTAGGGATCCGCTGTTCATTGGATCCCGTCTAGATCCTTAATCCAATTTAGCACTTCATTCCAGTATATTTTGACCTGAGGACAACCCCACCACATGTGCCAGTAATCTGCCGCGGACCCACATCCCCGCCAACACACTGGACTAGATGACTGATACATCTTGGAGAGCCTGTGCGGGTCATATTGCCACCTATTCAATAATTTAATCGAGTGCAATTTATATTGGCATGGGATCGAGGCCTTGGGTGCTGTGCTACATATCTTATCCCATGTCTCTGGGTCGATGTCTTCGCCCATGTCCCTTTGCCATTTTGACCTAAGCGGTTCTGTTGAGCCCTTTCCAGCTTCCATTAGTGTTTTATACAAGGCAGATATTAACCCTTTCGTTTCCGTCCTGGAGTCGAGTATGGTTTCAAATGGGGTAAGTTCCCTGCTCCGCTTTTCCCTCCATTCTGGTTTTGTCAATACACCCTTGATCTAAAGAAAGTGGAATGCAGACAGTGTGCCTATTCCTAGTGCCTCCTCTAGTTCAGGGAGTGCCTTGAAGGAGTCCTTCTTTAGGAGTTGTCCCACCCTCTCCAGGCCTGCCTCATACCAAGCTTAAAACCTTTCCACATTGGGGATCTGGTCGTTCAAGCCCGGTGACCAGAGGTGACTTAATGGTGATGGCCATGCGATAATCTTTTCCATATCCCTACTCTCTCGCCATATGTCTCATATGGCTACAAAAATCGGGTGTGACTTAGATCTTTTCAGTACCCTCCTTCTAGGGGACCATAGCCATTCGGAGATTGTTGCTGGGCACAGGTAGTGATTGTCCATAGCAATCCACTGGGGTGTTTTTTGGTTACGAAGATGGGGAATAAGAATTCGTAATTGGGCTGCCTCGTAATATTTTTGGATGTCTGTGAGACCCACTCCACCCTTGTCTTTTGGCAATGTCAAATTGGAGTACGCAATTCTGGGCTTTTTCCCTTGCCATAGGAATTTTAGTATCGCCTTCTTGACTTCTGCAAAGAATTGAAGTGGCATCTAAATGGGAAGCATTTGAAAGGGGTATAAACATCTCAGGAGACAGGTCATTTTTATCGCGTTTAAACGCCACAACCAGGATATGGTTAGGTTATCCCATCAGGCAAGGTCTGCGTGAAATTTTTGGAGAAGCGCAGGGAAATTGGCTTCATATAAATCGTTTAGTGATCTTGTGACATGTATGCCTAAGTACTTCATTTTTTCGTGTTCAATCATAAGGCCCAGGGACTGGTATCTTTCCGTGTTTGTATCCATTGATCCCTGTAAGGGGAAAAGGATGGACTTGGATTTGTTAACCTTGTACCCGGATACTTGGCCGTATTCGTCTGAGCCCTGGGAATGGAAGCAGTGGGGTTCGTCACATGAAGGAGTAGGTCATCGGCATATAGCGCTACTTTTAATTCCTCGTCCCCTAGACGCATGCCTGTTACTTGAGTATCCTGTCGCATTTTTTGGGCCAGGGGTTCTACAGAGAGGGTGACGAGGATGGCCGATAGGGGGCATCCCTGCCGGGTACCGCATTTCAGCTTGAACCATCTCGAGTATTCTCCATTGACGGACACAGGCTTTTGGAGCGGCGTAGACTGCTTTTATCCCCTTCTAAATTTCGGTCCTATTCCCACAGCACGGAGAACTGCGGCAAGGAAGCCCCATTCCACTCTATCGAAGGCTTTTTCAGCATCAATGGAGAGTAAGGCGGGATCGTTGCACATAGTTTGGGAGGCTTCGACCAAATGGAGAGTCTTTCTCATGGTGTCTGCACCCTGTCGTCCAATTATGAACCCTACCTGGGCAGGCTGGATGAGATGGAGCATGTGGACCTCTAGCCTGGCTGCCAGGACTCTTGTGTAAAGTTTGGCATCAAGGTTGAGCAAGGATATGGGGCGATATGATCCGCAACATTTGGGGTCTCTGCCTTCCTTGGGAATGACTGATATGAGTGCTCGGGCGAAGGAGTCCGGGACAATCCCTGTGTCAAGGATTTCATTAAATAGGGTGGTCAGGAATGGAGCTAGGAGGGTACAAAAGGTTTTATAGAAGCCGGCAGTGAATCCGTCTTCGCCATGGGATTTGATCGTCTCGTGTAATTCGTCTTCAGTTATGGGGGATTCAAGATGGGCCGAGTCGGGGCTTGCAACTTTCGGAAGAGCAATGCTAGCGAGGTAATTGTCTATCTCTTGTGAGTGTGGGTCCACTTCTGAAGTGTATAGGGACTCATAGAAATTTGCGAAAAATTCTGGGATGGGGGCATAGGTTGTGCCTGATCAGGGGTTGGATCTGTGATCTCTTTCACCCTACGTTCTGCCCGTTGCATCCTGAGTCTAGCCGCTAGCAGCGCATCAGCCTTATCTCCCTTTTCATAAAATGTCTGCTTCAATAAATGTAGCCTACGTTCTATCTGACCATGCTAGAGGTGGCGGAGTTCTTCGCGTTTTTTTCCTGGCCTCTTGGATCTTATCAGGGTCTGTGGTGTCCCCCACCCTAGCTTCTCTATCAAGATGACATATTTCACTCCGGAGCTTATTCTCAATAAGGGTTCTTTCCCTTTTTCTTCCGAGCCCCCTCCCGTATGAGGATCCCCCTCCAGGTTGCTTTGGCCACCTCACACACACTCTGTTTAGAGACCTCCCCGGTATCGTTGGCTTTAAAGTATTCTTTGATCTCTGTTTCAAGTTCCTCTTTGAAGACAGGGTCTCTCCACAGAGCCTCATTACATCTCCACTTCCCGCCCTTAACTGGTAGATGTTCCCACTGTATATCAACTGTGACCATGTCGTGGTCGGACCACGTTATTGGGGTCATCCCTGAATGTGAGGTGGTGGTGTTCAGTTCTCGTGAAAGGTAGATGTAATCTATTTGGGTGAAAGTACTGTGTGGGGGTGAATAAAATGTATACCCCCTTTCATCAGGATGCATCATCCTCCATGTGTCTACTAGCGCATAGACCTGTCTCATGTTTGCAAAATCACTGCGTTCTCCCCTCACAGAAACATCGACGTCTGGGCGTCCCGCTTTCCGGTCTAAGTCGTGATCTGCCCATAGGTTGAAGTCCCTGCCTAGTATGAGCTGGCCGGTGGCCTCCAACGTTATTTTGGGGACAGTTTTTAGAGAGGAATCGGAGCTGTCCTACATTGGGAGAGTAGATTGTGGCAATCGTTACATCCACCCTCCCAATAGCCACCACAACTAGCAAAGCTTGCCCTTCCGCATCTGACCAGGTTTTGGAGACAAGAAAATCAAGTCCCTTTCTGATAAGGATTCCAACTCCCCCTCTTCGCAATGCTCCCGTGCCACAAAACTCCATGCCGAAACGTTTCCCCAGGATAGACCTCTCCTCCCCCTTCATATACTTTGTTTCTTGTAAGAGACCTTCGGAATTCCCGTAGCACTAACGACCTCTTAGTAGGTGAGTTAAGGCCTTTAACATTAAGCATCCTGACTTTCAAGGGGCCTCGTATGCTTCCATCAGAAGTGGCCATCAGTATATGACAATGCGATATTCACAACAATGGATCGCCATATCTTGTGTTCCTTACCCTCAACCAATCTTAGTGTCTTTCCCATCCCTGCAGCGAGTAAAAGTTCAGTAACCGTTATACCCTCCCCCTTGTCTTGCAGATCCCTCCCTCTCCCTCCCATGCACGCCCCCGCCATATGTCGGCGTCCGAGCAGGTCCGGTTAGATTCACTGAACTAGCAGCGAACCACCAATAGGGACCATCATTGCGCAGTCCTTTAACAAAAAACACCACATAAATCTGAGCCCCCCTTCCATCCCAACTTACAACCATCGAAAATAACTTTAGTGTTGAGCCGAAAGCGGCTCTTATCTCAAACATACTCATAGTGTCAAGGTAGTTGCCGCTGATCTAGTTCACTTGTCCCCCTCCGGGGAGCTGTTACCTCTCCGAAATTTTCTCGATCCTTTGACTCTCTGCCTCTTAGGTCCCCGGAGTTTCCAATCTCGCCCTTCGTTTCTTGGAATGTTCCATCCTCTCTTTGTTCACGGGGATCAACAAGATCGGATATGCAGGCCTCTCCGACTGTAGTCTGATTCTCGTGCCATCGTATTAAAAAGAAAGCGCAAAGGGGTATCTCCACCGATATCGGGTATCCCGCTCTTTCAACCATTTTGTCAGGGGGCCACACATCCTTCTCGGCGCCAATGTCATGGCAGATAGGTCTTGTATATGGTGACCTGGGCACCGTTGTGAGTGATCACGCCTCCACGCCTTGCCTTCTCGAGAATCTTTGCTTTGTCCTGGTATTTGTGGAAGCGGGCGAAGACCGATCTCGGGCCTCCAGGTGGGCCACCCTCTCTGTTCTGTTCTTCGTTCATCAATCTCATCATCTGCCACCAAGAGTTTGATGATATCATGAAGTGTTGCTTTCAGGCTCTCCTTTGTCTCCCCATCCTGTTCCGGGATCCCAAAAAAGCGTAAATTGCTCCGCCTCTCCCGATTTTCCAAATCATCCATCTTAAGCTGTTCGAGATCCGTGATCCTGTGTTCGAGTTGTGTTTCCAAAGTATCTATGGAGGCTTGATTGTTTTCTACCCCCTCCAACCTGTCCTCAATCTTATCTATGCGTTGGGTGATTTTGTCAATCTTGCCGCCTATGTTGGCCCCCATATTCTTTATCTCCGTCAGGAGGGCCGCTATGTCACGTTTCGTGGCTGCTGTCTCTCCATGTGCCACGGGTTCCGTCGCCATCTTGGGGGTGATGAGTGTGTGGGTGGAGGGAGCGTAAGCGTAACTAGCCTGTTTTATTTTGGCCTGCATATACTTGGGTGCCTCACCTCAAAGTCTTGGGTTTGGGCAGATGAGGGTAGGACGTGAGGGCTTACCCCTCAGACTGCCCTGCGACCCCACACAGTTCTTAGTCGTCTGTTAGCGATGATGTGCTCACCCTGCAGGGGGAACAAGTTGGCGACACGCTCCAGCAGATAACCTTCGGAATATGCAGGGTCCCTGGTGTAGGGGCAAGGTTGGAAGGTGTCTCCTTGGTCTCAATTCGAATCAATACCAGGGATCTGAGGAGGCACACGCCCCTGTTTCGGGGGCCCTACCCTCAGTCCAAAGGATCCTTGCCCTATGCATTAGGAGGAGCAGATGATCTGTGGGGCTTGGAAGGCTATGTGCCCATAAGGAGGGGGGGCGGTAGAAGACTGTATGTTGTTGGGATTCACCTTGCCCCGTGCTTCTCCATTTTGCATGTGGTAACGTGCGTTGTAGGTGTTGAGAGAGGTTATGGTAGCCCTGGAGCGCACCTCCTGTTAGAGGCCCAAGAGTAGGGGTCTTCGTGGGCCACTTGGCTGGAACGTCGTCTTGCCACTATCCTAGTGGATTGCCCACTTGTCTGTCGCCTCTATGGGCTGTTGCCCTTGGTGGGGTTTCAAGAGGGGGAGGCAGCGGGCTCCTAGGTCAAGCCCTCTATCTGATGGCTTAAACTGAGGGGGACCGGACCCTCGTAGGCCAAGCTTTTTGGGTGGGCGGAGGACCTCTAGTCAGTTGTCTATACGCTGCGGTGCGAAGGGCGCCCTGGGCGGAGGCTCCTTAAACCGTGGGGGCCTTGCTTCGGCTCTGCGCCGCGTCCATGTATGTCAGGGCACGCATCCACGATGCGCCGGATGCCCGTCGTAGAGGCACACGAATATATGGGCCCAGTTAGTCCCTTTGAGGGCCGGGGCCCTGAAGATAAGCCGCGGCGCTCCGATGTACCGTGGTCGCGGCGGACAGTGTGGGCTGCGTATAGTGGAAGGCGCAGCTTACCTCTCGGTGGGGCCTTCCTTATTTTCTGATGATCCGCGGGCCGGAGGGCGGGACTGGGGGGTCCACGCCGTGGATCGTTCGGGGGCACCTCATGGGAGTAGCTCTGTTGGCCGGGGGAGGCTCGCTGGTCAGCGCCTCACGGGGTGCGTGTCGCTCTCCCACTGGGCCCGCTCGCTGGTCCGGCCAGTTTTCTTTCGGTTTCGTGCCGTCTCCGGCGAAGAACTTCACTCGAAGTTTACTTGGGCTTCACGGGTCCGATTTCGATCAGTTTTTCTCCAGGATGGTGCAGGTGTATTCCGATGCACGATTTTCTGCTGTTTTCACCTTGGGGGGAGGGAGGGGGGGGAGTTGCGGGGTGGGGGCTCAGGTCACCTCGCAGACCTACGGGGACGGAGCTCACACGGAGGAGGACACCATCCTGAATTTTTTTAAATACCTTTCTACTCTGCACTGAAGGGGAAGCACAGGAGCTTTCTTTCAAAACAGCAAAGACAGTTTTGCATGGGAACATTCAAAGGGTGTGAAAAAGTGGCCATATCCGATGGCCACATTCTTGTCACTTTTGCCATGCATTGCATAAAAGAAGGGTCAGACGTGACCCTTTTGTGCATTTAAAAAAAATGGTATAACCACTACTCGATGGAATTCATTTCTGTTGCCTCGGAGAGGCCTTGCGAAGGAGGACGCGCACACACGGAGGTTGGACCTTGCTGCCTTTATTCTTAACATACACCTTCTAACTGGCGCTAACCGCGCCTTCCCCCATAATTCCCGTTTCCCTTTCCTCCTCCCGCCGTGTCATTAACTCCGCCCCCACAACGGTGGGGGCAGCACTCCTTAACCCGTGAGTGCTCGGCAACATCACCCCCGAACAATATATTCAAACATCGAGATCAACATTCTTCAACAAGTCTCGTAGGCTTTCTTACGGTTCTCTGTGGCCTCTCCTCTTGATCACCTGTCTCTTGTAGTTCCGTGGTCCTCACTTCTCCGCTTGTCCCTCCTGGATCTCCTCCTGGTGGGACCCACAAATCGTCGTGCGGCTCTCGGGGCTCTGGAGAGGCCGACCGATATAGCGGCTCTGTTCCTTCTCGTCTGGAGTAGTGTCTGAATTGTCGACAGTTCCTGGTGACAGCTCGGCTTTGGTCCTCGGCCGTCACCATCGTGCCTTTCACTGCGGTTACTCTCATGGGGCTTGGAGCGAACCGCGGATCTGTCTTTCTGGGTGTCGGTTGCTGGACGAGTACTTCATCTCCAATGTGGAAGTCTTGCATCACTGCATGACGGCGGGCATCTGTCTCTCGTCTCGCTCTCTCCTTGACTTCTGCATCCTTTCGGAGCACGTCCATGTCAAGCGGCTCCTCATCGGCTGGGTTGTACGGTATGCGGGTTCGTACTTTGTAGCGAAACATGAGCTCGGCGGGTGTCTTGTTGGTGGCTTCGTGAGGGGTGTTTCTGTAGTCCCGTAGGAGTCGGCACAGCGCCTGGTGTGGGTCGACTCCTTCTACTCTGGCTCTTTGTCTCGTTTTTTTGATTGATTCCATGAATCGTTCAGCCATCCCATTTGCTTGAGGGTGGCAAGGAGTTATCTTTGTGTGTACAAACCCTAGATGTTCTGCTAGTGTTCCGAATTCATGGCCACTGAACGGGGGCCCATTGTCGGATTTGACTGTCTTGGGGATCCCCCACTCGCTGAACACTTCTTCTATCGCCGCTGCTACTTGGGGGAATGCGGTGGTGGAAACCGTTTTGACGATTGGAAAACGTGAGTGTTCATCTATTATGAGCAGGAGGTAGTCGCCCTCTTCCGTGGGTCCATAGAAGTCCATGGCTACACGTTCCCATGGCCGTTCGGGTATCTGTGTGTGTTGTAGCGGGGGTGGATGTTCCGCGGGGGCGGTGCACTGACAGGCGTGGCAGTTTTTTACCCATTCATCCACTGCCGCGTCCAGGAACGGGAACCAAACATGGCGCCTCAGCTGCCTCTTGGTGTTTTCTGCTTCTCTGTGACCCTCATGGGCCGTGCTCACCACTTCATTCCTAAGCGTGGCGGGGATGACGATTTTGCACCCTCTGAGGAGGATGTCATTGTCCTTGACGGCCAATTCGCTGTGTACCCTGGCGAGTCTTTCAATTTCCTGTTTGCACGCTCCTGGGTGTGCCAGCGTTGCTCTATGGTGATCTCTCCATTTGCTGGACACTGTGAGGCTGATGGCGAGTGCCATGGTGGGGTCAGCAGCGGATGCGGCAGCCACTCTCTCCAGGGACAACGCCGGTGGTAGTGAGTTTGACGCTATGTATTGTACGTAGGCGATGTCTCCCTCACAGGTCAGTGGGGCCCCCACTGGGTGACGTGACAGGTAGTCAGCGGGGTTGAGGTCGCCCCCGGGACGATGTACGATGTCATAGTCCTATTCCTGTAAACGGATTCCCCAGCGCTCAATTCTTGGAGGCATCTTGGTGTGCGGGTTGCCAAACAGCGAGAGCAGGGCTTGGTGGTCCGTTATTAAAGTGAACTTTTTCCCAATGATGAAGTCATGGAAATGTTCACATGCCCAGACGGCGGCTAAGCTCTCTTTTTCCGCCTGGGAGTAGGCTAGTTCTGGGGTGGACAGGGCTCTGCTCGCGTATGCGATGACGTGTCTCGGGTGGATATCCGCCCCGCTAGTTCGGGCTAGGATGGCGCCAAGGCCCACCGGGCTCGCGTCCACCACGATTTCAGTGTGCCATGCGGGATTGAAGTATGCCAGGCGGTGTGCTTCCATCAGGGCCCGCTTGATGTCGGAGAAAGCCTGGAAGCATGCAGGAGTCCATTCAAACATTGTATCTTTCTGGAGAAGTTTCCGTAGAGGATCGGTGAGGGACGCGTAGTGCGGTATATGCCGCGCACAACAGCCAGCCATGCCAAGAAATGAGCGGACGTCAGCAACCTGTCGTGGTTCCTCCAGTTTGGTGATGGTGTCCACCTTATCAGGATCCGGCAGCATACCCTCGCTGGAAAAGATGTGTCCAAAGAATTTGAGTTTGGTCTTGCTGAAACGGCATTTTGCAATATTGAGGGTGAGGCCTGCTTCTTGGAGTGCTGCGCACGTAGCGAGCAGGGCCTTGTCGTGAGCCTCCTTCGACGAACCGAAAACGAGGATGTCGTCACTGTAATTCAGTGTGCCTTTGATTGGTCTGATCACCTGTCGGATGGCCTCCTGGAAAATTTCCGCGGCTGATGAGATGCCGAAATTTAGGCGCCGATATCTGTATAGGCCGTCATGGGTCGCGAATGTCGTGATGGGTCTGGATTCCGGATGCAGCTCCAGCTGATGGTATCCCTGGTTGAGGTCGAGTTTGGAGAACATCTGGGCGTTGTTCAGTTGTACGATCATGTCCTCGATGCAAGGGCCCGGGTGCCTCTCGCGCTGAATGGCCGTGTTTGCCACCCTCATGTCCACACACAAACAGATTTTTCCTCCATCTTTTGGTACCACCACGAGTGGGGAGACCCATGGTGTCGGGCCTGTGGCTGGTTCAATGATGCCATCGGACAATAGTTGTTGGAGTGCGTCTGATACTGCCACTTGTAGGTGGAAACCCACTCTCCGGGGGTGTTGCGGTACTGGCCTCACTGAAGTGTCAATGTGTAGTCGGATGGGGGGGGCCTTGAGTTTGCCCAGCCCTCTGCAGAGGTTGGGGAAGTCTCTCGTGATGTCGGCCTGTGTGACCAGGTTCTGCCTCTGGTAGCATGCGATGGCGCCAACCGTATGTTTCGCGTTCATGTCCTCGGAGGTTGCAGTGATGGAGTCTCCCGCCTTCACGTTTATTTCTATTAGACCTAAACGGGACGCCGTGTGATAACTGAGCAGGCATCGGCTTCTAGCAAGTGACCGGATGATGTGTATTGTTGTCTACTTTCCGGCCATTCAGGAGAAAACGTTGTGTGAAACATCCTACTGTCGGTAGGGGGGTGGTGGCACCCCACTGAAATATCCTTGAGCGGGACTGTTGGAGTGCAGGTGGGTCTGGTAGCATGGCATAGTCCTGTTCGCCCATAATGTTGACGGTGGCGCCGGTGGCGCCGGAGTCAATCATGAACTGGAATTGTCTGTTCCCCATTTTGATGGGGATCTTCGGGGCTTCTCTGGCCTCTTCAGTGTCGAGTATGAGGTTGACAAACTCATCTTGGTCGTATGAGTCGTACATATCATATGCAGCTCCCTGCGCCTCCTGGTAGAGAGGTTCAGGCTCATATACTTCTGGTGGGTAGTCATATTCATCGGTGAAGTATTTGGTCCGATCAGTCTGCTCTGGCTGTGGCGGGAATCCCGGCATGTGGTATTCGTCAATGGCTCTGACGTATTGCCTCTGTCCTTGGCTTTGTTGGTAATATCGGGGTTGAAAGTGTCTAGGAGGTGGCGGACGGACCAACGTCCTGGCTGGCGTTTGGGGTCTCGCAGGAGGAAATGGTACCCCTTCCCTGCATACCGAGTGGAAATGGCCTTCTCTACCGCAGTTTGTGCATCGTTGAGACAGAGCAGGGCACGATCCTGCGTGCGGAAAAGACATCCCACAACGATAGCATTGTCTCTGTAGGCGTGGTGTTTGGACGTTTTGAGTTCTGTATGGCTGTGACCCCCTGTCGCCTGGACGAGATGGTTGCATGTTTGCGATCAGTTCTACAGCGTCGTGTTTGGGGTTGTTCGGACTGGCCATGGATGTGGCTTGAGCATCGACCCTCTCATGTATGCGAGCGAGCTCGCTCACTTCCTGGATGGAGAGGGGTTTCTTCAAGAGCTGTTTCTTGAGGGCAGGGGATAAACAGCCTTCAATGACTCTTAATCTTATGGCTTCTTCCAGAGAAAATGCGTCGAATTGACAATTAGCACCCTTTACTCTCAGGCGGGTTATGAATTCATCAACTGTTTCCTGTGGCATTTGGGTGCACTTGTTGAAAAGGTAGCGTTCGTAGTCGCGATTGACTTCAATGATGAGGAGTTTGTCTAGGGCCTTTATTAAGTCCTTGAAGGTGTTCTGTTCAGCCGCAGGGATAGTCTTGACCACAGTCTTTATCTCACCTCCCACCAGATTAAGGAAGATGTCTCTGATGTTGGGGGAATTTCCATCCCCAGATCCCCTGACGTAATGTTGGAAATCTTCCATCCAGTCAGTCCATCTGGGTCCTTTCGTGGCTTGTGGGGTCATGGTGAAAGGGGCTGGTAGCCGCAGTTGAATCGGCTGCACTGCGTGGGCCGGCGTAGGCGATCCTGGGTTGGACCCTGACGCGGAGGCTGGCGTGCTCATGATGCCGGACACGATATGTGTTTAGTGTTTTAGTTGGGTAGCGGACTCACCGACCTCCGGCGTGTAGGGTGTCGCAGCAGGTGTCCAAACGCTTCCCTGCGTGTGGCGGTCCCGCGGGCTCCTTAGATCCACCGATGACCTTCTTGGCTTTCTGGGGGTGTTGAGAAGGAAGGATGTCCGGATAGGAGAGGATGAGGCCTGGAGGTATTTAGGCGAGTTGGTGAAGTACTGAGAGGAGGAAGAGGGCTTCCACTTGTGTGGGCCGCCGGAATGCAGGAGGAGGAAGGCCCGGGCGTTCAGAGCGAGAGAATTTGGCGGACTGCCAGAGGAGGAGGCCCAGGAATTTGGCGGACTGCCAGAGGAGGAGGCCCCGTGTGCACTCGCGGCGCGGCGAGAGGCGGAAAGCCACAAAGGAGGAGCGGGTGATTGCTTGTATGCGCTCGCAGCGCGTCGGGTGGCGGAAAACCAAAGGAGGAGCAGCGGATCGCTGCGGAGGACTCCGTGGGCGCACGAGGAGAAGCCTCGTTGCCAGTGTTGCCTCGGAGAGGCCTTGCGAAGGAGGACGCGCACACACGGAGGTTGGACCTTGCTTCCTTTATTCTTAACATACACCTTCTAACTGGCGCTTACCGCGCCTTCCCCCATAATTCCCGTTTCCCTTTCCTCCTCCCGCCGTGTCATTAACTCCGCCCCCACAACGGTGGGGGCAGCACTCCTTAACCCGTGAGTGCTCGGCAACAATTTCCATCTTTAAAATCAGGGTAGCGCAGGTTTAAAAAAAGCAAGCGATTATTTCCGCGATATCGCAGGCAGTATTTCTGAGCTGCTTCCTGTTACTGGCACTAATGTAATGCGCAGATTCTCGCGTATCGCCGCTGTATTGGTAATCCCTGCCTGCGGTCATTTAAGAGAAAAAGAAATCGGCCAACCGCCTAATGCGGCACAGAGCAGTTGAAGGATAGATAATGTATCGGGTGTAGTGACCTATTGTCCTGAACATGCTTTCCTTCCATGAAAAATATTTGTTGTTGCATGTTTTTTTCCAGTTTAGAAGCTTACATTTTTTAATTGTTTATTATGAAATGGAAAAAACTAATTGCGCTTAAAATTTCCAAATAATGATTGAAAAACAGTATAAAAAAGCTGTCTTTTAATCGGCAGGCATTGCCATTTGTAGGCCCTTGATGCCTTCAATAATATCCTTGACCTATTGATTTCATATTTGGTAATATTCCCAAATTAATATCCTTGTAGTTGCCTTGATCAAATGATTTTATAGCGGGTAATAAGGCCTGGGGAGTGGCAGCAAAGAGTCTGGGGAGAGCTCCCAGGCAAGAGCAGGCAGGGGAGATAAATGCCCCTGGGTGCCTCTGCCAGCAGCCTGACCTGCAAGTCAATGCTGTGGGGGGGAGGGAGCGGGTGATACTGATGTGCTCAAAAGTACAATTGCTGAAAATGCCTTTTTTTTTTTTTTTACTGTTAAACATTCAACTTTCAATTTCAAAAACAAGTGAGTAAAATACTCACCTCAGAATCTTATCTTCAGCACTGATCAATATACACCCTTTTCACATTTAACCCCTACATTCTGAACAAAACATTCATAGAATTACAGTGGTTGCAGATAACTAGTCCAGTAAAAGAGGTGTCGGTGTAGAATGTCTGAAGCATGATCTTTTTTTTAAAGATGCCTCTTTTTAAATCTGAAATGGGTCCTGCATAAAGACTATGGGCATTCCCACACAAGGGCTAAGCTATATGTAGTCTCCTTCCAAACACATGTTTGGTTGGAGGCCAAAATATGGAACTCTGCTTCTTTGCGTTTGGCTCACCAGATAGCTGTTCTTCAAAGCTGATGTGCATGCTTAGTGAGAGTCTGACGACAGTTCCCGTAAGGGGGTAAATCCCCCGAGCGTCTTGGCGCGAAGAGTTAGGCAGCGTCGTGTACGGCTCTGAAGGATCTCTGATGGGATTCCTGGAAAGTCGGTCGGCCAACATTTCTGAACATTTGCAGCCCGGCCCACGCTTTCCCTCTCCTCCTGCCTTGTCGCAGTGAGCGAAAAGCTTTGCAACATATGGCATCCCCTTTTGATGAAGTGCAGACCAGTCCCTGTCGAAAAGCATTCCGCGAAAACATGTTGTCCATCTGTGTGTGTGTGTGTGTGTGTGCGTGTAATATCAGCCTGCGGGGAAGAGAAATAACAAATACGAACCAGATATTCCCCCGTCCACGAGCAGGAAAACAGAGGGGTCATTGTGCACCGCCCCAATGGGCCGGTCCATGTGGTGTTTGGTTTTTTGGGAGGCCTCCTAAAGATAATTAAATGCACTTGGAAATTCGTCTGCAGAGAAAAGCTCAGTGTATTTGCGCAGAGATCCAAAAATGGCAGAGGGCGCTCAGCGAGACTTGGCTGGCAGGAGGTGTCGGTTGAAGGCAGTTTTGGCAGACTAGGACTCACTCCCTTGAAATACTAAGTGTTAGTGACTTTGTACCTTGGGCACAACTCTTGGATTTTATACACACTTTCCTTCTCGGAGGTCACGCTGTACCTTGTAACTCTAGGTTCTTAACGTTCTGATTATTATATTTTTTTTCTTTCTGGATGTTCATTTGATTTCTTTCTAGTTTACTCTATATGTATTACAAAAGCTCAGCACTAAGTGTGATAAATCTTGACAAATGGATTTCATATACAATGTTATTTTATTGCAGCAGCTGGAGGGGATTGTTCTTTTCAGCCATCCAATCGGGTTCCATGGCTTCTGGTATATGCCCCTGTATTGTTCTGCCTGGCAGGTTGCCTGTTGGCTTGCTGGAGTACCTTCAGCACCTCCAGGTGGCTCCCTCCTCTTCATCTTCCTCCCTCTGGAGCTCTTTTGTATTCTGGTATCCCGCTCGCCCCTTCCCGCTTGCCTCTAGCTCCCAGGTGCTTTGAAATGAGGGGCCGCTCTTTCCTCGCAGATGCTACTATCAAAGCATGCAAACTTTCAAACACATGGCAAACCCTAGTCTCCTAGCCCCGTGTCTGGGTACTAACCGCAGCCACTGGTGATGCTGGGAGTTATGGTTCCCCAGGCCTCCTCCTGTTCTTGCCTTCAGGCCTGACTTTAAGTGCTTCTGGGTCCTTAATTTATATTTAATTTATTTAGTGTTTTTCTTTAGGGTGCACAATCGTAGGAATGTTGCTTCAAAGCACCAGAAGCTGTTGGAAGTAGAGGTACATGAGGAAAACAACAATTCAATGCTTGAATGCAGCCATGTAATGTCACTTCTCCAGCATTGGATCTGTCATAGATCACATGCTTGAATATTCCCCGTTGTCAGACTGAGAATCCTCTGTATTTTAAATAATTATAAACTATATTTCAAACGTTTCCTTAAGGAAATGTTACACACCCAGCCCCATGGGCCAGTGTAGCCTCTCACTTGTGCAGTCCCTCCACCTCCTTTGGTCCTTTTAGACCCTAACCAATGAGGTGGTAGGGCATAAGCTCCAACCCAGTCAGCCATCTTCAGATTTTTCACAGTGGTCTTATTGAACAGGGGAAGACCCTTGTGAGCTTTTCACTTTTACCACATAAAATCATATTTATCTCTACTTGGAGTACTTTCTTCCCTTTATTTGAACTGTTCCTTCACTGGATTCGTGTTTCTGGGCTCGAGTACTCTCTTATTTATTTTTAATTTATTTATTATTTAATTCTTCCCCCTCAAGAATGTAGAGTGTTGGTCTACCGGGCTGTCACATCATGGCAGAGACAGAAATGTAGGCTGCCAAGGAGAAACACTCCCTTTTCAGGGATTGCAGCAAATGTGACAAGAGGGTCTACTTTATTAGTGACCCTCACAAATATTGTATTTATTGCCTCTACCCTCATGAAATTCAGTCCTGCAATGTTTGTCTCACCTTCTGCCTTCTCTAAAAAGACTCTGAAGGACAGACATGGAAGATTCCTGCAACATCTAGAAAGTAGACTAATAAAATGTCTTGCACCTTCAACTTCCACCAGGCAGACTGAGAAGCAAGCTCCAAAGAGGAGAGGTTCATCATTGGACAGGACGGAGTCTCCCCCCCTCCCCCCTGCAGCCAAGGCCTGCAAAAGGAAGATCTTCATATGAAAGGTAAAGATTTTAAATCTTCCTCTTCGTTGGCAGAGCATTCGTCTACGGAGGCATTGTCCACACCTAGACACTCTTAACCATCTACGAGCAGCCTCCCGCCGTCCAAATGCCTGGACCGTCGACGGAAAAATTGTTGTTGACGAAAACATTGTCGAAGGAGTAACATTCGTCCACTAAGCATTCATCAACTAACCACTCGTCGACGGAAATCCTGTTGACGAGCAACCAAAAACAGAAAAAGGCCAATCAACTCGTACTCCATCGTCCACGACAGCGGACATCGTTGAGGAGCCTCCTTTTACAAGTGCTACTGCCAGAGGATGCACTAGTGACACTGGAATCACACACTCTGCAACTGGGGTGCTTAGAAGGTACAGCACGGCTGTCCCCTATAACATAAAAGGCAGAATTGACAGACATCTTCCTACAGGAGGAGTTGTCAGAATGGGAGGAGCAGCAGCCAGTGCAGCTTAAGGAACACAGTCCACACTGGCTAACAGTCATGGTGGACACTGCAGATCCCTTCTCTGATGCAATCCGTGCACAGAATAATGGAGGAGTTTCAGAGGAGACGAAGGGCAAGGTTGCTTGCTATCCAAGCAGACGCTCGCGAAGCAGATCTCCGACAGGCCGTGCTAGAAACAGTCCCCCCAGGGCCCGCATCATTCACCACCTAGACAGCGATTCTGTCAGCAGTCACTAGAGGCATCGGTTGCAATACAGTGGGTCACCCAGACCTCAGAGAAGGAGACCTTTCCCTCCCTACCATGGTCCTCCACTCAAAGGACCAGAGAACCCAGAGCGCCATCTGTCATCGCAACCTTAGAATGGCCCGACGACCCCATGAAAGACCTGAAAGGATTATCAGGTTTCCCCCAGGAGATTTCAGATACGGACACACATGGCGAAGAAGCAGAGGAGAGTGAATTGACACAAGATGGATAGATATCAGACCCAAAGAGACAAGAGGGGGGGTCTGGCCAGTGCAGAGGCCAGGTCAAGAAAAATGGACTCCGTGACAAGACGCCTCCCGCATCGCACCGTGACAATGGGACACCCATCAATTCAGACAAGTGGTTACTACAGGTGGTAAAAGGCCACAACGTAGACTTCATGTAGTGACCTCCGTTGTGACCTCAAACGAGAACACACACACCCGCTACAACCATTGTGGGCAGCGGTTGACAAGCTAATGCAAAAGGCTGCGATAGAGCATGTCCCGCTCCAACAAAAAGGGAAGAGTTTTTACTCGCTTTTACTCGCTGTTCTTCCTGATAAGGAAAAAGAATGGCCAGTGGCGCCAGATACTGGATCTACTGGGCCTCTACAAATTTGTGCCGCCAGATACTGGATCTACTGGGCCTCTACAAATTTGTTTGTTGCCTCAAATTCAAAATGACATCCCTCCAGCTGGTCCTCCCATGGCTCAAAAAGGGTGATTTCCAGGCCACATTAGATCTAGAAGACGCCGCTAACACCCAAAAAGACCCCGGGAAAATAAAACGTATGGCATATTTTACCGAATGTAGGCGATAAGAAAATCTTGTATAGCCTAAAAATCCGAACAAATATGTCATAGAAAACATTACAGTAAAGAAGGGCAGCAGGGGTGTACTCTGCACCCTTCTTCACTATGATTATCCCCAGCTCCCGGCTCAAAGTATCAAACAAAAAAAGAAAAGCAAACCCTGCAGCGTTGGTTCCCATACACGCAAGTGCGGGGAACCCCGCGTCGCAGAAGGAGACGGCGGGACACAAGGAGGTGTGCCGCCAACAGGTAATTAAGGGGTTGGGGTGCAAGGGCATAGTCTGAAATGTTCAGGGGAGAGAAAAAAAAATTGATTTTTGGTAAAATAACTTTCGGTCTTTTATCCCTCAAACATTTCAGCTGCAATTTTATCACCCACATCCGAAAGACGCCTACTTTCATGTTCCCATCCATCCCTCCCACAGTTCCTTTGGTTCTTTGTCGGTAAACACTTCGAATTCAAGGTGCTCCCCTTACAGCTTAAATCAGCACAGAGTCTTCACAAAATGTCTAGCTCCATTTGCCGCCCATCTCAGACGATCGGTGTACAGGTTTTTCCATACCTAGATGACTGGCTCATAAAGGGTGTTTCCCTAAGAGCAGCATCCGAGGCAGCAGAGGAGACGACTCTAATTCAAAACCTAGGCTTCTCCATCAACAAAGACAAGTCCTCTCCTGTGCCAGCTCAAACATCTAACTTCCTAGGGGCAGATCTAGATACTCGAGTCCCAAGCATTTGTCCATCTCCAGACAGGGTGACGACAATGCAAAGTCTCGTCGCATGGTTCCAGAGGAAGACGAGCTCCACTGTAAGATGATACAAATCCCTCCTGGGCATGATGTCCTCCTCTATCTTCCTCGTGCCCCATTGCAGGCTGAAGATGAGACTGCTTCAGGAGGAGCTGGACAAGCATTGGGTCCAATACAGCGGGTCATGGGAGGATATTGTGCACCTCACGCCAACTCTCCATAAGGCATTGGAATGGTGGGCAAAGGACACCAATCTACTGCAGGACATGCCTTTCCAAAATCCCATGTCCACTTCATTTTACAGGATGGGCACCTCGCTGTCGGGATGGGGTGCCCACTTAGGCGATCTACAAGCTAGCGGGTTGTGATCACAAGCTGAATCCTGCCTGAACATAAATGTGCTGCAACTCAGGGACATCCAATGGGCACTGACCTCTTTCCTGCCAGTACTCGCCGGTTAGGTAGTGACGGTGCAGATGGACAACACCACGTTGATGCACTACACAAACAAGGGAGCACAAAATCCAGCATCTTGCCACTGGAGGCGCAAAGACTCTGGAATTGGGCATTGCAGCAAAGGATCCACATAAGGGCAGAACATCTTCCCGGGAAGGATAACATACTGACGATAACCTCAGCAGGCAATTCCTGCAATCCCACAAATGGAAACTGAGCAATCGGGAACTGGACCAGCTGCTCCACTGGTGGGGAAAACCTAAGAGAGACCTATTTGCAACATTGGAAAATAGAACATGCAATCAGTTTGCTTCCAGGAACCCAGAGAAATACTCCCTGGGGGACGCATACTCGGTGGACTGGAGGGAGAAGATCCTTGACGATCTCCTCCAACACCTTTAATTCTGTGTGTGCTCCGCAGAATGAATGAACAACCATGCACCATGATCATGATGGCCCTTACATGGGTACATCAGATATGGTACACTGCACTCCTTCAACTAGCTCGGGAGACCCTCATCCGTCTCCAACCACATCCACACTAGTTCCTCAACAGCGAAAATTCCACAATCTCGCACTAGACTCGGGGTTCTGGGGCATACTCCAAGCAGCCAGGGCTCCGTGCACAAGGTGAACATATACCAAAAAGTGGAAGCGCTTCCATGTGTGGTGCGCAGGGACGAGTACAGATCCCCTCTCGCTATCGGTTGAACACATCTTGCCTTATCTGTTACAGTTGGCAAAAAGTGGATTGGTGCTCTCATCCATTAAGGTTCACCTTTCGGCCATCTCCGCTTAAGCCACTAAACCTCATCAAGACTCTCTGGTCTCGGATCCGGCAGTCAAAGCCTTTCTGGAAGGTGTAATGCGCACCTTCCCCAGAGAAAGTAAAGCCATCCCTTCCTGGAGTCTTAACACAGTACTGGCAGCGCTGATGAGAGCGCCCTACAAGCCTATCCACAGATGTGACATAAAGTTCCTTTTTTGTGAGACAGCCTTTTTAGTGGCCATCACATCAGCCAGACGCATTGGGGAACTACAGGCGCTTTCCATTGAGCCACCATTTACGATCTTTCAAAATGATTGTTCTCCTCTGACCTCACCCTTAAATCATTCCTAAGATCATGTCTGAGTCTATTCTGTCGGCACGGATTATATTACCTACATTCTTCGGCGCCCATACAACTACAGCTGAGCAAACACTACAATCACTGGACGTGGCTAGAACTAAAGTTCTACATAGAAAGGACTAAAGTCTTCAGAGCATCCAAGCGGCTCTTCATCGCGTTTGCAGGATGTACCAAGGGTGGATGCATATCTATCGGTCTCTGGCACGTTGGGTCTCCAGGTGCATTACCCACTGCCACCAAATAAAAAAAAACGACACGCTACTGTCCACACCGACAGCACACTCGACCAGAGCGTCTCCGGCAGCGCTCCAAGCAGGGGTGTCTCTGAAAGACGCATGTCGTGCGGCCACATGGAGTACACTCCACAAGTTTGCCCTGCATTTCTGCTTGGAAGAGGACAGCAGAAGGGAAACGGCAGTAGGACAGGCAGTGTTTCAGCACCTTTTTGCTTAAGGTAGGAGAAGCCTAAGTTCCTTAAATGTTCACTCCTTATCTCGTCTTCCCGTTGCTGGTGTAACTGTTACGTGTACTGTGCTAGGCTCATTTTATCTAGTGAGTTCTTCTACGGTTATGGGTAGCTTCACAGTAATAGGCAGATTTTTCGTCTTATTTGTTTTTTTTGTATGATGCTTCTCCGTTAGTACATTATTTAAGAAGTTTCCTTCGTATATAAGATATATTTTCATCATTGGCTGTGCTGGTGGTGCACATGCTGATAAATGCAAATTCTGGGTATATATATACTGAGTTTAGAACCCTTATGTGAAACGTGCGTGAAATACTGGGTAGGTCTGGGCTTTCTTTTCAGTTTTCCTTCGTTTCCTTTTTTTTCATTTTCATTTGTCTACTTTTTTCTTGTCTTTCTCTTTTTAAATGTGTTGTTTTTGTATCTTTGAATGTTTTCGAGCTATATGCAATAGGGCTCTTTGATACAACATTGACTGAACAATATATTTTATGCACCATGCACTTTATTACTTAATAATAAGCGAATGTCTGTATTTAGAATTTCAATGAAATGCAATTTTGCACCTTAAACTATCGCCACACCCGGGAAGATAGTTCGGAGGCAACATGCTCGCCTTGGAAGCAAAACAACACGGAGCATCACAGGTTCGATCCCCAGGTCCGTGCTTAGAAACCTCTGGGTATTAAGCCTGTAATAAATAACCTATCATATCATATCCTGGTCGCATGAAAAATAGAAAGGCGTAGGGTTTGCTGTCCTTAAGTGGAATTAATATTCCCACTAGTCGGAATAAATATGCCTTGTGCACTTTATTGTGAGTATTAGAAATTTCACGATTGCCTGTTTTTGTGTTTTTTTTATTGTATGGCACTTTGCCTTTATATAAACTGTCTAATGTCGAACAATTGACTTCATGGCTATTTCAAGGCATTGTACTCTGCACTGTATTCTAGAGCACACAACACTTTATGAAATGTCTTTCTTTGGCAAATGCTATATAATACAATAGAGGTTATAATTATATGATTATATGATGTTCGCATGTTGATAAACTATCATGATATCCCTGGATATAGTGCCAAAATTAGCTGGCAGGAGTATGCACTGCACTTTATTGGAAGCACGAGGCACTTTGGAACAAGATGTAATTGTTCAAAATGGATGGCACTATATACATTGTCTGATATTGACAGTTTAACTGTATTGACTGTTTAAGCTGCTTTAGGGAATTGCACTATGCACTTTATTCCAGGGCATTTGATATTTCACTGGATGTCAATCTCTACAAATGATACCCGACATTTTATCATATGTCGGTTTTTGGCAGACACAGCATGATGCTCATAACGTCATGAAATGGAGGCTCCAATTGAATGAAGTCCTCATGTTGGTAACTTATTGCGACATGTGCAGATGTAATGCCCAAAATGAACTGGAGTGAGTATGCACCGTGCGCTTTCTTGAGCACTAGGCTCTTTGAAACAAGCTTTGACTGGTTAATATGAACGGCACTTTTTATATATAAAAAATCCTTTAACAGCGACTGTGTAATTGTACACTTTTAATTGTAATTGTGTGTATTATACACTTTTCCTTTAGTGCATTGGATAATATTTTGGGTGTCATTTGTCATTTTTGGCCCAAAATACCATATAATATGGGCATAAATTACAAACATCATCATCTTGCAAAATGTTATATTTGTACAGGTGCTATAATTCAATTGACATGAATGTGCCACACCTAGATGGAACTTGGATGTTAGCATGTGCCACGCTTAGAATACAGAACATCAGCGTGTGCCGTATCTAGATTGGGTTGTGAACGTTAGAATATGCCACAACTAGATGGAACTTGGATGTTAGCATGTGCCACACTTAGAATCGAGAACATCAGCCTTCACCATATCTAGATAATTATTGTGAAGATTAGTGAGTGCCACAATTAGATGGAATTATGTAGATCAGCAACTACTACAGTTAGACAGAACTGTGAATGATAGCATGGTAAATGTAATATAACCCACTAACTAATATAAGCTCAAACTCTCTGTATACTTATCTCACAAAAAAGCCTCACACAACCATCTCTCGCACAACAAGCCGCACGCACTTCACCACACTGCAACAACACATAAGCCGCACCAACAGCAGATGTGGACTGACACTGATCCAATATTCGCACCAAAGCTCAGCACCCGGTGTCTACCGAGTTGAAGCTGCCAACAGAACACCACTCCTCTCACTATCCTGCTCCCTCTTCACCTTACTAACCCATCCCACCTTCTCATTTACAGATCTGCCAGAGCGCCAGGGGACCAATTGCGTTGGTGATGTTGCGCTATATAAGTACCTTAACATAACATGAATGCTTTATTCTACTCTTGCATTCTTTCTCCGCCATGGAAACATCTCCAAAATGGCGGCTGCATTCCACTGTATGCACAACCAAATTTACAGTCTTCATTCAAGTGGCTTTGGGCAAAAACAATAAAGAAGGGCTAAAACATCAAAACATTAAAGACAAGAAAGGAAAGGAGGGCAACAGGAAAAGGGAAACTATAGAGGCAACCCAGAAGTATTTTAAAACGGGATTGTGGACATTTTTAAATGTACGTGATCAAGTAGCGAGCGCGCTGCGAAACATGTTGTACCGTATTTTTTTTCCCTTGTTTGACTGCATTTCTAAACCTGAAGATTCTATGGAAGCAGCTTTAATTGTGAGGCTAATTTCTTGGAGTTCCTTTTCGCCTGGTGTGTGCCATCCATTGTGCAGCCAGCCGGAATGGATGTTGAAAAGCAGTTTTCAACATCCATTCCGGCTGCACGATTCTCACCGATTTTTCCGCAACTGCGAAGCGATAGAGCAACTGATCACCTGAAAGGGTCTCCAGCAGGTTGATCACATGCCTGAGATTTGGAAAGATTATCCCTAAACACAAGCCTCGGATGATGAGCACGTTTGCTCGAAACACGTGTCAGGCTGAACTACTGCAGAATAAACTTTGTGCGATTTGGCAAATTACATTTGAAACCTTTGGCGCAGTGTCACTGGATTTGTTACTTTCTGAATGAAGAGTTGGCTGAAGAGTTGGTTGCCCAGTTTATAGCTTGGCAATAGCCCTTAATGACCATAATCAGCCAGGGGGGAGGGGGAGAGATGGGAGTCTCAATGTAAAGCTTGGTGACAAACGTTATATCCGTCCAGGTTTACAGTCCTGGGTTATAACTTGTTACAAACCATTGGGCGAATTGAATTGTTAACAGTCGGTCTACAGCTTGCCGCTGACTCCTGACCTAAATGCATAGTTGAGGGGATTGTTGGTACCCCAATCTGTTTTTCATTTAACCACTGGCCTTGCCCGATTTCACTAGTCTTTATCGGGCTTCATGAAGCGGGCGCGTGCTGCAGAAGTCTGTTGCTGTCAGGTCAGGTCAGGTTTGCCATTTCACCGAGGGGCAGGAGACGAAGAGACCTAGAAGAACCTGTACCCCTCCCAGGGGACGGATGGGCCGACTCCTTATTAATTGTAGATGATTGCGCCGTGCGGGGAATGGGTGTAGTTTCTCACACTGCATAGCCGCTCTAATTAGATTTGCTTAACCTGTAATGAGCTGTCTTTAATGAACCCAAGCTTGGTGACCAACTTTAATTTCCTTTTTGCCACTGAGTTTGCAGACCTAAATTAATGAGAAAAAGTACAACGAGTTGATTTCTGTTAATCTCTGTACATTGACCTGACAGAGGGCAGATCCTCCAGGCGATAGAGTACCATAATGTTGCGAGAAAATAATGGACAGACTTCAACCTTCTATTAAATACCTTGCATGTGAAGTGTATGACAATGCGTGTAAAATATCAATCTGCCCTTTCACTTCATAGCTTTGTTTCATTAAAATGTATAGTAGATAACGGGGGGCGATTCTTCATATTGCCTTCCTCTACCACTCTGTGAGGGAAGCCTTCATTGGAATAGGTGTTTAACATGGTTGATATTTTATGCTCTTTATTTTGACCCTGTATCTTTTCTTTGGTCCGGTTTTGACTTGCCAGCGCTTTGGAAGTATGCAGGATTATGTGAAAGGACGGTTTGAGCATCCATGTTACCGTTACCTCTAGCGCTCTTCTAGAATCTTACTGCTCAATGTCTCTTTCAGTAGTACTTTTGTGGTCTCTTTTAGATTCTTTTTTGTGTTGCCCATCAAGTGCCATATCCCAATTGTCCTTTTTTTGGTAGCCAAAATGTCTATTTGATCCCTCATGTCTAATTGTATAGGTAGCCAGGCTATGGAAAGTGGGATGATGATGTTGGAATGCCACTGACTGTCTTTGCTATGCTTAAAAATGTTCTGTGCATACTCCCTAGGACCCACTCCCTCATATCCATTTCCAAGAAAGTGACCATTCATATGCTACTTAAAAGTGTAGGTGCCTTCACAAGCGTCCCAAACAATGCCCTCTTAGTATGCTTCTCAGTTGTACTCCTTTTGGTGACCATGTTGGGATGATGTTCATAGTCCATGTGGGCTGGGTTTCTAACCTCGGACTCTCTAAGTGAGCCCACAGACCACTGCAGGAGAGTAGCAATGCGTGTAGATTGTCTTGGGAAATGTATTGGGGGGTGGGGGGTAGCCAGCATGCCATATAGAACCCAATAGAGTTTTCAAATGATCTTCACAGAAATTCATTCATGTTCATTTTTGTCGGGCATGTTTATCGTGCAAGTCCTGGTGGACCACACCAAATATTACTATTTGAGAGGGTCAAAATCCCCAGATTTAGAATGTATGTTTTATCATGCAAATTGCAATGTATTGGTATTTCACTCTATCTTCCTGGTTGCCATGTTCCACCTACTGTTGATGTGAATAGACCAGTCCCAATTCCAGATCAGTTACTTGGATAGATGAAGCTCGAAGATGGCGTACAATTGTGCAATAGGTTGTTGCTTTCGCCTCTGCATGTTCATCTGGATTATAAGAGCTGTGACCTTTAATGCCCGACCTGCTAATCTAGCACAGGAAATTCGGTTGTATTGTTTGATATCTGATGTACACAAGAGAAAAGGTCTGTTGTGTGGGTGCAGTGCTTCTATATTTGAATCCTTGGAGCCCGCATTTTATTTCCTTTCTTATTTTTTAAAAACTTTTTACAGCATCAGTTGGAAGAGGAAGCAGCCAAACCGCCAGAACCGGAGAAACCAATTTCCCCGCCGCCTATCGAGTCGAAGCATCGCAGCTTGGTGCAGATCATCTACGATGAGAATCGGGTAAGTCTGTCTATATCCCGGCAGATAGCTGTTAAGAGACATAAATAACGTATTCCTTCCTGCATTGGTTCTCGTGAATCCGCTACTGGTTGGACGCAGAGCTTGTGAATCAAGGTTTCTGAAAGCAAGTCATCTCTTGGTGAATTGGACAAAAGTACTCAATTTATTTTATTATAATGGGCTATGTATTGAAAAGCAACAATGCATGTTCTCTTTACCAATCCCTACATCGCCATCATCCTCCTCCTCCTCATTATCGCCAGTATTGAGGGAGTAGTGCTGTCCAGCCTGGATGCTGAGTGCAGGCCTCCACTGCCAGTTGAAGCCTGCTTCCCTTCATGTCTCATGAGCCACAGCTGCCATGGTTTTTTTTTTTGTGCTGGTGCCTTAGGCTCCCCACTCTCACCCTAAAAGTAGCACTGCCGCCCTAAAATCTGCCTCCCCACCCAACCATCCTTGATTACCCCTCCTTACCTACGTATGCTGCCTCCCGTCTAGAATAGAACTCTTGCATATGCCTTTCTTTGATACCTGCTTGGGATTGAGACCAAGGGGGAGATCATGCACTGAGTGGCCCACTATAAACTTTAACGGGCTTCTCATTTGTGGCATTAGTTCAAAGCCCAGGTATTTACTCTTTGTAGGTTACTATGAAGGTGAGCTATTACGCTGCAACTCCTTGTCCTTTAAAGCCATGCTCCTAACTTTGTTAATGACGCACTCCTGCGGACATGAAACTCGACAGCACTGTGTACTCATTGAACCCTGTGGCCCTCTGCAAGGCGAGGGAGGCCATGTCATCATACATGTTGCTTCTCTTCTTTAATAGCCGATGTGTGCAAGCGGTCACGCTCCCTCCCATCCAACGTAAATACACCTACACCGCCCTCCTTCAAAGCGGAACAAGCTTTGGTTACCTGTTTGCAGAGAGCCATCCTTTTGGATAAAAGCTGCTGCATAAGCGGTGCTCTCCAGCCTCTGCTATGCCTATACTCAGCCCCCGGTCGCTTTAGGAGTAAAGAGGGAGGAGTTATGTAAACAAGCAGGTCATTGTGAGTTCACAGGAGTGTGTAAACAAACAGCGCAGTTTCAGGCCAGAATGAGAGCGACGTGGTATTGCTCTCCTTTGGGGTTTGAACTGTATAGATATCAGTTTCTATAAGCTGTACACGTATCACAATACAGTATGGTACTCTATATAGGCAGTGCTGGAAATGCGCACATTTTCCGGGGGGAACCACTGCGCATGCCGGGACGGATGTGCGGTGTGGGAGTAGATTGGCAGCGGCGTGGGTGGGACTTAGCGAAGTGTAGAATATTGTGGGGGCCCAGTATATAGGATGCTGGCAGCTTTGCTTAAAAACAAGGTGCATTTGGTGAACATAAGAATAACAACCAATGTATCAAACAAGTCTGTGATAATAAACCAAATGTGCATTCCTTCTGAGCATGCAATGCACACCTTGTATGATGCTCATTTAATCCGTCAGAATCAGTGGTGAAAATGGAAAATATGTGGTGGGGGGTCCCACAAGTGCTGGAGTGGGGGAGGAGTTGGGGGGGGGGGGGGGCAGAGGGGCGTGGTCTAGAGGGGGCGGGGTTGGTAGTGGCCATCCGGTCAGATAAATACTTCAAAAAAGAAAGAGGAAAAAAAGCGCCCACAAAGGCAACATTGCCTTTTACCGCCAGCCAGGCCTTTAAGTGGGACGGGGCCTGCTGGGGCTCAGCCCCAGCAGGCTCCAAAATTTCGATTTGAAGCGTGGCCCTGTGGGACCAACTAATCTCCCCTGGCAGCCCCGACCACTACACGAAAAGGATTTTTTTCTGAAGCCTGAAGCTCTCGCTCGTGTGCGAAAGCTTCAGGCTCCAGAAAAAAATGCCTTTCAGCCATAATGGTGGCGTCGCACCTGCGAGGCATCCCTTTAATCAAGTGATGCTTGTGGGCCGGCGCCACCATTATGGAGAAAACGTGAGGCCACTGGAAGCAGAGGCCTTGCTTTCTAAATACTGAAGCTCCCGCGGATTTGCGGGAGTTTCAGTCTTCAGGAACAGGGCCTCTGCTTCCAGGGGCCTCACCTTTTCAGCCTTAATGGTGATGCTGCCCCCACCCCGCTGGCAAGGGGCGACGCCACCATTAAGGCTGAATAGGCGAGGCCCTGTCCCCTGCCAGGCAAGCCTATAGAAAATAAAAGCAGAGATCAACACCCTCTCCCCAAGGGGGAGAGGGTGTTGATCACTACAAAAGGCTGCCTGGCAGGGGTGCCAGTGGCCCATTGGGCCGGGGCTCCTCGGGGGAGCATAGCCTAACGGGCCAGCAGGACCCCTGCAGTTAGGCCAGGCCCCCTTGATGAGCCCTGGCTCATTTTATTAAAAAATAAAACGGAAAATAATAACGCCCGCGAGGCAGCTTTGCCTTTTACGCTGCTCTGGCACTGGTGTGTAAAGCACAATGCTCGCTACATGTACAACTGACTCCTTTCAGTTGTACATTTAGTGAGCATTGTGAATGACACATCAGTGCCAGAGCAGCGTAAAATTCATGGGCTTGGGTGGCTGACTCTGGCCGGATCCTGAGATCCGGCTACACATCTGGTGCCGGATCTCGGATCCGCCGAGAGCCGTCCCAATGACCAGCACTGGTCAGAATGGTCACTTTGACGGTAAGGTATGTGAAAAGCATGAGATCTCTATACAGCTTTGGACTGTTTCACTGTTTGAGTTTGAGCTGTTGAGCAAAGGACGACGTTCGGAAGCAGTCAGTCAAGCAGATGCATACACGTGTTGTGGACAATCGCAGGGCAAAGAGCTTCCTCAACTTGGGGGGGTGGGTCCTTGGGTCTACACGGCATGGTGCACTGGCAAGACGCTTTTGCTGTAGCACAGCTCTGTCTTGTTCTGGCCCAAATTCCTCCCCTGTATATAGGATCAAGTCCCCCCTGCCATAAGTTAGAAGGATATTGCAAGTTACTGTGGCCTTTCGTGACCAGCTAGAAGGCTGAATTCCTTATGGTCATGGAACGCCACAGAGACTTTCAATGTCCTGTCCTTTTGAAATATGGTAGGGGGGATTTTATTCCTTAATACATTTCTCCCTGTCATCCCCTTTAATACCTGCTGCAAGGGATCTTCCAGATCATCCATGTTATCAATGTAGAATGTGCTTGAAATAAAAAAAAAATATGCAGACTGTAATACCATGCAAATTAGAAGCACTTTACAACCGAGCATTTGAAAGCAGTTTTTTGTTTCAAAATCAGTGAAGCAAAATCTGAAGGGTGATGGTGGGTGTAAGGATTTGAATGATGAATCCTAACAATGGGCATTGCACTGGCAACCCTCCAGACCATAGTTTTTCAGACTACCTGGCCATTACAGAGGCAGAAAGACCATCACCCCAAGAAGGTAGTTCAGTCCCAACTGCTAGTTCATGTCCTCTCTACCCGAGAGCCCAAGGAACCTCAGGCAGGTGTCAGCTCATTGGATATCAGTGAGGTGTAACTTGGGTCTCTGGTCCCAGCAGGCTTGGGACTCACGTCTGAGCATACGTGTCCCACTCGGGGTCATTTAGCAGAACTGAAGGGTGATGGTGAACATTTTTTAATCAAACACAATGATGAGCATTGCTCCGGGCAACTGCCCAGTATATCATTTTCAACCTGCCATGTCATGTCATGTCATTACAGAAAAGGAAAGATCACATGCAAATCAGGTTTTTCACAACCCAAAATCCTTCCACCCGTCACATTTTTGGTTCTAGTTTGTTTCCTTAAGAGAGAGGGGGTATGCCCAGACCAAACCATGTCTGTGGTTGCTTGTGTTTCCATGCAAAGAGGGCATGACATAGCTGTACGAGCTGGTCTGCTTCCATTGGTGGCAGTTCCAGTACTGATTGCATATGTGGTCCTCTTCTGCAATAGCACAGATGGGCCAAGAAACATTGGCATGGAACATTGCCGAGAACAATGCCAGTCATTAAGATTAATTCAGAACTTTTCACATGTGGTAAGTCAGATATAGGAGACTGGCAAGAGGACATGTTTCAACTCGTGAAAGAAAACCGCCTCTAAGCCCTACCAGGCATCCATGAGGATGTTCTCATCACCTCAGACATCCCCCTCTCTAACCCTCTCACCACTCCTCTCTCTTGGACTGACCACTTTCTACTCTCCTCTCATCTGAAAAACTCTATCCCTCAGGCTATGTCGTCCCCCCCTCCCCGAGCACTGCCACCTACCTTCTTGGTCATTTGGCCCATGAAGCGTGTGTCAGTGGATGCCTTTGCCTCTACTTTCTCTGCTCATCCTATTCCTGCGGCTGATGGTGACACTGTGACACAGCCCTTTCTAATCTGCATCTTTCTATTTCCAACACCCAGGACATCCTTGCCGCGGTCATGTGAATCCGGCTGAAACCTACCTCCAAGTGCAACTCTTGGTATGATTCTGACCTCGCTGTCCTGAAACGCAAGTGCAGGGTGGCTGAGAGGAAGTGGAGGGCTTTGGGTGCATCCTCTGACAAATCTGGCCTTCTGCCTGCTCCAAAGGCAATACAGACACTCTGCCCTGTCCAAGAAGAGAACACACATTCAAGCCTGCGTCTCTGCGGCCTCTCAACAACACAGCCAAACTCTTTAAAATCTGCAAGGAACTGACCAATCGTTTTGCAGCCTCTACCTTTCTTTTCCTCCCAGGACATATGTACAGCTCTGGCCTCTCAATTCTCTGCTAAAACTCATGGCATCCTGTCCTCTAACTCCTCTTCCTGCCCCTGCCCCTCTTTGGCCATCTCTCCCTCTCCTCCCCCTTTCTCCTCTTTATCTCTGACAACACCTGATGAAGTTTCTAGACAAGTCCGATCTATGAAAGTGTCGTCCAAGCAGGTGCTCCCCTGCTCCTCCAGAATCATCAAGGACCATATTGACGACCTCACTCCAGCCTTGGCTGATTTTTGGAATCACTCGTTTGCCACTGGAACTTGCCCCTCTCTCCTTAAGCACTCCCTTGTGAACCTCCTCCTTAAGAAGCCGTCTGCCAATCCTACCTGCCCGGCAAACTATTGCCCAACCTCCATCACCCCTTTCTTTGGCAAACTCTTGGAAAGGCTGGCCATCTCCCAGCTTACTCTCCACACTGAATCTGTTGGTTGCCTCCATGACCATCAGTCTGGCTTCAGAGCTGCCAGAGGCACGGAAACTACTGAACACCAATGAAGATCTGCTCTCTAACCTTGATTCCAGCATTCCTTCTGTCCTCATACTCTTTGATCTTTCCTCTGCTTTCGACATGTTAAACCACGCCATCCTGATCAATCGACTGTGCAAACCTGGGCATCACAGATCAGATCCTGGAGTGGCTGACCTCTTTTCCCTCTCATATTCAACTTGGTCCCAATCTCTGTCACCTCTCTCTCTACCGGTGGCGCTCACCCGGGTTCTATCCTCTAACCCTAGTTTTTCTACCCTTACATGGCCTTTTTGGCCCACCTGATCGCTAACTTCTCCTCTAACTTTCATTGTTATGCGGATGACACTCAGCTTTCCTTCAGGCTCCCCACTGTGAAGCTCCCTCTAGCTCATGCCTGACTGTCTATCCACGATTCGGGATTGGTGTGCCTCCAATTATCTCTGCCTTAATGCCGGTAAGACAGAGATCCTTCTCATTGGGAAACCTGCCCCTGCTTTCCGTCTCTCACTCTGGCCGCCTGCCTTGGGCTCTTTTCTTATGCCTTCCTGTCCTTTGCCTTCCTGCAAGGCAAAAAACCTTGGTATCATCTTCAACGCCTCTTTCTCTCCTCACATCTCAGACGCCGCCAAGAAGTCCCACTACCAGCTGCACCTCCTCGAAGGGACTCTTCCTTTTCTCTCTTCCTCCCAGAAGCTCACTGTCTCCAGAGTCCTGGTTCTCTCTAGGATGGACTACTGCAACAGTCTTTCTCAATCTGCCTTTCTCTACTCTCCGCCCTCTGCAACTGATCCAGAGTAGGACTGCAAGACTTATCCTTGGCCTCAAGCCCAGCAACCGTATCTCTCCCAGCAACCATATCTCCCCAGCCCTGAAATCTCCCCACTGGCTTCTGATGGCTGCAAGGATCAAGTTCAAGACCATTTACATTGTTTGCTTTCTGGGTCCAAGGGGCGTACTACATCCAATGCTCTCTTCCAAAATAACTTCCTTCTCGAGCCATTCGCTCAGGTACCTCCAACTCTTTAAGGGTTAGACACTTCTCCAGGCAGAAAGTGGGGGATAGATTTTTCTCCTCTGCATGTGCCTCCCTCTGGAATGGCCTCCCTGTCCCTCTCAAACCTGAGCCGGACCACCTGAAGTTCCGGAAGCAGCTCAAAACTTTCCTCTTCTCCTCTGTTTTCTCCCTTTCCCTCCCCTGCTGACCTACCTGTCTGCTGTACCGACTGGTTGCTCAGCTACCCTGAGAGTCTCACTGGGTACCAGGCTTGTTCTTGATCAGTCAACTTTGCACTGCCTCCAGGCCTACCACGCGCTTTGGGGCTCTAATTGTAATCCTACAGTCCCTTGTTCTCCTTGCAGTACCCAAAGCAGGGCTGCTCTGGCTGCACTCATTCAGAGCATTGCTTCCCTGTTTTCCCCTCCCCTCTCCCTTGCACTCCCCCCCCCCTTCCCTTTGCACTTCTCGTTGTCGCACTTGCGCGATTTGAATACCACAAGGCCTAGTAGGATAATTTGTCTTGTCTTCCCTCGCTTGTCTTGACACGCCTAGAAACACTTGTGTACAGGCGCGTTACAAATGATTTATCATATCACTATGATGCGTACCCTACTCTAAAAAAAAAAAATAAAAAAAAAGGGTGCTCGGCAAGATGTCAAACAAGCTTGGTCCTCCATCAAAACCTATGCTACTCTAGTATCTGTCCTAATGCTAAAGAAAGACAACCAAAGTTAGACTCAGAATATGGTATCTCTTCCCCTGATTTCACTAGGTGGTGGCTGGTTTTCTGACCAACTCCAAAGAGTTCTCAAGTCTTTTCTGGTTCCTGATTTGGTGATTCCTGGTGCCTCTGGTGAACAAATAAAACACACAAAAATGTATGTTAATGTTCCTTTGGCACAAAATGGCTTTCAGTTACTCCAAACTGGTTGTTGATTTATCCTGTCCTCAAGAATATATTAAATCCAATGAGGTCCTCTGTTTTGTATCTCTTGTACTTTAGCAAGCACCGTTCTTTGGTTATTCCGGTTATTGTCCTCCATATGGGCTACGGCCCACTTGGCTCTGTTTTGATTGCAGTTTGCTTACGGTTTCGGGTAATCATTTCTGGGGTCTTCTGAATGTCAGCCCTGTAGGGACTATGGGCCCGCTTGGCCCCGCTTTCGTTATGGTTTCTCAGGTGGCTTTGCTTGTCCCCTTCTGGGATAGTCTGAACATCATGCCTGTATGTGCTATGGGCCTGCCTCACGGCCCTCCACCCGCTCTCTGTGCAGCGTCACACACCTTCACTCCACCAGAGGGGTTTGGTTGTGGAGTCTGTTTCTCTGGTGTGTGCGGGACAGTCTCCTCATCCAGGCTCCGGACTGCATGGTTGGCTGATTTGCCTCAGTGCTTGCAGCCCGTCCCAGGTCGCTGGTACGTCTTCCATCTCAGGAAGTGGTTTCCTCGGCCAGCGTTCCCGTGCTCGGCATGAAAGCCGCTGCCAGTGAAAAGGCAGCGCTCGGCAGGCTGCTTCGGGTCCCTACCCACAACTCTGACTGCTTGGCTCGCCCGTTCAGCTCCTGCTGTGAAGGTGGGACTTTGGACTTTGTGTGGCAGCCTAAGCCATCATCTCACGCGCCTCAGCTGTGCTCTTTCTCCTGATCTTCTGATGTGTTTTAGACACTCCTTGAAGTGGAGGGAGACTTACCATTGGTTCCTGCTTTCACAATGAGGCTGTAATCAATATACATCAGAGACCAAGCAATCCATTTTAAAGGGGCCCTGCACATGTTCCTCCTGCTCAGTTCCCATATACCCAACAAATTCTCCGGACTTTGCAGTGAGGGGAGGTGAAAGGGAATACCTGGTTTGGCAGCCTTTGCCCCCAAAGAGGTGTCACCCCCATAAAGAGCCTGCTTTCCTTTTCATCTATGGAGGATATTGTGTAGTAGGCTCACCTCCCTAGTCCCAAAGCGGATGGCTTCCTATCAGGGAGAAAGGGACGAATTTCCTGGATTTGTCTGTCACACCACCCGTCATATGTTATGGTTAAAACAAGTGAGAACATGCAGATGAATTCCTGCCATCATGTGTTAAACTCCAGCAGTGCACATTATAAACACATTGACATAAACCGCTCCTTGTCCGTAAACTATCACAGGGCTTGGAATTAAGACTCGATAAGCAGGAGCTGAAAGCAGCTGCTGAGTATTCTGGGAAATGTGACGGTATTCCCACTCCTCTGCGCAGGTAGCCAGGGAAAGCCCATTGCTCTTGAATCCTGACCCTCGGGGTGGACAAGCGAGGGAGGATCACCTGGGTGTGGAGGGTCTTTGGGGACTGGGAGTGGGGTGCCCTTGGGAGAGACCTGGTATCCCCCCCTTTCCTACCACCAACCAACCTCACCCTACCCTGACCTTAATGTCTTTTGTAAGCCTGTTCCCCTCACTTTCCCCATGTGACATATGACAGTAATGGGACGAGGAGACTAAGAGGAATGAACACTACACATTTTTACCACTTCGGTACTGGGACGAGGAAGCTGCCTCCCGAGCATTAGGACGATCAGGCATGTCTTCCCTATTATGGTCAGGAAGATCTAATTGACCATGCACACCTGCAGCCTGTTTGAAAGTTGCAGGTACATAAATGAGAGACTGGGAACACCAGAGTAAGAAGCAGCAGGCCCGCGTGGCAGAGACCAGCAGGGGACCTGCTCTACAAGGAGGCAACCGTGGTGGGACTAGAAGCTGAACCAGGACGCTGGCAGATACGGATTAAACAGGACGATACCTGTGCCCACTGGAAAGCAGAAGGAGAACCGGAGTGAAGAAGGAAGCATCCGGCAGGGTGGCATTTCCTGGCTCCGGAAGTGGAGGGGGAAAAAATGGGAGCTGCTGGGAGAAGGAGTAGACTGCTGAGTGTCCGAAGGGCACAGGGGCACTGGGAAGCTCCTAAGCGAACCGCAGGCAAGTGTCGGTCCATACATTTTGAAAACCGAACTGAAAGCAAACTTATAATTAACCGCAAAAGTGTATTTTGAATACCGAACTGAGAGCAAACTTATATTTAAACTACAAGAATTCATTTTTGAATACCAAACTGAACGCAAACTTATGTTTAAACTACAAAGATGCATTTCAAATAACAAGAGTGGTTTTTCAGAATGAAAACCAAAACCTTAAGCAACACAAGTAACCACTGAATCGAGAGCAACTCGCATTCAAAACATATTAAAACTATTCAGCAATTAACACGTGAAGCTCAAATAGAACGTTAAAGTATAATGAAGTGACCCGGGCCGTGGAAGAAGAAAGTAAGACATGGCAAGCAGGTATGTAGTTTATTGGGCACACGCAGTGCGCAGAGGGCTCTCTCACACCATCACTGGAAACAGTTGCTCTGTTTGAAACAAGCCGTTCCAGAGCTTTGTGAGATCTGGAACTAGAACATACCATATAACCCAAAAGGCTAACAAGGAGAAGGCAAAAAGAGTGTAGGTTTGTACACAAGGCTAGGATTACTCTAGCTATAGCTTTAATATCTGCTGTTGCTGGCAATGACGTCACAACTCAACTATGAGTTATCATAGTTTGTGTAGTGATGTCATTTTCTTATTACAGGTAAGAAGTGGGGTCACTACTAGACTGTAATAAGGACATTGTGTACAGGCTTTTATACAAATGATATAGGTTGGCATGTTTTATAATGTAATGGGGGATGACCCCAAACCTTAATGCTGGCTTACACATGCCTATCGAGGTTATGCCTGCAAGATTCTGCTCACTGTTGCTTTGGGAACTTTGGACCATAGCCATACACCAAAACGTTATTATGTGGGGCTATTGGCAGCTTTATGTTGAAGTGGCATTCGTGGCCGGCTTATCTAAATATTGGTATGTGGGATAAAAAGGCGCCTGATGATGCAAAAGGTCAGGGAAGCAGGTGTGTTTTTGCCCTTTTCATGTGGCACTATGGAGCGAGGAAGTACCTCCTGGTGTTGCAGACCGCACAGTTTTCAAAACCCATTTACAAGAGCAAGTCCATTGGCATCTCCCAGTGCAGTCCGTAGTCTGCTCCTCCCTACCTTTCTAATAACTAGGTTATGTTATGTTAATAAGCATTTGTACTGTGCCCATCACCACTGTAGTGGTGATACGCCACAGAGGCTGGCCTGGATAGTGGAGTATTGGGATTCTGGGTAAATGGTTCCATCGTCTGTGAGGTGTAGGGGGAAAGGGAAAAGGTGAGAGGACTGGAAAAGTGGAGTTAGAGAAGAGGTGAACGGAAACACTATTGGAAAGGGGACGCACAGGGGTTAGGTGGGCGGGTGTGTGATTATGATAGTAGGGGGTGTATGTAATCATTGGCAGTAGACAAACAGATGTTTACGGGAAAAGTGGGATCAGAACCTGACTGTGATGCGAGCCATTTTCCGTAAAGGTGGTTTCTAGTACATTCAGTTTGTGGTTCTAAATTAGACCATGCATGGTTGTGTGATGGACCCGAGATTTCCCTGAGTTGTGAAGGCTGCTTAGTGAGAAAACACGTTTGACTATTCTTCCCTGTGAGCAAGTAGGGTAATCTGGTGGTGCCGGCTAATCACCTTCCATCTGCTTTGCAACAACAAAATGCATTCTCCTGCCTTTACCTGCAACCAGGAAATACACGGTTTCTCCTACCTCGACCTCAGTCTCCAGGCACAAACTGTACCCCAAAACTAAATTGCTTTGCCTTTCCCGCCTGACCTTACCCTTCCAACAAAGAATTTGGAAAAGGAGGAAGACTTGGAATTCAGGTACATGGGAAATAACATTCTGATGGGTGATCCCATCTGTAGGGCATGTCCAGGTTTGTCCATTGTATTCATTTCATTTGATTTCACAAGTTGATGGTACCGTTTTCCATGATAGACCGCGGAGTGACATATATAGTAACTGGGTAAAAAGGCTCTTCACTGTTCAACCGTGAATAGAACTTGAGACGGCTGGTGCTCACGAATTCCAGGAAATCTTCCACTTTTCTCGATTCTCCCCACCCTCCCATTTCCTGATTTATCCTTCTTTCCCAACCCCCATATTGTTTCCAGAGCCCGATCTGCCTGGGGGATGGTCTTCCAGGTCCTTCTTTTCCCATCTGTTTTTCAGTTGTTCTGTTGATTCTGTAGGGGCAAGAAGGGGGTGGATTTGTTTGTAGTAAAACTGCTTGGAGATGAAAGAAAACCTGAAGAACTACTTTGCTTGGTTTTCGAAGCAGAGTATTGACCTCACTCAGTTATATAGAAAGTGGAAACGGTGGAGATGTAACTATGTTTTAGTCAAATAAAGAAAGGCAATAGGAGACTTGGTGAGGGACTAGCTGCAGCGTGGAACATGTTAAGAGCTTTTTTTATATTGAGCTAGGCAAAACAGTGTTGGTCTAAAAGCGCAGAAGCTTTTCCAGAGAGTGGTGCATTCGGCCTATGCTGGGGGTATCCAGATCTTGGTCTATAAGGGAATTGGAAAGACCGCAGAAGAGGAAGGGTACAGGTAAGACATTGAGTGAGGGGTACGGATGGGGTTTGTTACTGTTTGCATGCCTGCGGAGCCAGTGTGGAATGATCCAACCGTATTGGTGATCACAAAAGGGCAAATGCTTTATGCTCTGTGAACAAGTGTTTACCCCAATCAGCATCTTCTAGTCCTTACCAGAAATCTGAGATTGCCAATAGTTGACTGTGTGCAAGGCAAACGGGTGGACACAAGGGAAGATAAATTGGGTGTGTAGGCCATATCCTAAAGTGCCCTACTTGCATGGCCGCAAAATGAGGGAGGAGTGCAGTGGAAGGGTAATAGTTTAATATGGTGATAATATCTTGTCTAGTGGTACAGCGCTGCACGGGTCAGGGTTCCTGTATAGGGCTGTGTTACATTCCTGCCATCAGATAAGGCTGTGCTGAGATTGTTGCTTATAGTACTGTGTCCCACTAGGGTTACCATACAGCTCTGAGGGTAATTAACAGGGTGGGAGTCTGATGCTGCAAGCCACCAATGCAAGCACCATTGCAGCCAAAGGTTAAATCACCAGTTCTGTAGTAGTCCCACGCAGTTGACTCTGAAGACCCTTCCTTGTTAGGGTGGCATTCGCCATACAGGATCTCTACTAAAAACACAGCCCTGAGACTGCTGCCTGAGCATCTATTGGTGATCCCTGTAAGGATAACTGAGGATTCTGGGTTGTTGTGGAGACTGGGCTCCTCTGATATCTGCAGGTATGCCACTGCTTTCCAACAACTTCGCTAAGCTGCAGTTGCTGGCTTATGTCAACAGGTAGGCAGTCGGGTGAACCCAGATCGCTTTGGGGAAAGGACCACACTGAAATGGAGCAACACCATTGTGGGCGGGTGAGAGAAGAGGCGCGATGGAAAGGTACATAAAAGTGAAAGGGGCTGAAAACCTGCATGCCAAACTTACTTGCCCACCTTAGGAAACTCCACTGATCACTGGGAGTGGTGTTGGTTATCCGACTGGGAAGTGAATGCAATGTGTGGGCAGAAAATGGGCGAGAGGCAAGACTGCCTTTAGGCCCAAAGTGGATAAAATGGATATTGAAAATTGGGCTGGGCAATATATCGAGTTTTGGAGATATATCGATATATTTTCAAAAGAAATAGGATGGGACAATATCATTAACATCGAGATATATACAAATACACAGTATTACATATGCTACACATTTGTATTTACATTTTGATATTTACACAGCTGTGTGTATTCTGAAACGGGAAGAGGAACCCTGTATTTGCGTTTATTTTGATCAATGTCTTATAAATAAAGGTGTTTGTTACATCTCACGTGTAGTTGGTGGCTTACAACTGAGCATTTAACCCATATGCACAATATTGAGATTTATATTGTATATCGCAATTCAGCCCAAAAATATCACGATATGACTTTTGGTCCAGATTGCCCAGCCCTCATTGAAAACCAGAATTAATTTGCTCCAAAACAGACAAGACACATTTTTATCCGGGGAGCTGATCCTCTAGGAAGCCCTTATGAAAGAACACATGGATTGTATTAAAACATGTTGAAACGCACATTATTTTTCTCCAAAATGAATCCCCAAACTAGGTCCTTTCCAAGCAGGAGGAGAAACAGGGCATTGGGAAGTAGATGGACATGGAAATCCTTTGCAAACCATTTAAAATCACATGCAGGATTACATTAGAACCTGTGGATGAATGTTTGCATGTGCAGTACTTGTTCAGAGGCATGACCAGCATGAAGCCAGATGTGCTTGCATGTGTCTAGTAATATATGCATGGTATATGAGGTGCCAGCTGTGTGTTTATCTGGTTTGGGGCTGGGGGGGTTTGCATCTCGATACTTTTACACTATTGGAGAGACTCTGTGTCCATTTTGTGCCCTTGTATATGTGAGGTGAGTACTTTGGAGGTTGCTGCTGTCCTGGCCACTTACAGCTCTCTTGGGGCTTCCAGAGTGAGAAGGAGGTACAGACTCAAGAGTGAGACAGCTGTATCTCAAGGCACTGTTTTGCACCTTGAAACCGTACCCTGGCAGAAGAGGCCAGGGTGATTTTGCTTCAGAGAAGGGAAATTTAGTGCACAGATTAATTGGATATTAGAATGGTAGTCTGTCTTTAGGTTCCATGATGACCAAAATATTATTTTTTGGAAAAGGTAGCAGGTCCTACCCCTTGGGCTCCCACACATCTTATAACCTTTTGTTCAAAAAGCCCAGAGTAGATTTATATGACTCAGCCAGGTATCGACCCATCTCAAACACACCTTTCATCGGAAAAATGCATATATCGTGAACTCGGGACTTAATTGAAACAAACCAACTCCTGAACGAGGTACAGCAAAGTCTTATACCTCATAGGGAACAACTCTGTTCACTCATCCTGCTAGATATCTCACCCACTTTTGATACCATCAGTCACAAGATCCTCCTCAAAAGACAGGAAAATATTGGTATTCCAAAATCAGCTCTACTCTGTCACCTCCTTCCTTATGAGTAGAACAAAATCACAACCTACAATTCCAGGCCTCGCCCACTTAGGGAGTAACCCAAGGATCCGCACTTTTCAACAGCTTCATAACACCCCTACCTAACATCAATAAATCTGGTATCTCCTGCTACAACTATGCAATGACACACACATCTACAAATGTGTGAACCATCCATCACCAAACGCCCCAGGCATTAAAAATAGCATAGCACAGGTGGACGCATGGTGACAGCAAACAGATTAAAACTCAACCCTAGCAAAACAGAGTTAATGCACTTAATCCTAAAGGTTCAAGCTCCACCAGAATCCCATGCCCTGGCAAGATGGGACCCTGCTCAAACCTGTCAACCATAGTAAGAAATACTGGAACGTAAATGGACAACACCATCACTCTTGTTCCACAGGTCTAACCCATCGTCAGAAGCTGTTTCGTCCAGCATTATGAATGGCTTGATTTTCTGGAAACCGCTCAAGACTTTTTAACCAACCACTTTGAAAGAAATTAAATATAATAGCAACCGACTAAAAAGTGCACCAGAAGCTTGGGCTAATTGACGGCAAGCATTTTTTTAAACTCTTGGCACTACCATCTGCGGGAAACCATGCTGACTCATGAAACATCTCCTGCGTAGCACTGATCCACACCTTTAATCTCGGTGAAATCTACCACCGAGAGTCAGGAAGTGAAAACACCCTCACTCTCCATCCCTCATCTAATAACTCACTACTTTCATCCTTGAACCTCCTACTTCCCTAGAGACGACCCCCTAGGTCTAGTGTGCTTAAAAGATTCAGACTGTAACTTTCTTCTATCAACAACCGTGCTGTTAATGTTTGCACTCCACAATCCGGGCTGCCCATATGGATAACCTGCCCGGGTTGGTACCAACCAAAAACAGCATGGAGGTTTTCATATCAGCACACGGGTAACTGGCACTTCGGACCTGCATCCACCAACACAGAAGGTTTCTGCATAACTGGCACTTCTGACCTGCATTAAACCACACCAAAGGTTTCTGCATCTGCCTTCCCGTTCTCCGACTAACACACCCAACCCTCCTTTCTTAGAGAGCCATGTGCTGCGAGGCCAACATACCCGCAGTGCTTTGCTGATGTGGCTCTGAACTGGAGGTGAACTTCCAGCAACGGTTACTAGGTGGCATTGTGGAATGTGCGACTTGGCTCATTATAATGTTCAAATTTGTGGGTGGTGGTGTAAGTCCTGTGACCCTCTATTCCCGGGTACCACGGGCCAAACTCCAACCAACCATTTGCCTCTCCGTTCAGAGGGTTGAAGTGTATTTGAATACATGGGTTAAGTCTGGCAATATAGTCGTTGCTCCTTTTATATTGCCGTCTATCCAGAGGTATTTTTTCTTACACAAATAGTTACTCTTCGCAAGGAAGTGGTTCTTTAAGAGTTTCTTGGTAAAAGGAATCGGGGTTATTTCGAATACTGCTGGTCTTTGCCCAACCTACTCATTGCGTGTTGGGTATTTACCTCCGTGGGCAGGGTCTGTGCGTAGTGGACTCAAGCATTCACTTCAGGCATCGATGTGTGACCACATAGCGGCAGGTTTGACTCCGGGTTTAGTAAATGGAGTACTATTGGGTTAGGTAACAATAAACCACTATTCTTGGCCTATAGCAGAAAAAGACCCTACTGGACTGCACTCTTCAAATGTACCTACATGTTGCCCCGTGCAGTATTTAGGCTGACCGTGAAGGCTTGACATAGCATGCCACTTCATGTATGGAACACACGTGTTGTGTGGTACGGTCAAAGAACCTTTTTATTTATTTTTCTACCACCTTTTGGTGACATCATTTGGGTGGAGGGGATACCTCAAACATTTGGGAGGAATGTATGTAAAGTCCTGATTGTGCAATATGTAACGGAAGAGGTAGTTCTATGTAAAATAAATGCCACAAAATGATGGCAGTGAAAGAAGTTCAACCCAGTAGCACAAGGCATACCACTACAGAGGTGTAGCTAGGATTGTCTAACAAGCGAGGCCTGAAGCTAATGTAGTTGGGCCACTGCAGTGACATTAACATCTGTAAATTCCCAAACAGTGGTGTTGAGTGGGCATTTACAGATTTTGGGCGGGCCTTGCCCGCTCAGGCCCTACCCTGTCTACGCCTCTGTACCACTACCCTGATGGAATGAACGTTACCTCATGCCTTCACTGCCAGCCCGAATGGATACAGGAGACACAGCAGGTGGGCACATGAGCATCTTTGCACATTGCACAGACGAATCGTGACTGACCCTTCTGTGCATTTTGCCTCCATGGGGCAGGAGCAGCGATGGGAATCGCTGCTGTTGCGTGTGCATTTCAACCAATAAGGGGCAGCTTTAAAAAAAAATGTTTTGGACTGTTCCGTCGGTTATTTTGGAAATACTGTCCACCGTGGCCTGACTGCCCAGGTGACCGTGAAGTCGTAGAAACACCCGCGGACACCTCGCGATACTGCATGAAGCGGGGTCACTAACGATCACTCGGATGTAGGTGTCCTTGATAACGTGTGGCAACGGCACTGCATTGTCTGTCGAGGTCTGTGTTTTCTGCCATACTGTTGCCATACAGAATGCATATTTAAGTGTCAATTATAGTGATTTATATTAGTGATTTAAATATGATATGTGATGTCCTTAGTGTGCTTAGGGGCTGTGCAATGGCGGCCTCATAGTTAAGGTGGTGTAGCTTCAACACCTGTTGAATTTCAGGAGTTTTGTTGCATTAAATCTGCACCTTAATGTCACTTGAACTAAAGTTGTTTTCACTGAATTTCAAGGGAGCACTGAATCTATTCCCCTTAGCTTTCCCTTTACTAAAGTTTTTCACTGAATATATATACATTTATTAAATCTAATGAAGCACTAATGAGATACAGGGAGCCTACACACCCGTTCCATTATTCGCTGAAGTGCCACCGCTGCGTTAAAGTGGATTGCTTTGGGTGCAGGTGGCATTCTGGGTAGGGTAGTATGTATAGCTTGGATTTCTGTAGTTCTGGATTGCAGTAGAGTGGCTTGGGCTTGCAACTTTCCTCAGCAGTGCACATGATTGCCGGGTACCTCTGTTCTGCGTGTTGTGTCTAGAAGTGTATGATTGCCATCTGGTGCTTCATGGCAGCTGATGTGTGTGTGCACAATTAGGTTCCACCTGTTTTTCTAGTTTGTGGGTTGCAGCTGTTCATGCGTCTGCAGTTTCTAAGTCTCTTGGCAATTGGAAGTACAAGGGATGAGGAGTTTCAGTCTGAGAGTCAGATCAGGTTATCTTCCCGGATGCCCTTACACGCATGCACCCTTGAATGCATGTGTCTTCCCTGTGCCAGATGTCAAGGCAGAAGACAAAGTGTCATTTCTATAGCACGCAGTGCAGAGTGAACTGTTTTACTGGAGGCTAAACCCAAGTACTGCCTGCCTGCTCCCAGTGCAGGACATTTTATTATGGTTTTGTACGATCGGACCGAAAAAAAAAGTCCGACTGTACAAAATGACCGAAAAATGCTACCACCAAAAGTTCGAACCTTTGGTGGTAGCATTGCAGGTAAGTAAAAGAAAACCAAAAAAAGACTGCAGGGGCTGTGGGGGTATCCCCCGCAACACCCCGCCCACTATACTGTGTGGCATAGTGAGCAGGGGTTGCGGGGGAAACCCCTGCAGCCCCTGTAGTCTGTAAGCATGTTCGCATGAGAAAGGTGTGAACTTTTGGTAGTTTGCACCTTTCTCATGCGAACATTCCAGCTGCGGCAAAACCAGCCACGGCTGGATCAGTTCGAATCTTTTATTATAATTCTGCTGGCCACATGGTCTTGTGAATGAATTAGGGATACGCCTTGATCCTCCAGCTGCAAACACCCTAGGCACTCGAGCAGGCATGCACTGCGATATGCGCAAGGTAGCACGGGTACTGCATGTCTCTAACTAAATATCTACCAAATACCGGCACCATTATTGTGGGTTTAAAGGCAGATGAAACAATCCCTTCTACCAGGTTATGTGACAGTAGAATGTCTTTCTAGTTAACATGGGGCAAACATTCTAGTTGCAACTACTAGCCAGCCATAAACAGTGCTCTTCACCTGATGTACGCCACGACTAGCAGCTAACCGATAAACCTCACAAATGTACCATGTATGTATGCACACTAATGTACAATTGTATGCAAATATGTACCCTAACGTATAATTGTACAGCCATCTCTGCTGCTCTCACCCTGTAACTAAGATCCTTGCAAGTAACGGCGCCTCGATGTCCAAGGGCTGCTGTGCGCTATACAAATGTAATAAATAAATACATCACTTGCTACCTTAATTATATACATGCACACAGCCTACATACCCCCCCCCCACACACACACACGTTCTTACCTGCCAAGAGTCGAATGTCATTCGCCTGTGGCGAATGTACATTTTGCACACTGGTTAACAAGCCACACTAGTGGGCATCCCCGAATGTTCACCTAGTTCAGAACAGAGAGCAATGCGCCATGGGGTTTGTGACTCCTGCTTGTGCCTGGTGGGGCAGGACTTGATAGTCACAGGAGCAAGCGTGCCATTCCCTCCTCCGTGAAAATGAAACTGGGCCCAGAAGTGGTACTTGAGGGATCCCTCAGACCACCTCCCTTTCCTCAGGGATGTGGCAGGGGTTTGTCACCAATGATGTGTGCACACCCGTCGTGTAGAGCGGTTGATGAGGAAACCCAGGAGGGAAATGCAAACAGTTGAGTTTCAAGCAGCAAAATAACAAGTGTGAAAACCAAGATGGTGGATGAGACTAAGGTTTGTTCCGTGGAGCCGTATAGCATGGGTTCCCTGAAGTACAAGCTGGTGAAATAAGTTTCTGATACCACTCCGCCAATCTGCCCTCATACAGCGGGTGTGGTGTGGCTGAAAGGAGTCCCTAGAGCTGTAGAGGTGGTGGAAAAGGGAGGCGGGGCACAGAAGAGAAGTAGGTTGAGGAAGAGAGGCTTGGAGGCTAGAGTAAAATAAGGAGGGTAGGAAGAAAGAGCAAGGGTGAAGGAAACCAGAAGGATGACAAAAAGGGAGCAGCAGGAAGTAGGTGGAGTGGGAAAAGGAGGCTGGAGGGGCATCTGGGAGAAAGGTTAGAAGGAACCCCAACATCAGGATGAGGTTGAAGGGGAGATTCGGGAGCACCAAGAGGAGCTGGGGGTAGAGCTAGGGGGGAGAAAGGAACCTGGAACGAGGTGCCAGTGGGAGGTTGGAGGAGATTTGAGGGATGAAGGCCTTTGAAGGCAGACATGGGGAAGAGGGAAGAATATATTGCAGGAAGGAGAGTGAGAAGCAAGGCCAGGAAGAGGCTAGCAGAACGGATCAAGGATAATGGGTAAAAGATCAGAGCAGTCCCTCTCCCCCAAAACCATGAGGCAGGTGGATCGCGAGAATAGACTGTAGAGGAGGTTGATGAGGAGAGGATAAGTGGTGCAGGAGGGATCCCCCAAGCCGCCACGCATGAGGACGTGACGTGGGGAGCCAGTGCCAGGACACTACACCGAGAGGTGCTGGGAGAATACGAATCAAAGCCCACTCGGACTCCCAGCCACTTGCTGGAGGTTTTGGGGTTCACTACTGCTATACCCCAAACGTCTGCCCTGACCTTGCTCCTAAGGTGCGGGCGCCTTGAGTTGATCTGCCTGCTTTGTGGCAGTCTGCAGCCATTACATGAATGCTTCCATTTTAAAATAAATATTGTCCATTCTGCAGGGACGGTTACGGCAGGAAGTGAGCGGCGCTCGCGACTTTTCGCCAAACCTCAACCCTGGTGCAGCTTCGTCATGGCCTTTTCTATTTGAGCCACTGCCCTGCACATGTCACTTTTATTTTAACCTCCCAGTGGTGGGGTTCACGCCAGGACGCGTACAGCAGCAGCGTGCCAGTCTGCTGCCCAGTCAGCAGTGCACTAGGGAGATTACCCACAAAGCCTTGGGGCACGGGATGAAAGACCTCGGCGCCCTTGCGCAGGTGGTCTGGGTGCTAATGAGATGTGGCAGCGGGCGACCCTTCCTCGGCTCGGGCGGCACCGGGGTTTGATGCAGTGCGTCTCCGCAGGAGGCGGCGGCCAGGCCCCCTCAGCTCTTGGCGTTTGTTCTTCTGGAAACCGGCGAGATTGACGGCTAATTCGATTTCTTCCTCCTCGTTTGTTACTTCAAAGGGAAGCATCGTGTCTCAATAAACGGCCATCTCCAGGCCCCAGACTTAGGAACAAACGTTGCTTTTGTGCAGCGTAGCTTGCCATGTTTGTAATTGATTTATTTGTTCAGACTAACTTGGTGGGTTGGTTATTGACTTTTCAAAGAAAGCAACAGTGTAGTGCATTCATGACACAGACCCTGGCCAGCCAGATGCCACAATCGCCCTGCACAGCCTCGAGGCCATGTGCGTGGACTCTTTGAAAGGTCTTCTTTTCAGTCCTGTTTTGCAATTTTGAAATCTTCCAGGCCCAGAAGTGAGCAGTCACCCTCCCTGCCCCCTATTTGTCATTACCGTGCTAGTGAACCAGCAGGGCCATGGAGTTGCTACTTGGGTAATTAATCCAGTCCTGCTTTTGTTTTAAGTGCAGGATTGCAAGCCCCCAAATGGAAAAAGCTGCAGTAACATAGGACCTCTTGAGGGTGTGTAACATAAAGAGCCACTGCACTGGTCGAGGTACTTGCAAATAGGACCTCTTGTGAGTACCTAGAATCCTATGTAAGGTACTCACAAGAGGTGCAAAGAGCCATCGCACTGGATGAGCTACTTGCAAGTAACGGGGGACCTCTTGTGAGTGTGCATCATAAGAAGCCAGTGCACTGGACAAGGTACTTGCACATAGGACCTCTTGTGAGTACCTAGCATAATATGACATGTGACCTCTTGTGAGTACCTAGTATATTATGCTAGGTACTCACAAGAGGTCCTATGTGCAAAGAGCCATCGCACTGGATGAGCTACTTGCAAGTAACGGGGGACCTCTTGTGAGTGTGTATCATAAAAAGCCAGTGCACTGGACAAGGTACTTGCACATAGGACCTCTTGTGAGTAAGTAGCATAAAGAGCCACTGCACTAGATGAAGTACTTGCAAGGAATATAGGGCCTCTTCAGGGTGCGCAACGTAAAGAGCCAGCACACTGGATGAGGTACTTGCAGGGAATATAGAGGAGCCAGTGCACTGGATGGGGTACTTGCAAGGAATATAGAGGAGCCAGTGCACTGGATGGGGTACTTGCAAGGAATATAGGGGAGCCTGTGCACTGGATGGGGTACTTGCAAGGAATATAGGGGAGCCAGTGCACTGGATGAGGTACTTGCAAGGAATATAGGGGAGCCAGTGCACTGGATGGGGTACTTGCAAGGAATATAGGGGAGCCAGTGCACTGGATGGGGTACTTGCAAGGAATATAGAGGAGCCAGTGCACTGGATGGGGTACTTGAAAGGAATATAGGGGAGCCAGTGCACTGGATGGGGTACTTGCAAGGAATATAGGGGAGCCAGTGCACTGGATGAGGTACTTGCAAGGAATATAGGGGAGCCAGTGAACTGGATGAGGTACTTGCAAGGAATATAGGGCCTTTTCAGGGTGCACAACATGGAGCCAGCGCACTGGATGAGGTACTTGCAAGGAATATAGGGTTGGCAGTGCACTGGATGAGGTACTTGCAAGGAATATAGGGGAGCTAGTGCACTGGATGAGGTACTTGCAAGGAATGTAGGGGAGCCAGTGCACTGGATGAGGTACTTGCAAGGATTATAGGGTCCCTTGAGGGTGCATAACATAAAGAGCCAGTGCACTGGATGAGCTATTTGCAAGGAACAGAGGACTTCTTGAGAGTGCCAAATGCAAATTGCCGGGGGGCGGGGCATTTACCTGTCATGTTCTTCCCCTTTGACAATCCATTTCCTAATTTCTATCCTCTCAATGTATTGAAGTGCAAAAATAAAGTACATTCTATTAATTTTTGTAGGAAAGGATCAGGGAAGGGGGTGGGGGATTTAACGTTGTATACCAGTGCGCTAAATAATCCACCTAAGAGCAGTAGCGGAAATTAAGGCCTGCTGCGTGTACACTCCCACAGAGCCTACCCCACCAAGGCACAAAATTAGAACGGAATTACAATTGTTAGGGAAATGTGGTCAACCGTGCAAAGCCCGCAACAATTGTACTGTTTACAGAGATGTGGTATTAAGGGTACAATCAAAGCTACACATCTGTCGTAAATACAAATATTTTTAATCAGTTTAGAAACAGCCGACACGTGTTTCGACCGAACGGGTCATTTTCAAGGCCCACATTTCTGGAATGCAATTCACTGGGGGCAATGGTCGAATTCTGTAGTCAAACTAATAGGATATGGCACATCAATGGGAGGTTCCGTCAAAGGTGAAGAAATAGCGTTGTCATGTAGGTAGGAAACGATGGTTCGCATATAGTAACATAAGGATAAATCGCATCCAGTGACAAAATATCTCGATGCTCGAGAACACAAATGGAGAAAAAGTTCCTCAATAGAAGATGTGGGAATCCAAGTTTAAATACAGTGGTCATCTGAGCAAACCACCAGGGCGACCCTCTGCCGGTGGGATTTACCCCTATTATTTGTGAAGTTCCAGGTCGTCCTGGTGGTACAACACAAATATTGTTTATTGGCCCTCCCCTCACATAGGGGCTGCCCCCCTAGGGAGCCCAAAGCATGTCTGGGGGTCGGAGGGGAGCAGGAGGAGGCACTACGATACAACCATTTCTGGCACCACAGCTTCTGAAAAGCTTATGGCTTTTCTCTTTAGCTATACAGGTCAGTGGACCTGCTGCGGAAAATGATGTCCAGCTTCAGGCCAAGTGTCCAAACCACTCTCATGCTTGTGAGGTCTATCCAAGGGGCGTGTCAAAGTTTGTGTTCATAAAGGTACTTGGCTGAGGTTTGGTTAAAAATTCAGATATTCCTCTTCGATGGGACAGTTGCATAATAATATATCGAGGAACTGTCGTTTGTGAAATCGCTTTATATTAAAAAGCGACTTTTTACAAAAGTAACTCCAACTGCTGATCGCTGGTATATTGCCATTTCCCATCTTTAAAACTTTCATCACGAGTTCTGCTGGTAAAAATAAGGAACTAAAAAACCATGGCAAGCAATCTGTTACTTTTAAAAAGTGTTAATCCAGGTTCGATGTTGAATTATGGAGAAAAACAAATATTCTGCCCTCGATAAATGCTTGGCCATCAAAAGTAAACAATAAATGTGCATTTTTTGTGCATCCCATTATCTGATCACAGCACCTTCTCCCATTATACAAGAGGCGGGTGATTTCTCCTTCAGACTGCGCATAGTTGTGAGGAGGCCACTGGGGTGATTCCCTTAGCAGCCCTGCCACCAAGCAGGCTTATTCATTGCAGTGGTTTACTATAGCACTGACATGACACTTTCTGGGCACTTTGTACCTCTAGGTCCCCCCGATCGTGAGACATTGTCTTTGTATCCCTCCTCCCCCCTGATGGTGGGACAGTTACTGAGAATGCTTCCCCCAGATGGTCTTACAGGACAGTGACTGAGAATGCGCCCTCCATATATTAGGACTGTGACTGAGAATACCCCCAGCCCCAGGTAATGGGACTGTGGCTGAGAATGGGTCTTCCAGATCATTTGCATTCCAAGGCTCTGAGAAATTAAAGCCAAGAGGCTTCCAGGTGACTGAAATGAGCAGGGTGCACCAGAGCACCCCTTCTCACTGCAGTCGATCGGCCAGCGTGCCCAGTTGGCTAGGACGACTGGGAGAGCTGCATGCCCCATCCAGGTATGGCCTGTTTGCGTGCATTAGAACATGCAGGGAGCGAACACTGCTGGGCACTGCTCCCTCCCTGCTTTTCTCTAGACTGCTGAATCCACAAAAATGGACCCAAGGGTGGCGGGTCATCACCTAATACAGATGAGCCACCCCATGCTTTAACTCTTAGACTTTCCAAACCAGTACTTTAATGATGGAAAACTATCCTCTTGCTTTAGTTACCGTCTTACAGGGCCAATTGTAGAGGCAGGCAAACCGGGCAGCTGCCAGGGGTGTAGAGGTTCAGTCGCGCTCCAAGGCAGATGTGAATTAGTCCTCGACTTCATGTCTTTACCATATGAACAAAATAGGGCAGTGGCAGAGAATGGAACCGTGCTCTACCACTGTCATCCCACCCACTTTCCTACATGCAGGGGCAGCATAGGCTGTGTTCATGTACCATCCCAAACATTAGCTGCTCTTTGTGTTAAAGTATCTTAACTTGAATGGGGGCCTTGCTAGGCAAGGAGTGATCCTTATCCCACCAAGGGGAAAGACTTGCCATGGGTGGGCGGGGGAAGCGGACAAAAGAGGTGCTAAAAAGCCAAATTGAGCAGATCATGCCAAAACAAGTTGAAATAGGAAAGCAATGTGAGACGGGGAAGGGAAGAGAGACTTTTCTGAGGGGCAGGAGTAGGTTAGTAAGATTGTGACAGAATGCCATCGGGTGAGGGTGGAAAAACACAATATTGTTTTTATTACATACAATTAGGCAGATCATTTTGTTTCTGAATGGGACTTGTTATCCAGACCACCCCCTTTCATAATTGCTGCCTGGCAAAATTATAATGCAAACCTTTGCCTTTGCTGAAATAGAGCACAAGCACCATCAGCGCCATCTCTGCAGTGGCACGGAGCAGATTCAGAGGTCACATGTGAATTCCTAACTGCTGCTGAAATCCAATGTTCCTGCAGGCAGAGGTCGCCTGTAAATCTTCTGCAAATCTGATCTAAATTCTAATAATTGTATGCCTTAGTATTGAAGACCCTGGGGGTGATGTATGGAAACTTTTCCAGTGCCCCTCCTGTCCCATTTTAATGCACCTCCTGGTCGCTTCCTCAGACAGTATGGAGCAGCGTTTATAGGTCTGGGCTCTCAAGTAAACATCAAGGGGATTTCTCTTTGCCCAACCACCTTCCCGGCCAGAGCCCCTGAGAAGCCAGCATCAGTTTGCCGGAGATCAGAACATCCCAACACACTGTCAGGTGACAGGAGAAGCCCCCCCTTCAAACGGCAGTATTTAGCCGCAAATACCTCCATTAGTTAAAACCACCAGCCTCACTTCCAGGAAGCACGGCCACTGAACCACTATAAGCGAGGAAAACACACCCTGGTACTTCCCTAATAAGCCTGAGTGAGGAGTAGGAACGAATAGTCACTCGTGCATAACCACACCGTGGAAATCGACCCCTGCCCATTAAGCATTTGGACCTATGCATCCAAAACACTGCTTGGGCCCTAAAACCACATTGGAAACATAGATCTGAAATTCCGTCTGAAGGGAAGCGAGCAGGTGGCAGAGATTCAAAGTTGACCGGTGCTTAAACCTATTTTTAAATTATTTATTTTGATTTACTTGTTTATAATTAAAAAAAAAAATGATTTTTACAAGACAGAGTTCTTGGTAGACGAACATTCGTAGTTTCATCCATGTGGATCTGGCTCGGTTGATTAGCTGATAGGTGAATTTTCAGTCTCTGTAGCCATTTTCAGAGCTGCTTCTAGCATCTTGACTGCGGCAATCGACCATTTTGTTTTTTCACCAGCAATCAAGCGGCACCACCATATATCTTCGTCTCTGAGTGAAAAGCCATAGAATAGAGGCAACAGAAAAGCTTCCCTCAAATGAGCTGTTTTAGGGCAGTTCAGGAGCAGGTGTCCTGCAGTTTCCACCATTTCAACATTAGAGCACAGTCTGCAAGTTTGTTGAGGCTGATTGGGAGCGGATGGCCCGGATTTCTTGGGTAGGGATTAAGTTTAATCTCATTTTCATGAAAGATTTCTGAAGGTTCTTATTCAGAAATTTTATACAATAGTTCAAAGGCAATTTCAGCTTGTTGGTGGTAAATGGCCTAGTAATTTGTTTGCTGTTGCCATTTCACACATTTTAATCCAATCTTCGTTGGCCACTGTAGATTTAATTTTCTCAGGATTTTGTATTAGATCATCTTCAATACCTGCAAGATCCTTGAGTTTCATCACGAGTTTCTGCTCCCAAATGTTCAGGGCTTTGCAGCGACCTTGATGCAGTTCCGTCTATCATTTTATAAATTGGAAGGGTTTCTGGCATTATGATTTTCCTGAGGGTTCTCATTTGACCTTGTTCTACCGAAGCCGCCAGCGATAATAGCTGGTATTGACGTTGATTTGGGGAGGCCCAGGACAGCTTTCCAGAGGTAGCCCTCAAGTTTTGGCCATATTGATTCCTGTGTATTTAACGCCACGTCCATTCCGTAGGTTAATGAGGGAACCACCTTCTGTTTGTAAAATTGGATCGCCGGTAACAGGGAAAATTTCCCATATTTACGATCGACTAGCCTCGTTTGGGTAGTCAGCATTTTTATTTTACTCCATAGGGCCAGATGCGTTGATTTCTCAGACCTTGTTGCGTCGATCATTATACCTAAGTATTTTATGTCTGTCACTAACTCAATCTTTGTTATTGAGAAAGCAGTTACCGTTTGCTCTCCTTTTAGGACGCTTGATTTCAAAGATCAAAACTTTGGATTTCTCTGTGTTTATCTCCAGATCGATTTCACTTATGTACTTTGCCAAGTTAGTTAGTTGGCGCTGGAGACCTATTTGCGTTTGATCCATGAGGATCAAGTCGTCCACGTAGAGAAGTCTTGGCTTTGGGTTATTCCCAACTTTTGGTGGAAAAGATCTGACCGCTGCTTGAGTGTACTGAAAATCCCCCAGGAAGACGATAAAGAGGGCCGGTACAAGGGGACAGCCCTGTTTAACTCCACGTTCTGATTTAAACTGGTCGGACAGCATGCCCTGCCGGTTTAGTCAAACTCAAATTTTTGTGCCTGTGTGGAGTGCGATTATTGGCTCTAAAATTTCCATGGGGCAATTCCAATTGGTTAGTTTGGACCAGAGTTTTTGTCGGCTGATTTTGTCGAAAGCTTGCGACAAGTCTATGAACGCTAGGAACACTTTCGCGCACTGTTTTTTATATTTTCCTTTGATGTTCAAAATCATGATGTTGATGCTGGTGCTGGCGTTCTTCAGAAAGCCCATTTGCAGTGGGTCTAAAGATGGAGAGTTTCTTGCCCATTTTTTAAATCTAGTTAGGAGTAGAGTCTCAAAGATTTTGCCCATGGTATCTAACCAGGCTATTGGGCGATAGTTGGCCGGGTTGTCTCTATTTCCTTTTTTAAAGATTGGAACGATCACCGCCTCGGTCCATGTTTTTGGAATTTGTTTGGTAATTTGGCATTGCTCATAGATTTTGGTTATCAAGCGGGACCATTCCACCGGGTGCTGTTTCAGGTCTAGGTTGGTTAGACCATCCGGCTCAGGAGACCTAGATGATTTCAGTTTGGAAATTGCTAGCAGCACGTCTTCCTGATTTGCTAAATTCACCCATGTTGTTTCTTTGGGAAATATGATCGTGTTTGATAAGAAGGGAATGTGCGCAAATTGATTAGCAAAAAGTTATCCAGGTTTGTTCCAGAATGGAGTTGATCAATTGACTATCGGTCTGTGGGTCTTTGTTCTTAATTTGGACCCAAAAGTCTCTGGTACTCTTTGCAGGTTAGTGTTTTGAGCATTTGTTCCGCGTCGTTTTGGTACAACGCAGCTTTGTGTTGTTTTATCCAAGATCTGTACGATCTTGTAGCCGCCTTCAAAATGCTTTTTTGGTTGTCGTCGTTGCTTGGTCTGGACGAGTGCCGTAACTTTCTCATTTCTCTTCTTTTGTGGACAGGTAGTGTGTCGTATTCGTGTGATCCAAATTTCATTGAACTGATAAGTTTCTTTTGTTTTGCCCTGTGTGGTAAGAGGAGAGGGAGATAGTTCGGCCTTACTGGTGCGTCGTAGGTGTTTCTGGTTTCTTCATCGTATTTGTGTAAGCTTTTATATTGTCTGCTGTTAGTTGGATTCGTGTTTGTTTGGTCGACGATTCTATATAAGCTGTATAGATTTCTTTCTGCACACTTGTGGTTTCAAATGCTGTAGCTAAAAGGTTATGGTTGCTTTTTTCCGTTTTGTAGACCTCGTAAGGGCTCACATGTGGTAGTAGAGCGTGTGAGATGTAGTCCAACATTGCTGATGCGTCTCCTTGTTCCCATGTTGGGAAGACTGGTAGTTGACCACGCACTGTAGCTACATTGTGGACATTTCTGGCGTCCATAAAGTTTGACCATAGCACTCCTCTTTCGACGGCTGCTGAAGTTGATGTGGCGGTGGAAAATGGTTGACATTTGGCATTAAGATCGCCACAGATGATGATGTGATCAGTTCCCGATTCAGTTGTAAATTTGTCTAGTATGTTGGTCACTGTGTCGCAGAAGTCGTTGTTACTGACTCTTTGGGGGTTCCAGTAAGTGTTTATAATTGCTAGATTTGTGTTCCGTCTACCCTTTGCAACCTCCTTAGGGTGAGACCACTCCGTTTGTAAAGCTAGAACCCCATAGGTTTCCACGACCTTTGTTTTTATAGAGATGCCCGAGCCAGTACGAACTGAGTTAAAAGGCCTGATGATTGTCTACCTAAGGTGCCTTTCACTGCTGGTGATATTTGAGTTTCGTAGCCGTCGAGTGCCGGTTTGTCCATTAGCCAGGTCTCCTGGAGACATATTATATCGAATTGGGCTAGATCTTGTGTGTCAGCTTTTGTCAAATGATCGTGCCCCCTCGTGTTCCATGAGCACATAGTTGTTACTTGAGAGGTATCGTCGACTGGTGATTCCAGTAGGTGGTCTGTAGGTTGAAGGTCCAATCTTTTTCGTTGCTAGTTTTGGGGATTTGGGTTCAGAACTTTTTTGAGCTATCTCCATGGTCCTGTTGGTTCTCGTTTCTTGCTTTGACCCTGGACTGTTCTTTGCTTTGACAATTAATCTTCTGCGTAATTTCTGTCTGATCTTAATCGCTTTCTTTTGGAATGTTCTCCATCTTCTACTCTTGAATAATATGTTCTTTCGTTTTGAACGTTGTAGCCGTGTTGGAGCATCCCACGTCGTTGCTCGCCAGCGTCTGTATGTTTGACCCATCTTTTGTTTTTATACAGGTGTTCTCTTTTTAACTTAAAGTGGTCGCGTGGGACTTCTGTTTTGTTGGATGGAGATAGATCTTTAAGTGATACTGGCAAAGGTAATATTTCTGAAAAGCCGAAGCTCAGTTGCTCGATGACTACGTGGACATCTTCGTTTAGTTCACGTCGTGGTAGGGCTCGATCAAGACAAAATCTGTCGTGGTCAGAGATTTCAAGTTGGGTACTTTTGTTAAAATATTTAGAACTGTTTTTCTGTTTAACACCAGAAAGTTTTTCCCTACTGCTAACTGTTCCATCTTAAAGATACGGATGGTACTTGATCTTCGCTCATGTGGACTTGGGAGATTAGGACGCTTTTGGTCTTTTTGATCTGATTGGTTGATATTCAAATTTGCCTCCTTGGTAGTGTTTGGTGATCATTTTCATGAGACTCGCGCCTTTCGGTGTGGGTGGTTTGTGTTTTAAGTGCTTTTTTGGTCAGTACCCCACTCTGAGTGTCATAAGATAATGGTTCCAGTCGAGGAGTAACACGTTTGAACGCAACCAAAGTCGATTTCATGGGTTCTTTGAAAAGAGAGCGTGTGGAGACTGTTTGACGTTGGGTCCACAGTCTGATGTGAGCTATGAGGGACTTCGGTGGGTTCGTCTTGGTCCAGGTGTACTGTTGGGTCCATTAACGAGGAGTTTGCCATCAAGTCTGTTGGAGAAGTCTGAGAGGTATCCAACTCTATTATTATTTGGTCCATCTGCAGTGTTTCTTTACAGGAGTTTTTCTGAATCACTGCTGAGGATGTAGCTGTTTTAATTTGAGGTATCACAACAGGTTTTGTGAGTTTGAATATTGTGGCAACTTTTGGCAGATCTTTTTTTTTTGTCTGAGTTAGACTTTTTAGCCCGGATCGAGCCATTTGCGCACTGGGTCCTTCTCCTTCAGTTTCCCGGACCAGTAGGCCTGTGTTGAGTGAAGGGGCAGTTTTTGTTACCAAAACATTATTTTTGATGCCAGATCTCTCAGCCATTGTGTGGGTTTCTGTTTGGGAGCTACATTGATGAACCAAACAGGCGTGTGGGGAGGATCGCATTTATAATTGATCTTCAAGACGAGCGATTCTTAGTTCCCAGAGTCGTTCACGCTCAATGTTTTGATGGTCTAGTGCTGTGATAAAACCCTCCAAAAAAGTTACTTTTGTGCTCGTCATTGCTGATAGTGTAAGCGTGTCTTTCATCGTGTCATTTATTGACTCGTATAGCTTTACAAAAGGAGACGATCCCACCGTGATTGCTGACATGATTGTCAGTAGGTCGGTCTTCTTTCCTGGTGTATCTCTATGTGAGTTCAAAGAAATGTCACTGGATCTTCAAGTTCTTATTGGTGTAGATGCATTTTTAGGTTGATCGTTTTGTTTTGGTGAGCATGGTATGTCAAGGTCAATTGTCTCTGGTTTTTGACTCAAAGGTAACACGGGGGTGTAATTAGATGCTGAGTGGGTTTTGCTTCTTTGTGCTGGATCGCCTAGTTGGGTATTTGCTGGCAATTCCTGCAGGTCTTGTTCCAAACTGTTAGTCCTTAGTAGTTGCGGTGGGTCACCTTCGACGGAGAGTTGGTGCAGAGCTGCTGTCACTACCCGTGGGGGCGAGTGTGAATGGTTATTCCGCAGTTGGAGGTCGCCAGGCGAGGCGGCCGGTGTCTTGAGCACCTGCGACAGTGAGGACTCTATAGATAGGTTCTGGGAATTGTTTTCCAGTGTTTTTCTTTGCTTGGGGGCTGAAGGAGTTTCTGAAACCGCGACCAGCAATTCTGCATCAGAAAGCTCCACCTCTGACTCTAGTTTTCTCTTTATTTGTTTAGTGAACAAATCTTTCAATGCATGCGACATTAAAGGGTTAGGAAATGTCGTTTTTCCTGGGTCGGTTTTCTTTGTTGATGCACAGTGTTTTCTTTGCTGAAGACTCGGGATTGCGTGCTCCCGTTGGTCTCGTTTTTTTTTTTAACAAGGCTTTCTTTTTAAGTAATGCCATTGCTGTTTGTCTTTGATGTGCGTACGGCTCCGTTAGTGGCCCTTTCGCAACTTCAAGTGATGTTTCAACTTCTACAGAGTTGCCTGTTTGCTCACCCTCGTTTAGGGCTGAAGGGGGACATGACAAGGCCTCCGTTCCTTTGGTCTGTGGTGCCAGGTGAGGGGAGAGGAAAGATGTCGCAGCTCTTTCATCCTCACGTGTGTCATACTGCTGAAAATTTGGTTTTGAATGAACTTCAACTTGGTCATTCCAGTTTCCGTGGTTGACGCAACTGACAGCAGGGTTGCTTCTTGCGAGTTTCTTTCCGATGGTGCCCAGTCGTCGTGATCCTCATGACGAAGTTATGCGTTATGCGCAACGGATTCTAAGAGGTCGCTCCTGGATATTTGACGCGCGACCGGCAACCTGGGGTCAGATCGGCAGCATCCTTCGACCCCGTCGGTCTTGGCCCCACTAGCCGCAGCGGCGGCTAGCCGGTCGCTGGAGGTAATTGGCAGATGGTTCAGGGAAGGAGGTGGAGCCTCTGCAGGCGATTCCTGACCACCCCTTGGCAGCCCCTCCCAACCATTCTCAGTATCATTGCAGGTAAGTTCAAGGCATGCAGTGGGGGAGGGAGTCCGAAAACCTCGTCTTCCTCTGGACTTCCCTCGGAGTCTTGAGATGCGGAACCAGATTTTCTGTCACTTCTTCCAGAGGCGGCAGTGAACCCTGCCGGAGAGTGCAGATACGAGGGGCTGGAAGTGGGAGAGGAGGATGTTGTAGTTTCTCTCTTTCTTGATGAGTGACTTCGGGTGTTTCCTTTTCCGTTTTGATGTTCTAGTCGAGTGTACTGACTTCTCAGTACACGGCCGGAAGGACTTTTTAATTGGGGAGGGTGAACCAAATTTTCCTTTTTTCTGGGAAGAAGTGGTGTACCCAGACCCTCAGACTTGTCCATGGCTCCTTAGCGTCAGTGGAGTGCTCACCACGCGTCAATGGGATGCCTTGTTGCCCCTGGTCAGGTTACTAATTGTAGAGGAAGGTCTTATCACATGGCGCTTTATATTCGCTGTCTTATCTTTCAGGACGGCTAATTTCAGGGTGATTTAAGCGCCGGCGGGTAGCATATTACCAGCTGTCAGCGGACAGCAAAGCAACAAACAGCGAAACAGTCTCTGTGAAAATCACGCACACTTGTCTAGCGCGGGCTTATCGGCGCAAGGGCGTCTCAGTCGCACTTTTAGCTTCTGCTTCCTGGGTGGGCAGAGCCCAGAGACTCCAATCTCTTAAGGCTGCAGTGTCTTCTTTTCTTCACCCAGGGATCCTAGGCTCGGAGTTCCGCTACAAAATGCTACGAGCTCAAGTAGGGTCTCATGCAGGATTCAGGTGCAAAAACGAAGCAGAATAAGGTCGAGATAAGAGGCACCACGGGCGCAGCCACAGCGAAACAGTCTCTGTGAAAATCACATGCCCTTGTCTAGCGCGGGCTTCTCCTATTCACCTTCAAAGAAGGCTGCAAAGCCTGGTTGAGGGGGAAATGGGCTGCTCATCAAACAAATGCCAAAAGCAAATGCCAGGAATTCAAAATGGCCACCAGCCAAATTTCTGAACTAAAAATCCTCATCCTCAGGCAGATCACTGGAGAGAAATACCTGACCACCCCAGGCAATCTGGAAGGAGACCCTGGAAAGGGGTGGGGGAAGTTCCATGAAGAGGGCGAGAAAGAGGCAGATACCGTGACACAGACACCCTGGATCCCTGCAAAAAAGAGGATATTTGTATAAATATATTGCAATGGCAAAATAAATTGAACTTTTAAGCGCCTATGAGTCTAGTGGCACACCAAGGGTTAACGCCGAGTCTGTTACATCCACTATTCTTTCAACACACAAGGTCTTCCTTGCAACCTCCGAGTGCATCCTCAAGCTCCTCCGGCAGTCCCATGACACCACTGAAGTTTCCTCTGTGGTCTTTTGTTTTTTCAGGTTAACTCGCCAGTAGTGCTACAGAGTGATGCAAGAAGAGGCTAACCCTTATTAGGTGGTAGTTCTGTTCTGTCACCCACATTGCTCCAAGGCCACTTAAACCACCGGAATTGAAAGCCTCGTTCAGAATGATGCAAATGAGTTGTACTTCATGTCATGTGCTCACAAACTTGTGTGATTTGACCTCTTGAACTTTGCACTTCGGACGTGAGGCTGGAATACCAGTGCTGTTGCTTGACGGGAGCCATGTATCCATGGTGGATGCCCCTAGCAGGAGGAAGAGATGCGAGGCTGGAATACCAGTGCTGTTGCTTGCCGGTAGCCATATATCCATGGTGGATGCCCCTAGCAGGAGGAAGAGATGCGAGGCTGGAATACCAGTGCTGTTGCTTGCCGGTAGCCATGTATCCATGGTGTATGCCCCTAGCAGGAGGAAGAGATGCGAGGCTGGAATACCAGTGCTGTTGCTTGCCGGTAGCCATGTATCCATGGTGGATGCCCCTAGCAGGAGGAAGAGATGCGGGGCTGGAATACCAGTGCTGTTGCTTGCCGGTAGCCATGTATCCATGGTGGATGCCCCTAGCAGGAGGAAGAGATGCGAGGCTGGAATACCAGTGCTGTTGCTTGCCGGTAGCCATGTATCCATGGTGGATGCCCCTAGCAGGAGGAAGAGATGCGAGGCTGGAATACCAGTGCTGTTGCTTGCCGGTAGCCATGTATCCATGGTGGATGCCCCTAGCAGGAGGAAGAGATGCGAGGCTGGAATACCAGTGCTGTTGCTTGCCGGTAGCCATGTATCCATGGTGGATGCCCCTAGCAGGAGGAAGAGATGCGAGGCTGGAATACCAGTGCTGTTGCTTGCCGGTAGCCATGTATCCATGGTGGATGCCCCTAGCAGGAGGAAGAGATGCGAGGCTGGAATACCAGTGCTGTTGCTTGCCGGTAGCCATGTATCCATGGTGGATGCCCCTAGCAGGAGGAAGAGATGCGAGGCTGGAATACCAGTGCTGTTGCTTGCCGGTAGCCATGTATCCATGGTGGATGCCCCTAGCAGGAGGAAGAGATGCGAGGCTGGAATACCAGTGCTGTTGCTTGCCGGTAGCCATGTATCCATGGTGGATGCCCCTAGCAGGAGGAAGAGATGCGAGGCTGGAATACCAGTGCTGTTGCTTGCCGGTAGCCATGTATCCATGGTGGATGCCCCTAGCAGGAGGAAGAGATGCGAGGCTGGAATACCAGTGCTGTTGCTTGCCGGTAGCCATGTATCCATGGTGGATGCCCCTAGCAGGAGGAAGAGATGCGAGGCTGGAATACCAGTGCTGTTGCTTGCCGGTAGCCATGTATCCATGGTGGATGCCCCTAGCAGGAGGAAGAGATGCGAGGCTGGAATACCAGTGCTGTTGCTTGCCGGTAGCCAGGTATCCATGGTGGATGCCCCTAGCAGGAGGAAGAGATGCGAGGCTGGAATACCAGTGCTGTTGCTTGCCGGTAGCCATGTATCCATGGTGGATGCCCCTAGCAGGAGGAAGAGATGCGAGGCTGGAATACCAGTGCTGTTGCTTGCCGGTAGCCATGTATCCATGGTGGATGCCTCTAGCAGGAGGAAGAGATGCGAGGCTGGAATACCAGTGCTGTTGCTTGCCGGTAGCCATGTATCCATGGTGGATGCCCCTAGCAGGAGGAAGAGATGCGAGGCTGGAATACCAGTGCTGTTGCTTGCCGGTAGCCATGTATCCATGGTGGATGCCCCTAGCAGGAGGAAGAGATGCGAGGCTGGAATACCAGTGCTGTTGCTTGCCGGTAGCCATGTATCCATGGTGGATGCCCCTAGCAGGAGGAAGAGATGCGAGGCTGGAATACCAGTGCTGTTGCTTGCCGGTAGCCATGTATCCATGGTGGATGCCCCTAGCAGGAGGAAGAGATGCGAGGCTGGAATACCAGTGCTGTTGCTTGCCGGTAGCCAGGTATCCATGGTGGATGCCCCTAGCAGGAGGAAGAGATGCGAGGCTGGAATACCAGTGCTGTTGCTTGCCGGTAGCCAGGTATCCATGGTGGATGCCCCTAGCAGGAGGAAGAGATGCGAGGCTGGAATACCAGTGCTGTTGCTTGCCGGTAGCCAGGTATCCATGGTGGATGCCCCTAGCAGGAGGAAGAGATGCGAGGCTGGAATACCAGTGCTGTTGCTTGCCGGTAGCCATGTATCCATGGTGGATGCCCCTAGCAGGAGGAAGAGATGCGAGGCTGGAATACCAGTGCTGTTGCTTGCCGGTAGCCATGTATCCATGGTGGATGCCCCTAGCAGGAGGAAGAGATGCGAGGCTGGAATACCAGTGCTGTTGCTTGCCGGTAGCCATGTATCCATGGTGGATGCCCCTAGCAGGAGGAAGAGATGCGAGGCTGGAATACCAGTGCTGTTGCTTGCCGGTAGCCATGTATCCATGGTGGATGCCCCTAGCAGGAGGAAGAGATGCGAGGCTGGAATACCAGTGCTGTTGCTTGCCGGTAGCCAGGTATCCATGGTGGATGCCCCTAGCAGGAGGAAGAGATGCGAGGCTGGAATACCAGTGCTGTTGCTTGCCGGTAGCCATGTATCCATGGTGGATGCCCCTAGCAGGAGGAAGAGATGCGAGGCTGGAATACCAGTGCTGTTGCTTGCCGGTAGCCATGTATCCATGGTGGATGCCCCTAGCAGGAGGAAGAGATGCGAGGCTGGAATACCAGTGCTGTTGCTTGCCGGTAGCCATGTATCCATGGTGGATGCCCCTAGCAGGAGGAAGAGATGCGAGGCTGGAATACCAGTGCTGTTGCTTGCCGGTAGCCAAGTATCCATGGTGGATGCCCCTAGCAGGAGGAAGAGATGCGAGGCTGGAATACCAGTGCTGTTGCTTGCCGGTAGCCATGTATCCATGGTGGATGCCCCTAGCAGGAGGAAGAGATGCGAGGCTGGAATACCAGTGCTGTTGCTTGCCGGTAGCCATGTATCCATGGTGGATGCCCCTAGCAGGAGGAAGAGATGCGAGGCTGGAATACCAGTGCTGTTGCTTGCCGGTAGCCATGTATCCATGGTGGATGCCCCTAGCAGGAGGAAGAGATGCGAGGCTGGAATACCAGTGCTGTTGCTTGCCGGTAGCCATGTATCCATGGTGGATGCCCCTAGCAGGAGGAAGAGATGCGAGGCTGGAATACCAGTGCTGTTGCTTGCCGGTAGCCATGTATCCATGGTGGATGCCCCTAGCAGGAGGAAGAGATGCGAGGCTGGAATACCAGTGCTGTTGCTTGCCGGTAGCCATGTATCCATGGTGGATGCCCCTAGCAGGAGGAAGAGATGCGAGGCTGGAATACCAGTGCTGTTGCTTGCCGGTAGCCATGTATCCATGGTGGATGCCCCTAGCAGGAGGAAGAGATGCGAGGCTGGAATACCAGTGCTGTTGCTTGCCGGTAGCCATGTATCCATGGTGGAAGCCCCTAGCAGGAGGAAGAGATGCGAGGCTGGAATACCAGTGCTGTTGCTTGCCGGTAGCCATGTATCCATGGTGGATGCCCCTAGCAGGAGGAAGAGATGCGAGGCTGGAATACCAGTGCTGTTGCTTGCCGGTAGCCATGTATCCATGGTGGATGCCCCTAGCAGGAGGAAGAGATGCGAGGCTGGAATACCAGTGCTGTTGCTTGCCGGTAGCCATGTATCCATGGTGGATGCCCCTAGCAGGAGGAAGAGATGCGAGGCTGGAATACCAGTGCTGTTGCTTGCCGGTAGCCATGTATCCATGGTGGATGCCCCTAGCAGGAGGAAGAGGAGGAAGAGATGCGAAGCTTTCGATTGAAGACATGGAAACGTCGAACATATTAAGAGAAAATAATTTGATTTACCGATTTTAAAAAAAGGCGAAAAGTGGACAAAAGCTACATTTTTGTGACTTTAGTCTGATCCTTTTGTGTGTGCTTTTTTACCATTTGGGTAGAGCTCCTGCTAAAGTCTGCAGCGCTAGCAATTAAGTGGAGAGCAGATAAGGGACTTTTTCGGTGTTAAATTTATGTGTGTCGTTGGATTCTGGCACTGTCTGATAGGCTGATGCTGAGGGCCTGGGGTATAGTTAACATGCAAGCATTATACACACTAATTTACAGAGCTGAGCCTGCATCGCTGGAATCCATCTGGCGGCCACAAAGCCTGCAGGTGGTTCTGTACAGCCTCGCAAGGAGTTATTTCCAAGAGAAGGATTAAAGACTGGAGTGTCTCCCAGGGGTGCACATTAGAAGTCTAGCTAAGGTGCGCTGTTATTACTTTTATCGCTGTGGACTCCTGGAAGTGTGTTGCTCTGTCCGCGGAGAGTCGTTTCGCTGAATTGAAGCTGTATGTCTGCTCTCTGTGTGGTTTAAAATCATTTCAGAAGCACAATAAATTCTAGCTGCTGGAACGCAATCAGAAAAAAAGCTGTGATGGGGCAGCGCGGCAGGCTGGGTTGACTGCACGCTACTGCGAGAGTGAGGATCTTTTTTCGGGAAAGCACCTCACTGGTATGGACTGGGATTGTGAGATACTAATACAGCACGAAGTTCAAAGATATTGCATGTCACAATAGTTTTATACTATTTTAGTAATTTTCTTACATATCTGTCCACCCAAAACCTTACATTTTCCATCAATGAATTTTATAAAATCTAGAGTGCTCTTCCAAAGAATATATGAAATGTTATTAGCATCTTCGGTAGAGCGTGAACTTCTTGTGGGCCAATCGTTATTTGCTGCTATGCTGAGTTTCCTCCCCCCCCGCCCCTGCAGACAGAAATTAATTTACACCCCAGAGCTGTTTCAACCTAACTCATCCTCTAACCCACCTACCCCAGTCCCCTCCTACCCACTAAGCTCAATGACCAAGCCGATGTACTGTTGCTTATGATTTACAGGCTGCCATCCTACAACCCAAACTTTGCAAGGAAGCTCATTGGCTCCATCGCCAACCTTTCCACCTATCATGATTACTTGGTCGTCCTAAGAGATTTCGACATCTGGTTTGAAAGTGAGAATGATACCACAGCAAACTTGCTCAGTGCCCTTCTGGAAAGACTCCACTTCAAGCAAATGGTGAAGGGATTCACTCACAATGCTGGACAGCCCTTGGATGCAGTTTTCTGCAGAGACACTCTCTACCACCACCCCACCGGTACCAATGATATGGAGTGATCACCAGCTGACCCCATTGACTGTGAAACACCCTACCAGCACAGCATCCGGAAGCACAATACTGCACGTTACCAACAAAAGAAACTGGAGGAGTCTCGACCTGGAATCCTTAACGGAACTGCTCAAATTAACTGACCCAAACCTCGCTGGGTGAAACAGAATGACTTCTGACTCGGCAGGAAAAAACTGGACGCCTGGATCGCAAATGCCCTAGACCAATCGGCAGCAGCAAAATCTTTCAAAGCCACTGCAAAAGAAATTGTAGCAAGGTGGTTCACAGAAGAAAGGAGGGAACTAAGAAAAACAAACTGTAAACTGGAAAAACTATGGAGAAACCAATACAATCAATCTGACAAAATAAAATACCAACGACAAATCAGAATATACAAATCCGCAATCGTTAAAGCAAACAAAATACAACCCCAGAAGAATCCAGCCAGCAACAAACCCACAAAAAGAAAGAACTCTTCAAAATCATCAATGAAATCAAAAACCCTACATCCTGCAACAAAGGCGTCATGCCATCACAATGACTATGAAGAACAAAAATCGAAACAATCCAACAGACCATTGAAGCAAGCCACACAACAAACACACGTACGATTGCAGAGCCACCAACCTCAGCAACACTTGACCAATTTAAACCCATCGATGAAGACGTTTTCTCACACTAATAAATGACACCAATCTCATTGGATCCCCCGGTAACCCATGCAACCCAGGCATCTAGAAAGAAATTCTCACCCAAAGCACCCCAGCATCTTACCTAAGGCTACTGATGAAACTATCCGTAAATACAGGAATAGTACCAGAATCTTTAGAATGAGCTTACAACAAGCCTCTCCTAAAAAACGAAACCTGTAGCGCGTAAGACCTCACCAACTAAAGACCTATGTCCGATCTACCTTATTTGGCAAAGTTTCTGGAGAACCACGTATACAAAATCTTACTCAACCACGTAGAGACAAACGGAATCCTCGACCACTCGCAGGTCGGCTTCAGACCGATGAGAGGAAAAGAATCAGCACTTCTATCCATATGGGACGACCTAAAAATAAATGCAGACAATAGTACACAATCTGCCCACATACTATTGGACATATAAGTCGCGTTTGACACAGACACACAACACTAATTGAGACACTGGAGAAATGCAGTGTAAAAGCCTCTGCTTTACAATGGCTAAAATCTTTCCTCGCTAACCGATCTGAAAGAACTTTCCCACTGCCATTTAACTCTAACACCAAAAACATCTCCTGTGGCTTACCACAAGCCTATCCCCACTCCTTTTCAACATCTGCACTTTCACCCTTAATGAAAATCATTAGAAGCCACGGACTGACCGCTTACAACTACGCAGATGATACCAAACTCATCGTCAAGATGATAGCCACAACCCAGGACCCAAACAACTCCCTCAGCAGTTGCCTCTCCAACATATATAGTAGGATGATAAACCGCCTCATGCTAAACCCGACCAAAACAGAAAAGATTCTCACCCGCATGGGAACCCAAGCCAAATCATTGGCCATGACCACAAATCTGGGAATACTCATGGACAGTGGACTCTCACTAGAACCACAAGTCAACACTATAGCAAAGAAATGCTTCTACTTCCTGCGACTACTTAAATGGATCCTACACTACCTCTCCTTCTGACACAGAAGCCTTGCAATCCTCTCCCTAGTATCATCAAGAATTGACCACACGATGTGAGGAACCAGGAATGAGACGTGGACACGGAGGACTCATGGTATGGGTTAAAGACTATTATTAAACAATAAAGGGGTTGGAAAATGCCTCACCGACCCTAATCTAGGAGGTATTTCCCTGCTTCAACCAAAACCAAGTTTCTTTCCTGTGAGATGTCCAAAGCAAAAAAATTCCTGTGTCTGAAATCCTATCCCAGCCCTCGCATCCTAAAACGAACTCTAAGGTGCTAAGGGTATTATCTTTGCCTTGCAAAAGTGCAAAAACTCTGAAGTTCGACAAAAAGATATCATCCAACACAAATTCCAAATGGATAATGTTCAGTTTCTGGGATAGGCTCCCTTCCCCAGTTGCCTCTCCACCAAAACAAAAGCTGCAAAGCATAAGGAAGTCATTTAAGGCCCAAGAGGATGCCTTTCCTCTTGGTGTTACACTGCACTCCAGGGGAAATGGCTTCCTTCCCCAAGCCTTTTCCTCGCAAACTGTAATTCAAACCCCAAAGGCATTCCTTGGGATTCTCTTTTCAAAGTAATGCAATTTGGGTGCAGATCCCAGACTCGCAAGACACCTGGTGTACTCTCCTGCGAGGCTCTCTCATGCAGCACCTTTACACAATTTGGGTGCGGGGTCCCAGACTCAACAGATCACTCCTGCCAGGCTCTCTATATTTCTGTATTTCTTGCATTCACACAGTTCCAATATTAATTATTGTTTTCACCAAAACAGTGGGTCTCAAACCTGCTTCCTTTGTCAAATGTCCAAACACCGGGCATACTCCCCTGCCAAGTTCTCTTTAATTTGGTATTTCTCTTACACGGTTGCGATTGTGAGGAGCTGTAGTAAAGAGAGACTGAGACAGTTGATGGTTCTACCAATGCTTTTTTAAATTCAAATTAAAAAAGTGGGTGGAAAATGCCTCACTAGCCATATATCTAATCGGGGTTTCCCTGCCTCAACAAAACGAACAAATGATATAGTCGTCGTCTGAATGTCCAAGATAATAACCACTATCCTGTGAAAAAAAACTAACCTGACCCTCGCCCTAAAATGCTTCAAAAACATACTACAAGAGAAAATGATACGGTCTTTTGACTGCTCCTCTGCAGCCTTCTTCAACTTCCATACCCAAAGGTGAAATTAAAACAGTGTTGCAAAGTTAAAAGTAAGGCGCTCTTGTGCTCCAGTCAGTCACAGGGGAAGGGACTTTATTCCCTTCTAAGAAATCTAACAATGCCAATTACAATAAAGAATAATAGGTAGTTCAAAGTTCCAAATGCTTCTGAAATGCCAAGGGGAAATTCCTCATCCCTGCTCTTTCCCATGTACAGAAATAAAGAATATTAGGTGTCTCAATGTTCAAAAGGAAATTCAGGAATGCCAAAGGGACAATCCCAATCCCTGGTCTTTCCTTTTGTGCGCCCTTTTGTTTAAATAATAATTCCCTATTTATGGGTAGGCCGGTTTTGTTCCTTGCCAAATATTGTTGTGGCATTCCTAGAACCACTGAGACGAGGAGTTGTTGAATAAGATTCCTCATGTTATTCTCGCACTCTTTCTGTTTATAGTTCACTTGCTGGACTCCTCTGCACACTGGACGTTCGTTATTTGGGTTTGGGTTCATGGGGTTTAAGAACCGGCTTTACGTTTCTAATAAACCACATGTACCTTTTCCTCCCCACTCGGTACCTGTAACTTCAGCACTGTTGTCTGGTTCATCGGTGAGCTGCTCACTGGGTTGTTGCAGTGTTGCAGACTCCTTCCTGAATGGCACTGAAAACCACAATCATGAGAACGCTGCTTTTCTGATTCCCCCTGCGGACTCCATATTAACAGATTTTCCTTAACGTGGCATCCCAAGTGCTTCGTTATAGGGGTCTTTACTTTGTACCCGGTGTCTCCCTTCGACTAAACATTACATGAGAGCGTTTTTTGCTACCCATACGACAGTGGTGTCATAGTCTTGACACCCCTGGTCCCCCGCTGGCGATGGTCAGCTTTGTGGGTTTCCTCCGAGGTTGTGAACGTGAGACAATCTCGCGTTCAGGCATCCTGTTTCCCAAGGCAACACAGGGTTTCTCTGAGTACTCCTGACGCGCTCGACTGTTCCTTCTTGCTTCCCGTCGGCACTCCGCTGTGGCTGCTGCACCTGTCAAACGCAGGCAACACCACTTCAGCCAGTCTGCTTTCTGCCGTTGCTGGAGCTGGCTAATTGGCTTCCTGCTGATTTTGGCAATAATTTGTTTTGCAACCTCCTGTGCTGCACTTCATCTTTTCGTTTCTTCCACTCCATGTCCGGTATCACACACAGGTCTCTTGTTTCTCTTCTAGGATTCCTTTCATTACTGCTTCTTTCCTTCTAATATTCAATGCTTCTGCCTCCACGACTACTAGTCCCACCCCTTCTCACAACTTCAGTGTCTGTTACGACCACAAACTACTGCTACTGCCACCACTACAACCTCTTCCACTACTACTTGCACTACAACAACTCAAGTTCTGTTTTTGGTGTGTTTTGTGTTGCCAGGTCCACTTTTTTTGTTCATTAACAACTAGAATGTTGCATATAGTTTTGTGCCTCCTCTTGCGGCCTCCTCGTCTCAATATTGGCTATTTAGCTGTCCAAAGTAGGGAATTTAGAAACCCCCTTTTTGAATTAACATTCTTTGCTGTATGTCCCATTGACCCAACCTCTTTGCTCTGCGTCACCTGACTCATGTGCCTGGCACTCATCGGTACTTGGAGGAGCTGCTGAAGCATGCCGGTGACCCAGCTTCCCTTCCCAGGACTCACTGGTTTTCTCAGGCATTCTTCAGGCCTCTTGCGGCAAACACACGGAAACGCTCCGGCGTCCCGCCTCCACTTCACAGGCTTACTGGCTTTGTCTGGCAACTTCCACGTCCTTTGCGGCTCCCGCCTCACTCCTGAACCCTTCTTGGTGTTCAGGCGCCACAGGCACTGCTTCTCGGTTCCCACGGTCGCCAGGAAAGATCCTCTCCTCTTCCTGCTGTGATCCCTGCACGGCGAACCAGCTACTGCAGTCCTTCTCTTGCCGTCTCGCTTCTCGTCTGTGGGCTTCTCAGGTCTGCATCCCCGGCAGTAACTAGCCGGGGGCGACTTATCTTCAGCTGTTCCATCTTTAAACTCCCACTTCCAGCAAGGGAGTTGCTTGGAGCCAATCAGCTTCCTCCAAACACTAGACTGCTCCTTCTGATTCTGCTTAGTATTTGGCATTATGCAGCCCCTCTTCCTCGTCTCTGTCTTTATCATTCTGTTGGTTACAGAATTTTGGGGGATACTATTGCACGCTTTACGGGTTGTTGAAGGGGGGATCACAATATGCCATTAAGGCATGAGGAATGGAAGGGGTAGCCCTAAAAGGGAATTGAGGATACCGTATCTTATACTGGTTTGCTCTGTGACCCCTCCTTCCTGAGGACATTGTTTCCACCCATTAAATGGATCTTAACCATTCATAGACAAAACATGTTTTAGTTAGTACATATTATAAAAACACAATAATTAATTACCATTGAGTGTATTTTACATTTTTTATTTTGTCAACAGAGAAATTTACCATCACATGCATTTTTCAATTATCTAAAAAAAAAAATACAATCAATCTATATCAACTGTACGAAATGTCTTCTTTGTCATTTACTTGAGCTTAGTTCTTCAGATCTTTCTTTACTGGTTAACTGCTTTGTCAGAAAGACACAGGTCAGTCCCTATTAACCAATATTAGTCGTGAAACGTACTCCTTCATTCAACTTTACAATTTATCTCTCATACCATATCTCATCTGATGCCGGGCTTTCCCCTGATAGTCGCCTCCCCTCATGTAATCCTCCCTCAAATAGCCATCCTCGTGGGTCATGACCAGGTATCGGCTGCCGTCCCCTGGCCACAGGAGGAGAGGCTACCTCTGTGAAAGGAGTGATGACATCATCAGATTCATCACAGCGAATGGCCTCTTCCTTAGCATGTCAGAATGGCTAACAGACTCCAACCCATCCAAAACACTGCATCAAGATACTCCTAAGACTAAACAGAAGAGACCAAATCACACAAGCCCTGAGAAGTCTACACTGGCTGAGAGTTTAAAAAAAGGCATTAACTTCAAAGCCCTCTAAATCGCTCAGAAATCAATACACAGACCAGGACCCAAATTCCTCCATGCCGAGATACACCACCACTTCCAATGACGAAGAAACCAAAGCCAAGCAACGACATCCAAAATGAAACCATACGTAAAAAGGAAATTCGGAGGAACCACATCTCATGTCTAATTGCCAATCTATGGAACTCAATCCCGAAGGAGAACAGCACGACAGAAGACCACATCACTTTCAGAAAACAACTGAAAACCTATTCAACTCACGGACTAGCATCAAACGGGCACTGCCAGCAGAATCACTGGGGACCTGAGATAATCGAATGACAGCACAGATTCTGCAATCCCCTATAAAACAAATACACCATGCCAACCACTAACCTTCCCTGCTCCTCGCTTATCTCCAGCATACCCCACACATACCTCACATGATCTAACGGATCAGTCCCACCTAGTAGAAACACACATATCCACACATCCACCATAAAAATGAACTGCAGCAAACATCCATCCATGTCACTGGACATTGCCTTCTGGGCACAATAACTCCAATGCGCACATACCAAACACACCTACAAAACATACTCCAGTTTCACCTGGTTGTACACGCACCAACAGAAAAGCACAACCTCTATCCTACTCCCTCTTCCCGCATTAACCTACCCAACCTACTTTATTACAGAACCAGATGAGCGCCTGGAGTCCATGCAAATGGTAACGTGCATGGTATAAGTCAACTTAACATAACTCTTGACAAGGCTCTGCACTCTGGTGCTGGTCTTCCCTCTGCACTCCTCCATAGCTTCCTTTTGCTTCAAACCAGCATCACTTCTGTGGCCTGAAAACTAAACCGGATACCTGTCCACAGGTCGCTGAGAGTCCAGTGCGCAGTGGCCATGTTTGAATGGTCTTCTTGAATTTTGTTCTATATTCCCCCTCTAAACTTTCAAAATTGCTGGTATCCCCCTGCCTGCCTGGCTGCTGCTTCCACATAGCCTTATTGCTGCAGCACTCTGTGGCAATGTGTTCTATTACAAGCCCTTAGCCTTTCTAAGGTTCCTTTGCTGAGATCTGACCCAGTTTCTGGGCTCATAATATCCTGCAATGAATGCAGCTCTGGGCAAGAATGCTTAATTTATATAGTACTGTTTTTCCAGAGTGCGCCTCCACAATTTGGTGGGGTGGGTGGGAGTGCAAGGATGCTGGTTCCAATCCTAGTGCTGTCTATTACGGGGCAGTAGCTACCCTCCTCGACAGATTTAGGTGGTGCTGACTCATTTTATAATCCATTCTTGATAATTCCGGGCATATTCAGAAACTGTTTGTGCAATGAGGATTTTAGTCCAAGAAGTGCAAATAATTGCCTGCCAAGGTTTCGTACTCTGTGAGGTGAGTGTCCGGAGAGTGCCACCAAGTGAAACCGGTGCCCATGCCAAGGATTTCAACAGAAGGCAAAGCTCATAGGACATGTGGACTTTAATTGTTCTTATTCCCGTGTAATAGTGGTATCCCAGCTGTGGGGAAGGAATTTCCATGGACGATATATATATATTTGCAGCACTGGGCTATTTCTCCTCTGAAAGCCAGTTATCCTTTTTGGATCCCCTGATCTTTTACATCTTTCAGGTTTTTATTTATCTCAATTGTCGGCTACATTTTCTGTGAAGCGTTTTGCTCAAAATTGCTTTTCTGCAGTCTCTTCGTTCTCTGCACTTCTTGTCTTACCCTTTGGACAGCACTTATTCTCTCCGCTCCGTTCTTTTCTGGTTAGCCACACAAATATGTGATTGCTTGCCCTGCTCTCTTAGTCTTTCCTTCAATGTTCTGTTTCTCCATCAGGCTAGGCCCCAACTCTACAATGATCCTGTGTAAAATCCACATAACGACCTTCTGTGTTCAAATTTGTCAAAATGGTATCTGCTTTTTAAAGTTTATTTTGAATGTTGCAATCAATGACTGATTTTATTTGCATTTTTGTTCATTTCTGTTTCGTAAGGTTAATTGCAACCACTATTTTCAGGTACAGCAACCTGAATAGAAGTCAATAAGAAATTAGACTGGTGGGACGACTACACTCGCTGATGTTACTCTTACGAAAACCCTCCCCTACTCTTCATCTACTAACCTCCGCATCATCTACGACCCTTCTCACACCTTCTTTCATCTTCAAAACTGCCACAGTGGCTCGCCTCAACATCCTAAATATTAGAAAAATCAGGCAACCCCTTCTTTTCAACACCGCCAAGTATCTCTTAACTACTCTGTTCTTCTCTAGAGTGGACTTCTGTGCCAGCATCCGTTTTTGCTCCCCAACTATGCTTTCTGTCATCTCAACAAGATAATTACATTTGCTACTTTTGGGATGCACGTTTCATGTCCCAATGTAGGGGAGAGGTTCATGTTGTGCATGCCATATTAGTACAATGGTGTGGCTAGTTTAGACGTGATGTTGACGCGATGTTAGAATTTAACATGTGTTCAGTGTAGATAAATGGAGTGGGATGAATGTTGCTATGTGTTGCTTTGTGTTTAGTTTGGATACATTTTAGATTTGCACCACTAGCAACATAATAGAAGTTGTGTGTAATTGTGCAATGTACAGCGTTTAGTGCTTAGAGTGGAAAGTGAGGAGCTTTATGCATGCAAGAAAGAAGTCTGCGAGGGGAAAGCCGCTGTGAGGGGTGCTGTAGTGCTGAACAAAGTACATGTGGGTATCGATAATGGTTTAGATGGGAGACATGTTCTGGGATAGTAGGGGAATTTGGGATTTGTTGCGATTACATGGAAATATCACAGATCATTGATCTCCAAAAGTTGGGTTTTGTGTAGCCGCAGACAGTTTGGTTTGCGGAGGTGTATTTTGTATCTCCTAAAGGGGTTTAATGACCAGGTCAAAGAAGGAGGAAGGAAGCAAACAAACAACATTTCAACAGTTAGTGATAGCATCAAATGGTTACTTGAGGCGAAGAGTAAATGAAGTGCCATTTGGTCGTGGGTTTACGACTAGATGGGTTTGTGGATATAGGGAACAAATCTTCCTGGGATAACAGTCTTGTTGTTAAATCCAGCCAAATGGTGGGTCGAGCTGGGGTTAGTTAATAAAACACATGCAAGGAGTGGTGGAGAGCAGAATTTACCCGTGTTTTGTGGGTTTCGTTTGGGCTCGTGTGAGGATCAGCAGACTGTGTGCTGGAGGCGGTATGATCCGAGATGGTAGTCTCAAATGAGGTGACGTTGTGGGATGTTTTACCCATACATCCGAGCCCTACCACAAATACTGTGCAGTACTGGCATTGAAAACATCATGATGGCCAGAGCTTCCCAGAAAATGCCCAGGGAAATGCATGAAGTATAGGCTGCCACCCATTTTTGCTGATGTTATGGGCACAGAAGGGCACTGCCTAAAACCACCATTGGACTACCCACACAGTAGCCTGAAACCATTGGGAATGGCAATGCTGATTGCCAAAAGCAACCTAGAACTGTGGGGAATTTATTTTCTTAAATCCAAAAAATGGTTGCATTACCAGTACTCACCACTATCAGAAAGCCGGCGTTTTAAAACCACCAGACTTTGGTGTAAAACTGAATAAATGAACCCAAAGCAGGCCAAAGAAAGACTTACTAAGAGGTGGATACAATGTAAAGTTATATTCTGAAGTGACTTGAAGGTTTATAACAAGACTGGCTGAGCTCTGCAGGTCTGCAGCGGCTTAAACTGAAACTGGATTTAAAACTACCAAAAATCGAAAATGTTTAAATTAACTGAGTGACCTACTTTTGAGTGTCACATAGTTTGTCACTGTTTAAATGTCATAGTTTTAAACTTAGAATCAGCATTCTAGCTGCATGCGTAAAAATTGGAAGTTTGATTTGGACAGGAAAACTGGCAGCCAAAGAGACATTTAGCTGAGGCCTGGCTTAAAAAGAGAGGGAATTTTGCCCACCAGCTACCCCCGACAGGAGTTGAGACTTGCACAACAGCTGTGTTCCCAGGCCTAGCTGCCTTTTGCTGTTCCCACCAAAAGGGATATGACACTTCTCTGATTGAATTACCTGGGCTCTTCAGGAAATTGAACAAAGCCCTGTCCTGACTCAGGCAAATGTTTTATTGGGGGGTGGGGGGGTCGTAAAAGTGGCTTCCTCCTGGAAGGAAAGGGGAGGAGCACTGCCTGTGAGAGCAAGCTGGCTTGGCAGAACTGGAAAAACCAGAAATTCAACCTTGTGCTGGGGGGAAACCACACCCCTTTGGGGCCAGAACATAAATCTAAAAAGATGGATCATTCATAGAGCGGACTTGTGAAAATTTTATAAGTGATATCATTATTCTTGTGATTTTTCTGTGCACATTTGAAGACGTGTTAGGACCCGGTGGTATGTTCAGGGGGGTTTTTAGCGGAAAAGAGGATATTACTCTAAATGTATGTATGTTAAAAATCTGACACTCCACCACCTATAATGCCCACATGCTTTGCGAACATTTGTGTAAATGCGGGGACAAATCCAATATTGGTAACCCGACCAAAAAGTGAAATATGTTGCCATTTTTGAACCCAAGCTCCTAGAAACGACAGAATTGGAACAGGGGTTACCATCAGTAAATGCATGATGTGTGTATGCAATGCCAAACAACTGTCTATCGGGGAAGTATGTCTTTAGGTCAAATATAGATTGTGTGTAATTTGACAGGGGAGTGTCCTTTCTGCAAGCCATTAAATGACATCGCTCTGACACTCCACTTCTTTTCCCCAATCAAGAGAGAAAGGAAAGCTTGACCAATGGGCAGTTGAGAGAGGGGCTGGCTAGTGATGCTGCACACACACCCACTTTCAAAAGACATAAAAAGAGCCACTGGAAGCTAGAGAGGACATTCTATTCCATCTGCTGCGGGACGCTCTGCCGGGAAAATCCATACTTTACCTCCATCAACCTCCAGAGAGCCAACACAGAGACTCCAATCTATCCACCTTCAGAGACCAAGACTTTACTTCAGAATTGGTAGCAGAGAGGTCAACTACAAGCTAACTCCCTCTTTTGCAGGCCTCACATCATTGTAAACTATTCACAGCCAGGTGAGCTGTTTGAATTCTTTGCAAGAACTCTTGCCATTTGCCAGAAAGCAGTGTTGTATCCAGAGAAAGCTGTGCAGAAAGATCCAGAAGCAGTGCTGTATCCAGAGAAAGCAGAGCAGTATCCAGAGGCCAGAGATCCAGAGTGACCCAGACCGCTGTTAGCAGAACCAGAGAGCTGACCCAGATCACTGGGAAGTGCCGAGACCAGAACCGGAGTCCAGTCCGAAAACCTGACCAGATCCGTGGCGAGGCCTATTTCTAAATATATTGTGAGTACCTAGCAGAACTGTGCAGAACCAATCTCTTAGTTAAAATAATATAATTCAATCTATTTTAATCTAACCAGAACTGCCTCCTAACTGTCACCTGTCATTTGCAAAGCTGTCACTTGTCATTTTCTATCTGCAAGCTGTAACCTGTCGCTTTGAACTTTTAAAATTTCAAATCCGAAAAACTACCTTTATTTAATCGTCCGTATCTCTGGAACCGTTCGGGCTAGGAACGCGAATTTTACAGAGATTTGCGATTTGGTTAAAAATCCAGCCACGTGTGAAAACAGCAGCTTCCTTGCTTTCCTTGCTAAAAATTCGTTTGCCTCTTAAGAACCATCCCTGAATCATTGCTAGAGTGAGCCTGGACTAATATTAACTAGATACCACTCACCCTGAACCTCTAGAGGGAATTAAAAGCATTTTAGCATATTTTTCACTTCATTGCCAGCACATATAAAAGCATTTTGGGCCTGTGTTTCAAACTTCTGTAGTCTAAGCTTGCTGGGGTGAACTGAATTACATTTGATTGCATTTCTGAGAACTGTGTGCTTTCCTTCCATTTCCTTGCATTGCATAAAGGGGGGAGTGGATTGCCAGAGAAAAGTGATTACATTGTTTTGCTGAAACCCTATCAAGTTATTTTCTGTATTGCATTTTCATTCCACCTTGCATCCATTTGAAACCATAAAGGTATTGTTGCCATCTTATCCATCCTATAACCACTCATCATTGATTATAAAGAAGTGTGCTAGTGCCAGACTATCCATTATTGATTACTGCTCAGATTAAGTGTGATATTCAATTATTAATTTATTATAAAGTGTGATATATATATTGTTTAAATTATCAAATAAACCGTTTAAACTTGCAAAACAGAACTACTTTGTGGCTCAGTGGGGTGAGGGGGATTCCAAGAGAGGGGTGTTATATAGAGGTAGTCATCCAGAACACATGAACTGGACGTAAAGATATATCAATAAGGGTTTCCATTCAGTATCCCAGACTAGGCATTGACTTAGCTGTAGTGTTGAATTGAATCCTCTTACAACGTTTAGGAATGCAGAAGGAATAACGTGGGATGCCAGCGGATCTGGGGCGACAAGATGTTTGTTGCTCGAGAAAAACATGGTTATTTCTCTCCTTTCTCTCCCTCCTCTTGTTTGAAGTGTTTTGTAAAAGCCTTGCACATCACTTACTGGGTTAAAGGTTTCCTACCAAATGGGATAAGTCATAAATTTAGTTGTTTTTAGGAGATTAGATTTCCTTGTACAGGGTTAGCCAATGGGACTTTGAAGGGATAACGTTGTAACAAAACGTGTGAGTATGTAACTTGTTTAAATTTGTATAGAAGCTACAACTTTGTTGAGCACTGGAAGGAATTGTTTGTTTTTAGCTTCAAGAGGCTGACTAAATCCTTCCAGCTGTTAGCTTGCAATAAACATGTTTTTCTGACAAAGTGCATTTACTCTCTGTTGGAGTTATTTTTTTCGCATTGGATTTTGGAGTCCCATTCCTACACTACCTGGACTCTAACTCCCTCACTTCACAATGTACAGCCTCATACCGTCACCAGGCTGGATGACTGACGGTGCAAAATGGGGCCAGATTTAAATTCCTTCTACTTGTTCACACATATATCCTCTGTAAGGGACCACTCTATCTAGCCTCTATCCAACTTTACAAGCCTTGTAATATGCGCCCTGACTCCTCGTCTGTCCTTGTGGCACCCCTCCCTTCCTGTGCTTCCGCTCTTCCTCTCTTCTTTCTCCTCTTGCATGAAATTCTCTTCCCCGATATCTGTGACATAGTCCACACTGATTTGTTCAAAACCAAACTAAAAGCCTACCTCCTCGCCCCTGAGTTACCCTCTTAACCTACCTCTCATCTGGCTAAAATATTCCCTCACCTTTACCCTGCCTCCGTCCCTCACTTTCTCTGCCTCCACTCTAGCACTTCCATCATGGCCACATCCTCGACACTTCTGGGCGTACCACCTACCTACACTAGAAATGAATGTCTAATGTTGATTATGCTTAATCTGTGCAAGTTCACCCATTAATTGTCTAAGGTGACTGTTACATTGACTCCCTTACACAAACTGGTAGAAAAGTCACTCAAATTCACCCCATTGTAAGAAGGTCACTGCTTCTTGTCAAATCTGATTTCTTATCTATTCTGTGCTTTGCTTTTGTGAGAGCATTATTTCCCCCCTCCGCCCCCTGTACATAAACATGGTCAGACTCTTTCTTGGGGCAGCTGTGCAAGTTGATCATGCCCCGATAATTAGGATCCCTCACTGTCAGGTTGGAGTGAGCAAACTCTGGGAAGAAAGTGTAAAAATCCTGACACGCTTTGAATATTTGCAAGCCACACCCTGTAATTAAACCGAGGTATTACTCTTTTGTGAGCTACACTGCCTCTATGCTCCCACCATATTGTTGGCATGTTGTCCTGATGTTATTGTACTGGCTCATAGAATCTACTGATGAAGGCAAGCTGGCTTCCCTTGATCCGTCCCAGTCTTTGCTCTGATGATTGCACTTGGAGCACAGAGAGATCCACAGGAAGGTGAGCGAATATGCTTATGATCCAATCCAGGGCCAACACACCATTGCTCTTCCTCACCAACCAGGTGCTCTGTTACTCACCAGTGGCATATGCTTTGGTGTGAGTCCTATGAGTGCCTGGGACTGGTGGATTTTTCTCTGATGTTTGTTGAGTCATGTTTTGTTCGCGGGTGGACTGCCCGCAGTGTAACTGCTCGGACCCCCTGTTTTGACCGCTCACTAAAAACGGGGGCCTGGGCAATTTATTGCCCCCCGCCACCAATGTTAAGGATGCACGGGACACACCCAAAATAACCAACACGGGCAGCGGGGGGATACCTCCGCAGCCCCCGCTCCTCATGTTCAGTATTTTCAGCCGCGGCTAAAACGCTAACACCCAAATCGAACAAATCGTCCATGTAGGCCGATTAAATTGGGTGTTACCAGCCAAACGCCACAAAGAATCTGTATCCGTCTCTCTGATGTCCACCTTAATCTCTGCAAATCTGTTGCATCCATTTTTGGCACACAGCACAGCCTGGATAAGCTGAAACAAAAAGGCGCAGCATGTTGCCAAAACATAGTGCATGAGCGGGTGGCGGTGTGGTTGTGAACATTATTACTTAAACTGTGTCTCTAAGCAAGCCACTGCGATCCATCCGCCCATGGTGTGGCAGAGGACTCACATGAATGACCTTTAAGGCAGGGGTCAAGTCCCAAAAATTAAAGTGGGGGGGACTTGTCAACAAACGCAATGGCATGTGACGTCACCAGAAATTAGCATATCAAGGTGAAATATGCACATTTCATTAAATTGGCTTTGCATAACCACCCCAATTGCACAGGACCAATGACATTTGCCTTTCATAAAATTAACACACACCCACAAAACCAAGAGGATATTTTTTTTCTAATAGCGTTTTTGAAAATGTTTAATGGTGTGCATGTTTTGAACTCCAAGAACCAATAAACGTTTTTTCCCTGGAACTTGCAGTACCGAACCGCAACATGTCACCTTTAGTTTATTTTTCATCAGGTTATATAGTGCAGCGGGGAAGTGTCTGGCTGCAAACCTGACGACTGTGGTTTGACCCCGAGGTTGGCATTAATTCGTAAATTCAAAGAGGACATTCAGTGCTTCTCATTTTAACTGGGGGGGGCTGAGTCCACCCTCTGAAAGAAGTGGGGGGACTGCGTCCACCCGCGTGTACCCTCGACTTGAGCACTGCTTTAAGGCCCAAGCAACATGGCTCTGGAACAATACGATCAAACCTGCCAGCATTCAAACTAGTTAAAGTGTAGAAAGTTAAAAAGCACCGTTTTCTGCCAAGATTTCCATTGTTACCAAGTGTTCTAGTGAGCTCCCCCACATCCCCTCTCCTTGGATGCAGGTGGGCGGATTGTTTGAACTAATGGTCCATTGCCCACGCTGCCAGCTGCCATTTCCTCGCACCCCACAGTCCAGTTTCTGGAGGGTCAGCATTTGATGGTAGGTTGGGGCTACCAGCCGAAATCAGTGATTGTTTCCAGTATGTGCCCCCCTCCTTCCATACACAGATGGGAATGACTGGGAGAAAAGGTGCTTTTAAGTGGCCCACAGCAACATGCAGCATGATGCAAAAGCCTGTAATACGTGATAGTGAGGTTTCAAAAAACCACCAAAAGCACGCTTACTCTCCATTCTATACCCCTTGTGGCACCTGGAAGCCCTTCTTAGTGTGTATTGCTCCTTGAGCTGTTACATCCCACTTACTGCCTTTTAGAACACAGTTTAAAGTCTTTTAATTCAACTGATGGACTAGGTTGTCAATGCACGGCATGTTCGACTTCCTGTATGTTCTGCGATTTCTGCTTCAAACAGGTCAACTTTTCAAAACAATAACGGATTTTCTTGTGTTAAATGTGCATGCAATGGATGGAAATGGTCAATATTGACATTTTCAGTGGCTATGGGTTTGTAGGCTCATTGGCGAGGGTTGTCGGGCCTGGCTATTACTACTGTTTCTCGTACACTTCTCGCCTGTGGCCATACAGCAAGCCGCGCTGTGACTGGACATTCTCACGTGCTCATCCAAGGTCTGGTGTCCTGCAGTCTCTGTGCTGTGGCTGTTCTATAAATAAGCTTGGGAGCTGAATGCCCTGGTGTCCCCAAGTCTTTCTTGACTGATCTTTGGAGAAGATCCAGACTTTGACTTGCCTTTGTATTCATTTGAGCATCTTCCCTAAATAGCGTTTCCTCGTGTGCCAGTCTGCTTTGATGGAATCCTCTGGGAATCTGGGAAGTGCTTGTTATTTTGAGCGCTTTGTAGGCCACGCAGGAATTGCCAGTGTACGCTTTCCCAATCCGTCAGTGGTTGGATTTCCCTGGAAACGAATTGCTGCTTGATCAAGTTGTTCCACTGTATGGGCGCCTGCCATGCTTTTGTCCTTTGGTGGGCGTGACTGCGTTTGCTCCGGAAATGGCCGATGTGTTGTCCTGTTACTGGAATTAGTGTCCGGAAATGTGGTTCTGTATCCACGAGTAATGCAGAGGAACCTGACCTTGGCAGTTGCCAACTGTGCCAGTTATACAGTGGCACTTGAGAAGCCAATTGTTCAGCCTTTCACTCAGAGAGCAGATTGACTTTATTAAAGTTGATGCTGTTTCATTTTTTAAAGGTGGTGTCCTTGTGGAGTAAGAAATCTCCTGCTGCGCACCACCATAGCTAACTTCAGTGCATACATAAAGAGCCGCAAATAGGGCGCAGCGCATACGTGGTTGTAGAAGGAGTTTGCAATGTGTTTGACATTAACTGAAAGAAACCCACCCTTGGTCGACGAATCCCCTTGGTCACAGGCCTGATGAGATGGCTGCCCCGTGACAATTCTGGACATCCCCAGTTCTTTTCGGGTGCAGCGTGTGTTAAATTACCTTGCCATGGGAGCCTCTTGAACACGTTTAGTCAAGTCCTATTTAAGGCACCAGGCTATTTGCAATATAGAAACATCCAATTCCTGTTAGATTCCTAGTATGCAAAATACACATGTATTTCTGGTGTGTTTAAAATGCATAGGCAATTTACAAATGATTAACAGTTCTTTAATTTCACATTCATCGAGAACTAGCAGAAGTACCCGTTCTCCGAACGGCTCTGTAGACAGATATGATAACGCTGATCCTGTAGGTCGCTGTTCCGACTTGCTTATCGCTTGATTTGCTTTGCACCCTGAAGTAAACGTCACTGAAAATCGGCGTGTGGCTGGCTGACCTACCCCAAAGCAGATGTTGTGGGGGCTTGGGGGAAGCGAGAGTTGGTGGGCTGCTGCATGCATACTGGGACCTTCCGTGCTCTCTCCATCTGTTGCCGCACCATGGCCTGGTGCAGTTCGTTGCAGAGCAAATATCTTGGAAACTGTGCCTCCTAAGGCCTGGACCTTAAGTTTTGTTCCTTGAGATGGGACCAGTCCTTCTACGACCACATTGATGTTTTGCCGATTTCAGGCAATTATCTCATGTGTGAAGGTGCTGACATCCTGGAAAGGGGTTGGGTGTCCATATGTCATGTAGCAAGTAATGTCCGGAGGGTCCTAACGTAACTAAGCAAAATTTGGTGCAGATAGGTGAAACTGTGGAATTGTATAAGGAACAAGGCTTCGCCAAGCCAAAAAAACACAAACAAATTTTGACTTGAGCTGAAATCCGGGGAATGGGGTGGGGTGTCCAAATGTCATGTAGCCATTAATGTCTGCAGGGTCCTAACGGGTAACTTTGCAAAATGTGGTGCAGATTGGTGAAATGGTGTTGAATCGTATAAGGAACAACACTTAAACACAAATCCCGCCACAAACACATTTTGACTTTTATATATATAGATAAAACATATGGCATATTGGCTAATAGATTTAAATGTGAATTACTTTGCTTGTATAAATTACATGTTTTAAAATGCACTTTTTAATGATGCTGCAATCCGACTATTTCTGAAAGTTGATGGTAGTATTTTTCACATATTTTGTATAAACAGGACACTAATCCTGTGTACATTCCCTCATGTTTTAGCACACACACATTCACTAAATGTTCTATAGTAATAGTTCAGGGTAACTTTTTTTTTTACATGGAGTTGGATATTATCTAACAGTGTCAGTCGGCACTACACACGCTTCGCATTTCTTGTTTGTAATTGGGGGGGAAAAAAAATTACACCAGACATGCAAACAGTATAGCACCATTTCAGTGTTTTGTGCCTTAGTTGATTGTCTACTTAATTTACCCTGGCACTGCTGTGCAGTGCAAAATAGCTGTTAACCGGTGAGACAGTAACTTCCTGACTTCAGGAGACAATGTATCTGAGAGAGAGTTTGGCAGTGGCAATGTAAGATAATGAAATGGAACATGTCTGCAAGAAGCCAGTGGTAGAAATGCAGGGTTGCACGTTGTTTTGACTTGTGAGGCCGTTTCCACACTAAGATCTACCACCTTAACACACACGCACACGCACACCCCCCCCCTCCCCCCCCCCCCCCCAACACCACCCCGCGTTGTGGAGTATCAGATCGTGGGCTCTCCCCTTTGGCTTTCATACTTGCGTAACTGTCAAACCTATAGAAAGCAGATCGGCACTCTGGAACCAGATCCTGCCAGCCTGTACTCATCAGCACAACAGGTTTCACATCTGCCTCTCCAACTGATGAGCCCCCTATTCCTTTTTCTTACGGAGTCACGTGCAGCAAGGCCAACAGAAGGATGCTAAATAGGACCACTTACATTGCAGTACATTTCTGTGCTGCCTCGCTCCTTCATGGCTAAACTATTATACTTTCTATCCTCGTGCATTCCAAGAGTTTGGAATGTGAAGTCTACTCATAGCGAACATTCTCTTATGCTTCATCTTGTTGTGCTTGACGTATTCCGCACGTTCTTTCTGTGGAGCTAGGTTTTACCTTTGCATTCTCTTACTTGAACTGCCTTCACCTGATCTAGGGTGTTATGGCAGTGGTGTGTAGTATGTCCATTGCATCTAGACAACTAACGTAAACGTGTCTCTAATTTTGTACAGTGCTCAGTTGCTTGGAAACTAGGCTTTCTCTATACAAGGCCACAGGCGTACATGCATACAGTATACTGAGCATCAGCTGCAGAGAACAATGTGCAGCTCCTGGAACAGGCTCGGACGCCACCTTTCATTGTTGCTACATTATTAGAATAATATTTCTAGAGTGCAACGTTCACCACCAAGGTGTACTCTTGGCACTGAGCTACGTTACGTAGGCCGGCGGATCACTTTAGGGGCAATGATATAGCTAGGTCCCTAGTATTTTGTGGAAAGCCCAGGTGGGTCTGGATTGGTCTGATGGAGGGTTGGGGGGGCGAGGGAGGGCAGGATGTCCCGAGTTGAAAGGCGGTAACAGAAAAGGCAGTAACAGAAAAGGCATACACTCCGGAATGGGGCTTGTTGAATCATAGAATGTGAATTAGACAGTTGGAGGAGCAGCAGAGATCTCTGACTGAAGAGGAGTAATGGAGTTCTGAGGTGATAATGGGGGACACAGGTGGGGGAAGGCCTGAATTGAATGCACTTGTCAACTGGAAACCGGTGAAGGGAGGAGAGGACAGGAATCCTGTTCTGTGTTTATATGCCAACTTGGCTCTTTTCAACTCGGAGCCTCAGTGATAGGGTGACCTTTTGCAGAAGCAAAATGTATGTAGGATTATACATGTTCATTACTACTGCTACATGCATTGTCCTACAGTGCGACATACATTTGGAGACAAATGAGACACAAATGTATGTAACTTTATTAGCACTGAGGAGGCAGTGTCTTATTAGAGGAGCACGAAAACTTGACCAAATTACCCCCATCCTACGCAAGCTACATTGGCTTCCACTCCAAGCTAGGATACTGTTCAAGAGTGCATGTATCATCTACAAAGCAGTCATGAGTAGCACACTGGTGTACCTGGTGGCTAAGTGCCACATATCTGGTGGCACACGCTCTTCGCACAGCAAATCGACCAACTGGCTTGAATCACAACTCGTCCACAAAGAGAGGACCCGAAAACTATCCTCTTGTCATGCACCCACCATCTGGATCTTAATCCCGGCTCGGAATGCCCCCACAATTCTCAAATTTTGCAAATCTCTCAGAACATTGCTTTCAACAGCACCTGACCAAGGACGAATTGCAATGGACACACATGCCTCACAGTACTGCGGTACTGTCATAAGATAGCATGAATGCTGGCAGCCCACACTGTGTACAGCGCTGTGCTGCTCTTATGCTAGGTCTGCGCTTTAAACAATTAAAAATAAATTGATGGGCTTGGGCCAGGGCCATCTCGTTAGGCCAAGGAATTGTGGTGGGGTTGGAACCTGTAGGATTGCAGAGCATCAGTTCTGTTTTGCTAGGGTTGCGTTTTAGCCTATTTGTCATCCACGTACTCCTCTGTGCAAGGCAGTTGTTAAAGAATGGGGCATTTGGCGATTCACAAATCTGTAGATGGCGTCATCGACGTAGTTGTAGCAGATACCAGATCTATTGATGAGGTCTAGTTGGAGTGTCATGTAGATGTTGGAAGGGAGAGGTTTGTGTGGAATCATGGGGTACGCTGCAGGTAAGTGGGTGAGGCCGGGAACTGTAGGGCCCAACATAGTGGTTGCTGTTCTACCCAAGTGAAAAGAGGTGACCAAGTGTAGAGCAGTTCTTTTAATACCAATATCTTAGTCTTTTTAGGGGGATCTTGTTGCCAAAAGCAGCTGAGAGGTCTAGCCAGCTGAGGGCACTCTGTTTTAACATGTATCCCAGTTGGAGCACAGAGCCTATCCTGTACCCCTAGAAGGTCTAAATCCGTGCTGCAACTCATTGAGAGTGTGTTTTGTTTCCTTGAAATCAGAGTTGACAATGTATGCATTTTTCCAGGAGGTGTTTTGTATGTAAATATGATCAATGTAAGGCGCTTTGACAAAAGCACCATATAAATAACACATCATTATCATTGTCCCCTTCCCGTTTTCTCTTTCCGTAGCGGTGGTCTACAGGGGCCTCAGTCTTGTAAATCCTCTCTTTGACCTTGGGCGTCTGTAATACCAATGTCCTGTTCCTATTGGAGTATTTGAGGAAATCTGTGAGTTTTTGGAATCTGGTCTGGGGAACAATGATTTGTATGTTTGTTTTGGTTGGACAAATCCCAATAAACACTGTTGGAAAAAAGATAGAAAAAGTAGAATTTTAATATTTACTTCAGAAGCTTGCATGACCAGTAAAAGTATTAGTGGGTGGCAATTGTGTAAGGTAAGAGGTACACTGTAGACTTCACATTCTTTTTGGAAAGACCTTTCTCAAAGGGTACAGGTAGGAAGGGCTGTGGGGTTAAAGGGCACATTGTGTTTAAAACCAATTGCATGTCAGTTTAATTTAATTGGCCTTTTTTAAAGAAAGCATTTGATTTTACATAATCATTTCTTTTGCACTTGTAATGTATTAGAGATCCTCCAGACAGGGTGCTGAATCAAATTTCATTTCCACTCTCTGCAAAGAACAATTAAACACCTAGTTATGAACTGTTCGCTCCTGAAAACAGAAAGACTCACTACTATGGGAGATATCGTTACCAAATATGGGGCCACCTCAGAAAAGCTTTGGTGGTCTATCTTAGTTGAAGGAGAGAAATCAAAAATAATAATTGCTCTGACGAAATTTTTGCTGATATTTACGAAACTAGCAATTGCACAGTAGAACTATAATTTGGAAGCGCTCTGTTAGACAGCGACGATCGAGAATGAACTATGAAAAAATCTGTACTTTACTTGATACCTCATGAACCTAGTGTATTCTAGAACAAACTATTTATTTTTCTTCTTCTCTTTTTGGTACATGTCCCTTTTTTGCTTTTTCTGCTTCCTTCTTGTCTTGGTAATATGAGGTTCACTTGATTTTTTTTTTTTTATGCAATCCGTTGTATGGATATTTATATTTTGTATGGGCTAAAGGTTTTCAAAGAGGAAACCAAATAAGCCAATAATAAAAAAAAATGACTTTTTCAGTCCGTATTTTTTTCACATACAAAGGAGAGAACACCCAGTGGCACTGGTAATCAGTTTGCAAGTTCTCCGTAAGCCGTATCCTAAGAGGCCTGAAAGTCCTCTAGCGGAAGAGTGTGCCACTGACAGGTCTTGGAATACCTGGACCAAAGCACCCTCAAAGCTGATATGCTTCTGTTGCGTAGCCCTCGGCAAGATCTCCAGCTTATCTTGTTAGTAATGGCACTTGGCCAGGGTCGATCTGGGGCTCTTCCTGGACCCCCTGGCTCTGTGAAGGCAGTGGAACAAAATCTTCCTTATCCGGTGAGCCATCAGCCGTTCCGCTTTCCCATCCAACTCCCTTACTGACTCACCTTCTATGCCTGTCAGTTCCCAGATCCTGATGTTATTGCACCTCTCCCTTTCTTCCATATCGTGCATTCTGAGTGCCATCTTTTCCCTCTCCTGCAGGGTCGGTATGCGAGTATCCATCTGGACCTCGAATGTCCAGAGGTTGTGCTCCACTCTTTCCACCCTTGTCTCTATCGAGTCCACTTGGCCCCTGTGTTCAGCAAGGAATGCATACAAGTCTGAGTGGAGGGCTTTTATCTCCTGTAAAATGCTCAGTATGTCCGCTTTTGTGAGGGCCTCCCCTCCTCCCGTACTCGCCAACTGTGTGACGAATCAACTTCTGAGGCACCAGTGATCCAGGGAGGAATATCGATTTCTAACCATCAATCAGCCCCACACCTCTAGTACACCAGAAGGGATACGAACAGATTGGAAACGCAAGTAAATTTAAACCTCCTTCTCTAATTCTGTTAACTTGGACTGAATGGTAGGGTGATCTCTGAAAGGTTGAGGCTCGTTGGTTAGTTGCAACACAGCAAAAATACAAATATTACCCAATGATAAAAAGGACTATCCAGTCAAGATCGTATACAAATATCTACTTTATTATCACAACAGACCGTTTCAGCAACACTACGAAATACAACTCACCCTGTAAAGGAATGCAGAGGGCAGGCGGTTTCAAAGACTAAAAGGGATGCACTCTAGATACTGAAAAGGGGGGTGGTCGGTATAGTAAATCACAACAGTTCAAGGATGCTTGGTTTCAGCACAAAGGGAGAAATGGGTCTTAAAATCTCTCATGGGGCCTTCAGAGAAGGACCAGGGGGACAGAACCACAATGTATCTGCCGGGGGGAAATTCTGCCGGGGTCGGCCGGGCCGTCCGCAGACCTCCGGGCAGGGAGGCCCCAACTCCTCCCGTGTATCCCAAACGAGATAGAGTATGCAACACACACAAGAAGCAAGGTGACTTCTGCTGTTTATTAAACACAAACGGCAGGGATGGGTCAAGGAGCGTACGCGTCCGTCCTGACACACACACAATCGTGGGCTCGCAGGCCCTTTTTACCTTAGTATGACGCGCTACTTGCGTCATCTTACAAAGTTTAGCAAAAAACCTATTTCCACTCTGGATTGGTTGCTCGAGTGGTAGGGTTAGTATAGCATACGTATAGGGAACAATATTAGTGGGTAAGGTGGGTCAGGTGATATATCTGGGTTGTCCCTACAATTAGATACATGAGAATTGTTACATGAAGACTACTAATGATTGGTCAAGCTAATGGCGTCAGTGATAAGAGCCCCATGTTCTGATTGGTGCGTGCGTTCGCGAGCCTCCCAGTCTGGGACCATCGCTGTTCCCAGCTCGCGGTGCACCTGTTATTTGCAACAATGTTTCACTATGAGTACGTGTAGACAATGTGAAGACTTATTCATGAGCTGGAAGGCCGACTACTCCCACTGTCGTAGATGCCCATTGAGCCTTTCAAGTGTATCTGCCTGTGTCTCGTACTGAGGGATCCAGATGCCTTCTTTCTTCTGGGCTTGGCATCCTGTCAGGTTCGGCTTGGTCACGTGAGGTGGGACCGTGTTTGAGGCAGACTTCACACCATTAATATTGTTTTTCCATTGTGCGCTTAGTTTAATTTTGCAGGTGTGACCTTAACGTTGGTGTGCGGCATGCGGGGTTGCAACATCGTGCCTTTGATGGTCTGCTTTCGGAATGTGGGTTTGCAACATTACGACCTTGGCTATCTGCTCTCGTCGGGCACCTTCTGCAGGATCAGCAACTCGACTCTTATTCTTTTCACGTCCATGGAAGCTCTTGCTTGCGGCCTACTTAGGCCTGGTGTATAGGTAGAACCATTTGGTGCACGGCGCTTTAGGTTATAGTAACATATTGTCTTATGACCAGGATCATGTCTTCGTTATATTTCTCATTATTGAAAAGCGTAGCAAGCTCTTTAGGTGAGTTCGTGGTGCGTCTTGCGTTTCTGCATTTAAAAAGCCTATATGAAAAATAATAAAGATGCACGTCCGTGAGTATGTCTGTCGCCTACGTCATAGCACTGAGTATATTCTTCATGTAGATTGGTGCGGGAGTGTCCAGCGTGTATATTTGCACAGGTGCGCTGATCGTTGGCTAGGTCGTCATGGCATCTCTAACGATGTGTTGGCTTTAATCTAGTTGATCCGTGCCGCAGGTGTCAGCATGGGCAGGTCGTGCTGTCGGGCAGGCAGATGGACACATCCGTATGTTCCTGTACCAGGGTATTTGGTCGTCTGGTAGATGGGCAAACTCTTCTCGTGGCGGGTGCCTGGGCCGTGATCCTTTAGGCCAGGCGCGAGAGGACAGGGACGGGAGTCTGTTTTTCCATTCTCCCACTTCAGTCCCCCCTCTGGTCGACTTGTCGACCACAAACATATCCTTTTCGTTATCTCCTCTCACTCTCCATATTTTAGTTATCCCTCCTAGATGTCCATAGTGGTTAACATGATCTTCAAACGACCAGTACATATATTCACACGTTCCTCCAGGAGTACAGTATACCCATTTCCCTATGTAACTCCTGGGGTTCCTTGGATTTTCCATCTTCACTGAAGGTGAGTCCAGATGGTTGGTGATGATCTGGTTTCGCAGCTTCTCCCTTTCTTGTATTATCATGCCTGTGTGTTGGCCGTCATCTACTGGCATCAAGGGGTGCATACCAACCATTTCAAGCAATTCGTCAGTGGTGCGTGCCTTCCGGGCCTTCCAAAATCTTATTATGATCAGTATAGCTCCAGCCAAAATAGTACAACCAACTATTATTTTCAGTCCATCTGACAGCCATGATGGCATCCATGACCATAATAACGAAAACCAGCTCTCATCCTTTTTTACGCTGTTGCTTTCATCCATCATTTTGGAGTGCATCTGGGCCAATTGTGAAACTGCTTCAGTCAGTGTGCCGTTGTCAGCATCGTTGGCAGGAATGAACGTGCAGCATGATTGTCCAATCTTTGCGCATACTCCTCCTTCCATGGCTGTGAGGAGGTCCAATACATATCTGTTCTGGAGTGCTACCATCCTTACAGCTCGCAACTCCTCTTTGATTGTGTTAAATCCATTCACTGTGGAATTGATGGTCATCATTAATTCCCATCTAGTTATCTGGAGCCATTTTGCGTTTGCGTAAGCCTGCAGTCCTGGGTGTATTATTGAGGAGAAGAACATTGCTGCCCTGCTGAATAGTCTATGTTCGGCGGAATTGAAGTCAGTGCTGTTTCCGACCTTCCCCATAGATAATTTCCAGTCAGAGGTTCTCCTTGTCTTTTCCTTCTATTCAGGATGGTTTTGTTGCCGTTGGTCCTGTTCCCTTGCTCCTCCTGGGGTGGTGCCGATCTCTTCTTTCTCCTGTCCCCTTCATCCATTGTGGGAAAGCTTGCCACATTCACATGCTTCTTGGGTACCACCAGTGATGGTACATTGACGTGCACCATTGTGCATACACCATTCCACAGGGGGGGCAGTGTGTGGTATGGTTTTTCTCCACAGGCCCAGTAATGGTCCATTATTACTGCTGTTCCTGCTCCCCCCTCAGGCAACTCCATCACGCTGGCACAATTGGTGTTGTATCCTACGTCCACTTCCCCTTTATGTTGGTAGCATACCTTAGGCGCAGTCAGCGGCAGAATTGTTATTGGGTCTTCATCTGTCTCTACCCATGTGAGCATTGGTACGTACTTAATCCAAGTTGTCCAACACCTGTGGTTGTGTGCCTCGATAGTTGAGATAGTTTCCTTTGTCACCATGTTGCTTCCAATCACTCCTATCTCCCAATTGTTATCCAAGTACACCTTCCCTGTTATCGTCACCAGTGGCCTCTCCCAGCATCCTAGTTTACCAGGAACTTCAGTTGCATACCAATCACATGGCAAATACTGCAATGTTACTTTCTTTGTTTCCCCTTTTGCAGGACCACTTGTTATGTATCTGAATGCTTCAGCATGTAAACTGCTCTTGTGATAACTCAAATAGGTCTTGAGGAAGTTGTTTTCATATGGGTATGAATCTCGTGTTTTCCACGCCATGTGCACCACTGTCCCTTGAAATCTTCCTTTCGTTTGGAACAGTGCCAAGTATATAATGCATCGTGCTGTCTTCATCTATTTCCGTAGCCACAAATGTTCGGGACGCGCTCATGGCGTATGGTATTAATGAGCAGACGTAGCAGCTGTCTTCTGTTGTGTGCTTACCAATGCGGGTCATGTGTTGATACCATATGTTGTTTGAGACATGTGCTGAATCTTCAATATAATTATCAATACCTTTATTATCTGAGTATGTGCTGCGTTTAACTCTATTTTGTTTGTGTATAGTTTTACTGATATCACCTGACTTGACACCTGTTGCAGCTGGGGATGGGGGTGTATTAGGTTTGGGTACAGCAATAATATTTATAGCACAGCTGCACTGCCATACAGAGGCAGCCAAGAACCCGGTGATCATCAAAATCCCTATTATTTTTATTACATATGCTAATTTCACCGGCATTTTACTCTTACCTTTGCTGCGGTCCGGCAGCGTATTCTTGCGACGTTAAAGTTGCCCGCCTGAAAATTCTCAATACGCTTATTATTAAATATTAGTTAATTAAGCTCTCCCTATCAGATAGTAATTCAGTGCCCAGGCGAAGAGTTGTTCCCACGCCAATCTAAGCGACCTATCTCTTAGGGCAGGCAGGTATGGGTGGAGGTGGGGCATTGAATGTTCTATGGCCAAGAGGAATGCTGTGTAGTACACACGTACCCTTCTCTTTTTCAGATACGTTGGCCTTTTTATTTCATATACAAATTGGTGTGACAATTCTTCTGGGTAGTAATCGTCTGGGGGTACCATCTACTCCTGGGCAATGAATTTGTTAATCATCTACTTTCTTAACAGTACAATAATACGCACTTCCTGCATGTGCGAGAGAAAAGGAGAAAGCATTCACGTGTTTACATGTGTATTTGTGCAATATAATGTCCTTTAGTACAGTTATTACTCGTAGTTGGGGTAGGGGTCAATGGGCAGGGGGTTTTTGTTCAATTGGCTGAAATACTTTTACTCTTGGAGCGTGTGAAAATGGGGTGGGCAGTATGGGGATCACCCTTTTCTTCTTCAGTTATTGTCTCTGGGCAATTTGGTAAGTGACAGGGTGTGGGGACACTTGGGTCGTTGGTTGTGATAGAACTCTCTTTTTCCGTTGGCGATGTTGTTGTTCTTCCAACAGACCTGTCGGTGGCGCTGGGGTGGGTCTGAGGTCTGTAGATCTTTTCAAATTGTGTAGGTGATTCCAGGCGCGCTTGCCCTGTAGCTTTACTGCTCTCGTTGATACCTCTTCTACTAGATGTGGGCCAGTGAACCTGGGGTCGCTCCACCTTCTATTGAAGTTGCGAAGCAATACGTGGTCACCTTTAGTAACTTTACACAGTCTTTCTTTGTCCAATTCTTTATCCGCGTCTTCTTGTTGATTGCTGTTAGACCCGCCCCGTGTGCGCTCGAGCTGTTGAGACACAAACACCACACTAGTAATCAAAGAAGACACATATTGGTACATTTCATCTCCAAAGACATCGGCACTACTTTCATTGTCAGTAAATGCTCTCGATGTTGGCATTAGGGGAAGGCGCATCTGACGTCCGGTAACCACCTCGTGTGGGGTGAGGTGGTGGTCGGACCCTGGTCTATTCCTTAGTTCGAATAGAGCTAATGGAAGACAGTATAACCAATTCTTATTAGTTGCTTGCTTTATCTTTGCTATAGCCTCCTTTAATAGGCCATTCAGGCGTTCACATACACCGTTAGCCTGTGGGTGGTATGCACATGCAAATTTATGTTTTATGTTCAACAAGGATGTAATATGCTGGAACATTTCGTTTGCGAAATGTGGGCCATTGTCTGATCTTAACACCTCGCACACTCCCCATCTTGGGAAGACCTCCCTCACTAGGAATTTAGCTGCTCTAAATGCATCTGGGTGTGAACAGGGCCCTGCTTCAATCCACCTAGAGAATGGGCATACTACTACGATCATATACCTATTTCCTTGACATATATTGATCATATCGACATAATCAATATGGAGATGCCGGAAGGGTCCCTCTGGCCGAGGTATAGTACCTCTTACCACCTTTAGAGTATGGCCGGCCGTAAACTGTTGACATGTGAGACAATTACTGATAAATTTAGACACATGCGAATTTAGCTCGGGGCAGAACCAGTCTTCCCTAATTCGTGCTGCTATTACTTCTTTGCCTGTGTGGGCTGGATGATGTAGTTGACTTAGGGCAGTATCCAAAAGTGCCAATGGTATTACAACTTTTCCAGTGCCGCCTTGGCGCCATAGTGCGTCAGTTGGTGACATTATGCATCCTCTTTTTACCCATATTTCTTTTTCGGCCATTGGTGCGGCCGCTTGTAGCTCCATAATCTGCGTGGCTGGGAGGTGGGAATACCCTTCTTTTATCAACATCTCCTTAGCTATTCCCCTCCCTCTCCCTCTCTGACTCTGGGGGGTTGCATATCTCTCCGAAGTATGCAGCATACTTCGCATGTGCGTCTGCTGCTGCATTCCCCTTTGACACTTGATCTTCACCATTGGTGTGTGCTGTGCATTTTACTAAAGCTAATTCTTGGGGGTCGTTTATCACTTCAATTAGTTCAGCCAATAACAGAGCATGTTGCACTGGAGTGCCATCAGCTCTTCTAAATCCTCTCCTTCTCCATTTTGACAGCCCTGAGTGGACAGTAGATGTAACATATGCGCTGTCTGAGTATATGATTACTCGTTTGTGAAGGCTTTCCTTTAACGCCAAGATCAGTGCAACCAATTCGGCTGCTTGAGCGGAGTAATGCTGTGGTAATTGTACACATTTTATTGCCACACACACCGGTACTTCCATCATTTTTACCACTGCTGCCCCAGTTCTCCTAATACCGTCCCCTTGGTCGATAGTTGATGACCCATCAATAAATAATAGCTCACCACCCTCTAGTGCGTTTTCTTCCACCTTTCTGCTACATGAGTATATTTCAGTTACCTCCGTACAGTCATGGGCATAGTCTCCCTCCTCAATTACTTCTGCTATGAACCTTGCAGGGTTGACCGTGCTACATCTAACTATTGATAGTTCAGCTCTTGATAAAATGATCTCATAACCAGATGCTCTTTGCGTGGTTAGGGTGGACTTAGGTTTATTCAATATCGCAAATAGTGCATGTTCCACAAACAAGGTAGTTGGGCATCCCATTGTTATTGTTGATGCCTTTTCCACTGCAAAAGCAGCTGCGGCTAGACCCTGTTCGCAAGGGAAGTGACCCAACATTACAGGATCTAAGTGGCCGCTGTAAAATGCTACTGGTTTGTAGCCCATGCTTGTTCTTTGAGCCAACACTGCCTTCATTACTGCTGAGTCGCAGTGTGAGAATATAAAAAATCCTCTCTCATAATCTGGGAATGCAAGCACTGGAGCAGTAGATATTGCATCTTTTAATTCACCAAAAGCCTCTTTCATCTCCATTGTCCATCCCAGCTTTTTCTCCCCTTTATTAGCCCAGCTATTTCTCCCCTTTATTAGCTTCCCTCAACGCCTCAAGCAGGGGTCCTATGTACGAGCTGTAATCAAACACCCATGCCCTACAATAGTTGCACAGCCCCAGAAACTGCTGCAGTTCCCTCAGTTTGTGGCAGTGGGGTGTTCAAAATTGCTTGTGCTCTTTGTGGTGCAATCTATCTTCCATATTGGGATATGAGTTGACCAATGTAAAGTACCTGTTCTTGACAGTACTGTATCTTTTCCATGTCTACCTTGTACCCCTTTTCAGCCAATATTGTCAACATCTTTAAAGAGTCCTCTCTGCATGTTTTCTCGTTCGTTCTGCATATTATGTCATCCACATACTGCAACACTGTGCTTTCCACTTCAATATTACCCAAATCCATCTGTATCACTCTATTGAAAATTGAGGGTGATTCGCAATACCCTTGTGGCAATCTAGTGTGTTTCCACTTTGTGTTTCTGTAAGTGAAGCTCGTCAGATCTTGTGAGTCGGGGTGCAATGGTATTGAGAAAAAAGCATTTTTAAGGTCGATCACTGTAAAACGTGATGCCTCTGCTGGAATGCCACACAATATTGTGGCCGGGTTTGCTGCTACGGGATATTCTGCTTCTACTATGTTGTTCAAGGGCCTGAGGTCCTGTATGAAGCGCCAAGACCCCCCTTTAGCCTTGCGCACTGGGTACACAGCCGTGTTGCAAGGTGATTCGGAGGGGACCAATATGCTGTTATTTACAAGGGCCGTTATGGTTTCATAGATACCCTCATCTGCTTCTTTTGATAGTGGGTACTGTTTAACTCTGGGAAGTATTGCACCTTTTTTCAACTTTATTCTTACTCCCCCTATACTTTTTATACACCCCACGTCATAGGGGCCGGTGGTCCACAATGATTTGGGTACTTTTGACATATCCTCTTCAAAGAAGGGGACTGGGGTGCATGCGGGTGCCTCAAGTGCCATGGCAATTTTCTGTGCTACTTGTTTGTACGCCACCCTTAGCCATATTTCCACACTCATCATAAACACCATTTCATCTTCTTCCTTTTCATCTGAGAACAGCTCCTCATCTGACACCTGGGTGAGCCTACATCCTTCTGCTAATGCTATTACTGCCCTACATGCTCTTCCTTCTTTGTCTTGGGCATGTACAGCAATGTAGTCAGCTGTTGCAATAATACTCTCAATGTCCATTAAGAACACCTTCCCTTCTGGTTCATTAGCAGGTGTTTCTGGTCTGAATAGATAGGTTGCTGGCCTCCTCCATATTTTCCCTTCTATCCCTGGCATCCATGCAATCGCCATGTCAGTTCCATACTGGAATAGTTCGCCATCTATTGGCTCCGCCCTAATCGCGGTCTGTCCGCAATATGCCTGCATAATTTGTCACGCTGTGAGCATGTTAATCCCTGGAGTAGAGCAAATTATGCCGTCCTCAGTAAAGGAGATCGTCATATTCAACCTGTTCATTATATCTCTCCCCAATATATTTACTGGTGAGGCACTATAATATAAAAGTGGAACTGACAGATCATAATCTCCAATAGATAAGGGAATGTTATCAGTAAAGGGAACCAACCCTCTAGCCCCAGAGAATCCTTGGGTGTTCATGGCTTCGCCTGACATCTTAAACTTACCTTCCCTTATACAAGACCGGGTTGCCCCGGTGTCAACAAGGAATGATAATTTTTTGTCACCTATCGTTACCTCTATGCGTGGCTCCTCCGCACTATTAGGTGTTACTGACAGGATGGGACACACCAAGGCCGTCTGTGGGCTGTCCTATTGGGGGTACAATGATTGGCCATTTCCTGTGTAAGGGTTGTGTCCCAAGACCGTCACCCTACCCAGTTGTGTTTGTTGTGCTTGGGACTGCAGTGTCATCGCTACCTGTTGTTGTGGCAGCGAACACGGCTGTGGCTGTTGTTGTGTCAGTTGTGGTTGTTGTTCATTTCCCTGTTGCAACGTCTGCTGTTGCTGTATGCCCTGCTGTTCCTGTGAGGGTCTTTGTTGTCCCTGTTCACTCCATGATGGTATACCAGGTCTAACTCTACACGTGCAGGACATGTGTCCTAATAGTCCACAACTCCAACACACCGGTGGTTCCCTACTTTGCCATGGAAAGCTCCCTGTGTTGTCCTGGTATACTGGTTGCCCTGTGGGGTAGGGGTTTCTAAATCCTCCCACCTGTTGTTGGGCGTTATATCCGTATCCTCTCCCTCTCATAAATCCTCCTCTCCCACTGTTATAATTATAATAGCCAGCTCCAGTCATCGTTTGTCCACCTCCCATGCTAGTCATGTATGGTTGTATTTGTGGCGCCTGTTGTGTTACAGTCTGCGAGGGTGGTATTTGTGCACAATCTTGTGCAGCCACTACTTGTGCTGGGCTTTGGGTCATTGTTGTGGGCGTAGTTATTAGTGCCCCTTCCATCGTATACTTGGTAAGTTTTTTCTGTACTAGTTTAGCCTCTTCTGTTTTCCTGTCCTCTTCTTTTTGTTTCATTTTACCTTGCCATGTTCTGCAATGATGTATTATAGTAAGCTGTATTTCTGGCCATGGTTTTGCTTCCATTCCCACTACTTTCTTTAGTTGTTTCTGAACTCCTTCTGGGAGCCCTTGTACTAGTATATGATAAAATATTGCTGGTGTTTTATCCCATTGTTCCCTTGTTTCCATACGCCACTTCTCTTGAATCTCCTGGATATAATCAACAGGATCTTCATTTTCACGCATCTTACGGGAGGTAATTGCACCTATGTCTGATGTGTCTGGGTACTGTACCCTCAGTGCCTGCCATAGTGCATGTCTGCAGTTTGCGAATGGTGCCCCATCGTGCGATGTGTTTGTTATTGTTACCCCATGGAATCCCGCTCTCTTCCAAATGTCATCCGCTCTATCCCCTAATATTGATATTAACAGGCCCTTTACGTCTCCTACCGCTAGTTTCTGTCCTGCGGTGTGATTTTCCATTTCATATATCCATTTACCCGCACCTCCACTTAATGATGGGAGCCTGCATTTTATATTTTCTTTATCAGTATGCTTCCAAGGGACGTACTGTGGTCTAATCCCTCCTCTCTCTAAAAGTGGCATCAAGTTATGTCTTGTTTCACCCAATGTGTTCCACAATACCAAGTCCTCACACCCTTCCTCCTCCTCCCTTTCTTTTGTTCCCCGTATTCTTTGGGTCCTCACTCCCCTTTTCCCCGTTCTTTCCTTCCTCCTTAATCTCGTTTCCTTCCGGTATTTCCCCCATGGTGAACATTCCATTTGATCCTGGTCTGGACCCCTGGAACATCCTCCATAGGTTAAACACCTCCACATGGTTTGCCAACTTTTTCCCTTTATATGTATTGTGTAGATGGTTTAGTAATGAATGTTGGACATATCTATCAAAGCTACCGTTAGGCGGCCATGGTGTTAGCATCTTGTTATCCATCCCCTGGGTCCATTCTATGCTATATTTAATCAGTTTCTCCCTATGGGGTGGCAGTGTTGTGCAGATATGTTGTAGTGGGGTAGTGAGTGTGTTCCCCCACCCTCCCGATCCTGCCTCATATCACATAGTAGCGCTCCACTTGTTACCCTTCCCCTATCTGGTATCAGTTTGTCTCACCAGCAGATTGCAATATACAGCCTTATATTTCTTACCTGGCCCCGTAGGTTTGGGGACTTACGATAGTCCGTTTAAGAAAAATTACAGAAACTACGGTATGTTACATTTATGTTTCCTTCTGTTTCCCCTACGGACCCCTGCGGCTGCGTACCCCTTGATACGTTCTTATACAGTCGTCCTATTTCCACGAGCTCCTCCCCCTTCTTCACTGACCGTGGCCGGCGTTCTCCGTGCGCGGCCACGTTCCCCCTGTTCACCTTTCCCCAATTCACTTGTACTCGTGATATCCTATGAAAACCCTACTGGTGACGTCACCGATTTCTTCGAGCTACTAATGAGTTCTTCATATATTCTTTATATTCAAAATACACTTCTAATCTACCCCCGTTAACCCTACAGCTGTCTTCCTGTCACTCCTGGAACAAGGTAATCAAATCAATCATATAATAGGACTGCGCACGCTGCGTCGCCTCGCGTGTGATACGCCCCTCAACAGGAGGGCTTAACCAGCCAACTATCTTCCGTATTAGGCAACTAACTAGCTACCGCCTACAGGGAAACGTCATCTACCTATCGAGTTTCTTGCTCGAACAATAGGGATCCTCATCTAATCATTGATCAATAAATGCCAAATCGTAGGAAACCACGCACACCCACACCCTTACACGTAGTCGCGACCTAGGCCAATCAGTGTCTACGAGCGGCCGCACGAGATGTTTTCGTGCTCCGCCCCCTCCTTTCGCGTAACGTAGCAGTCTGCTCTCGCACTTTTCCGGCTACCATTCACTCCATTTCCAACACCAAATTCTCAACCCTTCGCCGCGCACCTGTGTAAAACCTCCCACCTCCCTTATTTAACTCCTCCCCCCTCCCTTACAATTTCACATTTCTTGTTGTGCGTGGCATGCTCACCAAGTTCTCCTGATGCGGGGCCGCTCGACTGCGTGCACCCCTCCAAGCGGCTCGCCACCTCCCCTCGTCTGGACCACGTCGGGATACTTCTCAACCGGCTCCCGAGGGCCAATATCCGGATTGCGCTGTCCGGTCTTCCCCTCAGAAGGGGGCAGCGGCAGAGGGGGCCGTGCCGCCGGGCCTCCTCGCAACCGGAGTCCCTGGAAAAAGTGAAAAATAAAAAGGCGGATCTTAAACAGATCTCAGCAGTGCCTCCAACTTGTCAGGGGGAAATTCTGCCGGGGTCGGCCGGGCCGTCCGCAGACCTCCGGGCAGGGAGGCCCCAACTCCTCCCGTGTATCCCAAACGAGATAGAGTATGCAACACACACAAGAAGCAAGGTGACTTCTGCTGTTTATTAAACACAAACGGCAGGGATGGGTCAAGGAGCGTACACGTCCGTCCTGACGCACACACAATCGTGGGCTCGCAGGCCCTTTTTACCTTAGTATGACGCGCTACTTGCGTCATCTTATAAAGTTTAGCAAAAAACCTATTTCCACTCTGGATTGGTTGCTCGAGTGGTAGGGTTAGTATAGCATACGTATAGGGAACAATATTAGTGGGTAAGGTGGGTCAGGTGATATATCTGGGTTGTCCCTACAATTAGATACATGAGAATTGTTACATGAACACTACTAATGATTGGTCAAGCTAATGGCGTCAGTGATAAGAGCCCCATGTTCTGATTGGTGCGTTCGCGAGCCTCCCAGTCTGGGACCATCGCTGTTCCCAGCTCGCGGTGCACCTGTTATTTGCAACAATGTTTCACTATGAGTACGTGTAGACAATGTGAAGACTTATTCATGAGCTGGAAGGCCGACTACTCCCACTGTCGTAGATGCCCATTGAGCCTTTCAAGTGTATCTGCCTGTGTCTCGTACTGAGGGATCCAGACGCCTTCTTTCTTCTGGGCTTGGCATCCTGTCAGGTTCGGCTTGGTCACGTGAGGTGGGACCGTGTTTGAGGCAGACTTTACACCATTAATATTGTTTTTCCATTGTGCGCTTAGTTTAATTTTGCAGGTGTGACCTTAACGTTGGTGTGCGGCATGCGGGGTTGCAACATCGTGCCTTTGATGGTCTGCTTTCGGAATGTGGGTTTGCAACATTACGACCTTGGCTGTCTGCTCTCGTCGGGCTCCTTCTGCAGGATCAGCAACTCGACTCTTGTTCTTTTCACGTCCATGGAAGCTCTTGCTTGCGGCCTACTTAGGCCTGGTGTATAGGTAGAACCATTTGGTGCACGGCGCTTTAGGTTATAGTAACATATTGTCTTATGACCAGGATCATGTCTTCGTTATATTTCTCATTATTGAAAAGCATAGCAAGCTCTTTAGGTGAGTTCGTGGTGCGTCTTGCGTTTCTGCATTTAAAAAGCCTATATGAAAAATAATAAAGATGCACGTCCGTGAGTATGTCTGTCGCCTACGTCATAGCACTGAGTATATTCTTCATGTAGATTGGTGCGGGAGTGTCCAGCGTGTATATTTGCACAGGTGCGCTGATCGTTGGCTAGGTCGTCATGGCATCTCTAACGATGTGTTGGCTTTAATCTAGTTGATCCGTGCCGCATGTGTCAGCATGGGCAGGTCGTGCTGTCGGGCAGGCAGATGGACACATCCGTATGTTCCTGTACCAGGGTATTTGGTCGTCTGGTAGATGGGCAAACTCTTCTCGTGGCGGGTGCCTGGGCCGTGATCCTTTAGGCCAGGCGCGAGAGGACAGGGACGGGAGTCTGTTTTTCCATTCTCCCACTTCATATCGTGTAGGTGTTCTTGGTGCTCGATGGGGTTGTCGGTTTCAGGCCGCTTTGCAGCTTCTGTGACAGAGTTCAAGACGGGAGATAGCTGCACGGGTATCGGGCAGCAAACAGTTTGGCGACTGAAGCTGGACAGATGGTTGCAGGCTAGCCTTCACGGTGACTCAGGGGTCAGGAATCATTGTCTCAGTGCTGGTCAGTGGTTCTGAAGTACTGGTTGAGACGTCTCGGGTGGCTTTAAGCGACTGCGGCATTACAGCAATCAGTGTTGCAGTCGATTGCAGCTCGGGGGACTCGACTTGCTCGAAGATGTCCTTTAAGGTGGATGTCGGTAGATGCTCCTCAATGCACTTGTGTCCTTTAAGGTGGACAGCCCAAAGCTGGGGATTGTGGTGCAGGCAGCTCCCTTATACTTGGTTACCGGGTTCAGAGACTTTTTGCCGCTTCCCACCTAGGAAGGGTGCTGGAAAGCCTAGCAGGGCATGATGGAGGGGCCTCTGGATTTAGTATCTCTCTCTGTTCCCTGGGAGATGTTTAGGGGAGGGATCTTGCTTCCCACTTTGAGGTCCTGGCCTTCTTTCACAGGCGGAAGATGTAAGGCAAACTGTAACTTCAGCCAGGGTCCAATGATGAGTTCTTCCTTCTGGTGAAGCCTTTCGATGATCCGCTACAGTGGGGCTCAGCCTTCTCTTAAAGCCAAATGGACCACAGGGATTGGTGAAGGCTATGCCTACCTTAATGAACCAATACTGGTTCCCATCAACAATCTCCTTTTGCATGAGCTCATAGCCAGAGTACTTTGCAACAGAAAATGTAAAGGGGTGAAAACATGTCATACTAAGTCCCACCCATCTTTTGGTCTGTTGTAGACCAAAGGGTCTCTATGGTTAATTGAGCTCTCTGTGGTTCCTGATTAAAGCGGCAGGTCTCCCTGTGGTGAGACCAGACTCACTGGCTCCTGCAAATCACATTCTCGTACCTTAATAATGGGGTCACACTGCAGGGAGGGTTACTGTAAATGCACATTCCCAGACATGACAGTTCACGGTCAGTCGATACTGAGGGCGGGAGCTGAGTTCAGGTTGACACAGTTGCATCTGAAAGGTTGTTTGGGTTTCCGGTCTCCCTTGTTTAGCCTCTGCAGCCAGGCCTCATGAGGGCCTCTTAGAATTACCCTCTGAATGGTATGCAACTTGCTGCCAGCAGCTGCAGGGCCCAACAACAGAGCAGGGCGGATCCATGAGCCTTTGTTGGTTAATAAGGCTGGACCTGGCAGGGGGAAGGTTTGGTCCTCCCCTTCTGAAGATTTATTGTGTACTCCTCCCGTCATATCTCAACTAAATATGACAGGGGGGACTTCACGTGTAGGCTGTGTCCACACAGAGTACACGGGTCTATGCGTTGACGTGCGGTGAGCATAGGAAAATGTGTGCGGATTAGCCTCACACATTTTCTGGAGGTTGATTACCATCATTCAAATACATTTTATTAATTTCAAAAAAGCACTGGCGAGAGCACACCCACAGTGCGGATGGTTGAATTCCTCAGATTTTGAGAGCACCTGCTTGAATTCCACCATTGATATAGTAAGCAGGCCTCCGGGCCTCTCACCTGCCCGTGTCACTGAAGAGTCTCAACGCTGTCAGTCCGGGGGAGCCTGAATCCCGGTATTCTCTGCCGTTCTTTATTTCCCACCCTGGGAGTGTAACGGCTGCTGGGTCCGCAGTCTCTCACACCCTAATGGCATGCGGATGTAATTGTTCGGCGCCTCGCGAATGGCTCCTCTTGCGCAGCCCCATCAAGGAAGCCGCCGCTCTGGCAAGGGTCACTGTTCTCCCGGCACTCTCCACGTGGCACCCCACACACCCAGCTCGCCTACACATCTGCAGCTCCCGCGACAGCAAGAGCCACTGCTTTCCTCCGGAGCCTGGCCTGAGCCACCCCGCCTCAAGGGGTGTGTGCAGTCCCTCCTGGCTGCTGTCTCTCGCGGCTGTGCTCCTTTGAAGGAGCCGGTCACCCCTGCCCCACATAGGGGCCAGCCTCCGCACTCTATCTTGGGGGCCCTGCTCGCCCGATAGTGACACCGCCAATGCTCTCGGGACGGCAAGGGAGCCTCCCCCTCTCCACCTTCCTGCGTGCTCAGTCCTCCCTGGCTCGGCCACTGCACTCCAGTGATTTCCATGGTCGTCTTTGCTCGGTGTGGCACCATGCCTCATCGATGCCAACTCGCTGAATGCACATTAGGCTGAGTAGTGTGGGCCCCCTTTGCTTTTGTTACCTGACCCCTACCTATGGAATAAAATTGCAGACCAGTTTTGTTGTGGAAAAAATTATGGGCCGTAGGCTTTTTATTTTCTTACAGAAAATACACAAAAAACATGTCACAATAATGTGCTTTTGGGCACTTTGTGTCCATCTTTGTAGATGCCCAAAACTTCTCCTCACCAAGTCTTTGTTACCCTTAGGCATCCGTTCCTGGACACGTGCCGCCACACCTGAGTGGGCGTTGCCTCGGCCGCTCAGGTCCCCCCCAAAAGCACCTCTATCTGCATCACCGCTCCTCCAGCGCCCTGAAGATATTGTCAGAGAAAACCCCCATCCCTTTGTTAGACAGGTGCACCCCGTCCTGATGAAACATCTCTGGGTTATTTTGGGAGAGACCGTGCTTTATGAAATGGAGCCCTGTGCTCCTACAGTATTTCTCCACTGCTTTGTTTAGCTTCTTTCTCGCTGTTTCGATGGCCTGCCTCCGGTGTGCCCCATACCAGATTCTCCGTGCTATCATTTCTGACATGAAAATTTCAGTTTTCCACCAACAGTGTGCTATGCTATGGAGGGACTTGCAAATGATTCTTTCTAATTCTCTCCTATTCGTGCTGACCAGATTGTTTCCCCCAAGGTGTATAACCAGGTACTCGGGTGGGTCTCTGAAACCGATCAAGTCTGACAACCTGTCGTGAATGTCCTCCCAGTGCATCCCCAGGAGGCCCCACCAGGACGTGATTGTCTTCTTGAAGTGGAGTCCTTGCTTGACCTCCTCAATCCACCTCCCTGCCCGGGTCACGAAGGAGTGCCCCATGATCCATGCCGACTTGTAGGGGCCCTTCTCTGTAGAAGGGGTTGTGGGGGGAGGTTCATATCAGTTCCTCTCTTATATATTTCTTGAAACATTGTGACCTCCACCCCTCAATCATTTTCACACCCTTTGCTCCCATGCCCCCTGCCCATGCTGAAGTAGCTGCTCCTATTCTAAATGAGTGGCTCCCAAATTCAGCTGGATCCTACTCTGCTTTGGCTATTGCTTGCTTTAATACCGCCTGGAACTGGTACCTGCTGAGTACGCTGCCATCCCTATGTATTAGCCATTGCCCGCCGACAACCTGTCGGATCTCTAGAAATGCCTGGATGATGCATCTGGGACAGTGGTCCTTCTCTCTGATGCAGTTGAGGTCTGTTGCTCTCCCCTTTCCTACCTGGTCAGTTTTGGATTTTCTCAACATTATGGACCTGCCCTTGCTCCTTATGCTAATGTCGCTTTTTGCCAGGCCATCCCCCGCTATCGTATTACGGGCTACTCGTTCACCCACCCTGAAGGCCCCATAGTATGCCAAGGCGAATGCTGCCCTGAACAGGGCTGTTTCACATACGCTGCTACATGTGCTTTGTAATATTTTCAACAGAACCACCAGTTTCCCAAAATTCAGGGGCCTCCTGCTGTCCGGTTTCTTCCCTTCTAACTTCGCCCAACCCTTCATTGCATACTTTATCCGTGGGCTGTCTGTTGGATCTGGTACACCGGCTACCTTTGCGCTGTATGCAACTGCGGCTAAGTGTGCTGCTGGCCAGCTTCTCTTTTTCCCTTTGGCAAACGCCCCTTCCAAAAATTCACACATTTTCTCCATTGAAACTTTACCCACATCTTGCACTCCTGTTTCCACCAATACATTATTCACATGCTTTCCGTACTGCTTACCCGTTTTGTATGTTAGGGCGTTCCTGGCCAGTTTTTCTATGACCTGGTCTGTTTCCTGGGGTTTTCCCTTTTCTTTTGAGTTAACCTTGTAGTCAACCGTTCTTTCTTTTCCAGTGCCTTCAATGGGACCCATGCCTTTTTTGGCGTGGGCGTTTTATCCCTTTTGGCGTCCGGCCTCAGCTCCCTGAACCTTTCCCACTGAAAACGAGACAAGGCGTCAGCTACCACATTCGTTTCTCCAGAGATGTGCCTCGCCCTTATGCATACATTATTTTATAAACATTCCAGCGTGATGGCTCTCATTAATTCAAATACCACTGGGCATGATGCACTCCCTTTATTCAACACGTGTACCACTGTCATGTTATCCAACCAAACCACCATTTCTTTGTTATTTAGCTCCTTTCCCCATGCACACAATGCTACCCAGATTGGAAATAGTTCCAGCGGCGTGATATTCCTAGTCCATGCTGCCTCCTGCCATGACGTTGGCCATTTCTCCGCGCACCACTCTCTCTCTAGTATTGCCCCAAAACCAAAACCTCCTGCTGCATCTGTGAACAACACTCTTTTTCCCCTCTTTGTTGATGGGCGAGCGCCAGATGACCGAGACATTAAATGACCTCAGGAATTCTCCCCAAACTTCCATGTCTCTCTTAATTCCCCCTCCTATCCGGACTCTGTGGTGCCCCATCTTGGCCCCTCTTGTCCTTAGCTCAATGCTTCTTTGAAAAACGTTTCCTTGTGGTATGACCCTTCCAGCAAAGTTTAGCTTCCCTGCTAATGCTTGCAATTCTCTTACAGTGGCCTTGTTTCTCCCTTTTAGGTTATTTATTGTTTCCAGCAGATCTTCCACTTTATCCTATGGAATCCGGCATACCCCCTGCCTTGAGTCAATTTCTATCCCCAAAAATTGGATTGTTTGCGTTGGGCCCATCGTTTTTTCCCCTGCCACCGGGAAACCCCAATCGTTTGTTATCTCTGCAAATTTGTCCAAAGTGGCCTTGGCCCTACAAACAAAAAATCGTCCAGGTAATGTACCATCCTGGCCTCCTCCATTTCTTTTGTGACTGCCATTGCAGGAATGAGCTTACCCTCTCAAAATATGCACATGAGATGGCACATCCCATAGGTAGACATTTGTCAATGAAATATTCCCCCTCCCATTGCATACATAGCCATTTCTGTGACTCGCTGTTGACCGGTAACAGTCGGAAGGCTGATTTAATATCCGCCTTCGCCATCCATGCCCCTTTGCCTGCCTTCCAGCTTCTTGGAAGTCTGAGTAAGTTACTGTTGCTTCATTTTGCGGGATGCCGCCGTCATTTACTGAAGCCCCGTGGGGATATACGAGATGGTGAATAAGTCTGTATTCCCCTTTTTTTTCTTTGGGACTAGCCCTAATGGGGAGCATATGAACTCTTTGAATGGCAAGGCTGTGAAAGGGCCCCCGATCCTACCCAGTTCCAGCTCTTTCCGGATTTTTTTGCTTACTATCCCTTTGTTCTCCATAGCTGATTTGGGATGTTCTGCGACCCTTGTCCTGTAAATGGAATGTTGAACCCTTCCTGGAAAACTCTTCTGATCAACTTGGCAGCCTCTTGGTCTGGGAATGCTTGGAGCCACTCTTCCATTTTTTCAATTTTAACTGGTGTGGCCCCCTTCTCGCCCCAGCCCCTAGTTCCGCTTCTCATTGCCTCTGTTGCTGGGTAATGTTGCCCTGGTGCTCTTGGCGCTGCTATGGTCTCCTCTACATTTCTTGCACTTATGGCTGAACTTGCACTTCCAGCCCCAGCTGCATGGAACCCCCTTTTCGAAATTCCGACATTGCGCTGGCTCTGCCCCTGGTGCCCAAGTGTTTCCGCTGCCGCCCCCCTGGGCCGTTGGTGGTATGCTGTTCTGCCAACCTCTCCGTGACCCATACTGCTTATTCAGAAAATTCTGCTCCCTTGTTCTGTCATAGCTACTTTCATACCTTCTGTTATTATACCTATGCTTACCTCTATAATCGTTCTGCCAATACTGCCTTCTCTGTTGCCCACCTGAATTCTGTTCCCTGGAGTCCAATTTTTCTTTAAAAACGTTAAATATGTATAGGTTAAAGTTTTCTATGTCCCACCCCATATCTGGGAAGCAATCCATTTCCTTTCTAAACTCGTGGTCGTATTCTTTCCATGCATCCCCCCTGAATGCCTTGTACACTTTCAACACCCTCTGCTGATATGCGACTAATTCTACCCCGTCTTCTGGGTATTTCTGCAATATACTGGTGGACATTATCTGAAAGGCTGCTACCCAGTTATCAAAACTCTTCACTACTGTCACCCTCTTTAGTAAGCCTTTCTCATCCTCCTTTGTCTTCTATTGACACCTTCATTCCTCTCTTTTGACATTGTAACAGGGAAAAAATTTCTATGAACTCCTTCCTCCAGATTTTTTCTTTCACCTTGTCATTTATATACCATGCCATTGCTTTCATGGACCGGCCCTGTGCATCTTTCCCCATTGTTGGCCTGCCGTACTTGGTCATGACTGGCCCCCCTTCCTTGCCTGCTGTGACTGCTGCCACTACACCTGCTGGTTCCACCACCTGCAGTGGGTTCCCTGCCGCCGGTATTGCCGTTGTTCCTATGGGTTCCACCAGCGGGCTGGGTGTAATCCCCTGGGGACTGGGACATGGGTACCGTTGGTGCCCCTTGGGGTGTGGGGACCGGGGTCTCTAGTGGTTCTGACCCTGCCCCCCCTTGACCCTCTTCATGTTCCCTCTATACCAGAGCCCTTCTGCTTATCTTTGCTAACCACCCCTTTCCACTTCACCCATGCCTTCAGGTGGTCCATTTCCTCATCGTCACTGCTTTCTGCTTCCGATGTTGAAACCCCCTACTCCTCCCTGTGTTTCCTATGTTTTCTGCCCCTCCTGTGACTGGTTCTGGGCGACTTACCCGTACCCGTGATGCAGGTTTTCAACATTTTTACAATTTGCCTCCCAACTTTATCATCACTTTTCACAGTACCTTTATTCTTTTCCTTCCTCTTCTTTTTCCTGGGCGCCTCCGTCTGGTCTTGTAATCTCCTTGGCTCTTCACATCCCCTCTTCTGTACTTGTGGTACTGCATCCTCTCCTTCGCTGTCGCTGGACTCCTCGATCAGCAAAGGCGACATTACCTTTGCCCTCTCCTCCTTTTGCATGATGTCCAGGACCCATTGGGCCCCATACTCTCTTTCTGCCTTTCTGGCCCATTCACCGAATTCCTGTGCCCTTCTCGCTCTTTCCTCCGCCATGCTTCTTGTTGGAATGCTTCCTTTCGCTGTAATTTGCCTGTTCACCCAGTTTGTTTCTGTTTCTGCTTCTTTTAATGATGTTACTGTTCCTGTCCCTCGGGGCACTGATGTATAAAAAATGAGTTGGCGACCATATAAGCTTTCTACGTGGTACTTCCGTGTCCGACTAGTCGCTGTTCCTTTAAAGTTTTATTGTTTGCCCTTCTCCAGTAGGGCCCGCTGTAAATGTGTGCCTGTCCCTTTAAGATCTCGTTGTGCCTCCCCAGCCGGGCCCGTCTCTAGCGTTGTTGCTCCTTCGAAATGCTCAGGCCCCGCCCCCTTTTCCAACCACCAGTTAGCGTTCTTGTGCGGCTTTATTCAGTGCCTCCGGGTCGGCCCCTCCTCCAGGAACCTCGTATGCTCGACCTGTTCCCGGCTGAGCGATGCTGTTTGCCCGCTCTCCCTCCTGGGAAGCCCGCAACGGTTCTGCTGCTCCTCTGGATTCCGCCGACGAGTTCCCTGCACGGCTGTTGGTTCCTGCGGCCCGCAGGTTTTCCCGACGCGGCTTCCCGACAATGCTGCCCGCTGCTGCTGCCCGTCTTGGTGTGATCCTTCTTCGTGCACGCTGGCTGGTCCTTCCACTGCAGACTTCCGGCTTACGATCTTGTATCCTGCACGGCTGTCTGTCCTTCCGCGGCAGTCCCTCCAGCTCCCAGCGGTCTTCTCCTCATGGCTCTGGCGATCCTGGAAGGTAGAAGTTAGCTCAACACCTGTACGGCTAACGCAGGTTTGGCTTTTCTTCCCCTTTTTCGGGCCCTGGGAGCTTACCCGAATGAGGTGAGCTCCTTACCTGATTTGTGCTCTTTCCCTCTTTCTGGGGACTACTTATACCCCCAGGCCCCTTTGTTCTTCCCTTGGGGGGCCGGACTTCCCCGGGCCCCCCTGTTGTTTCCCCTCGCACCATTCCTTGGTGGTGTTGTGCTGTTTCCTGGCAACGCTGGGGTGAGGGTGCCACCTGGCCGCCCCTCCCCTCGGCTTCGCGCCGTTTCTCCCCCACCCTGTGTCTAACCCCCCGGGCCCTCCATCGTTCCGTATTTCGTACGGCCCGGGGCAGATGTCCCACACCTGATGAAGGAAGCTCCCATATCACGAAATGCGTAGTGTACTTGCAGATCCATCTCTCCGGACAACATCAAATTGTTGAGTATAAAGATCTGTGAGAATCTCTGCAAATATTGCACATCCAGGATATGTTTTAATTGCACACATAAAGAATTATGCACCTCAGCATTGGTTCCCTTATTCTTGGTGGATAAGTTAACTTGATTGTTGTTAAATTCACTTTTTTGAGTTGCCAAAACCAGTGATTATATTTGTATGATTTACTGTTAATTATTTTTGATGAATGTATTTGTTGCACTTATGAACTTGTTTACAAAGATAACATTGACACTAATAGGACTCTTGGTACTCTGATTACACACATTTGTGAGAGGTGTTCTCATGTAGCGTGCACAGGTATTTCGGTGGGTTAGTTCATCGAACCTTTGTTGTACAGTTATTTTGTCTCTCACCAGCCATGAGCACATACATACCTGTAGCACCAGAAGCACACGCTTACACATTTTTTGAAATTCCTCTTTCATACATAACTTTACTGTGTTGTGCGCCCCCTCCAGTTAACCTATTACAAATAATCTATTGCCATGGTGCATTTTGAATAGAATTGTTATGGGATGTAAGCCCGTTTTTATACCGCTTAAATAATGCCTTGACATACAATTATCACTGACCACGTGTTTGGTATGCCGTACTTAGTCAAATAAACAGCAAAGCACATGCGTACAAATGCACTCCAGCGCCCTGAAGTGGCTTCAGCTGCATGTGGCGCTTTACAAAACACAATAAAAAATGTAACATAAGCGCTTGTTCAAAGTCTTTTTAATTAGTTACTGGAGGGTCCATTATGACATGCGTTTTTTTGTTTCGTAATGAGCACAGAGTAGGTAAGTGAGGGTGAGGATCGCAAGAGCGAGTCCAGGGAAATCTTAAACACACCTGCCACGTGACCCCGATGGCACCTATGGAGGGCATTGCTCACTTTTTCATCCATCGCCTCGCTTTCAAGCCATGATGTGCTGTTGTTGGTAATTGAAGAAAACAGTGGATGGAAAAATGAAATGTGTTTATGTATTTGTCACCAAGTAGGAAACGCTAGCTCTGCCACAATGGAATGGGGGCGATGTTTCCGCTTTCTAATGGCCTGTAGGTGTCTCTGCCCAGGAATCTCCTGTCTGTTGTCAGTAGGCTCACAGTCGGTGCCAGTCCTTTTAATTAAGGCACCCGCAGTCCTGCATGTTGGTGCAATTGATTACCGTGCAAGTCCCATACTTAGTCGCTAGACCACTCCAGGCAACTTGTGGGCCTCAAAGGGTGCTGAGTACGGCAACTGCTTTTCTTTCTTTCTATCTGCGTAGCATGTAAAACCTGAAATATATAAACTGAGCCAACTTCTTTTCCTTTCTTTTGCAGAAGAAAGCCCAAGCTGCCCACAGGATACTTGAAGGATTGGGACCGCGAGTGGAGTTGGTAAGTGTTGACGCCTGACTCATGGGGGCAGCTGGCCAGATGCCAGAGCACGAAGTGTGCTGATGTGTGTGCTGAGGACGTCTGCTCCCAGGGCTGCTCTGCACTAGTGGAATGTGTGCCCAGTAATCTGCCTGGCTTTCGAAGAAGCACACTTTAGCCTTTGTGCACCTGGCAGTTTGTCACATTGGATAAAGCACTGCAGAAGCAGCAAGCTGCATTTTGGTTGCCATGTCACACAGGAGCCCCGACCTATATACAAGTACTGGTTTCTGCCTATTTCAGTCATGTTGAAGATTGTGTGTGTAGAGAGGGGGATGCTGGGTGGGGTGAGGAAAGAAGCATTGTGACTTTCTGGCAAGGTGAGTGTGGCCAGAAGAGGTGGTGTATATTAGGCGGCTGTGGTGTGTAACAGCGGTATGTGGTAGACAGTGGTGATGGTTTTGATTGTGTATGTGGGGTCTGTGTTGTGGTGGCATGTAGTGGGCAATTCTGCTGTGAGGAATTGGGTGAGTGGTGGATGTGACATGACACGTACATTTGGGGAGTGAGGGGAGAGTACTCACCATCCCAGTGCTGATTGTGTTTCCATGAGCCACTCAGGGTAGGGGAGGGAGGGGTTTTAGTGGTGAACTTGGAAGATCTGCTGGACAGTGGTGGCTGTGAAATGGTGGTTAGTAAATAGCTTGAGGAGGGATGCCTGTATCACGGGGGCAAGGGATCTCTTGAACTGGGTGGGGAGTGTTTTGTTTGTCATGGGGATGAGTGGTGATTCTTTTGTATCATCTCTGCATTCACAGTGTTGTGGCATTAAGTCAGGTGACATGTTTGCACTGGGTAGGATTGCAAACACTGGCAGCTTTGCTCATTGTTTGCTTCAGCAGTATGGATTATAGTTCTCGTTGACTTAGCTTTGCTGCCTCTTGAGCTTTTAAAGCCAATTGTAGCAGCCGTGGCATGTTCGGGGAAACAAACTAGCCAGGTATGTTTCCTCTGCCCACTGAGGTCAGACTAACACTCTGACCCACATTTCACCATTTGTGGCTTCTTTGGTGGCAATGTGTTGTACAAGCATTGTGCTTGAAACCAAGAGGCCTGATGCCATGTACAGTTGGGAGTCTGTAGGGACTACGTTCTTCCTTGTAGTACCTCCTGGGTCAGTTTCCTGAAATTGTTGACAGTTTGGTGACTTTGCCATTGCAAAAAGGTAATGGTGGTGGAGTGTTATGTCAACTCCGACTGCCTGTCATGTCTGAATAAAGTTGGCGTTTTAGCACATGGAGATAGTGATTGGCCTCCTCTCGGCCAATCAGAATGTAGAGTGCAGCTAATAACTAGTGATACTGTCTTCAGAAGCAGACAGGGAAACAGTGCAATTTCCAGGCATGATTTTTTTCACTGAGACGCTACCTCTCTGGCAGCATCTTTTTTTGATGCAGCCATGCTATTTAGCACATGAACGAGAAAGCAAAAACATTGAAAAAATATGTTCCTTTCTTATAGAGTTTAAATGTACATGACCGCGAATGCAGGCTCATGTTAAACCAGTTCAACCAAGTTGCAATTAAAATGCTGTAGCGTTATATTGGGAACCACACTTCACAAAGATCCCCCCTTCCTCATTAAGGTGCCACACAACACATGTTATTTTGATTTTGTTCAAGCTAGCCCTGTGTATGATTCATATAGAGACACGTTGATCCCTCCCTCTGTGGCGCCAATGAGCCAAGAACTAGGCCGTGGTACAGAAAGAATACATATGTATTAAAGAAATAGGTTCTTTGATTATTTGGCTCTAAATGATAACACACTTCACCTTCTCTGTGGCACCAAACCTAGCTTCAATACAAAATCACACTTTTTATGATCTCTGGTACCTGGAACACAGGCCAAATAAACAGTTTAAACCTCTTGTCCGACAAACCGCAGTATGTCAAAATGAACCAATACCTTGGAACATTACCAGATCATGAGCTTCAGCATTTGGTGATACGGTTTAGATTTAAATCAACGGCAACATTTTGCTAGTTTCAAAAGCATTTCCAGACATGCAGTGGTTTGTATGTTTACTTCCCCAGCACACTTCAAAACGCTAGCAGTTTTGAAATCGCCACAGACTTGTAGTACTACTTTGGATTGATGAAACCCTTCTTCCTTCTTTACCCCTAAAGCAATACCAAATCCTTCTTCTATCAGGGTCACTTTCAAGAAAGGGTGTGCATTTTTCAATTGGGAAACACTTGGTTGCATTTAACACAGCACTTATATGGCACCAATAAAACAGACGAGTTGCATTCAGCACCCCTCTGCTTAAAGGTCAGGTCTGGGGAGTGGTGGGTGACAGGAATTTTGTTTCAGACGAGGACACCCCTCCCTTTACGGAATTCTCGGGTTGACAAGAAAAAGAGGTGTACTCAATTACTTTAAATGACTATCACTTGAATTAGTGCGAGGAAATAGGGCAGACGTTTCATACTCCCCCTGCGTCAATTTATATGGGAGATAATCAAATGATTTAGTAAAATGTGCTGTCTACTCAGTTCCCCCCCCCCCAACACCTATTATTAAGGGGACCATATTAGGTCAAGCAGATCCACCACACACTTGGTTCTGTTGGACAAGCTACTTATATATGAAATCTCTGTTTTTGAAAGTCAGCAGGGCTCCTTTTACAGAGACCGGAAAGGGACATTAGAATCTACCATCAGTCAGGGATATTCTCGAGGCTTAATCGCTCTATTCAGCCTCCGTACCCTCTTCTGGTGTGGGTCCCAGCCAGCTTCTCCCGATTACTGTCTCCCCAGGCAAAGGGAATCCTGCAGCAACGTTTATACCTTTCACCCAGATGTTCAGTCAGTTGTCTTAGGATTCACCCAGATGGTTTTTAGGCAAGTGTTCCTGAAGATTTTTAGGCTGCTCTCCCCTAGCCCATAATGCGAGGCCTTTTTACCCTCTAAGCCGCACCTCTGAAATATTAACATTAGGAGGTGCCAGTTTATTGGTTCTGACATTTCATTGGAGATTCATCTCCCTCTCTGCCCCCCAAATATGAGGTAGAATTGATGGGAAGGATGAACCCACCAACCAGATTTTTCATTTGACATTTTCTTTTTACACATGTAGTTTCGCACTGAAAAAGTCCAACATGAGAAAAAATGTTTAGCAAATAAACATCACAGCATATATATTTCTGTGTTCCTCTACTCATGCTGCTCTTATTAAGATGACTTTCTTCTCAGCAGGAGGTTGCAGGTTCAAATGACAATTGTTCGCACTTTGTACAACAATTATAACAGTTGCCAACCTGAAATGTTCGATACCGATATCTGATTTAATAAGCCACCAGCTTCCCAAATTTCGGCTTCATAACATTTTCAGGGAGCTAGAAACGCACTTTAGGTTATAACAAGGTTTCCAAAAGTTGTTTTTTGATACACATTTGATCAACAGAAAGGCCTCGAAATAGGCTTTAAAATTACAGTTTCTAATGAGTCAAAGGTTAATGGGTAAAATGTATTTCTGGCCACATATTTACATATATATTTCTGAGTTTCATTTCACACTTTAAGTTGCTGTTTTTATTTGAGCTTCTGTTGAAGGCTCTGCAGCCTCAATGGTGACTTAAACCTGGAGTAAAATGATGAATTATTCTTGTGAAGTCAAAAGCCGGGCTAATGGATTCTGAAGAGATTGTATCTCTCTGGCCATATTGGTCTCTGGCCTCATGTGGCAATCTTGATTGCAGGTCACACCAAGTCAATCCAGGGATGTTCCACAAAATATCTTGAATTTTGGGGACTTTACAAAGTTCAGCCCACTTAATAGCAGTCTCACTGTCGATCCAGTCTACCAATAAATGGCTCTGCCACGCATGAATGCAGCTCTCTTCTCAGGCCATGAAACTTCAAAACAATTGTCTTTCAGATGGAGAGGCTGAACAGAACATGTGATTGGGGGAAGGTCATTTTAACGTTATGGGGAAGAGTTTTAGCACTGACGCAAACCTTCTGTGCTTTGAATAATCTTAATTCTCACTTTCCATGTAGAATAATTCTTTCATTTTTCTGTGCTTGACCACTCGTATGCAAGGGCTTTTTTAATCTGTGTCTTTCCCTTGATTTGCACACAGTATCTATAATGTGGCAGCTGAAAATGAAAGGCTGCCATTTTGTCTATCGGCTCACAATGTGCCTTTCTAGTTCCTTTCTGCAGTCTAATCTTATTTTTCGCATAATCCTTGTTACAACTGCAGAAATGCACACAGTTTGAATTCACTAGGCACCTTAGCTGTGTTAAAGTTTGTAGGCTGGCTTTTCTTTCTGTCAATGTGCCCTTCAATGAGAAGAATGTACTTCATTCAGCACATTGGGGCCTAACCTGGCCTTTTTTCTGTTTCTTTGATCCTGGAGTTGCCCCTAAACCCCACAATGCTTAATTGATGAAGAAAACATTATTTGAATATTACAACATAAAACCACATTGTATTTTCACTCTCTAAAAGTACAATATCTTATTTGACTACAAAAACTACAAAAAATGTATTACTATTATGACCAAGTTCTAATAGCCATATAGACCTCAGGAGGGGTCATTATCGTTTGGGATAGTGACTCTTACCCCCAACTTATGGCCTGATACAGTCATTATCTCATGATGACCCTTTGCATAGTCTATAAGGCTATATTGTGCCATGGACCAGTGTATCCAGACTGCAGTCTTTGGAAGGAAAAGGAAGATCTGGGCAAGATAAGTGGGTGGTAAAGAGGGTGAAGAATGACAGAAACATATGTGGGGAAGGCAGCAAGCGTATGAGTGATTGTAATCGTATGGTTGCATATGGATCCTTTGGTTGGACCATGTGACATTTATGAAGTTGGTTTAATATAGACTCCAAGGTTTAATTTGAACTCCAATAATTATGTGAAGCAGTTTCAAAGGATAATATTTATATAATCTTATGTTGTTTGTGTGATGGGCTCAAGAAGTTCTCCAAACGCATGGTTGAACTGGTAGAGGCCCTTGACCTGGTTTGTTAAGATACAGTAGTCCGTTAGATCTGGAATGGTAATTCTAGGAAAACTGCCAGGACTTAGCCAGCAGTGTCTCGGTCAACAGTGTTCTATGTAGAAGTCTGAATGTGGTAGGAGAAAATGAGTGGAGCAAGGGGGTTTACTGGTCTGTTCATAGTGTCCTAGGAGATGGTTCAAGCCTGGCACTATGTTGAGAAGGACTAGACTGTCAAATCAAAACGGTTAATGCTTGATGGCTATCAATCGTTATTGGGGATGCAACTATGAGTGGAGGAACATAATAGGAATGAGTGAGATAAAGAAGGAGCAAAGTGTATTCATGTTTGTTGAGTTGGAATAATGGAAAGTTTGCTTCTATAATACTGCATTCGTCATGCTGATACTTTCTGGTAATAACCGACGGATAACTTCTTATTTATACAATGTTAAATGGAAGAGCTGCCTAAAATTTCAATTGCAGAAGAGCAAAACTTTTAGCTCTGGAGGGTTTGTGTCTGGACACACCTAGCCTGGTGGTGTGTTCTTAAAATGAGTGAAAAACTGGCTTTTGTCTTGAAGTTGGTCTGTTTGGCGACTCCTTTGAATAACTTCCTGTTATCCTTATGCGTGGACTGATTCAATATTTTAGGCTGGATTAATGTTAATAGTCGCGTCTCACCAGAGTTAGGGCGGCAAAAAGCCAAAAGCCGCCAAATGAATACTGTAAATGAAGAAACTCCCGGAGACCTGCGCCAATTAGTTTGAATAAACTTTAATTCCACATTACACACAGTGCCCTACCTGACTACACGTGTTTCGGCACGCTTGCCTTTTTCAAATCAGGGCATATCCTAAATATTGTTAATGGCACATGATTGAACAGTAAATAAAACATACATATATAGAAGTTGTTGTGTAGACATCCAAACAATTCATAAGAACAAAGTATAACCCAAAATTCGAAAGACGGGGATAATGATAAAAGAATCGATCAGTAGCTGCATTGGCTAATTTCCTAATACCTTAATTTGTTTCAATAGTCAATGTAAGTTTCACTGTTTGTATACAGGTATATGTATATACAATTTCAAAGATTTTCTTACTGTCTCTCATTCTTTGTGTAAATCTCGAACTGGCCGTTTGTCATGGGTCAAATCCCTATGATAGCGAAAAAGGTGTACATAGAGACACCCATATTTTAGTTGTGACATCTGTGATATTCACGTATTCACCTATTTGCAATTGTCTTTGTACTCCCAATTGCACTTATTAGTATGACAAGATCCTTGTCGCCTTTCTGAACTCAAAAATTAATGTTTGCTTTTTTCCATTGCATACTAAAAATGCTCATCTTATTACTGTGACCCTCGTGATATGTCCGTATTCCTCTTATGTGGTCTTATGTTCATGCTCGTACATGACTAGATTTGTTAGACATACTCATCGTTCATGCGTGCCAGTAGTTCCACTCGCCCAAACTCTCTCTGGGCTTATTTGTACACATTCAGTATGTTATCCCGAATATGGGTTGTAATTGCAATCATTTCCTATTCCAGTATAATTAATATAAGGAGACACAGCCTCTTACCGTTCTGCTGTGCATACTTTAGGGTAGAAAGTTTCCCTTTATCCTTTGCATTACTAGGTTCAGAGCTCTCTTTCCAGATATGTTGGACTACAACTCCCATCCGCCCTCCCCAGCGTATTCAGTGGTGAGAGATCATGGGGGTCATAGTCCAGAACCTCTGGAGAGGCAAAGGTTGCAGACCCATGATCTAGAATGCATTCAAAAACCTAATGTGTCAGCTTTATTCTAATAAATTCAACAGCCAACGTGCCATTGCTTGGAATTCACGCGGAAGCTAAATTTGCTGCACACTATATCATATACACATTGTTCTCCAGATGTAGCTGTTGCCCATCAGGTGATGCCTATAACCAGGAGCTACTTTTATATCCTGTTAACTCCTTACCTCAATCCATGTTCTTTACAAGCCCTTGCGGAACACCGAAGTCTGCAATCTCCGAGGCCATTTTGATTATATCTAACCATTTGCAGGGAAGCGTGAAGAGACTTTTGAAACTGACTGAAGTGTTCTTTTTATGTTTACAGGAAAATAAAGTTTGTGCAGTTCCTGAATTTGGTCTTGGATCCAATCGCTCTGTGTTCTTGCTCCTTAAATGTTTGGAATTTGAACATGTTTCTAGCAAACTTTTGTTTTCTTTAAATAAGTAGAACAGAGGGCATAGATGACTTGCTGGATAATGGACAGCATTTTGAAGTCTGCTTTCTTGGAGAACTCTCCTGTAGATTTGTTGATTGCTTCCAGGTGTTTTATTTGAACTAATTACACCAAAATGCCTTGGGTCAGGAAGATTTCAATCTGAATTGTTTAAAAAGATCTAAGAAAATGAATTCAAAAGACCCCTCCAGTGAATGGTTCTAAATAGAATATTAAGTAAAGATAATATATACCATTTTAAACTAAAACCAGTAGGCATTCATTATGCTGCGTTCGTTTTTGGCTGCGCTGGATGGAAAATTGTTCAGGCAGTGGGGGTGGGTTAGAGGTGACTATGGCCTCTGCGGTATAGGGTTAACCTGATGTAATATTAAATGGGGTATTCGTTTTTTGCTTGTTTGAACTTCATCCAGTTGAGCTGTAACCCTATTTCTGATGTTTTATGTTTACTTTAAAACAGACTGGCTGAAAAAAAAATACATTTATTTTCAAGCAGTTTGTCTAAAGTAGTACATTCATGCAAACGATTGGCACATATGGTGGATTCAATTTGACGTTGAGTACGTTTTCCATTGGAACTGTTGGTGCTAGCAACGTGGAGGGGTGCGTTTTAAATGTATGCGATGGATAGTCAAATAGTGTTTGCATAGCACGTCCCTTCTGACTGCATGAGTTGAAGAGCTTCGTGTTCAGTCCAATGAGCTTGGGATGAAGATAGCACGTCCCTTCTGACTGCATGAGTTGAAGAGCTTCGTGTTCAGTCCAATGAGCTTGGGATGAAGATAGCACGTCCCCTCTGACTGCATGGGTTGAAGAGCTTGGTGTTCAGTCCAATGAGCTTGGGATGAAGATAGCACGTCCCCTCTGACTGCATGGGTTGAAGAGCTTGGTGTTCAGTCCAATGAGCTTGGGATGAAGATAGCACGTCCCTTCTGACTGCATGAGTTGAAGAGCTTGGTGTTCAGTCCAATGAGCTTGGGATGAAGATAGCACGTCCCTTCTGACTGCATGAGTTGAAGTGCTCGGTGATCAGTCCAATGAGCCTGGGATGAAGATAGCACGTCCCCTCTGACTGCATGGGTTGAAGTGCTCGGTGATCAGTCAAATGAGCTTGGGATGAAATGGAGGCCTCTGCCAGAATGTGTTGGCAGGTCTCCAGGAAGCAGGAGGGATGGTTGGCTTGGCCTTGATTTTGAAAGGAAACGTGACCCAGAGGTGATGGGAGTGCATGAGATTTTATGCCCCATTATCGGAACCTGGCCTGTGAAATTCTTCGGAACCGTTTTTTGTGATGGGGACCAATGGCAGGTAAGAGACGCGTACCAGCCAGGAGGACTTGAGGCCAGGAATATACAAAATGTGGTGGTGATTTGAAAATTCTGCTCTAGGTTTCGATTGGCAACCAGTTTGCTGAAGTATGGTAGGACATTCTGGAGTGGGGCAGGAAGAAGTTACACCATGGATAGTTTGTATATATCATTGGCTTCTGTTCCCCATGTTTTGAGGGTGGGAGACCCCATTTTCTGATCAGAAAGGAGAAGCCCCTTGCTGTTGCTGCAGTCCTGCGTGCAAAGGAGACCATGGGGTTTTATTGGCGATGGAACCTGTTCTTGCACACGTCGCCTGCGCATTAATCACTGTATCACACTTGTAGCTGGTGCTTCTCTTCTCAGTTCTCTCTCATTGGCAAAGACCTCCCGACATCATCTGCTAAGATGCTTCTGGAAAGGCCCACTGATGTTGCAGATCTTAAGGCACTAGAATTCCTGGAGCAGAGGACCACCTTTCCATTCTCCACTCAAGAGGGTAGCATTCCAGTGCAAAGGAGCCTATGGAGCTGGCGCCCGGAGGACCAAAGGCAGGAGCACATCGCTGAACTTCCCGAGGCTACTGCTGTACCCCTGGAGAGCGGAAAGGTGGGCAAGAGGAGCACATCGCTGAACTTCCCGAGGCTACTGCTGTACCCCTGGAGAGCGGAAAGATGGGCAAGAGGAGCACATCGCTGAACTTCCCGAGGCTACTGCTATAGCCCTGGAGAGCGGAAAGATGGGCAAGAGGAGCAGACCGCTGAACTCCCGAGGCTACTGCTGTACCCCTGGAGAGCAGAAACGATGGGCAAGAGGAGCACACCGCTGAACTTCCCGAGGCTACTGCTATAGCCCTGGAGAGCGGAAAGATGGGCAAGAGGAGCACACCGCTGAACTTCCCGAGGCTACTGCTGTAGCCCTGGAGAGCGGAAACGATGGGCTGGAGGAGCACACCGCTGAACTTCCCGAGGCTACTGCTGTACCCCTGGAGAGCGGAAACGATGGGCAAGAGGAGCACACCGCTCAACTTCCCGAGGCTACTGCTGTACCCCTGGAGAGCGGAAACGATGGGCTGGAGGAGCACACCGCTGAACTTCCCGAGGCTACTGCTGTACCCCTGGAGAGCGGAAACGATGGGCAAGAGGAGCACACCGCTGAACTTCCCGAGGCTACTGCTGTACCTGTGGAGAGCAGAAACGATGGGCAAGAGGAGCACACCGCTGAACTTCCCGAGGCTACTGCTGTACCCCTGGAGAGCGGAAACGATGGGCAAGAGGAGCACACCGCTCAACTTCCCGAGGCTACTGCTGTACCCCTGGAGAGCAGAAACGATGGGCTGGAGGAGCAGACCGCTGAACTTCCCGAGGCTACTGCTGTACCCCAGGAGAGCAGAAACGATGGGCTGGAGGAGCAGACCGCTGAACTTCCCGAGCCTACTGCTGTACCCTTGGAGAGCCGAAACGATGGGCTGGAGGAGCGGACCGCTGAACTCCCGAGGCTACTGCTGTACCCCTGGAGAGCGGAAACGATGGGCTGGAGGAGCACATCGCTGAACTTCCCGAGGCTACTGCTGTACCCCTGGAGAGCAGAAACGATGGGCTGGAGGAGCAGACCGCTGAACTTCCCGAGGCTACTGCTGTACCCCTGGAGAGCAGAAACGATGGGCTGGAGGAGCACACCGCTGAACTTCCCGAGCCTACTGCTGTACCCCTGGAGAGCCGAAACGATGGGCAAGAGGAGCACACCGCTGAACTTCCCGAGGCTACTGCTGTACCCCTGGAGAGCGGACACGATGGGCAAGAGGAGCAGACCGCTGAACTCCCGAGGCTACTGCTGTACCCCTGGAGTGCGTAAACGATGGGCAAGAGGAGCACACCGTTGAACTTCCCGAGGCTACTGCTGTACCCCTGGAGAGCGGAAACGATGGGCTGGAGGATCACATCGCTGAACTTCTCGAGGCTACTGCTAGATTTATTTATTTTATTTATTTTTTACATTTATAAAGCGCTCACACAGCCCGCAGGCATCGAGGCGCTGTTACAGGAATAGTTTGTTTTTCTTAGTTGCGTAATTGTGGTTTTTTTTTGTCTTAGTTACGTATTTATAACGCGCTTAAACACCAAGAGGTTTAAGCGCGGACCCGGGGATCGAACCTGTTGTTGCCTCGTGTCGTCTTGCTTCCAAGACGCGCACGCTGCCGCTGAGCTATCCTCCCGGGACGCGGAAACGATGGGCAAGAGGAGCAGACCGCTGAACTTCCCGAGGCTACTGCTGTACCCCTGGAGAGCGGAAACGATGGGCAAGAGGAGCAGACCGCTGAACTTCCCGAGGCTACTGCTGTACCCCGAGGCTACTGCTGTACCCCTGGAGAGCAGAAACGATGGGCAAAGCCGATTTGAGAGGCAACCACTTCACCAATAGTACATACCACTGTGGATTGCTGGGATTGGTGGACACGTGTTTTTTGGGATATACCTCACTCACTCAATCTCTTAAGCACCTGTGCTTTGTGTTGACTTAGGTTTTGATTTGATCTTAACAAAAGTGTAATCCTGTTTTGGAGACCTGCAGGGCAGATCGCAGTGAGGCGATAACTCAAATTAAAAAATGTCAAGTTATTTGCCGTCCCTCATCCTCCGAGTTTTAAATGCACAAAACAAACACGCTGTGTCTTACTCACCAAGAGGCAATTATTTGGCAATAGCTCGTGAAAATGTTGCGGCCTGAACGAAAGCTCTCCCTTTCCCTCAGATTCGTAGATCATAGGTTAAAATGATATCGGCAAAAGTCAATGGGACATATAGTCATCATTGTAGCCGTGCCATGCCAAGTGCCGTGGCACTTGTAAAGATTGTTTAGAATTCACGTAACGGCATAAAATGAGGCCCACAGAGTCATCAGTAGGTTTTGTGTTGGTTTATATGAATGCTGCAGCCTTAAGTCGACACAAGTGCCGTGTAGCCTCAGGCACAAGACCGCATGAGCAGGCTCTTTGGAAAGTGTGGCCCCTCGTGTGTCCTTCTGGATTAGGCAGGAGGTGACAGTGAAGATGTGCTGGTAAAGTATTCGGGCTGTATGTCACTGTGCCAGCTGTGATGTGCTCAGTTATGGGATGGGGGTCCCTGCATCAGTTGGTGTCCTCGCTCAATGGCAGCTGTAGTGTCCACAGGCGGTGCTGAATTGGTTAGGAAATAAGTGGCAGGGCACAATATTTTCTAGTACGCCTGTGACACATGGGGGCGCCGATATTCCACCACCAGCTTCTCCATACAGTGTCAACATATTTGGAATTAAAGCTGCAACTCCCACCACTTAATTGAGGGTGATGGATACACTGTACGAGTTACAGATAGCAATCGACATAACCTATTGTGTGCAGTAGTGGAACTATGTTCTCTCCCCATAAACCCCATCGCCATGCCCCCTGCCACGCACAATACAAACCCCCAAACACATGCATCTGCTGTTTAACGGAACGTTCGGTGCAGTGCACTGCAGTGCAAGTTCTAATTTCTTCCTACACATTCGGGAAAAGTTTCTTTTTCAAATGTATAGGAACAGTTAAACCAAATTTAAAAAAAAAAGGAGAGGTGCACCGCTCCCAACAGCTCCCGCCCACTTCAACCACCGAGTCTTGAAATAAATGTTTGTATTTATTTAAATAACACCATCGTTAACCTGTTGTTCTGATCCCATCGGTGGAGATTGGAACATGTTAAGCATCTATCTACAGAAAAAAAGAGCAAACGCGCTTTCCTCCGATGGTAAATTGATGGCCAGATGCAGGTCAAATCATGACCGAAATGATGAACCTGCCTGTTACACTGCAGCAAGACCTTCTAGTAAATGGTGGACCTCATGACAGGCACGCCTCTTCCATAACGGCCTTGTCACTGCCCTTGCCCTGGTTTGGTCCTGCTGGCTGGTGACTGTCCGTTGTGGGCAACCTGGCAGCAGGGTTCTAACAGTAGAGAATTGGCAACAATGTCATGCAGGCTGAGTGGGGTAGGGTGCGGACATGGCCAGCATCGGTGCCCAGCATTGTCACCTTCGAACGCAGTGATTCATGAAAATAGATATAGTCCTGTCACCCTTGTTCATCAGAACCGTGAACAATAATGAGCTCACCAATGATGCAGCCACGCTGGCCAGTGCACACTGTTGTTAATTGTTCTATTACTATGACTAAAGTTGCCAAAACACCACAAGATATTCAAGCTGGGATCAGAAATAAAAGCCGGTGCAGAGCCCCCACAAATTAAGCACTGTCCGCAGTACATGAAGGAGGGAGTCACTTGCTGTGATGTCCGCAGTCCATGGGAGGGGGGGGGGGCCCTCTGGGTGTCCCTGCTGTGATGTGCTCCGTCCATGGGAAGAGAGGTCACTGGGCATCATTGCATCTACTGTGATATCTGCAATCCATGAAATAACTGCTCCCCGGGTGACCCCGCAGCAGCTGAGATGTCGCCCCCTTCTTAGCTCTGTAATAATAGCTGTTACCTATTTTAATGGAGCTCAGTTTATCAAACTTGGAAGGATGAAGTGGCGAATCGGGGACTCAAACTTGCAAAAGTGCAGGCTGTTCCCATGCCACAGACAGCACTTGTCTTGTTGAGATATCATGCCCGGGCGGGCCCCATATAACAGCAGATATTCCCTACTAAATAAGTGGAGCCCGGCACCTTGCCGTGCAATGGAGTACCAGCGCTTTGAAAGCCAAGCGTGCCTATCCCCCTAACTGCCTTCCCTTACCGCTCATCATTGTGCCAAAGTGATTCGGCCCTGGCAAGGATTCTGGCAAACTGTGGGGACAGGTCGGGATGAGGAATATGGCCGCTGGCTGTAATTGGCGTATTCACCACCCCAAAATGTATTGGATATATAACCCATGGAAATTTAGTAGCCATTGCACCCCCAGGAAAGAGTTAAACCTGTACCCTTTTGTTCTCCTGGTGGAAGGGCCTAACGCCCCGTGAAGCACACGTGAACTCGTGTAAAAGACCCGCCAGGTAACACATGCCCAGAAACCGCTAGATCAGGAAACAGTTGATGCATTGCACCAGACCAAGAAAATGTGGGGGGGGTCACACCTGTACTTCATGAAGCCCTGGAGGCTGAAGTTCACCGTTGAGACAGGTGGTCTCATACTGCAACACAGATGTGAGGACCTAAAACCACTGCAGCAGAAGTTACAGGGAAGAAAAGCACAACAGGCCAAGTTTACGAGGCAAAGGTGCAGCAAAGTAGAGTTTGCCCGATGAAGTAGCTTTTGGTGAGAGAACGAAACAGATGTTCACAGCCCGTTTACCCTCGCATTAACTTGGAACTGCCACTCTGTAATGCAGAGACGCCTGCTCGCTAAAAGGAGAGGATGGGCAACGGAACCAACAGAGGCTTGTTTTACCACCAGGGTGCCCATCCTGGCACCAGTACAGGGCATTTCCCCCTACACGGGCGATGGAAAAGATGTTTTACATGTCTCAATGGCCTCCATGTGCTATTTGGCCAACATAGAGGGCCTCTGGGGAATTCCAATAGCCTGCACTCGCTCGCAGAGCCCTCATTTTGTTTACCCCGGGGGGGACTGCTAACTCCCCTTGGATGAACCTCTGGAGATGGTTGGAGCGGTTCATGGGACTCTCCACCTAAAATCTGGGTGGTTCCAGTTTTGTCCGAAGCAGTTCACCGGCTCCTACCAACTCACACAGCAGTCCTTGGTATTACGAGCCTTGGGGCATAGTGGGGCATTTCCGTACATCACCTGGAGACCATACTTGAGCTGGAATGGGGCCTGCCAGATCTGCAAGTTAGCGAAGCCGGAGACCAGGCCCAGTGATATAAGCCTGCTACCCTTTGGACACAATCCCAAGACCGAAGCAATGATTGCGACCAGTTGGTGCCCAGCAAAGTCTTTGGAATGAGGATTAGCACAGAGGAATTTAAGCCCGGTCCGCACTGAATGTTTGGAGGCACAGGCTTCTTGGCATCCACCGGTGGTGGAACCGAAAAACAGAAAACACCAATCCAGGAGGGAACGGTGCTGGCCCTGGGAGAAACAGGGGGGCGGCTGAAGCTGGTCTTTTATTGTTCATTTGTATACGGGCTTTCTTGGCCCGTTCATGAATGGAATGTGTAAAGCGCATGGAATCCTCGCAATTTTAGATGTTTAATGCACTCAAATCCTACAACTTTCGACACCTGGCGACTTCTCTGTGCTTCCTTTACCCGTAACATTGTGATTTCTAAGCAAATAATTGTGTGCACAGTTCAATATTTTTAGTAAATTTGTTTTCTTCCATGCGTTTGACAATCGTGTGCCTGAGTGTAAGTGATGGACAATAATACCTTCACAAATAGGCTTTTGTGCCTTTTTATGTGTTAAATAAATCTGCAAAATGCCAGCACATTTTGGGAGATTTGAGATGGCCATGGTTCAGTTACTGATGCGCTATGGCCGGTAGGGGGGGCTTTATTTTGCACAGTACATCAAAGCCGATATTAATTACCACTAGTGCCTCTTATGCTTTCTGAACAACTGTCTCCTCGTCTCTCCTTTCATTTCGCAAAGTATCATACCTATTTTGTTTAGCGGATTCCCCTATGTTCAAAAAGTTCAAATTGGATAATGTATTGCACCTGTGAAGTGATAACATATGCCCTGTCGAGTATTATTGTCTATAGTGGGTCTCGGCAGCTTTCGGTATTTGCATGGCCTCTGTGCTTCTGTCATCAGTACCCATAATGGGGACACCTCTTTCACGATGTTTGTCATGTATTTACCGCTTCTATTTTCCATAATTGCCATGTTTTGTTGGCCTTCCCAGTGTGACATCGCCTGTTGGATCCCCCAGGTTTTCTCCTTGAAGACTGAAACATCAGTTTGCGTTTTTATGTTCTCTTATAGAGCTCCTTTGGTATCCGAAATCACCACTGTCATTGCACCAGATAAGATTTTTAAATGGGAGTATTTTGCTCCTATTTTTAAAATTGTGAGTAAAATTAATTTCTGGGGAGTAAAACATTAAGTTCTATTACCGATGGGAGTATTTTTACAAGCAAGTAAAAATATGTACTCCTACGTCCCCTTTCCTCCATACTGTATGGGCGTCCCTCACTAGGGATGGGACCTGAAGCTTTTTTACCAGAAAAATCCTTTTCGCTTTTAAATGTAGTTGCGTGTGGGGGCGTGGCCACACACCCCAGTCCTCTTTTCCGCATTGACGGGAGCATCCTTCTTTCACCTGAGCTGTGGTTGAGGTCCTTTTTTCCTCGTAATTCCACGTGATCGGACCTTTCCCAGGGATATTTTCCCCTTTATTATAGCTTATTTACGAACACTTTTTGTTTTAAAGATGTAAATACTGTGTCCTCCGGTGCCTGCGCCCCTCCCCGGCGCATGTCGACTGCAGTGGGCTTTAGCAGGTGCCTGGCCTACGACTGATCCTTTCCCACGTCAGACCCACACATACACTGCTGTCGGTACCTCGGTGAAGACCATGGCTGGGACGGCTGCTCAGCGTGCATCGCACTTACTGCCGGTCACTAAAGAACCGGCTGGCCAGGTGGAGGGAGCTGTACTCCAGATCACCACCGGAGCTCATCAAGGAATACGTACACAGAAAGACCAAACCGAAGGTAAGTATCTTGTTCTTCAAAGCACCCCGCAAGGGTGACTCCTTCTCAGGGAAGCGACCAAATGGGAGGGGTCTATTAGGCCCTACTACCAGCAAAGGGACCAAGGGTCACTGAGCTACCAGCCACACAGCCAAGGGATCCATGGATCCTCCCATTCTCAGCGCTGAGGGGCCTGAGGGCTCTTGCACCAAGGTATCCCCCAAGGGGCTCTGCTCCACCATTACCAGGCGCAAGTCTGAGGGGGGGGGCCACCTACACGCAGCACAGAAAGCACTACCGGAGCCATGTCCAAGGACACACAGCTTCCCAAGTCCACGCCTGAGGTGCAGGGCAGGTCCGAGCCTACGCACACAAGCAAACGGTCAGAGACCAGGCCCGGTACAACAGTTGACACGCATCAAGCATGTGGTGCAGTAATGGACAAAATGGCCGTGCTGCCAGTTGAAATGGCGGCTTATCCAGATGCGCACTCGTCCAGTGAGCTTCAAAGGGCCGATTTCACACCAAGGGTGGAATGGTCTCTGATGGTCACATGGTGCACCCCCTACCCGAAAACATCGATCCGTCGGTGCTACGCGGTCTACCCCCTGAGCAGGCAAGGCACAGGGAGGACTCAGCAGTACGTGCAAGCACACACGCCGTACCAAAGCAGGAGCCGCTTCAACAGCATGCGAAGAGCGCTTTTTCGACATGTTCCTTACACTGATGCAAACCCCACAGCTGGGGAATATACTTAAGGAAATCATCCAGGACATGATCTCTCCTGTGCTCCCGCAGCAGCCAGCTCCTGTCCAGATACCGGCTCAATCACAACCGTTTTTTATGGTACAGTTCACGGTCCCAAACACCATAGTGGCCTCGCTGCAGCATGCGGAGCCCCCCGTGCAGCCTATCAGCACCGTCTAACTGCCTGCAACTCCCCCGAACACGCCTCCAGCAGACTCCACTGACCTGCACAACACAGGGGGAGACACAGATAATGTCATGATGCCTACCCCGGATCAAGCCCATCGGCAGGCATCCAGACATTTACAAAAACCCCAGCAGCTCCAGCTAGGGGCTGTCTGGGTTCAGTCCTGGCGCCGTAGGCACCAGGCTCATGATAAAAATCACTCCTGGCGCCATAGGCGCCAGGCTCATAGACATTACTTACCTCATGCAGACCATGCTGCAAATAAATCCAAGCCAACGTGAGGCCTGGATGGGACTATTTTACTACAGGGACTATTTTTTACTCGGGTGTGGTCCTGGGGAACTTCTTTCCTGGGACGACTTTGGAGGCTATTTAAACCACGCCCGAACAGCAGCACATGCTTCGTGTTATTCTGCATCCAGCAGCGTGACTCTCACCGTGCCTGCAGCCAGCATCCAGTTTTCTGCCACGCCCGCGTGCCTGCAGCCAGCATCCATTCTTCTGCCACGCCCGCCTCGAATCCGGAGCTCCTAGAATAAAGAGGACGAAAAGGACAAGGTTAGAAAACGAACTTATTTCAAATTCCTCACCTGATTCCGGATCCATTTCATCTCCCGACCTGGAAAGTACATGAGTCCTGCACGCGTCGCTTCGCCAGCTCCAGCACGGCGCCATACTCACCAGTTCTCACAGCATCTTTCGATCCGGCACTGTCCATCATTTCTTCGCCGTACTCCGGCACCTAGGGGCACAAGAATAACAAGGTGAGCCAAGGGAATCGACAAATACCTCTTACCACCATAGACTTACCTGATTTACTACTGGCGGTGGTATTCTCCATATCTTCATATGCCGCATCTGTAAAGAGGGAGAAAAACACGTTAACGCATGCATTAGTTATCGGACAACGTTGGGTAACAGACTCTTATCTGAACGCCAGCAGCAGCTATGAGACCTTCTTCTCACGAACTCAGTTGCAACTTAAGGAAGGGGACAAGAGTGAACATCGGGCACATTGAACTCTTTGAACTTGATACTTACCAATCCCGCCTGGGACTTCAGACTCAATGCTTACCGGAACTCTCCCAACGCCTTCAAACCAGTGAAGTAACTGGTATCTACGCACCCCTGCAAGACACGCAGGATGGAGAGCTCATCTTTTACAAACATAAGGTGAGGTTACTAAGGGGATATCGGAGGTGATTAGTGGGGGAGAGCGAGAACAGTTGGGAGGCCATCACTAAAACTCACAGGTTGCTAATCCCTGTCTCCACTTGCAGGAAAATACTTCTTCGGGTCCAGCAGACAAGACTAGGCGGGCCAGTCCAGACAGTCATCTCTGCACTACGCATCACGTTGACGGAGACCGCAGCTGTCCAGATCCGATCGACACCCCTGTGGGGTCCAGGTGAGCGTAACAGATAACGAAGAGGATCGGGGCACCTCCTCCGCAAGAGCTTCTCATGAAGGGTTGGCCGGAGTAGCAGAATACCTAGAAATTCAGCAGCCACAAAAGGAGCAGCCAGAGGCAGGGATCCTGGCAGAGATACTTAGCATCCGCTCGACTTCCAACTCGAGCATACCTTTACAAAAGGATGAAGAGGCCCTGGCAAAGAAGTGTGGCCAAATCTCATTCGACGCAGCCAACAAACAAAAACCTAGATGCAAAATACAGGCAGGCAGAAGGTGATTTGCTTATACTGTCCGTGCACCCTCAAGTCATCGCGGCAACATCAGTGTATGCTAAACCTCAGACGTCCACATCCTCATCCACCTCAGCCCTCCTGGGCAAAGAGGAAAAGGTCCTAGAGGCCTATGGAAAGAAAGTATACTGGAATGCCACTATCCACGTACGGCAAGCAAATGCGGATGCCATGCTAGCCGCAGTTAACGAAAAACTGTTGAGGGAGATTGCTGACTTCCTCTCGGATCTCCCAGTTCATAGGCATGCTCGGTTCCGGGCCGGTCTAGCAGAAGCAGAAATAGTGGCTCAAGACCTAATGGAATAATCTATGGCTCACATGGACACAGCAGGCAAGACCGTATGTGTGGCTACGGACATGAGGAGGACTGTATGCCTTAAGGCTTCCTATACCTCATGCCCCTCCCCCACCCCCGCAGATCAGGATGACTACTCTCCTGGCAGTGATCCGCTCTCTAATAGTGAGCGAGGCAGTAGAGGAAGTTCCTCCCTCTTAACATGGCTCTGGATATTACTCCTGCATCTTTGCCATACAGAACAACAACTAGGCAGGCCTGCGACTCGTCCTAGATCTTTCAACCTTAAACCTTTTCCTACCCCTCCAAAGGTTCAAAATGGTTACGCCAGCATTGATAGCAGAGTCTCTGTGTAGGGGAGACTGGATGTGCTCCCTGGAGCTGAAGGATGCATACCCACACGTCCCAATTTGGCAGCCCAATCGTTCCTTCCTACGGTTCCGGGGCATGGGCTTCCACTTCCAATACAAGGTTCTCCCATTTGGTCTCAATTCAGCCCCAATGGTGTTTACGAGACTAATGAATGTGGTGGCAGCACTGCTCAGGTCAGAAGGCCACCACCTCTATCCATACCTCGACGGCTGGCTGGTGTGAGCGAATTCTCCAAAGGGAGTTGAGAACACAGCAGCCAGGCTTATGCATAGGCTATACGTACTGAGGTTCTCCAACCTCAAGAAGTCACAGCTTCAGCCTATTCAGTCCTTGACCTTCTTGGGTCTCATCTGGGATACCAAAGCAGAGAAGATCTTCCCCTCCGTGTACAAGATAGCAGCGATTAAAGCGGCTACAGGGCATTTCCTGAGCAGGGCGGTAACTTCGGCATGGTGGTACCAACACTTGTTAGGGATTATGGCAGCTTGTCTTCTGGTGGTGCCTCACACCAGGCTCAAAATGAGGAGGCTGCAGCTACATTTCTCGGCCTCCTGGAGTCTAGAAACTGGCTCCCAAGCGGCACTAGTCAGCATACCCTCTCACCTCCACCAGGATCCTCTCTGGTGGACGACGGACACCAATCTCTTGGCATGCAGGCCATTTAGACAGCTCCAACCCACATTCACCATTACCACGGACTCCTCCCTCGAGGTTTGGGGAGCCACTTTGAATGAATACAGGCCTATGGTCGAGGCAAGACAAGGACATGCACATAGATTGGCTCGGCTCAAAATGATGGCTATATGGCTACCTCTGAAAGCTTCTCTCCCACTTATCAACAGTTAGACAGATCTGCATTCAGATGGACAGCTCCTCTTGCATGTACTGCATGTACTATCTCAACAAACGGGGGCACCAGATCTCCTCCTCTGTGCAGGCTAACAATCGCTCTCGCCCATCCACCTGCCAGGGGAGTCAACCTAGTGGCAGACGTGCTCAGCAGGCTGGGGATCGACAATTACGAGTGGCAATTGAATGAGAGGGTCCAGAGGGAGATCTTCAACAAATAGTGTCAGCCACATGTAGACCTATTTGCCACGTCGACCAACCGGAGGTGTCACCAGTTTGCGTCCTGGATGGGGCAAGGCACAGCTTCACTGGGGGATGGCATGTGGGCGTACGCATTCCCTCCAACCCTGCTAATACACAGGGTCATCTGCAAGGTCAGGGAAACGGGGCGACTGTCTCGTCTTGATAGCAGCACAGTGCCTCCCAGACCATGGTTCTCAGAGCTGATACAGCTGTCCAGTCAACCACCAGTTTGCTGGATCCACTACTAACCCAACAAGGGGGGTGGGCGGGAGTCCACCCCTCCCCAGAGAAGTTAAGCCTGGTTCCTGAGCACATAAGCCTAGAGCACCTCCATTTGTCACAAGGTAATTTGGACATCATCCAAGGGGCAAGAAGTGCATCCACTAGGAAACAATGTAGAAGCAAATGGACCAGATTTTGCCATTGGGCCAAGGAGAAGGGCATAGACCACTTGGGGTGCACCCTCAACCGTGTGATGTCCTTATTGGCACATATGGCGCATTTGGGTGGGCAGGTGGACACGTGCTGCAAATACTTGGTAGTTATTGGTGCTCACAGGAACTCCGATGATAACCTTTTCTCCACCTCCAACCCAGTGGTCAAAAGGCATCCAGCAGGACTAACCAGTTTGTACCCTCCTGTCAAACGTCCACAACCGTTCTGGGATCTCATCGTGGTTCTGGCAGCCTTGCCCCATAGACCTTTGAGCCCATGGCTTTGGTAGGCATCAGATTGGTCACTATTTAGACTGTGCTCTTGATGGGCCATACCTCGGTCCGCAGGATTTGTGAAAATAAGGCATTGATGGCTTTGGTGACATATACCACGTTCCATCGGGACATAGTAGTGCTACGGACACACCCGTCATTTCTCCCAAAGGTAGTGTCTTTGTTTCACCTCCATGAAGAAATAGTCTTTCCAATTTTCTTTGCAAATCCGCAGGATGAAGCAGAAAAGGTACTGCACTGTCTCGACGTGAGGAGAAGCGCTCAAATTCTACCCGGTCTAAGGGCTTCCGCAAGTCGGATGCCTTTTTTATCACTTTCAGTGGATCAAAACCAGGGAGTCAAGCCTCTAAACCCTCAATACCAAGGTTGATGGTTTCGGCCATCAAGGAAGCCTATGAGGGGCAGCACATGAAATTGCCAGCAAACATGCATGCTCATGCGGCCAGAAGCAAGGCTACGGCAGTGGAGTTGCAGAGACACGTGCCATGGCAAAAAGTCAGCAAGGCGGCCACGTGGGTCTCCCCATTGGCCTTCTGCAAGCACTATTGCTTAGACACCAGTGCCAGCTAAGATGCTGCTTTTGGCAAAGCGGTCCTAAAAAACTGTTTTCCTAAGAGTTGCAAATCTCTCCACCCCAGGGCTTCAATCGGCGATAATCCTCCATACCGTATGGAGCAAAAGGTACTGGTACGGGATGTAGAAGTGATTTATAAGTTACTCACCGTAGTGACTAACATACTCCTAGTCCCCTTTCCTCCATGTGTCCCGCCATCCTCCCCAGTTAAAAAAAAAAATGTAATTAGGCAAACCTAATGTGGCTAATGCGTCAAAGGGGACTGGGGTGTGGCACCGGTGGAAGGAGTCAAGGGGAGAGCATGCTAGCGGTGCCGCACCGCAGCATGCAACTAAATTTAAAGGGGGAAAAGGATTTTTCTGGTGAAAAAAGGTTCCGTTCCCGTCCTTAGCGAGGGACGCCCATACAGTATGGAGGAAAGGGCACTATGGACTAGGAGTACATTAGTCACTACGCTAACATATTTTCAACTGTAAAACAGAAATGTTTCTGTAATGAATACTCCTTTGTAGCGAGTTCATTCATGAATATTAAAAGCTAAATTTTTACATCTTCGTATCAGGCAGTAATAGTAGTAATTTCTTACTGTAGTACTAAGTGCACTTTTAGTTCACACCTATACATGCAGCTGTGTGGGTGAAAGTAGGGGCACAAGGTCCTTTGTGTCTGTTGTCCATTTTTTATTGGGAGTATTTGTACTCCCTATTTTTATTTTTTGGGAGTATTTGCCTAGAGATTTAGATGAAAGGGGGCTGAGGCATCTGAGTGGAGTGTTTTTAAAGCGTGCATTGGTCATGTTCCCTATGTAAATGGTGTAACATGGTAATTGCAATGTGTTTTAAGTGTAATAAAAGAGGATGAATGCAGATTATCCTAACTGTTTCTTAGTAAAATGGTGCATTGGATGTGTGTTGGTCCCGGGATGTGCCAAAGCACTTTGTAGGGAAGAAAGTGCAATTCCTCTGAAGGGGTCTTAAAGGTTCAGGAGGAATAAACTCCAGAATCTTAATTCTGGGACTGCTGACCCGGGAGAACTAGGGAAGGCCTAGTCAAGTCAGCCTGTGTCAAAAACTAGAAAGCTGAGCGGTAAAGAGGGGGCGGGGGGTAGAGAGGATTTTTCAAATTTGAAGAATGTTCAGGTGCATTGTGCTATGTGACTGTGATGGGACCACGCAAAATCAATGAATGTCCACTTGTCAGGTGGCATTTGATAAAGACCATACTTCTATGACATTCAAAGGCCAGATAACTGGCTTAAGCCATACATGCCTACAATATGGCATATGTAAAACAATGCAATAAAACTATGTTTTCGTGTGGTGGTTCATACTGGGGTTATTTCATCTAATCGTTGAGGAAGTGAACACTCAACATACCATTCTCAGATCGAATTGAAGTATGAGTCATACAAATGGGCTTAGTTTAGTGATAGTTGGGTTAAAAGTATAGTTTCTAGTGTTCTGACTAGAAGAACATTGAATCCAAAGAAGGGACACATGCGCTTCCCTTATTGGCCTGCAGAACTTTCTTGTGGGCCATTGCTAGTGTAGTTGGTGGTATTACATTAACTCATGTTGTTTGAGTTATGGCCTTGAGGTTTGCTCTAGAGTACCCAGAAGTTGTGGGGCCACTAACCATATAATAATATTGGATAACCTCCTGTGGATAGCTGTGAGTATCCTAGTAAATTAGCAACGCTGGGGTGGTGTCATGGGGCCTACTAGCCAATCAAACGATTAGCAACCCAGAAAGCATGCTGGTGTGCTAATAGCAATACACCTCTCGGTTGGGGTGGGGGGCATTACTTGGGCTCGTAATGACCTGGGGCTTTGCTCAGGCCTGTAACCTGGGCCCTGGGGCATTACCTGACATGATAATGCACCCCCCCATCTTTGGGTTTATTGCTTGGAGACCACTGACAGTGGTGTAAGAGCCAGGAATTAACTGTGTGCAGAGTGAGTTCTGGGAGAGACGAAAGGAGAGTTTGACACAAGGACCTCTCCCACCCCAAGCCATACCAGATGGCCTTGGTTGGAGAAGATAGAATGAGTGTTGGCCTTGTATGTAGTGAATTAGTAAGTAAGCCACTGCAAGACACAGCAGTAGTTAAATTACATGTAGGTTTGTAAAATAATGCATGCATGGTCTAAGGGGACATTCAATATTAAGAATTGCAACTCTATATCTGTTACACAATGTACTCTTCTGCAATGAACTTAGTTTGTCCACTCTCTGCCTGGTACCTGCACGTTTGGTATTTCCCAGTCAAATGTATTATTTATTTTTATTATTAACGCTAACCTCCTACTGGAACCCCTCTCCAGAGTGATCTTGGGCGGACACAACTTTCTTGTGGTCATGGCCAGCACTGTACAGTCCTAAGCGATTCGGATTGTGGGGTACATTTGCCAGCCGCAGCAACACCCCCACCCCCGCAACAAAAAACAATTTCCCCATTTCACCCCATAAGCGTCTGTGCTTGCATTCCCTGGCGCAGGGGTGGCACGTTACCACTGCCACACAACGAATGGCTGCATGTGTTTCTTTAATCTAAATCCAGTAGAAAATGACCTCTGCTCAGAACGGCATCACCTTTTTCTTTCGGTCATGTTGAATACTAAAACTGCGCACATAACTTTCAAGACAGCTTTGAAATTGGCTCTTGATTCATTTTCGACCAAGATTGTGCTCTTCAAGGAAACCCCTCCTGGCATATTTCATTTCTGCTGAGTAGCCAGAGGTGAGGCAAAAGCATTCCCAGAGCAGCTGATGCTGGGAAACCACTTAAAAGGCCAAGAATTCAGATTTATATTAAAACATGGCCTGAATTTACTTTTGGAAACAAATTAACTCACGCAAGGTACTTCAAAAGAAGCTCTCTCTCTCTCACTTGTTGTGTCAGTTTCAAAGAACCCATTTGCCAAGCATATCCCTGTGTAACAGAAACTGACCAGAGCTATGAAAAGCTTTCAGAAAGTTAATGCCAAAGAAAATGTGTGCTACAGAAACCGCACTGGGAATCTCAAAATGAACTGAAATACGCAAACGTGTGAAATCTGCTTTTTCAAAAGCAAGAAAACTGCTCTTTTGAAAACTAAATGTGAAATCATCCCAATATTTGCACAGAAACAGCATTATATGTATGGGGCTGTGGTGGTTTAAAAGTATATTATATTATTTACAAAAGGACTTGGGTTCTGGGGAAGAAAGAGCGAAAAAGAAAAAAAAATGTTTGAAAACTCCAGAACCAGTTTGGCAAGGCAGGCACTTCAAAGAAATCCATCTTCATGGGAAAGGAACACCCTTTGCAAATGTGAAAGGGCCAAGGTGTGGAAATTCTCGACCTCATCAGACTTGCTGGCATTTCCCCAGCAAGGGACAATGGACCAAGGGGAATTAGCACTACACAAAGAAGTGTGACTTCCCTTCTATTCAAACTGGAGGACTTCAAAGGAGGAGTCATGGCAACCCCTGTGCAAGATGACCAGGGGAAGACATTTGACTGGCGGTTGAAAAGACCGCCCACACTTGGGGACAAATCCAGCCCATTTGATTGAAAAGACTTTTTACATTAAGACATTTATTTCAGTTATCTAAAGAAGCAGTAATGTGAAATTATGACAGTTTTAATGTAATTTTTGCACAAGTAAATAAGACCATGTGGGTCTTCCTGACATATGGTGGACACGAACTGCCGTAAAAAGGCATTTCTGGGGAAATCGTAAATGGCACAGATATAAAACTTGATGAAAATATGACCGACCCTTTTAGGCTTATGTGTAGCTATTTGTAGAATTTTAGATAGAATGCTCTCCATGAGAAATTGCGAAAGAGTGCCAAAAGGGCGAAGCAGCATCGCACAGACTTGGCGTTTGAACCGGCATATTCCTTGTAAAATATGGGATTTGCCTATCTGATTTTTATAATGGTGACATTCGTAAATATAAGGGTTTTGTTTCATAACTTATTTTGGTTAAAGTAACTGCGGTGAAACAAAGCCAGTCATGAAACACCCACACTTAAACTGATGTCACTTCCTTGGAACCAATCCACCCGCAGGGAGGGGGACACACATAGCCTGACCTATCCCCTCCAAGGGTTATGTTCAGATTACTTCCGCCCACATTGCAAAAATCCTCTGTCATCCTGCCTCTATAAGGAGGTGGCATAGGGAGAGTTCAGGACATTCAAGAATCCAGACATTCAAAATTCACCCTGCAAGATTCCAAGACTCCATAGGTAGCTTTTTCGGATTCAGGAAGAACCACCCATCCAGATCCAGGCAGAACCATTAATCCAGGGAGAAAAGAGGTGAGGCCGCTGATCCCCTTTGGGAGAATCCAGAGACCAGGCCTCTTTTTCCCAGCTGTTCCCATAAAGGAGAGCCCAGCCGCTGCCCAGTGACCAGACCCTGGCCTCGCTGTCCAGAGACCCGGCTAAGCTGTCCCAATAGCCCAACTCAGTACAATTTGTAAGATCACCCTCCCCAGTGCCAGAAAACTGCATACACCGCTCTGTTATCTTGTAATTCTGTCCAAATCCTATACAAATCCTATAAGAAACCCTAATAATTTCACCAAATTGTCAGCACCCTCTGTTTATCCTGTCCTTAGAAGAATCGTGTTAGCCTCCATGTGTTAGTGTAATTCTGTTCAAATCATTTAAGCTATTTGTGTAATTCCTTGGTACCATTTTTAGAAAAAGTAATTAATTCCCATATAAAGAGGAATGCAGCGCAAATTGGTTAACATTGCAAATTAACCTCCTTGCGTGCAGTGTCTTTCTTAAATGATCTAGTCACTAAAATACAATTTCAGTAGAACTAATAATTTCTGTTAACAAAACTGAGTTTTCCCGTGAAATTGTTTTCATTATAAAATCCGATTTACCTTTCCTATAACGAATCCCACACTGTCATCCCATAAAAAGTCATCCTTTCACTTTAGTATCTTAACTGTTATGTGCCTTGGTACTCATCAGAAAAAGCGATTTTCGATTTGACTGATTAGCTCATTTCCTTAGCTGTTTGCTTATTTAAATCTGTGAAAAAAGAAGTAATTGCAATTCTGCCGCGTGTGATTTTTGCTGCATTGCTTTCCTTCCCAAAAGTCAATTTTCTTACCTGCATTCATGTGGTTGTGGTTCCCTGCCCTGTAGCTTGTAAGCTTTCTTGCCTTTTAGTATAGCCAAACAAATTCTTGTCCTATCCATTCTACTGCACATGTAAACTTACCTCTAATTAGCGATTTTGCTCATTTTTCAAGGGTTGTTTGTCGTTTTGGCCTCCCATTCTGGGGTGCTAGGTCGAATTTCCAATCTGACTTTTTCCTCTTATTTGTGACTCCTTGCCATTCTTTCCACCAACACAAAACTTAGCCAGCAGGTTTTGGGGGATTGTTGCAGGGAGAGTGCCTAACAGTTGTGACATCTATGTATGTCCAAAAGTGACTTTGCTTCCACATTCATTTAAACTTGTGTGAAATGTCCGAGAGTTATATTAAGTGCATCATAACATTTTGCTGTATATTATCACCACACTGGTGATTGCTGCCCTTCCTTTGATTTGTTTGATTTTGAATTTAAAAATAAATAAATATTGTATTATTGCACACCGGCCTGGTTCATGGTCCATTGTGACATGGGGTGTTTGTTAAGGGGTGTGTGAGATGGATTGGGTGCCTTCTCAAAGCGGAATCCGAAATCAATAAAAATAAAAGCATTTTTATTGTGTGCCACATCCCTTGCCAGTAGAAAGAGTCCTGGTCTGGAGTGTGCTGTGCCTTTAAATCCGTAACAGGATACAGGTCCAAGTGTGATGGAGCTTGAAGCAGCTAAGTAGGGCCAGTGTGTCTGTTAATCAACTTTCCTAGTGACAATGTTTTGGAAGAGCTGGTAGAGCTCCTGCCCTTTAACCGCCTTGTGTATAATTTTGGAAGTGGTATCCGCTATTCTGTTTGTACTAATCCTTTAGATTTATTTTCAGTTTTGGAAGCACTGTAAGCGCTCCTCCCTTGTAGCAGGGTGATGCATGGCTTTGAAATGAGCAATAATTGGATAATTTTCAAACAGTTTTTGAAATGCTTAGTTTTGCTTGTGATTGCCTTTAGGCTGTGGTGGGGAGCACATGTGGTTCCATGTCAGTGGTATGGAATGTTTCCTGTCATAGGCTTTTCTTTACAAGTGCTCTAATCTAATGATTTAGCCCAGTTGTTTAGTTCATTGCAAGGCAGCAAAGACTACAACTCCCATAATGCAACTGCTGGTTCACCGAAACCTCATAACTGGAAACGTGGTGTCCTAGTGGCCATCTTGTTCAGTTGACGTTTACAGTGTTGATGTGTTTTCTGTGGTTATCGCTTTCAGTTAGGGGCATGCTTAGAAATTAATGCTATTTACGTGTTCTGTTCTCGTCGGCGGACTCCACCCCATTCAGGTGACCCTTCCTCCACTCCTGTGTTCTGCCATATGCATCAGTGGAACACACCTGTGTTCGGAGAGAAATGGTGACTATTCTTATTGTAAAGAAGCAGCAAGAAGGGATTATTAGAAGTCCTATTCTTAACAGCTGAAACATCCTGTGCAGTGTTACAAGGCAGGAGCTGTATCCTGTTCAATACAATAAACATGGAAGGCCATACAAGGATAGCGGCATATCGAGTAAAAGAGATGAGTATAGTGAGGAGCAGGGACGTAAGTCACCAGGATTGTTTAACAAGTGGGACTGGAAGCTATACTAGTTGGGCCCGCTGCAAGGGGGCGGCGCACTGGGAAGGAGGTTTGTTCTCGGGTGGAGTTATGCAAGCAACTGTGTGTAGCGAGGTAGCCGCACCAACCAGGGAGGGCATGGGGGTATGGCAGGCTTCTCCCCATGATAAACATGTTTAAAGAATGGGTTAACATTATGCATTTTACAGCACACGTTCTGTAAAATGTTTGCTGAAAAGCCACACATTGTATAATCCGTTTTATACGGTCAGGCCCAGAAAAACACCCATTAGACTCCAAGTCACACACTGTGCATAGGAACATTTTCGGTATGCCTTTGCCCACTATATGCCATTATATAAAAAAAAGTTAATTTGGGCTGTGACTGTACATATCCATGCTAGCTGCACCAATATATGCCAGTACTCTAACGTACTCTCCTTTACGTTATCCATAATGCCAGTAAAGACACCATAAGAAAATAATTTCCTTTCTTTTGACCAGAAGAAAATCTAATCGAAGTGACAAGGGTTTTCCTGATTGGCTGGCAGACCTTTCATGAAGGCCATTGCTAGGTTGGTTGGTGCTATTGTGTTAAATCAGTCGGTACATGTGATGGCCTTGAGGTGTCCTCAAGAGTTCCTAAGAGTTGTGGGGGGCTACTAACTTGATGATCGTATTGGATCCCCTCCTGCTGATGGCTGTATGGGTGGGGATCTGGTAAAGCATAGCCCACTGACCGAGGTATCAGAGGCAGGATTTGGTTGTGTGTAGAATGGGTGTTGGGGGTGGGGGGGGGTCACAAAAGGAGAGTTGGACAAAACTATCTTCTCCAGCCCAAGCCGTACCTTGTTTAAAAAATAAAGGGTACCTGGTAATGAATCTATGGTCCTCCAGGTGAGTGTACAATTATAACAAAAAAATTGACCAATAGATGAAAAATGATAATGTACTCTAAATTCCTTTTACCTCACAAAAATTATTTCATTTCATCACCTACAATTACATAACAGAATTAATGTCCGTATCTAAATAACTCCCGTCATTCATACGCTTTCATACATACCTTCTCGCTAAATTGTTCAAACACTGCTGTTATATTCAATTAATATAATGTGCTTGCACCCTATGCTTATTTACAGATGTGTCTCTCTGTGTCAATTACAGGAGATCTGTCATACCTTGGCCTAGGGGGGGAGAAGAGATAGGAGTGCTGTCCTTGTATGTAGTGCATTAGTAAGTAACGCAGTGGAAGATAGTAAGAGTTGAATACATTCCATGTAAAGTTGTAAAATGATGTATGGGAAGCTAGCGTGGCCAAGGGGTACATTCAGTATTAAGGACGACAACACTCTGTATCTGGTACTCACCCTTGCCTCTGCCTCACACCTGCACATTATTACCGTGTAATTAACTTCAACCACCTCCTGGATCCCATCTTCAGGGTGATCTTGGATGGGCTCCCCTTTTGTGTGGCCATGGGCAGCCTTGTACGATGCTCAACGTTTCGCTGCAGTTCCAATTTTGAAAGCGCGGGAATCGGCCAACCGGGGTCGGCGTGTCTGTTCTAATCAACTTTCCCAGTTCTAGTGTTTTGGAAGAGCTGCTAGAACTCCTGCCCCTCTTCTGTTTGCACCATTCCATGATTTATGTTCCATTTTTTGCAAGCACTGTAAGCGCTCCTGCCTTGTAGCAGGGTGATGCTTGCTGTTATATTCAGACTCGCATCTGAATGAAAGGAATAATGCAATGAGGCAGGCCCAATCAATCTAACAAATAAAACGCGGTAGCCGGGGCTGTATGCTTCTTATCTCTTTATTCACCGGCGCGAAACTGGCGCCTGAGGCGGTAACCCCGCCTCTTCCCTTCTGTGTGAGACGCAGCCCACGTCAACATTTTAACATAACCAGCAACTGAAATGGGACTTAGTTCCCAACAAACAATAATGGATATGGAAAGGGGACACAGCACTTTTGAAATGAGCAATAATTGGATACATTTTCAAACTTCATCATTGAAATGCTTCGTTTTGCTCACGTTTGACTTTGCACTGTTGTGGTGGCAAACGTGGTTCTATATCAGTGTTATGCAGCATTTCCAGTCGTAGGGTTTCCGTTACACGTGTTGTGCTCGGATGATTTCGCCCAGTTGTTTGGTTCATTGCAAGCTAGCCAAGACTACAACTCCCATTATGCAATAGTTGAATGATATTTCAGAACTGCATACATGGTGGCCAAGAGCCATTTACAGTGTAGATGTGTGTTTCGTAGCCATCTCTTTCAGTTAGGGGCGTGGTTGTGTTGGGTTGTCCGTCACCTCCCTCCGCTCCTGTAGTCTTCCAGTGCAACACGCCTCCGTTCCGAGGGCTCGAGGGGCTTGAGGGGAATAGTCGATCTACCTGCAGTTAATCCAAAGGAGCAACGAGGGGATTGGTGTAGGTCAGATTCTACACAGCTGAAACACCCTGTGCGGTATTAGTGTCCCGAAGCATCTGCCATGCGTATGAAGCGAACACTTGAGTGATGGACACGTGTTAAAGATGGGTTAAGTGCCCAAATAAAGATCACGCAGTGGCCTTGCCACTTTAAAACGAAGGCGGCGCCGTACAAGCATAGAGACTTATACTAAATAGAGAGGTAGGAAGGTGAGGGGAGACGGGATTATAGGCGAATAGTATATAGTGAGGGGCTCAAGAGGTACAGGTCATTGAAAGTGTTGTCATATTTTTGGGGCATTTGTTTCTCCCACAAGGCAATACTTCTCTAGCCACCACACGTGATGATTGCACAGTCCACACATTTTTTAGCCATTACCATCGCCCTATACAAGCACTCTTTAGTGATGGATTAACATTATATGGGATGACCCTAGAGTGAGAGATAAAGTATATTTATGGATCAGTATAGGTTCATATCCTGTCTAAGCGCAGCCACACCTCCCTCCTGTAGTAGAAAGCACTTGCTTACACCTAGAAGCCCAACACACGTGCGTGTCTGAATACGGTAACCACTGGTGGACTGGCCTACAGGGAACTCTGGAGATTTCCCAGTAGGCTTCTGCACCGTGGGCCTCTTTTTAATAGAATGAAGTAACGAATTTGTTACAAAGCTTCCAATAGATGTTAATATGGAGCCACATTGAAACACGTTTCCAATGCCACTTTTGGTTCCTAGTCCAGCCATGGTGGTAACGCACATCTGGAGATTCGTGCATGTGTGGTTCTTATGTTACTTAAGCCTTCTAGACTGAGGGGAGGGGTCAGGGGGATAATGTATCTCCACTCCTACTCCCCCAGCCCCCCAAAGTGCTTGACAGAGTACACACTAAGCTGTGCAGAGTGGGGAAGGAGCCTTGTCCCGGGCAAGCCTGATACCTCCTGAGGGCTACATGGCCATTAGCACATGGGGCTGTGCAACTAAAAAGGGCACAAAGTGTGTTTTTTGTGGGGGGGAAATGGGCACAGTTGGTACGTGTTTTGTATAATTTCCAAATATAAGTACAAGGATGTAATTCATGTTACCCATTTTGTGTGTTTCTTATTTGACTTGGGGGTATTGAGTTGTTTGTTCTTTCACTCCATCTGTTTTTAGAAAACTGGAAACAAGTGTTTCTGTGCTGCTTGCTAGGCTACTCAAGATATTCAGAATGAGGCCTATACTAGAGAGTAGAACATGCATTGCCAGCCATCTGGTTAGCTGAGACACACCTCCCCTAGTGAACTGTACGCTACCTTTCAAGTTCTTTCTACTCAACTCAATAACCACAATGTATGCTTCAGGTCATCCATGGTGACCCAGAGCAGGGTTAGCCAAGAAGAGTTTGGGTCCTTACAGCCAACCTCTACTTTCACCAGGACACTGTAGCGGGAACTATCATCACTGAACTACACCAAATCTTTCCACCTGCCAAAACATTTTATCTACCACCTGCTGGTGGTCCAGAACAGTGCAGCAGCTAAAGTGCTTAGTAGAAACGAAGTCCTGGTTCAGTGAGCATTGTAATGACTCCATGGCTCTATGAATAGCAGAGTTACTGCAAAGGCCACCTTCTCAATCTGTGTGGTAAATGTGGCCGCAAGACAAAAGGAAACTGCGTCTGGCTGACTGATGCCTAAAAGTGCAGAAATACTTTCTTGTAATTTCACAGCACATTGTTGCCTGGCAGCCTAAAATGCCAGCGTGTGAATTCCAAATCTGTCGAATACCCCAACAGGATTGTCAGAAAAAAGTAAAAACTAAAATAAATGGGCCCTGTATTCGAATGACTAGGCCAACAAGTCTGAGTACAGTTTACTGAAGTGTGCATTCTGCAACTTTGCAGGAAATTAATACATGGTAAATGAAACTGAAACTAACAGAAGTACATTCAAAGGCACACATTAGGGAAACTTGTTACAAAAAAGGTAGCAGGCACCCCTGTCCCGAAAGAACATGGCATGATAACCTGGTCTGTGGTTTTTTCCCACTTTGAGGGTCTCCATTCATCGCTTTTTGCTCAGTGTACCTTTCACACATGGGAAATATCCATTTGTATATAAGTCTTTGTCCCGCCCACATGGTCAGTCCAGCACTGAAATGCTATGGCAATTCCCTTCTGAACAAGAGTACCAGCAGCAACCCCAGACACGTGTTTGTCTTGTTGGGCCTCATCAGTGAGGTGGAGCTGTGCCTCTCTTGATTAGGGAAACTTGTCTTGTCAAACCTGTTTTAAAAGAAACTGCGAGAATGAGGATGTAGAAAAATATATTCTGTGTTTCAGGACATTGATGGCATCTTGCAGGAGAAAACTGCATATGATAGGTCAAATATTATTGCAGGCCTCATGTCTAAACGAATTGCAGCATTCAAAAATACTAGTTTTCTGTGTATGAAGTAATCTGTGATTAGCCAAAAGATCTTCCCCCAACAATTACCAAGCACTGCCTTCTCCTTTTATCTAAAAAACACTCTTTGAAGCACACCCAGCCAAGAAGGGGACAGAACTGTGCCGGAATAAGGTAAAATAAACCACTGTTCAACGAAGACACAGCTAATAGTTATGAACTTTGAATAATCCTCAATAATTAAATTCAATTCATAGTCCCTCTCTGAGCTGACTGACAGTTGACATGAAACAGAAGACCATCACATTAGCCAAGGGGGGGTGGGGTGGTCGTCTTCTGTTCAGGAAGATAACACATGTTCAGGCCTTTGTCTTTGCAATTCTAATAATGGATTTATAGCAGCCTAGGTCAACAAAGGAACCGATCATGCATGTTAATAGAGATTGCCATAGGTCCATATGGAGGATCATATATAGTCATTTTTCTCGGGAAACGTAACTCACTGAAATGAAGAAAATATACTTATGAACAGATGTATCTAATTTTACAAACCCCCTAAAAAATATTTGACCTTGGGAACAAGAGTTGCAAGCTAAAACGTGACGGAAGCTTCCCAGAAAATTTGATCAAGTGGAGATTTCGGGGAGCTTGTATAAGAAATCTTGTGATACTGACTTTTGTCCTGTTTGGGTAAATTATAAAAATCTGCCATTCGCACATGCAACATTGTGCCAACGCCAGACACATTTTATTTAGTCCGGCATGATCAGACCAATTCAGATATATATATATATTTTATGAAGCTTATTTGTAAATTGGCAAACATTGCCATGTTGTAGTTTTTATGTTCTTAACTGAAGTGGACAGAAATGCATTTCAAGGGGATGGAGTTCTAAACTCTCCAGAGATGGTGCAGAGTAACTAAAGACCAATCATCGCAATGGGGGTCGACCAAAGAGTTCCAATGCAAATCAAGAGCCAATAAGCTGCCACCTGATAATTTAGACATTGTGGGTGCAGTTTAGATTTTAAACGGACACAAAATGGGAAAAAGAGAGAGCTGTATGAAATGGTCTGAGTGGGCAGCTATCTGAAATCATCTGAGTGGGAACTTCTGGAAAAATTGTTGGAGACCCAACCTTGCCTAGGAGGTGAACAAAGCCAGGGAAAGAGACGGAGGCTGGGATATATACAAGGAGAGACAAAATGGAGGGATGCTGGAGGCTATCAATGATTGGTGTTGGAGTTTGACCAGGCCCCTGCTCTTTACCCGAGATGACCCATGAGATGTCTTTTCCCGATTACAAAACCCAGAGCTGTTCAATGTAAGTAAACGTGTCCAAGTATTTTGGGATCTGTTGTACCTTCCCCATATTTCGTCAGTGGGGTACAGAAATAGATCCCTAGCGTTTTATTGGCAAATAACAATTTAATTAATTCCCCTATAGCCAAATGACACAGGGTGGTTTTGTTGAAGTTCAAAATCAACAACATCGCTTCCAGTGTGGATAGAAATATAGTCTGTTAAAGTAATTGGGTAATCCCATTATATTTTTTTGCCATCCCCAAAATTCCATAAATTGGAGGGGTTGCATAAAAAAGGGAAATTCCCTACTGCTCCCCATTCCCCATACCCTGCCTTAAAGCAGAAGGTTTTCCACAGCCAACTTAATATCTGGGTTTGTGCTAGGGTAGAAAAGTGTCTTGCCAAATTAAATAGTGAACTTCCTGATTTAAAAGCATATCCACTAAAAATAGTGGGAGAAGAGAGATTCTTCATTGCATAGTGGTGAGCGAAATAAGTTTCCTTTTATATAAGTGTTTTGTTATTAAAAGTATGTTGTGCTCCAACACTGCTAGCATTGCCAAGTGCGCAGGGAGATCAAAATATGGAGCGCTGAGTATGTCAAATTTCTTTTACCAACAGAAAGGTGTTACATGCTAGTGAAATTAAAACCCCATAAAAGTATACTGCCAAGTGTATGTTTTGCCGTGTTTCAAGGTGCTGCATAATTCTTGACTTTGTGATTTCTTATGAGAGCCACCAAATGTAGTTGATGTGTTTTATTTGATCTGAAATGAAAACTGTGTATGTTATTGTTGTATAGGTCGAGTGATATTTTGTTAACCTGTAAAAGCGAATAGTGTTTTACTTATTTGTATTGAAGCTTTGTTTTGTACCATGAAGTGAGTTGGCGTGTCGTATGATTTTGTGCAAATATTCTCCTATTTCTTAATACATTCCTACTACACACACACCAGGCTGATTCTTGGTTTATCTATATTGCTAAAGGGTGAAGGACAGAAGTGGTGTTACATGGTTTACAGATGGGGCTAGATTTAATTCTATCCACCAGTATATGGACGTGGTGCTTTTATTGGGGGGAGGGAATGAACTCTCTGGAATTAATTGTTGCCATATAAATATATCAAGGTGAAAAGTGTGTAGTAAGACTGTGCAGAGAACACTATGTTCTGATTTGTATGTCTTAATGTCCTTCAGTGTTCAAAAAAGGCCATCCAGAATTGTGAATGGAGATTTTATTGTGATCACAGCCGACACGTGTTTCGACCAAAGGGTCGTCCTCAAGGCAAGGACCTTGAGGACGACTTGCATTTGTGCAAGTGTCCTAATCCATGCCGTAAGGGCTTTATCCCTATCATTTTTTTGCCTTGAGGAGGACCCTTTGGTTGAAACACGTGTCGGCTGTGATCACAATAAAATCTCCATTCACAATTCTGGATGGTCTTTTTTGAACACTGAAGGACATTAAAACATAAAAATCAGAACATAGTGTTCTCCGCGCAATCTTACTACACACCTTTCACCTTGATGTTAATTGTTGGAGGAACTGGGGGGGAAGAACCTCCTGTGTAGCTTTTGCAGCATGAGACAATCGACATTACAAGAGAGTTGAGTGCGCCCCCCATTTTTCTCACTTCCCTTTTCATCTATTTTAGCCATATAAATATACTCCACAGCCCATGGATGCAGCCACCAATTAAGATCGTAAAATCGTCTGCAAACACATGCAGTTCTGCATTCCTGGCTGGATCCCATTGAACCAAAATCAACTGGAGATGATCTCCCAGATGTAGTACCTCCGGAGCAGATGCAGTGGTGTCCAAGCGTCCAGTTCTCTAGAGAAGGCAGCCTCTGTAAGCATTGTAAGCATTGGGCTTGAAAAGTAGCTTGAGTCACCCTTTCCAGCAGTCCCTGCCCCATCCCTTCACATTTTCTGGGAAGCTATCATCACATTTTAGCCTGTAACTCTTGTTCCCAAGGTCGAATATTTAGGGGAGTTGTATAATTAGATTGATCTGTTTAAAAGCTGTTGTGTGATATTTGCATAATTTCTGAGAGTTACGATTCTGGCGTAAAGAGACAAAATATGATCCTCGATATAAACCTATGGCAACCTCTAATAGCACGCATGATTTCCACTTTGACCCCACATTTCTTTTCTTTAAGAAACTGCACATGTAGCCTCAGCCCTCTGAACCTTTTTTGACCTAGGCTGCTATAAATACATTAACATTCTTGCAAAGTCAAAGGCCTGAAGATGCGTTCTTATCTTCCTGAACAGAAGAACACCCCACCCCGACTCAAGTGATGGTCTTCTGTTGCATAGGGACCATGAACCAGGTTGAGGTTTGAAGCAACCAGTGAACGTCAGACGCATACATTTCCTGCATTTGGTAGAAGAAAATGTGACGCGTGCACAGGGCTGCTAAAGCGCTGTTGTGCTAATGCAAATAACAACCCAGGCCTCTGTTATTCATGATGCCCATGCAGTAGAGCCTGGAATGACATCCACCACCCTTTGGGATGTTTGCTTTGCTTTGCGTTGGCCGTTCAATGTTTGTGTGCTCTATTGGGTCAATAGCAAGGCAGGTTGCTGAGAGCCTTGGATGAACCCGGGAAGGAGAGTCGAAAATGCTCCTGCAGGGCATTCTATGGAAATATTATGCATTCCAAGACTTTTTGGCTTGATCGTTTGGCTCATGTGTGTTCTGATGTTTCAAATAATCACGTGTGAACCCATGTGTACCCTTTGTGAACTGGAAGAACATTCTCGCCCATTTCAGCAGGTTCCTGTGTGGTGCCGCACACGTGCAGAACCAGGAATGTATGCAGCCTCAACACCTCTCACTAGCAGTACATGCAATTGTCTCGGGAGGATAGCTCAGGGGCAACGTGGTCGCCTTGGAAGCAAGACGACGCGACGCGCTGCACCACAGGCTCGATCCCCGGGTCCACGCTTAGAAACCTATGGGTATTAAGCGCGTTATAAATAACCTGTCATAGCATGTTACTGTGATTTGTTAATGCTGGTATAAAAAAGGTGATTGAGTGTTAGTCGATGAATTGTATAAACTGGATGGACGTGTAAGTGGTGATAAACCAAGTGTCATATACAGTTGTTTTTTTTTAGTTCAGTTTCATTTGTTGTGCATTGTATTTTTAAGCAACCACCTTGCATGTAAAATTTGTGTAATGTTAATCCTATGACAATTAATTTTCTGATGCATATAAGTAAATAAAATAATTGAAAATAATTTCAAGATTTGTGTACGAGTTTGGTAGGCTCTCTTGAAGGTCTGTGGAAGTACCCGTTATGGGGGTGACGGAGAACCATAGGAACATGTTTGTTTAGTGTGGTATGAATTCCAATAACATAAAATAATAAATGTAATGTTAGTGAGTGGTGTTGGACTGCCATGCACCAGAGGTAATTTATGGGGAACCGGCTGAAATGGGAATAAAAGCGATTCCATGGCACCTAGGCAAGTCATGCTAATGTGCTTAGCCACCTAGAGGCCACGAGGCATGCATTCTGAAGGGCTTGGAAAAGGCTCACACGAGTAGTGCAACACTTGCACCTGAATGTTAAAGCTGTAATGGGGGAGGGGTTTGGGCATGGTGTTGAGGGCTGGTGATGCGGACAGGGTTGCAGTGGATGTGGACTTGGGATGGGGTTGGAATGGGTATGAGACCCACGCATAGTTATTCAAATGGCGGGGTGGAGGTGGGAAGAAATGGGGTTCTCACAGCAGACTGGGAACCGGTGCATGGGGCAGCATGGCACTGGATGGTGGAATACTGCAGGCAACAGCAAACCCACTTACTTAATAAAGTGTGTCAAGTCGCCGCCGTTCCGCGTGTCATGAAGTTGCACAAGGATACGCCTCCCTCTTCCAGGAAATGAATGACCCAATCCCGAGTTGGGCTGTGTCGTTGGCAAAGGGCTGGGATAGGAAACAGGAAGTCATGCAGCAGTGCAGTACATGGGTGCTAGGCACGTGGCTTTAGCTGGTCTTCAGCATTTTCTTTGTGGAATTTTACCCGTGCAGCCAAACTTTGAAGCGCCAAGGCAGGTGGGCAGCCACAGTAGGGCTTGGGTACAACCCATGCCATGGGCAGGTAATGGCCCTAATTTAGGTTCCGCAAGAACCCTTGTTTCAACCCACAACTGCTTTGTCCCCCGTCCACCCTCTTCTCCTTTCCTGGTCGTAATTTGGGTGTGATCTTTGATTCTACTCTGGCCTTCTCTCCCCATATATCTAATAGCTCAATCTCCTGTCGTTCTCTCTTTATAACATTAAGAAAGCTTGCTCTGGTCTTTCCTTTCATGCTACAGAATGGCTTATGTGTTTTCTTTCGTCTCTTCTACTGATCTGCTCTCTTAATTGGACTCTTATAAGCTTGCTCCACTTCATTCCATTCCGTACTCTGCAGTTTGCCTAGTATTTGTTCTTGCTACTCACGCTTCTGGCACTGCTTTTCTTTTCTCCCTCATCTGACTGTCCTTTGACTCCTGTCGTCTTCTCTATTTTCTTTGTATTGTCTTCAGGTGCATACTTGCCTTGCTCTACCTTACCCATCTTCTGTGGTGTCTGCAGACCTTCTAGATCTGTGATCCGAGTCTCGTTTTCTTCTTACTGTTCCTAAACCCTCTTGTGCCCGGTCTCTCTTCTGCTCATTCTCACTTCTTGCTCCTAAACACTGGAATTACTCATCTTTGTCCGTTGGGTCTTCGTCCTTTCTTGCTCGTTTCTTGTTTTATCGTAACTCTCATTCTCATCACTTCGTGTTCCTCAGTACTGGTCCCTGTAATTTCACGTTTATTGCCTTTTGTACTCTTCTTATTAATGTGTGTGTGTGTATATATATATATATATATATATATATATATAATTCATGTACAGGAGAAACAATGTTCTTTTGATTACAGAAGAACGTACATTTGATAAGAAATCAGATTTGATGGGAGTAAGTTTCTTACAATGGGGGTGAGTCGTCGGTGACGATACGTAAGTGGACATACATAGACCAAGGACAACCAGCATTGGACATTTTAAATTTCAGGTAGGCAGTACGACCAGCTGTGCTCAGGATGTGATCATTGGTATTGTTTATTTATAAAGCGCCTATACACAGGAAAGTGTATCAAAATGCTCAAGGAAGGTGGGAAGACAGGGGAATAAACAGTCGCTCAGAGCCCTTGAATTTCTGAAGCGATAACGACCTGCACAGGCAGATTAAGTGCATATGGTACATTTAACAGTGAAGTTAGAACAAATATGCCTGACAGCGATTCTGCGTTTTTTTTCAAGTGCACATTAAGGGGTGAGACAAGGAAGGACATAACAATCTACAGGCAGAACTGTAATGCAAGTGCAGGCAGGAAAAGAGAGGTGCACCCAGTCAGTAGAGACTGGGGAAGTGCGGAGAGAGAGAGAAGCTCTCAGGATTTATTGCAAGTGCAGTGAGTGGGTGGGGTGCAGGGCCCTGAGGCAAGTGCAGAAAGGACTGGCAGGGGTGCCTGGGACCTGTGAGACTGTGTGGTACACCAGGTGGCCAGTCAATGAGCTGTATGGAAAGGCGGGGGAGAGGGAATAGCAGAGAGCTAGGTTAGCAGGGTGAGAGAGAAGGAAGAGGAGAAGAGGAAGGTCTTGAGGACTTTCTTGAACTTATCAAGCTGAAGACAGAGGGTGGTGGAAGGCTGTTAGAGGGAGGCGCCTGCTGTGGAAAGGGATGTCCCTCCAAATCTCTGCTTGGAGAACCTGCTCACTCGCAGAAAGTTGGAGGTAGGTGAGCGGAGGGCTCGGGAGGGACAGCATTTAGGAAGGCAGCGTTGAAGGTAAGTAGGTCCCAGGCCCCAGAAAGCCTTGTGGACAATGCAGAGGGTCTTGAACTTGATCCTTGCAGCCACGGGGAGCTAGTGGAGGGATTTCAGTGCTGGAGAGATGCGGTCCCTGGGCTTGAGGGTGAAGTGCTAGAATGTTGGCATAGGAAGTGAGGGGCAGAGGCAGGTTAGTGGCGAGGGGAAAAATGTTAGCTAGCCGGCAGATGAGTTAGGTCAAGATGGTAACTTGGAGGCGAGGAGGTAGGCTTTTAGATTGTTTTTGAACATATCCGTGTGGACTGTTTCTCAGATGTATGGGAAGAGAATTCCATGCAAGTGGAGTAAGAAGAGAGCAAGAGAAGAAGCGAGAGGAAGCACAGGGCAGGCGAGGAGCCACAAGGCTAGTCGAGCAGGCAGAGGAGAGATTACGAGAGTCTTGTAGAGTTGGATAGAGGGGGATAGATACAGTGGTGCCGTACCATATGTAAGATTATGAACCAGGAGAAGAAATTTAAATCTGGCCCTGTTTGGCATCAGCATGCAGCAGCAGTATGTTAGAGCATTTCCAAAGGCGCTCTATAAAATCGATAATAAAACAAGAGACTCCAGGCTTTCCCAGCGCTACGGCTGATAACCTTGGGACAGCGTGAACTAAAGAGCGATCAGAACTTCCACCTGCTCACCTGGAAGAGCAGTGCTCTGTAGAGGCCAAGACACAACATGCAGTGTTCTGCAAAACGTTGCTCTGACGTTAGTTCCAGCACAGACTTTGGCTCTTTACCAAAGTCGCTGGGTGTCCTGTAGTTGTAGCATACAAGCACACATGTCCAATGTCGATCGGGGAATGCACGCCCAGTCCTGTTTGGCTGAGCATCTCCCAAGGGGCACAGTGCATGTGTGGCCTGGGTGATTCAACCAAAATGGCCAAAGCAACAAACATTCTCAGTGTCAGGGGCCGTCAGATTCCACTACACAGTGCCTCATCCCAAACAGAATAACCTGTACTTTTCCCATGTTATTGGTTATATGCTGTACAAGTTCAGGGCGCCAATAGCGGGTGTTAATAGTACTTGAGTGATCAATCTCGTAGGATTACACAGAGATTCGAATGAGGGTCATTTACGTCACTTGCAGAACTTAGTGGCAGGTGCATTAACCCCCTGCACTTTGTCAGTACTTTCTGCTCCTCCGGCGCTTCTGGCTGTGCATAACGGGCAGAATGTGGTGGCTGGAGCGGGGTGGGGAGGGGGAACTAGTAAAATGGCAGAATCCGAATTTAAATGCATGGTGTTTCTGGACTTCCACGGGGCAGAGAGCGGTTTGAGGTCAGTGTCTCCCAAAAGGGGGGGGGGGCAAAGGTTCAGCACAGTGCAGCAGTAGTTAGATGGGTCTGATGAGAAGTAGATCCGGACCGAGATGCTTCTAGGCAATATTCGGCATCTCTGCAGAAAGAGCAACGTTTGTGCGATGCAGGAATCTTGGCGCTCGTATCCAGAAGAGAACTGAAGAAGGTTGCATGTAATGGGGGAAGATGAATCGGATTTGCAGGCATTGTTCCTTCACCCTGAAATTGAGGTGCATGTTGTGGTGTACAGCTCTAAAGGAATGAGCTTGCAGTCCACCCACCGAGATGGGGAAGGCTCCTCCTCCTGCTGGTACCCAGTTTAATTTGTGAATTGTTAGCAAGGCGCAATTACAGCCGGGCAGGCTGGAGGCGGTAGGTAAGGCTGGGAACTGTTGCCTATAAATGTTGGGTTGTTGCTAAGCACGGATTCACTAATATACGTATTGCCATAAAAAGGACTCCTTTCCTCACTGGATGTCAGTGGAGGGAGACAGTGCAGAGGGCCTGCGCTAGCGGCATAGCGAGGTTGCTGCAGAGGAATCTAAGCAGTTAGGATTGTAACCCTCTAAAGTCTTCATAGGGCCTAGTTGGGCAACCTGAGATTGACGGCGTTGGCATAACTGAGCCCCACTTCTGGTCGGGTGGTTTTAGGGGTGTAATCTCTCAAAATAATCTGTGTAATCGTAGAATACTAAGCCATATGATTGGATAATTTGAAAACAAAAAAGGGGGTAGAGTGGATCCTTGTGAGAGAAGGTGGGGGTGGGGGGGGAACCTGGCCACTGACTGAAAGCCATTTATAAGACATGCCTGGCGCAATGAGAACTGTCCCTCCAGGGCCCACCTGTTGTAATCTAGGCAGTAAGATATAATGATCCTCTGTAAGAAAGGTCGTTAATATGCCTAGTACGATGAAGGCCGGTGTTCCTGTCTATATCTAGGTCGAATCTGATGTCATCCATGATGGCAAGGATTGTTTGGCTGAACACCCGCTTGCCCTGGATCCAGAATCCGAGGGTCCTCGACAAAAGGCTGTAGTTGCAATAGAAGCACCTTTTCGGGTAGTTAAGCTAAATAAGGGATTTTTCAAATAGAGCAGAAATGAGAGTAATCGGAGGCCCATGACGGCGTTTGGAGCAGTGGAGTTATAATCATGGACCGCTGCAGACAGCAAAAGATTCATGGCCTGTGTCTATCTAGCAAACACATGAATGGATCTATGGGTGCTCTTTGTAAACTCCTACTGGGCATGGGTCAATTGGGGAACCAAAATATTTCAAAAGGGGGAGCTGTGTCTCAGAGATTGGTTGAAGGGCTCCTGTAATTGGAGGTCTGGTTTGGGCAGTGGAAGATTGGTGAGGTGCACACTGATGTGGGTGACCGTCATTAGATCAAGACTGGGGTGCAGTGACGGTGCTTTGTGGGGTTTCCACTGGGACTGCAGGAGTGTGAGTTGCAGAGACCTGTGCATGGGTGGTCCAGTACCTCACTAGTGAGTGGTCTTGATGAAGAGTACTGGCTTATGGCATTGGACCATTGTTTGGGCTGTGTGTTCAGATGAATTATTCCTGCAACCACTTTCTTCCGTTGCTGCTAGCCTAGGTTTACCTCTGGAATATTTAGCTTCTCTTACGTTACACTTACCCTGCACTTTCCATACGTGAATAAAAACCCTGCGCCGGAATGATGGTCTTTACGCATAATGTGGCTAAATGGGCCTGCACGCTGCCCCTACTCGCTGCTCTGTGCTGATGACTAACCCGTGCAGCACCCTGCCCGCTGATCTGTACGAATGACTAACCTTCACAACCCTGCAGCATCAAAATGCTGGGGCACCGGTGCCGCGCCAAAGCACTAAGGTCATGCCCGAGCATACATCTGCGACGTTCGCTTACGCTTGGCGGGGGGCCGTGGGGAGGGGCGCTCTACGCTAATGCAGTCGTTTTTGGGCGCGTGCTCTCCTTAAATGTCACGTGCATTTACACTGTTTTCTTATTTATTCCAGCCATTATACAACCAGCCTTCAGACACCAAGCAATATCATGAAAACATTAAAATGTAAGTACCCGGCAATAAAGGATGCTTTGAATGTCAGCGCGCGCGAGCATTAACAGGGGGCCTTAACTGCCACGCCGCTGCAGAGAGTGAACATGTCTTTAGAGGGGCCTGTTTGAATGGGAAAAGTGCACATCATTGTGTGTGGGGGAGGTGGGGGGGGGGGTAGAGGAGGGCCTAGTGGCTTCACGCAGGACTGGTTAGGTGGAGAGTTGCTTTAAAATGGAAGAAAAGCAGGGAAAGATCTCGCAGGCCTTGGTCGGCAGCTGTTGGAGTATATGTTATTAATGTGCGCTGTTTCGTATATGTCCTCTCTGCGTGGAATGGCGGGTCTTGTGCACTGTTCTCCAGGTGCGGCTTATACCTCCTTTAAACTGGAGTGGTTGTAAAGGTCCGGAAGTACCTTTGGACTGTCCATTAGTGGCGTGGTGTGGCCGGCCAAGGTCTGCACGATGCTCCCATCCTTGGCAAGGGGCCCCATGCACTTCCCCTGCCTGCTGGGCCTGCTTGCTACACTGCACAGGTTAGAGTGGCGCGTTCCACTAGAGGTGGTTGCAGAAGCTGCCTCCGCACCGGCTACAGCCATTTGCAGCAATCGCTCTTCCTAGCAGGAGTGTGCGTCTTGATGGCCTGAGCGAGTGGGAGAACATGCCATAATGCCCAGCTGAACAGTGATAAATCCCATGCTTGCCCCAGTGAGCAGAGGTATATGCCATGATGGCCTCCATGAGCATGTATGTATTCCACAGTGGCTCAAGCAAGAAGCAATATATGCCATGACAGCACAGTGAGAGGGTATCGGGTAATCTTATCCCCACCAATAATACCACCATACATATGCTCATCGGGAATGGCCATAGGCACTATTAGTGGGGATAATCTATGGGGCTATTGGGACTGGGGGTGGCGGTGGTCTCCCCTGCTCCATTAAAAAAAATGATGGGGTTATGGGGGTGTCCACCGCAGGTTCCATGGCTTAATATCGCCACAAAAATATGCTGATATTTTTGTATGGCTATTTCTGCGGGGATATTAACATATGGAACCAGTGAAAGTGGCTGCATGACATCATGGTTCCGCAGCCCTGTAAAATCTTCCACCAAGCAAAAAATATCTCAAACGCAATGGATTGCTGTGACATTTTTCAGACATTAAGACAAAGTATAAAGTCATTGAGTAAGCAAGTATGTCTTAACGCAGGTTATTGGTGTTTTCTCCGTTTGAGTAATTGGACTCCCAAGGTTTCCTCTAAATTGGAACATAAGTATACACCCTACAGCACTCAGAATGTGACGCAAATGTACTCCAGTGCAATTGTCAAGAAGACCCCTATTACTACCCCTCAGAGAGCAACTATAACTACAGAAAGGATTGGCAAGCATGGCCATTAAATATGATTAGTAACAATGTAGTCCAGCAGAATTTGTATTGTCAAGCAGGCGCGGGATTAGCAATAATGACAAAAGGCAGGGCATCAGCAATAATGGCCACAGGGCAAAGATAGTAACACTGACAAGTAGGTAAGGAATTTGCTATGATGATTAACTGTCACGGCATGAGGAATAATGACAGCAGGCAGGGGATCACCAAAGGTGACCTTATGAGAGATTAGTAAAAGCCTTCAGACTGGACTGGCCATAATTATTGCAGGCAAGATTAGCAATCATTACATATCAGACTGCTAAAACAGATTCAAAACACCAACCCACCCAGAAGCAGTCCAAGTCGAGTTCCATCCCCAAACAGCCGTAGCAATGCCTTCTAGTCATACTCCACAGGCTAAAGCCTGACACTACCATACATGTGCATTCCTCATTTACTCCTTCCAGGCACATTCTCCTCCCTTCATCCATCCCTTACATTCACACAGAAGCAATACCACCTTCCGTCCATACCCGCCTTCCCATTTGCACCATCCAATAGACTACAGGCACGTGGGAGGACCGGTAATAAGGAGGATGCGAAGGAGAAGAGGAGAGAATGGTAGGGAAAGGAGAGGAAAAGAGATGATGTGGCTAAGTTGCCAACTCTCAAACCAGAAGATCTGGATTCTAATGGTCTCTTGCCCAATAAACACAACGTGTGTGATCTTGGATTGGAATGTCCTTCTCCCCAAATGAGAAAACGTGTGATCTTGGGCTAATCAATTTATCTCCATGTGCTTCTGATTACTGCCATTAAAATTGCTTAGAAATTAAAATGAATATAAAGCACTTTAATAAACTAATGAGACTGGACAGAAACGGAATGTGGCTAAACTGCACACTTTCGAACATGACAGTATGGATGCTCGAGGTACTCAGATTTGCTTTTCTCTGAATATGGGAGAGCACCAGTAGAAGGGGTACTTTAAATCTAAAGGATTGGAGAGGAGCATACATGGGACAGATGCAGCCGATCAACCAAATTACTCCATTTGGAACACAAAAATCAATGTTCTAATGCAGATTTTCCCATTGGACCAAAACCGTTTAATCATGGGCAGGTTAATGTGTCTGCCTGTTCTTTCTTCAGCTGTCCAGTTTGAGCGCGGGCTGAACCAAACTGAGTGCCAATATGTTTTACAAAATGTCACCAAAAAGTCTGGTGAGGAACGGTATCTTTTAGTGGCAAAATCATGGACTTTGAAATCTTACATTTTGAAATTTAATTTACAAACGTCCTGTAGCAGTCTTTGCCCCTTGGTTGGCAGTTTAAAACCACAGTTGGTGGGTTTGCATACCCCATGAATTTACTTATCTAACTGCTGATCTTTTAAAGGTGAGTCCGTCTTTAGTTTGCTAGTTTTGTTGGGTGTTTGTGTGTATTATCAACCTGTTTTTATTAACATGCTGCAGACTCTGGTCTCCAAGACATATTTTTCAAAAGCATACACTGGCCCATCTCTGGGGTCAAGGAACATTGTATGTCCCTTGCTTTTATGATATTGACGAGTTGAAAGCCTGTGTGATGTCATGTTCACAGTCCCACTCCCACAGATGTTATTAATATAATGCCACTTATTCTAATCGTCGTGTCTGTACTCATTGGAAACTGTAATATAGTGGGCAAATAACACTCACTTTACTACCAAATTTTTATCTGAGAAATTTAGAAATGCTTAAAAATAAAATAAGCACGAAAGAATATCAATGTGAGAAAAGGAAGGAGAGGCAGTTAAGTACCAAGTTAATGCCTTGTGTTCCAAATTGTAGACTTTGGAACCAGACTTTGTTGATCCTAATCTCGGCTTTCCTACTTTAGCCCATGTGGGTTGATCTTGCCCAAATAAGTTTCTCTACCTGTACTGCCATTGTATTCCCCACACATTTAACATATCTCTTTAGTACACATTAATCATAAACAGTAATATCTGCATGTTTTAAAGTAGTTTGGTGTAGATAGCTTAGTTTTCTCATTGTCAAGGAGCGGTGTGGACAAGTGCAGAATAGGATCAGTATCAGTCTTTTTTTCTCATTTTTTATTTTGGCTGTACAAAGGCAACCTAACACAATTATCAAAATACATACAACATTATAAAAGTAATTTCATGCCACAAAAATCTCATAAAAATATTACATTGTCTAATACATTCATTAATAAGATGAAAGATACCCCTAAAGACAAGTATCTTACAAATATTAAATTCCAGTATACACAAACACACCATTTTCAACAATTAGTTTTCAACAAACCTGCATGGCTAAGAAATGTCACCACTGCAAGCGATAAACATGTCTCATGACCACTTGATAGACTTTCCTAAAATTCAATTGTAGTGAGTGTCAAGTCAATGTGGACACGTTTTCCAAACAACCGTGTTCTGCAATTCTGGAGGGCTCTGCAATTTGTCAATGGAATATTCTCTCGTCTGGACCATGACCATACCCTCCATCTTGCAGATTTTACAATTCCCATTTTCCTTATAAGTCCTAGACCTTGCTAATCTGCCGTATGCTGTGGGATATGATGTTCAGTCTATAACGGAGAAATTAATTACGCCAATAGGCAATGCAAGATGTCTAGGCAGAGAAAAAGAATACTGCTGTAACTGGTCTCCCAAGTCTGGCCGGTATAGATTGAACAGGCATGGAGCGAGGAGGCGGCCCTGCCCGAGTCCTCTAAATGTTGCAAAAGTATCTGTTCAACCTAACCTGTAATTAACCCCCCTACTGGAGATTTATTAGGATTGCCAACAACGGACCTGGCAGATTCCAGTCCGTAATCCCCCATCAGTGATTAATATTGATTGCCCACCATTTGTTCATTGATCTGATTGCTCATGTGATATGTGGTGCTGTTGTCAGCGACTGGCCTGTGTTCATTTGATCCCAGCAATATAGGTGTTGACCAGGATGAAATAATTGCCCAAAATGTGTGAAATTTGCCACAAACCTGATTCTCTAGTTTGGGCATTTTCTGTACACCTGGGACCCAGCAAACGGGACTACATGCCATGATGGCACCAGTGAGCAGGAATTTATGCTACGGCGATTGCGCCAGTGAGCAGGAGTGCGCACCAGGATGGACCCAGTGAGCAGGGGCCTTCTCCCTGATGGACCCAGCATGCAGGGGAAAAGATCCCTCCAGTGAGTCAGGGCTTGTACCACACTAGCCCCAGTTAGCAGGTTTGTGTGCCTGTCCTTGTCAGTGTGTTGTTGAAATACCCCCATTACACCTGCCTTGATGTTGTTTGGGCTGTCTGCAGGCACCAGTCTTCGTTGTTTGGATTTTGTACCCCCCTAAAGTCAGTGGTCCTGTTAACTTGATTGCATAGAAGATATCCAGAAATTGCCTTCTGTGAGCACCCCTTTGGTTTAAGGTGTGGAAATAGGTGGGGACCCTTTGACCTACCCTAACAAACTAACCCCCACTGCCTGATTAAAATACACTATTCCTACCCCAACCTCGAAAATTGTGAAAGTGTTCCAATACCTGTTTGGGTCTGGTCTGCTGTGAAGGCAGCCTTACAATATTTACATTACTAAAGATCCACCCATAATTCACCAAGCAGGTTGGAAACCACCAGCAAAGCCCAAAAGATCATGTTCCACTGTTGCCGTGTGAGATGAGAATCTCCAGTGGAACTTGGCCCAGGCTGTAGGGTGTTACCAAACGTTGAAACGCATGATTGCTGGGAGTGGCGTTCCGGTTCAGTAGCAGTGACCCATTGCAAAGAGAGGTGCTGTGCCATTGAGGTGTGTTCAGTATGGGTGGACAAAATCATCCTGTAAAATACCCTGAAATGGAAACTGCTATAGGGTAAAATGGGATTAAAATCTCCTAAATTGCCCGATAGTTATGTGTAGACATGGTGCTTTGGTAGTTTTCTGGGCGAGGACACTACTTGATCAGACAGTGTTGTACTTTTGGAGCGTGGTTAGGATTACCAGATGACTGCATATGGGGGTACGATACCCCACTCCTGGACCTTAACTGTCTACTGCAGTCATGACATTGTCATGTTGGATCACATTTACTGAGCCAATTGGATTTTTTCAAAGTATGCACATTTCTATAAGGTTTTCTATACCATGCGGTTTTATCTATTTCCGAGCATTTGGAGACACAGGGGAGCTCAGATTAAATGACTAATCCTGTAACTCATGTATTTATTTTAATTGTTTTTTTGGAACGCGCCTAATACCATACTAGAGTTGGGTTTCTAAGCGCAGGTCTGGGATTCGAACATCCGTTTCTCTGCGTGGTCTTGCTTCCAAGACCAGCGGGTTGCCCCTGTGCTATCCTCCGTTCACTTCCCAGCAAGCAGTGTCTGACCTAGACCACTCTTACGCGAAGCCTCTTCATTCGCTGCCCAACGCTACTACATCGTGTTTATGTACCAAATGGGATGTAGCGTTCAATCCTGTAAACTGGTGGTATATCGCATGGGGGATAATTAACCTGTTGGGGTCACCAGATAGCTCCAGGGTACCGTGAGCACAGTAGTACTGTCCTGGCCTTTCATTTCAGTAACACTTGTTTGCAAGTCTAATCATTATTTCTTGGAATGCAGCCATTGTGACCCTCTAGTTGTGAAGGCACAAATTGTAAACTGTCGCACTCGTGTAGGCCTGTCATCACAATGTATCAAATATATCAACCTCTAGTTGCAACATCATAATTCTCCTCTGATTGTGCCCTCACAATTGGATGGATCGTTCTACTCCTAGGATTACTTGGTCAGTGAGTACATTGTCACAGGGACAATAAGGAACCCTCAGGTCTCAGGGTGGCCCAGGCGGGAGGGGTGTCTGGTGACCAGGGATGCCCACCCACCGTGTGAAGTGCTACCCGGAGGACGTGCACTGGGGACTTCTCCAGAGTCCCTCTTTTTTGTCAGGGGGGTGATACCGCAGCACAGTCTCCTCACAGTCGGGGAGGTAGGAAGAGACCTCCTAATTCTAGCATCAATCTTCCCTCTGATCTGGCCTCTGTACCCTATCAACCTCCCAGACTAAGTAACGCTGTAGCCCCAGGTTTATTGAGCCGGTCCTAATGAACCAAAAGCGCGTGTGGCGCAATCAAGATGGATCACCGCAAAGTGCACAGCCCACAGTCGCAAGCCAAGGCAGTGCTCCTCATCCTCGCTAGAAACCTCCACAGCCAATGTGGACTTGCTACACCCACAGGCAAGGCGCCAGCTCCCTCCTCATACAGGCGCGATCGCTTCCAGCTGATTTCAAAATAGCCGCAGAACCTTTTGCAATTTCGGCCACAACCACTCAGGCCACTAACCGGCACAATTGCGAACATGAGACAAGGAATCGGATACCAAAAATAAGAGAAACAAGAGAGTAGGAGGGAGGAAGGAATAACAAATTACAAGTGTTCTAGGGAAGAGGGTGACAACGCAGTGTAGAGCAGATTAGATAACCCCTTTAATCATCCACCCTAAAAAGCTTACCAGGCGCTGCAGGAAGGGTCACAGGTCAAGCTACCACCTTGAGGCGGAGGGAGGGGAGTCCCTGAGGGAGTAGAACAGGAGAACTATCGGAGATCCTGCTGAGGGCACTCTGGAAAAAGCCTGAAAAAAGGCGAGCAAGACACTGGTCCGCTGAGGGCTATATCTCGGACCCTGTCAGAGACCCAACAAGGAGGAGCGGTGAAAGCCAATATTCGATTGCGATCCTTCTCTCAAACACTGGCACAGACCAGGCGCAGTGGAGAGAACCAAGAGAGCTTGCTTAGGTGTACTTGGAGGAGATCCGATACTGAGAGTGCACAAATCAAGCAGACCTGGCCCAGGTGGGAGACCCACTGCCTGGGAACCCTAAGCAATGGTAAAGAAATGCTTGCGGGTAGGAGGGTGTACAAAAGGGTCAGCAGCCTAGGAGGACGACCTGGTGCTAGAGGGCATGGCTGGCCTTAGGATGCCCCCCCACCCCCCCCACGGTGCCATTAGCCCCCCGCCATGCCAGCTCGGGGAGGCTTTCATGGGATCCCCCGAGCTGACATAGTGGGAGACGGCGTGACAGGTGCCCTTTTGTCATTAAATGCGCACCGCAGCGGCAGGGCACATTTAATAACAATAGGGTGCTGAGCACCCTACTGAAATGAATACCTCCCCACTCCGATGCAGGAGCGAGGCAGTTTTCACTGGAATAGGGCGCATGAGTGGACGGCCCACTCCAAAAGGGGCCGTCCAGCCCGAACTGCTAGGTCACATCCCTTCAGCACGAGACCACAAGCATCCCCAAACATGTTTCGGCCTTGTTGGGCCTCATAAGTGAGGAGTAGCTTGGGTCTCTAGGCCCAGCAGGCACGGGACCCACGTCTGGGCATACCCGTCCCACTCGGGGGGTGACAAAGCAAAAACAAAGAGGTGATGGCTGGAAGGTTTAGAATGAATCTTAACCCACTGGCATTGCTCTGGGCACCCTCCAGACCACCGTTCTGCTAGAGGGCTACACTATTTAAGCCTGGTCTGTATCTTAAAGAGGAAGTACTTCTTAGTAGGAGTGTATTAGAGGGGGGAACCCTAGGACTTGAAAGGGGTGCTGTCCGAGCCTGATCTGTACCTTGGAGCAAGGGCGTGTGAAGTACCTGCTGGTATGTAGCACACAGAAGCGAGTTGGGAGGTAGATTGCATGAGACTTGTTAGGGGACCCCGGATTCCCATAGCTATGGCCTTTATTCACCTTATGGTAACCCATCCTGACACCTTTGGTATCCCAATCGTTATTGCTTCCTCTGGAGCAGCTAGGTGTTACGCGCACCCACCCTGTAGCAGTGATTGACGTGTTGCATCTCACTAGTAACGTGCGCCGTGTCCCCTGTTGATCCTTCTTCACACCATACAAGCAAGGGGGAGGGAGCGGCTGCCCCCATCCTGCACTCTGATTAGCTGAGACCAGGGGCACTAACTCAAGACCGGTGCACTTTCCAAAAGACAGCCCTCCCAAGAAATGGCAAACTTCGCCCAACTTCAAGGTGCCTACTGGCCGCTTCCAAATTCAGAAACACTTAGGACCGTTTTGGTGTTATGTCGATTATTGTGCTATCATCAAGTACATTTTAAGACTATTAAAATTCACAGTGTACTTCCTTAGCTTCAAATGCATGCATGAGTTCAATGTCTTCTAATAATCGTCAGCTGTACAGTACAGACGTACAAGGCACGTTATGCACGTCACGTCTTGCTGCCTGTTCATTGTTATGTGGGCGCGTTAAGTGCATGCAGTGGTGTTTATTCCTAGAGCGCGAGGTAGCCGCAGCGGGTGTGAACGCGCCGTGCTATACGATTGCACATTTCATAGCCTTGATACCTTGTGATGCACACCCGGGGAATTCGGATCGTATCCACAGGGCGGTATAAACCAGCACCCCGCATGAGATGCTGCAGGCGATAGGAGCAGAGACTCGGAGACCCTCGCAGGTGCAAATTCTTAACAGAACCTTGCATTAATAAACTAGAAAAAAGTAAACTTGGAATCCAGGGCTCTTTAGGTTTTATTATTTTATTTATTTTTAAAGCGCCGGGAGCCTGAGGGTATCACGCGCTAACATTGACGCATGGAAGACTGATGTTAAGGACAGGACATGGAGAGTTCAAAGCAAGAGAGGGGGGAGTTATTGGAAAAGCAGGCTTTTTATGGATTTCCTGAAACCTCTTAGCTTAGGTTGTGCTCTCACAGAACAGGGCAGGGCTGCTCTTACTGGGAATTATCGTCCCATGCCACTTGCACGCTTCAAGCTGAAGATCTGTGTTTTGTTAGATGATCTCAGGGTTCTGGATGGGCGGTAGCAATGTATTGGTGCCTTGAGGTAGACTGGCGGGACCATCAATGCATTTGTGGACCACTGTTCCCATTTTAAAGTTAATGTGCTCCTGAATTGGCAGCCAATCTAGATTCCGTCTGTGGGTAGAGCTATTTTCCCATTGTGTTATCTTCTTGACATCACACCCTGCATTATTTTACAGCACTTGGTATTTTTAATGTTAAGGGCTGAGGCTCCGATCAGATGTAAGTTGGAGTAATCGAGTCTCGAAAGGATGGTGGCTTCAGCAATAATGATATGTTCTTGATAAGGCAAAGGTAGTCATTACAATTTTTGCTCAGTTGGTTCACACAGGCGCCCGTTCCAATTTGGAAGCTAGAGAAGTTATGACTCAGTTTGGCTCGGGCATGTTTGGGCCCGAAAATGAGTAGCTCTGTTTTATGTCCATCAAGACGGAGCCAATTTGCTGACATCCAGGATTCGATTTGATTGAAGATGTTAGAAAGTGATGCAGAGTCTGTGGCATTCGGGCTGTTCCTGTTTTTGCTTTTGTTACCTTGCCATCTCCTCCCACTGCCGAATGTACTAATTATGTAACTAAGTATGCTGTCTTGTACCTGCGCCACGATGCCTTCGGGCCTTCGGGCTGCTGCGCGCTTTCTAAATGTTAATAAATAATAATCACCAGTAATAGGTATAATTAACTGGGTGTCGTCTGTGTAGTTCGTAAAGAATATTCCCAGATCCTCTAGGAAAGAGCACAGAGGTCCGATATATAGGGTGAATAATATGGACACAGACTTGCCACTTGTGGGACTGCAGGTGAACATGCTGCCCCCACTGAATCCTGGATTCATGGTCTGTTAGAAAAGAGTGGGACCAATTGACTGCTTCTTCTGAACAGTGCCCTAGATGACGTAAGTGTTGGAGGAGGAGGTCGTGGTCCACCAGATCGAAGGCCCCGGACAGATCGAGAAGAACCAATAACCCCACTTGTCCTTCCTCAATGATTTTCACCATGTGGGATTGTAGGTCCACTAGTGCTGTCTCTGTACTGTGGCCTGGCCAAAAGCCTGGTTGTTTGTGATGGATGTTGTTTGCTTCTACGAAAGATTGAAATTGCAGGTATGCAAATTGGTCAAGAAGTTTGAGAAGATAGTTGTAGTTGGTGATGGGTCTAAGGTTAGTAGGATCCTCTGGATCTAGGTTGTTTTTTTTGGAAGAGGTGTGAGCGATACTGTTTTAATGGACTTGGGAATCCTTCCTTCTCTAAAAGAAGCGTTCACGAATCTTGAGTAATGGAGAGAAGAATTCTTTATGTTCTAGAATGATTTTAGGAGGAATAATCTTTTCTGAGCAGGCGGTGGGCCGCATTGATAACATTTTCTCCATTTCCGCTGTTATTGTTGAGAAAAAGAAAAGGAGTTATTGCGATTTACAGTCAGTGTGCTGTGGATCAATGGGTTTAATCGCCTTCTTCAGTGATTTTTATTTTCTCTCTTGTACTGGAAATTGTGCTTTAGGTTTTTCAAGGAGCATGAGAGTCTGGAAGAGCTTTCTGGAGCTGTTAGCTGCATGGTTTATTTCTTGGTGTTTGTAATATATTTTTCGTTTCTACAATTGTTTTAAAATATTTTTTGTCCCCTCTTGCCATGCTTTTTTGCTTTCATCGGTCCGGAGTCTAGACCAGCATGACTCATACTTTGTGCTTTTTCCTTTTAAGTATGTCAAGGTGTGGGGTGAGCCATTTTTGATGGTCTGGGTTGTCTCTAACTGTTCTAGTTCGGATGGGAGCAGGTTTTTCCAACATCACTATATGGTTGTCTTTAAAGGAGGGCACTAAGTGTTCCACCGAGTCTAAATCTGTTGTCTCAGCCATGATTGTATTAATAAAAGATGCTATTTCCTTGGAATCTATCTTTTTGAAATTGCGTCTTGTGACTGTTTTACGAGGGTTGTAGGGTTTAACTTGACCCTCTGGTAATAAAATGTGAAATTCAACGATTCTAAGTGATCCGGCTGTGGCTGATTTTGCGGTGGCCGGAATGTTCGCATGAGAAAGGTGCGAACTACCAAAAGTTTGCACCTTTCTCATGCGAACACGCATACTACGGGGGCTGCAGGGATTTCCCCCCACAATCCCCGCTCACTATACTATAAAGTATAGTGAGCGGGGTGTTGCGGGGGACACCCCTGCAGCCCCCGTTTTTTTATTTGTATTTTTTGCGTGTGTGCTGTGGGGTGTCCCCGCAACACCCCGCTCACTATGCCACACAGTATAGTGAGCGGGGTGTTTCGAGGGACACCCCTGCAGCCCCCACAGTGGTTTTTCTTTTTTATTTTTTTTAACTTACCTGCAATGCTACCACCAAAGGTTCGAACTTTTGGTGTTTGAACCTTTGGTGGTAGCATTTTTAGATCTTTTTGTAAGGTCAGACCTTTTTTTTTTTTTGGTCCGATCGTACAGAACCAAATTCAACAATATGATGGTCCGACCAGATACAGTGCCTGGTTTGGCTAATGTCCATTTTTAGCTTTCTTATCACCCAGTCTAGCATGTGGTTTTTGTCAGTTGTGGGTTCATTGTTCATCACTTGAAAATGTTTGTTGTGTAGAAAGTAGGAATTTTGCATCACTGCCTAATAACAGGGCAAGCCGGGGCCAGGGTTTGCTGGGGGAAGCGTCCCAGCTCTGCTCTGCTGGCATGGCCACTGGTGCTATGCGTTTACTCCTCCACTATTGCTTCAGCGTACCCTCTGCACGTTTCGGTCTTCAGTGGGCTGCAGCCTCATTCTGATTTTCCTGCACTGGCCGCCAAGGGTGTGGTTTTCAGACCTACTTCAGTTGTGCTCCCAGGGGCCTGTACATCTTCCGATCCCCAGCAGGGGCTTCCTTATGCAGCAGGGCGGGGCAGTGGAGCACCCAGACCCTGCCAGGCTGGCCCTTGCAGCCTGGTTTCTGACCATCTGAGACTGCAACATGCTCAATTTTCAGAGACAACTGGGGCAGCATACAGGAGAGCCAGGAGGCAGTCTAGTAGATCCCGGTATAAAAGCGAGTGGACCAGATTTTACCATTGGGCTTGTGACGAGGGGGGCTGGACCCCTTCACCTGCGAACATGACGACGTGCTGGCCTTCTCGGCGCATTTGGCCTGCTCTGGTGTCCAGGTGGATACCTGCCACACCTGTTTGGCGGCCATCGGGGCCTACAAGAATTCCCTGGAGCAGATTTGTTCAGCAGCCAAACTCGGTGGTTAAGGCCCACCTCAAGCGGTTGTCCAGACTTTTCCCTCCGGTGCACAGGCCTCACTCGGTCTGGGTTCTCAATGTGGTTCTGGCAACCTTGCAGCACAGGCCCTTTGAGCTGATGGCCTCAGTGGACATCTGGCTGGTGACACTCAAGACAGTTCTATTGGTGGTGCTCACTTCTGCATGCAGGATCAGCAAGCTTCAGGCTTTGTCTTTGTGCAAACCCTTCAACGCATTTCATAACGACAAGGTCATCTTGCGCACTCACCCAAGTTTTCTGCCCAAGGTGGTCTCTCCATTCCATTTGAACCAGTAAATCTGCCTGCTGGTGTTCTTCCCGAACCCACAGTCTGAGGCAGAAAGAGCTTTGCATTCCTTGGACCTCAAGAGGGTCTTCAAGGTCAACCTCTCTCGGACAAAAACCTTCAGGAAGTCTGAGGCATTGTTCATCACTTTTGGGGGGGAACGTCTCCCGGCACCCAGACTTCCAAAGCTTCTATCGCCCTTTGGATTGTTCAGGCCATTTAAGAGGCCTACACGGCCATGGGCAAACCAGTTAATGAGAGGATTCATGCCCATGCGGTTAGAGCGAAGGCCACTGCCTTAGCGTTTCAGAGACCTACTTCTTGCGATGTCATTAGCAAGGTGGCTACTTGGGCAAATCTGTCGCCTTCTGTACACACTATTTCGTGGATACCAGCTCCAGGAGCAATGCAGAATTCGGTCAGGTGGTTCTGGAGAACCTTTTTCATCCTAGATATGAGGCAGGTTGTCAGAGCTCCACCCTATGGTCTTGTTTGGTGGAATCACCCACAAGGATGGAGGAAAGGGGACCCTTATGGGTCGTGAACGTGGTGATATTTCGAGATTCAGGGTGGAGAACGAGTTGGTGATACCCAGCCCTCAAGTCTAACTTTGAGAAGAACACAGCCCTTTGTAGATCGGACACTGTCGTCAACTGCCAGCACGATATGCCCCTGCCTCTTTTTGGCCTTGTTCAGCAGGTGCACGTCTACGCATATTTGCACTGAGTTAGGTTGCTTGGGTTTGTGTGCTACCACAATCGGGGAGACCCATGGTGTTGGCCCCATGCACATGCTCAATTATTTCCATTTCCACCAGCTTCTCAATTGCTTGTTCCACCTGTTCACGGAGATGGAATGGTAGCCGCCTCTGTAAGAGGGCAACTGGCTGGACCGTCTCATCAATGTGTAAATGCATGGGCTCTCCTTTCATCCCTCCTATTCCTGTAAAGACTGACCTAAACCGCTCCACCAGAGATTGAATATCTTCAACATGTACATTCTTCAGAGCATCTGCTCCCGCACAGCTAAGGTAAGGTGTCCTCACTGACTTTGGTCATGTAAAATTTAGCTTTAGCGCGTTGATATTCATGTTGAATGTTAGTGATGAGCAATCAAAGTTTCCAAGGGCAGGGGTTTAGTTCTGTCAAAAGTAAATATGCAGACCTGGGTGCAAGCCAGGGGTGACGCTGGCACAATTCTTTATAATGTGATTCTGCCATCACGTGAACTGATGCTTCTGTATCAATGAGGACGGGGTGTCTATACTTTGAATTTGTACTGTGCTTCTTGGCTGTCTCCTCCTTTTTCTTCCTGGCTCCAGTACATTTGAGATGAAGGAAACTCGGTCATCCTCATCGACCTCACCAGATTGCTCTTAGATAGGCTCAGCTAGCTCCACCTGCGAAACGTTTTTCTTCTGAAACAGATGTTTCAGTTTGGACTTGCCACTTTGTTGTATTGCCGGTAGCTCGGCCCGACACAACCCTTGTAAAATGGTTCAGCAGGCCACATCTGCCACATGTGTCCTTTTGCCAGGCACTTGCCCAAGTGCTGCAGGTTGTAACCACAGTATATGCACATAGGTGTATTCTTGGTGTGTTTTTTCACCTTTGAAGGGTGCACCTTTCTTGAATGGTCTCATTGGTTGGTTGTTCACTGCAAAGACATCGTCCAGCTTGATGGCCTTCATAGAGGCATCCATCTTGGACGCGCGCACATCCGCTCATGTAATCTGCCCAGTTCTAGTAGACGGACTAGCGTTCTTCCTGGTTCATGAAAAATCTGCTTCCTTAGTTTCACAGAGAAGCAACCTTGAATTAACTGAGCACCTTCTTCATCTTCGTTTAGAAGTGCACACGTGAATGCCAGCTGGTGTAGTTTGGCGTGAAATGAATCAAGTGTTTTTTCCTCCCTCTGTTTAGCAGCCCTGAGTACGAACCACTCATACTCAACATTTACTGTAAGTGACTTCAATCAAGCACTCCAACTAAGTCAATGCCTTGTCTGGGATGCCCAATGGAAGCCCTTATTCATATATTTTTATGTCAAGTTCTTAAATCTGGATGATAAACCCTTATATAACGTCCCTCTCTTTGAATCCTCCTAACCTCACTGAGCCAAGAAGTAAGTTTGTTTTGCAAATTAAATGGTTTATTGGGAAAATTAAACAATGTATATATATCACACTTTTATGAATTAATATTTGATAGCACACTTGAATATGACGGTGATCAACAGTGGATAATATTACAGTAGCACAATTCTTTAATCAGGAGTTGGTATAGAAAGGATAAGGTAGCAGAGAATACTTTGTATGGTTTCAAGGAAAAGCAATGATGGAAAGAATGCAGCACAGAAATAAACTGATTTGGTTTCAACAATAGATATGATCACTTTTTCCCTTGTGACAACTCACTCCCCCCCTCTTATGCAATCTAAAGAGATGGAAAGGAGAGCACACCGTTTTCAGGAATACAATCAAATGCAGTTCAAATTCCAGTTCCCCCCAGCAAGTTTAAAGAAACGGATGATTTTCAACACAGGCCAAATACTTTTAAATGTGTCTGCAATGAAATGAAAAATATGCTAAAACTGATTTTAATTCCCTATAGGAGATTCAGGGTATGTTACAGCTACTTTGAATTAGTTCAGGTCAACACTAGCAATGATTCATGAATGATTATCAGAGTGAAAACGAATTTCAGCAGTGGAAAGCAAGAAGCAGCTATTTTTACAAGTGGTGAAATTGAGCTGGTTTGCAATTCGCTGCACTTTTTCTGAGTGCGTCGAACGCGATTACGGAAAAACTATAAGGAATGTCGTATTGGTTTGTTGGAAAGCTCACGTTCTTAGCTTTAAAATGACAGCTAAATCTCGCTTCTAGGACATACGGTTCAAAAGATACAGGTGCTTTCGTGGAGGTAGATTTTCAGAAATTAAGTCAAGATTTCAGAATGACAGATGACACTTTTGCAGCTTTGAAATCACAGAATGGACACACGATTTCTATGCAGTTCTGTTGAAATGGTTTGAATAAGATTACTTTAAAATAAGAGATGGGTTCTGGACAGTCCTAGTTTTGGAAGGGAATGGACCTCGTCAAAGATCTGGTCAGGTTTGGGCTGCGGTTCTCTCGCCAGGGGACGGTCTCTGGCACTGGTTCTGCCCTCAGCGGGGCCTCTGGTCTGCTATCGGCACTGCACAGCGGTCTGGATACAGCTCTGCTTTCTGGGTCTGGATATGGTTCTAGCCAGAATCAAACAGCTCGCCCGCTGTTGAATAGTTTGGTTTGGTTGCTGGATTCTGAGGCCTGCTGAGAAGAGTTCAGCTTTTGGGTTAGGCCCCTGCTTAAGGTTCTAGAGTCTGGTCTCTGGATCTATCTGGGTTTGAAGTCGTCCGGCAAAGTGCTGCGCAGAAATTGATTGAAGAGTGGAAAATGAATGTCCCTATCTGGGTCTCAGTGGCTCTTTTTATGTCTTTTGAAAGTAGGTGGGAAGGCTGACTTTCTATGCCCACCCCTCTGAGGATGCTGATAGGTTAGAGGATTTTCTGTCCTCTGACTGGAGAACGGAGTTGTGCGTCAGAATGAGTCATCCGGTATCATCTTTATGGCTCAAGGAAAGGACACTCCCCTTTGTGTCCGTACAGCATATCTTCTTTTTCATAAAACACATAATTACAATATACACCACTTGTTAATATTACCTAAATTGCATGACAGATTGCTTAAGGTACAGTTCGGTTCAAGTCACATGTTTCTACGTGCTTGGGTTCAGAAATGACAACATTTTGCGCTTTTGATGGGTTTTGCCATATTGGTTTTTCATGAAATCTTACACGGAGGTACAATCCCTCTCTGCGCATATTACTGGAAGTTCTTAGGTTGCTAGCATAAACACAGCAGTGATAATATTAATAATTATGGGGTTTGGCCTCATAACATCCCACAGCGTCCAGCTTAGTCTCAAATTGTGGGTACATTTTTCATATTAAGAATCCCCAAATTGTACATTTCTGTCAGCTTGATACAATATTTTATAAGCAATTTAATAAAACCTACATTTGCACTCAATTCAGTACACCCATTGGTTTGTCCCCGCCTCCAGAAGGTTGGCTCTGACTCATAGATCAGATGTCTTGCTTTCCCCCAGAGCAGTGTTGACAGTTCACACCCAAAATCAGCATACCCTATTCAGCTGAAGGAGTCCTTTGTCCTGTTTTTCCTGCTAGCATGGCATCAGTCCAGGGTGCCACTCTCCATCTGATTAACAGAACCATGTGATTTCCTGCCTTCTTGCTGAGAAGACTAGGTGTGAAGACTTCCCGGGGACAGCCAGCCTTTGAAGTCTCAGCTAACTCCGGGTACAGTTTAGCTTCAGAAATACAGGTCTCCTGTCAGAATTTAGATCGCTAGCGCCAGTCAGTGTCAAGCACCGGTATTGCACCCATTTTTGACAACTGCCTTACCAGTAAGCAATCCTAAAAATATACTTTGTTCAAATATAGAAGCACTTCTGTGGACCTCAGATTCATGTATATTCTTGCGGGAGAATGATGTTGACCCCTCAACAAGGAGGTGGGATCTTTTTAGTGGTTTTGTGAGCCGTGATTTTAGCCATTTTTGACACAAAATAAAAGCAGATTTTTGAACAGATCTTTATTCCTTTGCACTGATTTTGCTCTGTGCAGCCAAAGGATAGGGTCTGACAATGGTCTCCTGTATTAACACTGACAGAGGCAAAAGTGGATGGTGGCCTGTCAGTCAGGTTTTCACTGTGCACCTTCTGGTGATTTCTGGCCAGCAGCATGCTTTCCGGCGGCCATTATGATGTTTCTGCTGCCAGTAATGCACAATGATGTTGCAGGGCTTGGATGCGTGGGTTCAAACATCCCACATTACCATGGGGCTGAAATACTTTGTAAAATGTCGCTGCAGCATAGGATGCATCCGCAGGGTGGAGTGTTTTGAATACTTTATGTACTGCAGAGCCAGCTGAATATAACCGGGTTGAATTTTTTGTGGACTGTGTCATTAAGTTCCCTTTTGCAGTCAAAGTACAATTCCTATCTTTTGACCCATTGTGCCCACCTGGGACCCAGGGGGCTAAGGATCCTTATTGTTTCGGTAATCTTCCACAGACTTGGGCCTCTTCCACTATGTATGCCATCATAAGTAGTCTCTGCGAACCATGTTCTCACTATGTATTTTGGAAATTGGTCCAACATGCAGTGCACTAACCTTGCTTGTATTTGGCTTCTGTGTTTCTCCAGCATTGGATCTTTCATGGATTCACATGCTTAGAATATTCCCCGTCGTCAGGCTGGGAATCCCCGGTACATTATATAGACCCTTTCCCTTAGGAAAACTTTTTCGACGCTTATGCGTCCTATCCAACTCGTTTTGTATCATGCGTGCCCGCACCGTCAGGACGTCATGATATAAATACAGGACCCGCCCCCGCGCTCCCTCAGATTTCAACCGTCTTTCAAAGTAGTGGGATCCTCGTGATTACTGCTAGTGGGAAACTAGGTTGTTTTTTCTGTTTCGCTTCGGCGACGTTCAAATTCTGGAGAATTATGTCTGGAAAAGCGTTATTTCGCCCTTGTGCGACATGTGGCCTCAAAAAAGTTTATGAAGGAGATGCCCACATGGATTGTATCTACTGTCTCCACCCGCACCACACGGCGGATACATGTGAGATATGCCAGGGTTTCTCCCAAAAAACCCTTAAGGACCGTAAAAGAAGGCTGGTCGACTGGCTTAATGACGGAGCGGGTGCCTACCCGGCTTCGGAAGTTGGCTCCACGGCCTCCAGGAGCAAGTCGGAACCTCCATCGAAAAAGGTACGGCCAGCAGAAAACCGCGCTGAGGACAAGCATAAGGGGAAGCATGCTGGGTCTTCCTCATCACATAAAAAGCCCTCCTCCTCCTCATCATCTAAGACGGAGAGGCAAGCGCTGTCAAAATCCTCCTCAGGGGACCGTCCCAGGTCTTCCGTGAGTCGAGACGCTTCAGCCGGGAAGTCGGCATCGAAATCCGCGACGAAGTCTAAGGGCTCGACGACGACTACTTGCTCGTCGACCTCGGTGTCATTGACGATGCCTATTACCGTTCAGGCAGCAGCGGTTGGGATTCCTTCGTCGACGGAGACTCAGTCTATGGCTTGGCTGCCAGAGGTCTATGACCCGATCCCCCCTGAAGTCTTACTGCAGCCAGACACGGCCTGCTCGGCGGAAGGAGAAGGTGGCATGGTTCTGCAGCCATCGGATTTAGGCTTACGGCCTTCCACGTCGGCGTCGACGAGTGCGAGTGGGGGTATGGTACCTATATCATCAACGTTACTGACCCCCCAGACAGTTTTGTCTCTGGATGTGCTTAATACTCTTCAGAAGCTCCTGCAGCGGCTGGATACGCAGATCCCTCAACCTGGGACTTCATCGTCACCTTTTTCTGTACCTTCCGTCGACGAGCAAACTTGTGCGGCTCGCTCGACGACTAAAAACCCATCGGCTCCCCAGGCGGCAAAAGATCGTCCTCGAGCGCAGGAGGAGGGTGAGTTGTCGGAGTCCGATTCTATACTGGGTGACTCGGGGTCAGACATTTCCCTGTCACCGTCGAGGGACCCAACATGGAATTCGGATGTAGAGGTAGAGTCTACGAGGAGCCAGACACAGCCATCTCCTCCGGATGATGTGGGAACCTTCCATGCAATGATGGGAAAAGCTTGTTCCGAGTTCGGCTTGATTCCTGAGGAGCAGAAGAAAGACTGTTTCCTTTTTGACCATATGGGTCAAAGGAGGAAATCGGTATTTGCCATCCCAATTCTGGACCACGTGCGGCAAGAAGGTCTCAAGACGATGCGCCATCCGTTCTCGGAGCCAGCTATAAAGGGGCGGATTGAGAAAAAGTTTAAAGCTCCGGAGTCCACTCCAAAATGTCTAACATCACAACCTCTGTCTGACTCGGTGGTGTCGGCGGCAGCGGCTAGGAAGGCCAGGGTACAGCAAAAATGTTCAACTCCACCAGAAAGCGAGGCTAGGAGGCAAGACGCCTTTGGAAAAAAGGTGCTCTCGGTCGGTGCGACGACGGTAAGAGCAGCCAATTCCTTAGCGATCGTGTCACGATACGATAGAGAAATGTGGCACAAACTAGCCCCTATCCTAGAACACCTGCCAGACGAACACCGGAAAGCAGCCATGTTACTGGTGCGGGATGGCGAAGAGGCCTCGAACCACGCAATTAATATTGCAGTTGACCTAGCAGAGTCTGGATTCAAACAAATCAACCATGGCGTAGTACTTCGTCGACAAGCGTGGCTCAAATGTACTACTTTCCGTCCTGAAGTCCAGTACAAAGTCCTTGACATGCCATGAGAAGGGGAACACCTGTTTGGCGAAAAGGTTGATGAAGCGTTAAAGGGGATGAAGGAAGACACGGATACTGCTAGGTCCCTCGGCGCCCTCCAAACGGGTAGAAACTTTCGCTCTTTTCGCCCCTTTAGGGGTGCTTCTGGAAACTCCCGCTTTGGAGCCTCGAGGGACCGTGGATTTAACAGGCCCTCGTACTCTTCACAAGGGTTCAGACGAGCGTCCCAGTCGGCACGTAGAAGCAGAGACTATCAAGCTTCCAGGCGGCGAGGCTCGGGTCCCTCGTCGACGAAGAACAAGCAAACCAGCAACCAATGACGGCCTTCGGAACGTCCTGGGGGGACGAGTCTCTCATCACTTCGACCAATGGAAATGCATCACCACAGATCGATGGGTTCTGGACACGATTCGCATGGGTCATGCGCTACAATTCAAAGACAAGCCTCCACGTCTTCCGCCTGTATTTTCGACCCAGCCCCACCTCCGAATCCTACGACAAGAGGCGGCGCTTATGTTGCGAAAAGGAGCGGTAGAGAGAGTTCCTGTGGCACAGGAAGGACACAGAGTTTATTCCCGGTTCTTCGTTGTCAAGAAGCCAAATGGAAAATAGAGGCCCATTCTCGACCTGAGGGTACTCAACAAATGGCTAAAGAGCCTAAAATTCAAAATGCTAAAGCTCCAGGAGGTTATCAGGTCGGTGCAACCCATGGATTATCTGTCGTCACTAGACCTTCAAGACGCCTATTTTCACATCCCAATACGCCCACGACACAGGAGATATTTAAGGTTCGTCGTCGGGAGAAAGCATTTTCAGTTCAAGGTCCTCCCGTTCGGGCTAAAGTCCTCCCCCAGGACGTTCACCAAGTGCTTGGCCCCGATAGCGGCCCATTTAAGGAAGGATGGTCACCATGTCTATCCATATCTGGACGACTGGCTGGTCAGAGGTTCGTCCAGGGAACAAACACGAAACAGTCTAAGGGCCACAATGTCCCTCTTACAGGAACTGGGCTTCGCAATAAACTTCAACAAGTCCTCCGTAGAGCCTTCGAGGACCTTGGTCTTTCTAGGAGCGGAGTTTCATACACACACAAGCCTGGTGAGACCATCCAGCGAAAGAATTCAGAAACTTCAAAGCAAGGCGTCGGAATGGAGATGCGGTACCAAGGTGTCGGTGCGCACATACATGTCCCTGCTAGGGACCATGTCGTCCTGCATTCCGTTGATAAGCAACTGCCGTCTGTATGAGGCCTTGCCAGGAATTTCTAGCGGACCGTTGGGCGCAGAGCCGAGGTCGCTGGTCCGACAGACTGGTCGTCGACGAACAACTAGTACAAGCACTCTGCTGGTGGAGAGTGTCTACTCATCTAACGAAAGGAATGCCTCTACTGGAACCGGAGTTCCAAAAGACGGTGGTGACGGATGCATCGCTGAGCGGATGGGGAGCTCATCTGGATACGTTACAGGTACAAGGCCAGTGGTCGTTGCAGGAGTCCTCCCTGCATATCAACCTGCTAGAACTGAGAGCAGTGCGATGGGCTCTGAAATCTTTTCTTCCTCAACTGAGGGACTCGGTGGTGCGTGTCATGACGGACAACACCACTACGATGTTCTACTTGAGGAAACAAGGAGGGACACGTTCCAGGTCCCTATCGACGGAGGCGCAGAAAATCTGGCATTGGGCCCTACAACACAACATGCAAATCTTGGCGTTCCACCTGCCAGGCGTGAGAAATGTGGAGGCCGATGCCCTCAGCAGAGAAATGAACGAAGTTCACGAATGGCTGTTGAACGACCAACAACTACAGCAAGTATTCAAGAAATGGGGACATCCTTCCATAGATTTGTTCGCGACGAAGAACAACAGGAAATGCCATCAGTACGCAAGCAGATGGCTTCAGCAGGGCTCACTGGGGGATGCGTTCTCCTTCCCATGGTCGAACAAATTCCTGTACGCATTCCCTCCATTTCCCCTTGTCCGGAGGACGTTGCAATGGATCCTCAGGTACCCATGTCGGGTAATTCTGGTGGCCCCGTACTGGGCCAGACAGGTGTGGTTTTCAGACCTGCTACACTTAGCGGTGGCGGAACCGATGAGATTCCAGAAGACCCCCGACCTTCTGTCTCGACAGGAGGGTGTCGTTTGGCATCACGACCCGGACAGCCTCAAGTTGACGGCCTGGCTCCTGACTTCGCTGAATTCGGTCGGCTAACGATTCCGGAGGACTGTCGGCGTATCCTGCAAGCGGCAAGAGCACCTTCCACAAACGCCTCATACACGTACAAATGGAGAAGTTTCTGTCAGTGGTGTGAGGATCAACCAGGTTTGGCCCCGCAATCGATTAAGCCGGAACAGCTCCTTCCATACTTGCTGTTCTTAGCTCAAAAGGGCCTATCGGTATCGTCAATAAAAGTACACCTGGCCGCCATTTCCAGGTTTACTCGTCGACGGCATTCGGCACCATTGTTCAGCGACCGCCTGATTAAGCACTTCCTTAAAGGCCTCTTTCGGAGTTTCCCTCCAGAGAAGAAATTTCCGCCGGAGTGGAGCCTCAATCTGGTCTTAACGTCTCTTATGAAGCCTCCTTTTGAGCCAATGTCATCATCGTCTCTGAAGTTTTTGTCGTGGCAATTGGCCTTCCTGGTGGCCATCACTTCAGCCCGACGTATTTCAGAAGTTCAGGCTCTAATGGTAGACCCACCATACTTACGATTTTTCAAGAACAAGGTAGTCCTAGCCACTAACCCACAGTTCATACCGAAAGCTCCTTCGGTGTTCCATAAACACTCCTCTATTGTGTTGCCTACGTTTTTTCCGGAGCCATGCTCGGGAGCGGAGCGCACGTTACACACATTGGATGTAAAAAGGGCTCTCAAGTTTTATCTTCATCGTACGCAACCATTCAGAGAAACGAGACAACTGTTCGTGGCCTATGGTTTGGGTGCTAGAGGAAAAGCCATTTCAAAACAAGGACTGTCAAGATGGGTGTCATCTACCATTTCGTACTGCCATTCCAGGGCAGGGAAGCCTCTTCTACGACAGCCAAGAGCTCATTCGACTAGAGCAGCGGCATCGTCGACGGCACTGTGGGCCGGAGTCCCTCTGGGGGACATCTGCAGGGCGGCTACCTGGGCGGCTACACACACCTTTACCCGCCATTACTGCCTGTCGCAGCAACATGCCGAAGATACCCGGATGGGACAGGCGGTGCTCCGACACCTATTCCAATAAGGTAAGCCCCGACTGAGGGGTTGCATCCTGTGGAATTTATGACTGTATGTGGTTCGTTTTCCTATGTTAACGATTACTAATGTGTACATGATCATAGGGAACGGGCTTTGCGAAGAAAGTATATGGGTTTGCATGCACGCCTCCTCTTTTGGGGGTGGTACTGCTATGTAATCTATTCTAAGCATGTGAATCCATGAAAGATCCAATGCTGGAGAAGGGAATAGTTTCTTACCTGTAACTCCATTTCTCCAGCATTGGTATCTTTCATGGATTCACATGCGCCCACCTGCCTCCCCTGAACATGCAAACCGGTTCCCCCACTACTTTGGGGGCCGAAATCTGAGGGAGCGCGGGGGCGGGTCCTGTATTTATATCATGACGTCCTGACGGTGCGGGCACGCATGATACAAAACGAGGTGGATAGGACGTATAAGCGTCGAAAAAGTTTTCCTAAGGGAAAGGGTCTATATAATGTACCGGGGATTCCCAGCCTGACGACGGGGAATATTCTAAGCATGTGAATCCATGAAAGATACCAATGCTGGAGAAATGGAGTTACAGGTAAGAAACTATTCCCTTTCTCCACAGCTACCTTGTCACTACTGTAGATGGGTAGATGGATAGATGGGTGTGTTCTGAGCCACAAATCACCCCTCCCAGAGGCACAGAAGCACTCCATATGGAGCCACAACTTCTGAGTGATCTGCGCTACACTACGCCTCTCTTCCAGCCACACTTCAGTGTTTGAGATCGTGGTGCTCATCAATATTCAACCCTTCGTTAGTCGCATAGACACTTTCATGCACGCTCAGTCGTAGGTACTTCCACACGAAGCATGTGTCGGAGATGAATTGCAGAGGCTGTAAGCACCTGCTGGATAAGCCGGCATAATCTAGAGCGCTGCACATGCATGCGCGAACGCCTGAGTGCCACACCATTCAGAGAGCGCAGAACACATTAGCGAACCGACCTGTCACCAGGGTTCGGGCGGGTCACACACTGTGGGCAGGTGCGCCCAACCTCCTTGTCGCCATTTTAAGTGCTCCTGGGGCGTACCTAAGTGGGTAAGGGCCCTCAATAAATTGAGACCAAGACAGTATGCGTTCGTCTCGGTGCACCGCTCGTGCACTGATTGCAACGCCGCGTCACACCCCTTTTATTACGGAGATGGGGTGACGTATGTTCGCCAGCTATCTTAAAGGGAACACAACACTAATGTATATAATTTACTTAGTGGTTGTCTGAAAATCCTGGTGGGATTGTGCATTTTGTGGCTGCTGTTCAACACCCGAGTTCTCAGTTTTCCCCTTTTTGCATTCGATTTTGCATTCCATTTTGCATTACTTGTAATGTTACGTGCTCCCCATTGTCCCATTCAACATTCTGCGATGGATTCGCAGTTGGGGAGAAGTGTAATGGAGCATAGCCGTGTTGCATCACTTTTAATGCACGTTCTTCTCAATGTGAGAGGTTTACTGATTTCCTGCACCTTTCCTTTTGTTTGAGGGGGGACAGGTCACTATGTTGTGCCCTTAATAGTGTGACGCTGAATATCGCAGCAATTATATGGATTAAGGATGACATTTTGGGGGGGTGGCTAGGAGTGGAGCTGGAGAGTGGAGGGGTCACAGCGGTCTCACCCATTAAAGAAACTGTCAAGAGTATAGGCGTTCCAGGAGGCAAGGCCAAAGAGAGAGATACAACACATTAATCATTTTGCAGGACATTTGGCTGCATTTATTTACAAAATGCAACAGTAGTGAATGCATGGTATCATACAATACTCCAACCTCCCACTTGTCAATCCCATCCCCTAATTATGCATGGGTGAGTGGTTCTGTCTACCTTCCCCACCCACAGAAATGGTACAGGAGGGACAAGGGGACCCTATTAACCAACTAAACCCCTGAGTCCTGTTCTCCCTTCCTTGGGTGCTTACTGGTTAAACACAATTTGGCGAGTCCTTCGATGACCGCTTTACCATACAGTGCTTTGCCTGTTTAAAGTCAATTCATTGGCCTAAATCTACCACCACAGTGGCCCTGACCTACTGGTTATGGGCACTCCCCGCTCCCCTCCACCCCCACATTGTCCCTGAATTGAAACCCCAAGACGCAATGCTGCTTTTTTCCCCACCCATACACGAGGCATTTAAGTGGATCCTTTCCAGAGCTGGTTCCTGAAACTGCCTGTGGCTGAAGCCACCCAAGTCATGGTCGACTCCTTTTTCATGCATTTGGCCATCATCTCGACTCGCTTATTCCTCTTTCCTGTGCTCTGAGCTCATTGTGCTCCATGTTGAAACCTCTCTGCCCCCTTTTGGCCCTATTTCGCATGCAGGAATGGCCTCCTGAACATACTGTATCCTCTATCAGAGAAAAGAAATACAGTTAAAGCAGCTCTTGCTAACCAGCTGACTACACCATTGCAAGGCATAAATTCGTTTTCAACGATTGATTAACAGAGTTTGCTACTTGAAATGTTCTTGATTAGCAAGCACGCCCATTTGATTAGCAGTGTTCTAATATTTTTAATGTCATCAGAAGTTAGTTGGATCCAAAACATAAAATGAGCATCCATACAGCATTTTTGTGTACCTCTGAAGTAAGATATTAGTGAGATGAATCAGGCCTTACAAATTCTTGTAAATTCCACCAGACCTGCAGGTTGAGTAATTTTAGTTTTCTTCCATGACCTAAAAGAAATGCACACAACCCATATCAATGGGTGACAAAAATGTGAATGTGCTCTCTGTAAAATGGTGCATGTCACTAAAAACCCACTTTGTTTGCCCTACTGCGGCCACCCAGAAGCCAGCTATGCACAGTGAAACATATTTGACATTTACTGCAAAAAAGGTAAATGTTACATAAGTTTCGAATATCCCCTGCAAATGGTACTCCACCTTCATACAATCTACTGCACTATGCGAGTGGGTGAGTGAATTTTGCAATCCCTGAATGAGTGTCTGTAAAATGTAAAAGGTTAGCTGCATGAATGGACACAAATAGATCTGATAAAAAAGGCTCTGAAAACAGTTAGGCCAGCTGGCTCCCGCAGGTGCTAATATATAATACAATCGTAATCGTAGAGCAAAGTGACCTATGGAGGCTAACTACAGTGTGTGGTATTGCAGTAGATGTGTTGATGTATAGTCTGGATGGAACTATTGATCATTCGTTTGCGTACACATCTAGTTAGCCTTATGTATTCATTATTTAGGAGGAAATAAAATAAAAACTAAGAGTAGATGGCATAGAAAGGCAGAGGTCAAACTAGGTGGAAACTTGTAGTTTGCTGCCATCTCACTTTCAGGGTAATTGGTATAAAACCTCTCGTGCATTGAGCATCAGTTGCAAACTAGCAGGTCACAGAACTAGATTTTCCGTTAAAAGCAGTAAGCAGTGTCATCATGTACATTTTCAAAAATGTTCACCCATCAATGTGATGCACCTTCACCCCAAAAGAAATCTAGCGGACACTGAGATTCAGCTACACTAATCTACACTTTACTGTAAACCATGGAGACAATGCATTGTTTTACAGAAGCAATACTGTAATTCGGCATACTCTTATGTCCCGTCCCCTTTCCTCCATACTGCATGGATGTCCCTCCCAAGGGACGGGAGTCGCAACCCTTCCTAGCCTCTAAATCTAGAGGCGCGCGGCCCCAGGAGCATGCTCTGCCCCCTGGTGCCACACCCCAGTCCCCTATCTGCATCACCGGGAACGGGCCGAATTCACCAGCGCTCCTGGGTTTGGCTTCGGCCATGTAATTCCATGCGCGTATACTTCTCTTGGTCTTTTTTTGTCTTTCTTATTATTTAGGTACTCAGTCCTCATGCGTCACGCTCCTCCCCGGCGCATGTCGACTTCCACAGGTTTCATCAGGTGTCCATCCTGCAACTGGCTCTTCCCAACTTCAGACCCCCATGCCCTCTTCCTACGTTGCCTTGGCCCAGACACGGTTGGCAAGCTTGTACAGCGTGTGGCTCGCTGTCATTGAAATCGCTGAAAAACAGGCTAGCCAGGTGGAGGGAGCTCTTCCAGGTGTTGCCTCTAGAGGACCTCAAGAACTTCGTGAAACACTGAGCCAGGCCCAAGGTAGGGCTATTATTTTCCATCGCACATCGCAAAGGAGACCCCTTCTCAAGGATTCTCCCGCGCGCAAGGGACTGTTCAGGTCCTTGAACCAGCACGTGCACTGTGGCTGCTGCAGCTACGCGGGATCCTTGGATCCTCCCGGTGGCAGTGTTGAGGGACCGGAAGATTCTTGTACCGGGTTGTCATCTGAGGGGCTCTGCCCTTCTACCGGCAATACGTCTGAGGGGGCGCCTAAACGCAGCTCTACCAACCCTGGGGCCGAGGGTGTCGCACCTACCGGGTCTATGCCTGAGGAGCAGGGTAGGCCTCGTGATCCACACGCAAGAGTCTTTGAGTCGCATGGAGACAAAACCGCAGGCAGCAGTGCTTTAGGTGGGATAAGACGTTGTGGGAGAGACTGTATGAATCGTGAAACAATATTGGGGCGGGGAGGGCTTAGATGTGTTTGTCATGCCCTAAGAATCGCAAGTAGCTAAGGAAGCTTATTTAAAAGAGGTGTGGCCTGTGCAACTAAATTTGATGCCCGACAGACAGTAAAGGTTTTGTACCTGCATTGACGGAGCAAAATATATTTTAAAAGGTGTCAAATAGATTATAATTTATCAGCAGTAAAAATAAAAAATTCAAAAAGAGGGACCCCAATCAAAATAGATCAATGCCGGTTACAGTCTTTCAGTTCCTTTCTACCAAATCCTTGATTCCTGTGCATTTAATTCTACTCGAAAATTCTAGTGGAAAGAGTTCAATATATTAATCGATTGAAAAAATCAACCCAAGTGTTCTCTGTATTTTATTTCCCCTATAGAGCATTATTACCAAGAAAATAGTTTAGGTACAGAAGTATCAAACTATGAAGTGATGCTAAACAAGTGGTTATAGCTGCATCTACTGGGCAATGGAAGGATTGACACTTACGTTTTCATTGAATTTTAGCCTGCAGAAGTAGGAGAAATCAGAACTGGTCAATCCTGTCTGGAGCCGCTGCAGGGCTCTGGGCCTTAGAGAGCCATGGCACACTTAACACCCGTAGATCTTTCGTGGAATGGGAAAACGAGGCTGTGCCTCGCTAGAAACGCCTAAATAGGATACGTGTTTGAATTGCTTGTTTTCTCCAATGATGTGACTGATGACCTACTCCAGAGAAGTGTCCCCATTAGTTAAGCATTCACTCTGGCACCTCTTACCATCAGTTGCTTTCCTCAATGGCCCTCCCTGTGTTTTTCCTCGGGAGTGAGGGTCATCCGTGCTGTCCCCATGGACTCCAGAAGCTCCTCCTCAATGAATAGGCGGAGGCTGCTTTTAACCCTGCGCAGCCCAGTTTACGCTGGACTCGCCACTTGGTGTCTAGAGTCCAGGGTCATCGTTCTGATTCCGCCCCTTATCGAATGCTGCTCCAAGAGATGAGCAGTGGTTAAGAAGCCTTGGCTTCAGTGCTTCCGGTCATCCCTTTTCAATGTTCTTAGAAAGCTGTTTGCAGTATACATCTACCTTGATAGATCAGTATCCCTGTGCCTTGAGACCAACGGTTTGAGGTATCTAGTTTGATGGAAAGCGGATGACCCTACATTGCGCTCAGTGGCCTGGAGGGTGGCGTAACAGCAGACCATGCTAAGCACTATGCGTGCTGAATACGATTTATCTAGAATCTCTTAAACCATATACTTCCAATTGATGAATACATCCGCAGAACATTTTGTGAAATAGGGACTTTGACCAGGTGGTATGTTTTTACTGCTAGATTTTAAATGGTTTACTCCGTCTCTACACCATGTGTTGGTGTGTTACCACATCACACACAATCGAAGTTTTCATGCCTCTTCTTCCAGTGGCAGGAACGATTAGGGTGATGGTACAATGCATTAACTTTCAAAAGTCCATTTTTCGGAGTTGTGAGGTTTTCTTTTTCCAAGCTTGTATTGGCACAATAGACCACCTGCCTGCTGGCCATAAAGCAGAGACCGACACTGCCCATGTTATGAGGCGAGAAATGAGGCACCCTTTTCAGAAGCGTGCGCAGTTAGTTCTCTGCTCTGATGGTGCTCTTCTCGAGGCGCTCGGAAATGCTACAGAAAGGTATGGGGAAATGCAGGCTTCCGTTTGCTAATCGGGTTGAATAATAATTACATGGCAATCTCGGCGGAGCAGTATTTTCAGTGCAAATTTGTTAGCACCTAGCCCCCAAGGCGTCGGAGATTTTCCAAATAGCTTACACCACTTTGTACATTGGCAGGTGTGCATATGGCGCTTCACGCTACACTGCTCCCTTTTCTTAGTGCTGGAATAATGGCTGTTGCCAGACAATTTTAATGGTACTCCCATTTACCGGCCTCGGAAAAATGAAGGGCTGGGTGGGCCCTGCCAGGATTCGAACCTGTCGAATGCAGCCGGGCCCCATTTGCGCACTTATCTGTGACACTGAGAGCTCGTTCTCCTGCTACCCACCTTTTCTCTTTTAGGAATAAATGCGCCACCAGGTTAGTGGTAGAATGTGCATGCTGCCAGGCGGATTTTTAATTCGTTTTATTTTACCAGGTACCCGTAGATACTCAGATAATGTTCTCGGCCAAAAGCCACTTCTGGTGAATTACTTCATGGTCACTTTTTTGTGTTAACTGGTTGTGTGATTGGAATTGCCCTCTAACTTTGCACCCGAGACTTTGGAAAAAATATGTTACCTGCCCCTTCAGTCAGTGTGCTTTTGTTTAAGATGTGCATTGTGACGAATGAGACCATCATCCCTTCTCCCCTAGGTGGAGACCTTTCTCATGGGGTAGGGCGGTGCGTCCACAGTACAATCGTTACCCTGGGGGTGGTGCACCGAGGGAGGTTCATGGGCTTGGGGACGACCATCAGAGAACGCAGTCAATACACTTAACCCCTTCTTCAACCCTAAACCCTCCTTCCTCCTCTCTAAATGAGTTCATGTATTTTGTTGTCAAGTCAGTCAGAACAACATACATAACAAGACTGAGACACCATGAAGTACAAACAGTTATACATATAGTTTGGGAACTGGTACTGTAAAGATGACCAGGAGCCAGAGGATCACTCTGAAGAAGCAGAGTGAGCGGTCTAACTTCTCACCACAACTGATTGGTTCAAGGAAGTACAACAATCCCACACAGGACTTTCAAAGCTGCTCAACTGGGATTGAGACAAAAGAGTGTTCCTCAGACCAGGGACAACGGGAGCCATGTAGGTAAGCAGCAGATGCGAGCCGCAAGGGAAAGCCGCACTGGGGAGGAAAGAACTCGAACGTGGTCCGTCAGCAGGGAACTACTCGGTTGACTCAGAACAAGTCCTCCAGGCGACCCAGGCCCGGAGAAGTGCGTGAAAGAGGTAATGCCTAGCCGAGAAGCGTCGGAACGCTGCCGAGTTGTTGAAGACTCCGCTCAAAGCCTGAATGCTACCGGAGCCTCGCAAAGGGCCGTAGCTGCCCGGGATGGGTTGTAACATGTAAGAAAAAAGGAAACGGATATGTGGGGTGTCCGGGGGGTGCAGGAGGCCCAGGGAAGCAACAGGAGGAATACCAAGTTTGAAGCAGCAGGTCTGCGACCCTGAATGAGTTGTATACTTGGCAGGAGAGTGAACTAAGTGGGGGGGGGGAGGGGGAGAGAGAATGCAACTAAACCGCGCGAGTCTCGGACCCGCACCCAAACCAGAGAACGAGGGTTTGGGATCCTGAACAAGTTGTATACTTGGCAGGAGAGGGAACCAAGCAGATAAAACACACCAATGCGAGTCTGGGACCCACAACCACATGAGGAAAAGAGGGTCTGCAACCCTATGAGAGACCTAGAGCCATTGAACGAGAAAGCACTGGCTTGGCAGGAGAGTGAACCAAGCCGTGTAAAGTATTGCAAGTCTGGGACTCGCACCCGCATGCAAATTTGAAAGCAATAGGGTAAAAGCACCCTGCTCTTGATAGCAAACTGTGCCAAGATGCTAGGATAAAGAAACACAAACACAAGACACATTACCTTGTGAACTGTCCAGTGACATGTTATCAAAGAGAAAAGGGGGATCAAGAGCTCCAAAGGAATGAGCATAAGATGTTATGTTAACGGTACTTATATAGCGCACCGTCACCACCGGAATTGGTCCGCAGGCGCTCTGGTGGATCTGTAAACGAGAAGGTGGGAAGGGTTAGTAAGGTGTAGAGGGAGTAGGATAGTGAGAGGGTGGTATACTGTTGGCAGCTTCAACTCGGTGGACACCGGGTGCTGAGCTTTGGTGCTAGTATCGGATTGGGGTCAGTCCGCGTGTGCTGTTGGTGCAGCTTATGTGTTGCGGTGTGGTGAAATGTGTGCAGCTTGTTGTGCGAGAGATGGTTGTGTGAGTTTTTCAGTGGTATAAGTATGCAGAGAGTTTGAGCTTATATTGTTAGTGGGTTATATGAGATTTAACATGCTGACCTACATGGTTCTGTCTAAATGTGGCCCATGCTAACATTCACAATGCTAACTAGATACGGCGCAGGCTAGTGTTCTCAAATTGTAAGTGTGGCAGATGCTAACATTCAAGTTACTTTTAAGTGTGGCAGATGCTAACATTCACAATCCTATCCAGATATGGCTCAGGCTAATGTTCTCAAATTGTAAGTGTGGCCCATGCTAACATTCATAATCCCGTCTAGATATGGCGCAGGCTGATGATCTCAATTCTAAGTGTGGCCCATGCTAACATTCACAATCCTAACTAGATACGGCGCAGGCTAATGTTCTCAAATTCTAAGTGTGGCCCATGCTAACATTCATAATCCCGTCTAGATATGGCGCAGGCTGATGATCTCAATTCTAAGTGTGGCCCATGCTAACATTCACAATCCTAACTAGATACGGCGCAGGCTAATGTTCTCAAATTCTAAGTGTGGCCCATGCTAACATTCATAATCCCGTCTAGATATGGCGCAGGCTGATGATCTCAATTCTAAGTGTGGCCCATGCTAACATTCACAATCCTAACTAGATACGGCGCAGGCTAATGTTCTCAAATTCTAAGTGTGGCCCATGCTAACATTCATAATCCCGTCTAGATATGGCGCAGGCTGATGATCTCAATTCTAAGTGTGGCCCATGCTAACATTCACAATCCTAACTAGATACGGCGCAGGCTAATGTTCTCAAATTCTAAGTGTGGCCCATGCTAACATTCATAATCCCGTCTAGATATGGCGCAGGCTGATGATCTCAATTCTAAGTGTGGCCCATGCTAACATTCACAATCCTAACTAGATATGGCGCAGGCTAATGTTCTCAAATTCTAAGTGTGGCCCATGCTAACATTCATAATCCCGTCTAGATACTGCGCAGGCTGATGATCTCAATTCTAAGTGTGGCCCATGCTAACATTCACAATCCTAACTAGATACGGCGCAGGCTAATGTTCTCAAATTCTAAGTGTGGCCCATGCTAACATTCATAATCCCGTCTAGATATGGCGCAGGCTGATGATCTCAATTCTAAGTGTGGCCCATGCTAACATTCACAATCCTAACTAGGTACGGCGCAGGCTAATGTTCTCAAATTCTAAGTGTGGCCCATGCTAACATTCATAATCCCGTCTAGATATGGCGCAGGCTGATGATCTCAATTCTAAGTGTGGCCCATGCTAACATTCACAATCCTAACTAGATATGGCGCAGGCTAATGTTCTCAAATTCTAAGTGTGGCCCATGCTAACATTTATAATCCCGTCTAGATATGGCGCAGGCTGATGATCTCAATTCTAAGTGTGGCCCATGCTAACATTCACAATCCTAACTAGATACGGCGCAGGCTGATGATCTCAATTCTAAGTGTGGCCCATGCTAACATTCACAATCCTAACTAGATACGGCGCAGGCTAATGTTCTCAAATTCTAAGTGTGGCCCATGCTAACATTCATAATCCCGTCTAGATATGGCGCAGGCTGATGATCTCAATTCTAAGTGTGACCCATGCTAACATTCACAATCCTAACTAGATACGGCGCAGGCTAATCTTCTCAGATTCTAAGTGTGGCCCATGCTAACATTCATAATCCCGTCTAGATATGGCGCAGGCTGATGATCTCAATTCTAAGTGTGGCCCATGCTAACATTCACAATCCTAACTAGATACGGCGCAGGCTAATGTTCTCAAATTCTAAGTGTGGCCCATGCTAACATTCATAATCCCGTCTAGATATGGCGCAGGCTGATGATCTCAATTCTAAGTGTGGCCCATGCTAATATTTAAGTTACATTTAAGTGTGGCACATGCTAACATTCACAATCCCGTCTAGATATGGCGCAGGCTGATGATCTCAATTCTAAGTGTGGCCCATGCTAACATTTAAGTGTGGCACATGCTAACATTCACAATCCCGTCTAGATACGCTAACATTTACGGTTCTATCTAGATGTGGCGCAGGCTAAATTTAAGAATTTCCTCTAGATAAGAAGTAGTCCAGGGGAAAGGAGCACACCCCTAGCATTTCAATCTTGTATTTTCTTAACATTATTTTGCATCACTTTGTTGGTTGAAAACACAAGCTGAGAAGAGCTCCTTCATGCTCAGTTACTTTAGATTGTTGGTGTTGGGGACAGAGGTAGGTTTGAGACACGACAGTGACTGACGATTTCGCTAGTTCCCTTTTGAGGTAGGGAGCCCCGTCTTCGCTTTGGGGATAGAGCGGCATTTCCCCACACTTTCATTAATAAATAAATGTTTAGACTCAAAAACATGCCACCTTTGTTTCCGAGCCTTATTTCTGCACCATTACAATATATGTAGTGGGTAGAAATTGTGTCCTGCTCGGGGGTTAAGTTCATGGTGCAGGTGACCACTGATTAAGGGTCATTCAGAACATGCATAATGCTTCTGTTCCTATAGCCAGGCGATCAGAATGGGAAGTTCCAGGTAGTCTGACCTGAAGGAAATAGATTGGGACTACACGCTGTGGGTCCCCACCAAGGGCCCTGGCCCTAAAGCCCTGCTGTGGCGTAAGGTTGCCGCTTGTGAACTATCCAGTGCAGCCTTTTGCCAAGGGGATTGGCTAACTTAAGTTTTAAACGTGTAAGTGACCCGTGGGAGTTCGTTTGAAGGGGAACTGGGTGGTATAAATGTTCCTGAGAAGGTCCCCAATAAGGGCAGATCATTACCAGAGCTGAGCACACTGAAAAGCATCCAAGGTGTTCAAGGTATTCCAAGTACACTGGAGGTTCTGGCTATCCAAGTCCAGTCATCTTTCAAGTCAGCGCTTTGAGATCATACCAATGATACATAAGGCGCTATGTAAACGCCAAGTAACATAACATCAGGAGTAAAATCCACTCTGCCTTTTCAGGATCTCCACACACTGCATTTTAAATTGGAGGTAAACAGCCAGTGGCTAGCCTGAAAACCTGTTCCGGTTGTGGATCTCGAGGACTGTGCGCCCCCACCTCCCTGATGTGCACAGATATCATATATTTTTGGACATCCCTGAAGGCCACACTCTGGCTTCCAGCCGGCCATTGGAATTAGGCTTTATTGCTGTGGGGATGCAGAGAAAAGCAGAGGGGGATTTCATCTTAACCAGAGACTTTCCAAATATGAAAGGCCCAACCGCGACTTTGATTGTTCGAATATCATTGGAATTGGCCCTTCTTTAATGTTGTTTTTTAGCAACGTATCCACAATTCCTTTCATCCTGGGGAGCTTTTCGAGACTGTCTTTGAACACTGAGGAGGTGAAAGACACGCATGGAGATTGATCCAATGTGTTCTGAGATGGGCGTCCCGGGTGTTCTCCATCACTCTGGACCCGAATTGCCACCTGGTCAATCTGGACGTGTCCTATGAACGTATTTGTTTTTACTCCGCCTCTCTGCTCTGCTATTCGTTGACCACTTTATTGAATTGAAAGTCTGTTTTCTCTTTAACAATTCTCGGATGCCTTTTGACTGTGTGGTCCCAGAAAGGGGATATTCAACCAAGATCACACATTAGCATGGATGCTGGCCGGTGATCTGCAGCAACGCCTCAAGGCTTCATGGTCTGCCAACCCCCACCCCATCAATCCATCCCACCTGTCTGTCCACTCACCCACTCCCTCTTAACATCTGTTCAGCTCTTATCCAAGGAAGGAAAGGATACGTGTGCGCTGTGATGGCGGAGGCAGTGCTAGGGGAAAGCGCTGGATGCACGGTGGACACACAGTGCTAGGGGAAAGCGCTAGATGCACGGTGGACACACAGTGCTAGGGGAAAGCGCTAGATGCACGGTGGACGCAGTGCTAGGGGAAAGTGGACGCAGTGCTAGGGGAAAGCGCTAGATGCACGGTGGACGCAGTGCTAGCGGAAAGCGCTGGATGCACGGTGGACACACAGTGCTAGGGGACAGCGCTAGATGCACGTGAGCTGTGATGGCCGACGCACTGCTAGGGGAAAGTGCTGGATGCACGGTGGACGCAGTGCTAGGGGAAAGTGGATGCAGTGCTAGGGGAAAGCGCTAGATGCACCTATGCGCTGTGATGGCGACACAGTGCTAGGGGAAAGCGCTAGATGCACAGTGGACGCAGTGCTAGGGGAAAGTGCTGGATGCATGGTGGACGCAGTGCTAGGGAAAAGTGCTGGATGCACGGTGGACGCAGTGCTAGGGGAAAGCGCTAGATGCACGTGTGCGCTGTGATGGCGACGCAGTGCTAGGGGAAAGCGCTAGATGCACAGTGGACGCAGTGCTAGGGGAAAGTGCTGGATGCACGGTGGACGCAGTGCTAGGGGAAAGTGCTGGATGCACGGTGGAGGCAGTGCTAGGGGAAAGCGCTAGATGCACGTGTGCGCTGTGATGGCGACGCGGTGCTAGGGGAAAGCGCTAGATGCACAGTGGACGCAGTGCTAGGGGAAAGTGCTGGATGCACGGTGGACGCAGTGCTAGGGGAAAGTGCTGGATGCACGGTGGACGCAGTGCTAGGGGAAAGTGGACGCAGTGCTAGGGGAAATCGCTAGATGCACGTGTGCGCTGTGATGGTGGACGCAGTGCTAGGGGAAAGCGCTAGATGCACGTGTGTGCTGTGATGGCGGACGCAGTGCTAGGTGGACGCACGCAGTGCTAGGGGAAAGCGCTAGTTGCACGGTGGACGCAGTGCTGGGGGAAAGCGCTAGTTGCACGGTGGACGCAGTGCTAGGGGAAAGCGCTAGTTGCACGTGTGCGCTGTGATGGTGGACGCAGTGCTAGGGGAAAGTGGACGCAGTGTTAGGGTAGCGCTATATGCACGTGTGCGCTGTGATGGACGCAGTGCCAGGGGAAAGCACTAGATGCACGTGTGTGCTGTGATGGTGGACGCAGTGCTAGGGCTCAGCGCTAGATGCACGTGTGCGCTGTGATGGTGGACGCAGTGCTAGGGGAAGTGCTAGATGCACGTGTGCGCTGTGATGTGGACGCAGTGCTAGGGGAAAGCGCTAGATGCACGTGTGCGCTGTGATGGCGGACGCAGTGCTAGGTGGACGCACGCAGTGCTAGGGGAAAGCGCTAGTTGTACGGTGGACGCAGTGCTGGGGGAAAGCGCTAGTTGCACGGTAGACGCAGAATGGGGGAAAGCGCTAGATGTATGTGTGCGCTGTGGTGGACGCAGTGCCAGGGGAAAGCACTAGATGCACGTGTGTGCTGTGATGGTGGACGCAGTGCTAGGGCTCAGCGCTAGATGCACGTGTGCGCTGTGATGGTGGACGCAGTGCTAGGGGAAGTGCTAGATGCACGTGTGCGCTGTGATGTGGACGCAGTGCTAGGGGAAAGCGCTAGATGCACGTGTGCGCTGTGATGGCGGACGCAGTGCTAGGTGGACGCACGCAGTGCTAGGGGAAAGCGCTAGTTGTACGGTGAACGCAGTGCTGGGGGAAAGCGCTAGTTGCACGGTAGACGCAGTGCTAGGGGAAAGCGCTAGATGTATGTGTGCGCTGTGGTGGACGCAGTGCTAGGGGAAAGTGGGTGCAGTGCTAGGGTAGCGCTAGATGCACGTGTGCGCTGTGACGGACGCAGTGCCAGGGGAAAGCGCTAGATGCACGTGTGCGCTGTGATGGTGGACACAGTGCTAGGTGAAAGCGCTAGATGCACGTGTGCGCTGTGACGGACGCAGTGCCAGGGGCTAGATGCACGTGTGTGCTGTGATGGCGGACGCAGTGCTAGGGCTCAGCGCTAGATGCACGCGTGTGCTGTGATGGCAGACGCAGTGCTAGGTGGACGTACGCATTGCTAGGTGAAAGCGCTAGATGCACGTCTGTGCTGTGTTGGTGGCCGCAGTGCTAGGGGAACGCGCTAGATGCACGTCTGTGCTGTGACGGTGGACGTCGATAGGCGGATTCAATTGCTTCTGCAGGGGAGATGGCAGTCACGCAGAGTCGTGTATCCATGGGCATGAGTGCCCCACCAGTGGCCATCCAATATTTTAGCGGGCACTCGTAATCTAGGACACGTGGTATGAGCTTTTAGGCAGCCTGGCAAATGGTGTTGTAAGTGTAGCTTTATGGCACCCACACATGCCTTGGCAGGCAGCAGCATAACGTTGCTTCTCGGAGCACGCCCAAGGTCGCGCCTTGTCTGGGCGTGTCGGGTGCTGCCCATTGACTGGCATGTGTTTACTGTATGTTACCCAACGGCATCAAACTTCGCTATCCACAGTAGAACGTGTATGCGAATTTGGACCAATATGAGACGACGCTACAATGGTGGAGGGGGAGGCGTGGGCGTAATTTTAGGGTGGACAGGGGTGTTTGTCCCCCCCCCCGAACTTGTATTGCACACCATTTTGTCCCCATTCATTTGGCTGGGGCACCTTTTCTTCAGATGTCATGTTCAGCAAAGTTACTCCACTGGGGGGAGGTGAAAGCCAGGGTGTGTTGCTACCGACATCCCACTGTAACTGAAACCAAACTGGGGCCCTTCGATGAGCATTCAGGGCCAGAAGAGCAGTGCTGGAAATTGCAAACATTATTCATGGATCTCATTGGGTGTGTGGGGTGTGATGGGCGGGACTAGGGGTGGAGTCATGGCAGATACAAAACGAGCTTCTAAAAGTCTAAAATAACTCACAACTCATGTGATAACATAATAAACTAACCTGACAATTCAGTTGAGCAAACGGAGTAGGATTGCTTTATTTTCACCTCCTGAATGCAAGCGTGCAATGACCAGCACGCGGCTGATGGAACCCTAAACAGTGCTTTTGGGTCTAGAAGGAAACCGTGAAAGAAAAAGGAACTGTTTGCAGTCCTGGTATCACACAGCAGGCATCTGTATGCATCCTTAATCCCGTTGTAATCACACAACATTTGCACCCATTACCACACCCCAGCCGCCCCTTGTCATCCACCAGCTGCTGTGTCTGCAGCCATCGAACCCCCTTACTGCACTTTTATGTGCTTAAGTTTAAAACGAAACGAACAAAAGTGAATCGAGCCAGAGCAGAGCTCTTTGGAGCTGGGAAGGCCACTGACCTTTGAGGACGGCTGATCGCTTCACTGCTCAGCAAGGGCCTGGTCTATGTATGTTTTCCCTGGTTCTTCATCATTGGAGACGTTCTTTTTGCTATCCCGAATCCGGGAAAATCTGGCCCTGTTCCAGCTTTGCCACTGAACGTCTGCGTGATATTTTTGTTGTTGACAAAACCACCAACGTGTTAAAGTTTTACAAACATAATTCCGCTGTACGTTACGTTCTCATTTTCGATTTCCATGTCTGAAATAACGTAAAGACCTGCCTGCTTAACATCATTCCCCGCATTCTGAAAATTAGCATCATGTGCTTGACTGAAAGAGATTTTTACCTGTTGAGGTTGAATACAGAAACTTAAGTGGTACACGGGCCAATTGGGAGCAAACACTGATGGGAGGCCTGTTGACAGGCTAGGGAGGGGGTATGATGACGCCACAAGTAGGTACCAGAAGCGCAGGCGACGGCAGGTTTTGGGCGGGGAGGAACAGGCATATATAAGAAGGTGAGCGAGACAGACCTTATGCGCAGAATAGGGCAACACTGCTGCCAGGACCATTTTGCAGCCATCAGCACTGCTGCAGCCGAAGATTTGTCTTTGCGTCTGTCTGGCTTTGGCACCGCCATGTGGTTGTGGTCTACATGGTCGGTCGAGCTTTGAGTTGCCCAGGAGGTGCAACAGCTTGTTTCTCTCCCAGCCTTGCAACACCATCTTAGCATTTGTCCTGAAATTTGCCTGCCTCAACAATGGCCGCCGTGCATTTCTCGGCACGAGAGTGAGGCCGATAGCACATTGCTAAGCAACGCCCCTCTACATCACCCAGAACACACCGCCGGAAGGCGGAAGCCGGCCCGCTCCTGCGAAGGCCCGCGTTGGAAAGGCCCTGTTTGCGCCTGTTCGCGTCGTGGAGCGGGAGGGAGCGATCCTATCTGATCCCCAATATCAGGAATTAGGTACTACCTACACTCTTTGTGAACCCTTGCCAAAACGAACTTTGATGACTTGTATTGCCAATTCTGTTACCTACACCTGGCCCAGACTCACAATATCATGTCTACTACCTTCTGACACACTTACTGCCTACCCATTTGCACGCATTGTTATTGTATCCTCGTTTCCTCTCTAATACAACCCATAAAGGCCCCATGTATGCCGTAACGAAAGACCTTATTAAGATGTCTGTAGCGCATCAAATCATATACTAATGTTGCATACTCTGCACTGCAAGGGCCTACCATAGGTCGGCCATAGCCCTATCCCACCACCTATTCTCTTAATTAGCCTCGTGTCTTTTAGCTGCCCATTGTTATGTATGAACCAGCCCTATGCTACCTTCAGCTGCTTGCCATAACTTACTATTGACACACTTGCCCACGCCCATATCAAAACTAGTCTAATGCCATATATGATTTCTCTTGATACTAGCCATCTACTGCTGTTTTTGGCCTGATTAGCTAAAATTGAATTTGCCTACTGTGATTTTATGACACACTACCTATTCTGCCCACTGTGCTTCTAGGCCTGCTGTCGTTAACAGACCACTTTGACTGTGTTGCGCCTTATGGTCGTTAATAGACCATGCATATGTGCAGAAACCTGACCGCCCAGACCCTCCTAACTACAATCATGGCCTTTGCTACCTACAGCTCTAGCCTCCCCACAGACAGAAACTTGAGACTTAGGGCAAGACTACCTTACATATACGAACCCAAAAGAAACAGCACAAACCATACTGTTAGATCCCCAACTTTACAGATGCACTTGGATAAGCAAACTCAAGCCACGACACCTGTAACCCTGACCCTAAATCCCACTCACTTTCACAAAAAGAATCACCCAAGCCAAAATAAGCACACAGATAAATTTGCAAGCCATCCTATTCCTAAGAATACCTTATCACTTACTGGATCCCTTATCAACGCCAGATCCATGGTAGCCCATGCAACTGAAATTGCTGACATAATAAACAGCAGCAGCATTGACCTCCTTGCCGTAACAGAAACCTGGCTTCACGAGGCAGCAGGACCCTCCTTGATGTTAGCCGTACCTGACGACAACTACCAGATCCATAGAGTAGACAGACCTAATGCCAAAGGCGGTGGCCTAGCCATCATCGCCAAAACTACTTTACCTATCAGACTCACCACCTCACCTCCCTGTGCTTCCTGCGAAGTACTCTCAGCAAAATTGCAACTCTCCAATAACCGCATGCTAACCATTCACTTGATGTATAGGCCCCCAGGTCCCTTGGGAACCTTCGAAGATGACCTCACCACCCTCATAGCGAACAACACCCAAAATCATTCGCAAACGCTGTTGCTGGGCGACTTTAACATCGGCTTTAACGAGCTAGACAACAAAAATGCCCTCTCTATAACAGCCATCTTAAATGACCACGGCCTTACCCAAAAAGTCCTCTCCCCCACACATGTTAAAGGCAGAACCCTTGACTGGGTATCTGAGCTTAACTGCAACATAGCCATTACTGACATCACCCCTCAAACATGGACCGACCACTATCTAATAAACTTCACTGCCACACTTGACCTCCTTAGCCCTAAAATTATCAAAATGATACCACCACTCCCCACCAGAAGTAAAAAAGACATCACTACAGAAAAACTCATCCCCCTCCTCCTGCCTACCATCAATGGCCTGAAGGACAATACCGACCCAGACACCCTAGTAGACACCTTTTAATAAAGCTATGTCTCATGCACTAGATACTATTGCACCTCCAAAACTACGCAAAGCTAAACAAGAAGCCCACCTTAATGCTTGGTTCACCCCCCAGCTTAAGGGCCTCAGAAAGCAGAAACGAAAACTCCAAACTATTTGGTGTAATTCGCCTACCGACGACAACAAAGCTAATTTAACCCAATTCACCAAATATTACAAGTCAGAAATTATCAATACAAAAAAAAATATATTCAATGACAGAATTACAAATGCCAAATCTAATACCAAGGAACTTTTTGCCATCCTCCGGGAAATGGAATCTCCTATCCAACCAACTGACACGGTCCCCAAGGACAAGATATGGTGCACTAATATACAGAATGCCCTATCGAATAAAATTTCCACCCTCCAACTTAAAATAACTAATAAAAAGGACGCCCTCTCTCCTACTGATCAACAAGCACCGCTAGTAACTGAACCCAATACTATCCCCCCTTTTAGCTTCAAGCCCATCTCCATCATCAACACTGTAAAGGTTATCCTCTCACTGAAGCCTTCCAACTGCAAGGGTGACAGTTGCCCAGCTCAAATAATAAAGGACGCGGCTAGAGATTTAGCCCCATTCATCTCGAAGCGCATTAACTCCTCCTTCAAATCTAACAGTGCCAGCCAGCCTAAAAGATTCTGGGTCCTCCCCCTTCTTAAAAAACAAACCCTCGATCCATCCATTCCGACCAATTATAGGCCTATCACCACTGTACCTTTCCTACTAAAAATTATCGATAGAGTAGCCTTTCTCCAAATTCAAGACTACTTAGAAGCTAACCACCTACTAGGCTCGCGCCAAACAGGCTTCCGCCCGCTCCATGGCACTGAAACAGCCTTGATAGATCTTAAAACTAAAATGGAGGAATTCAAGGATGGTGGGAAAATAGTGCTGCTACTCCTACTGGACTTGTCAGCAGCTTTTGATCTGGTGGATCATGCAGTTTTATGCAACCACCTCAAGCTCGCTGCCAACTTCACAGGAGAAGCTATAGCATGGGTCCAATCCTTTCTAGCCAACTGGACCATGAGTGTTTTCCACCTCCACTTGTGCCGATCCTATCCAAATTACATGTGGAGTCCCACAGGGTTCCTGTGTCTCACCCACCATGTACAACATTTTCACAAAGCCATTGTTCGACAAGTTGGACAGACTGGGCGTCACCTACACAAATTACGCAGATGACACCCAGATCCTCATACCCCTTTCGGGCAACTATGGAGTGGACCTGGCTTTGGTGAATAAAATGTACATCCTCATTCAGGCATGGATGGCCACCCATGGCCTCTGCCTGAACGACGATAAAACTGAAATTCTGCTTCTCGGATCAGACCATAACCTATCTAAACTAACTCCGGACTATGCCACATTTAACATCGATAACAATACTATTAAGGTTATGCGAGAGGTTAAAACCCTAGGTTTTTACCTCGACTCAGCTCTCACCCTTAAAAAGCAAGTGAACTCCCTCGCCTCCACAACCACCTACACGTGTAAACTTATCCGTGCTGCCAGACCCTTCCTGTCCAGTTCCAGCTGCCTCACTTTGGCTAATGCCCTTGTCATGTCCAGACTGGACTACTGTAACGCCTTATACTCAGGTGCCAATAAGTCGGTCATTGACAAACTTCAGAGATTACAAAATAACGCTCTTAGAGCAGCTTTGAACATCCCACGCAGAGAGCATATCTCCAAACACCGGACCGAGGCCCACTGGCTAAAGATAAAGGACAGAATCCTTCTCAAAACCATTTCTCTTACATCCAAATGCCTCAACAATCTAGCACCCCCTACCTAGCTGAAAGAATCAACTGGCGACCCTCTAACCGACTGACGAGATCTGCCAACACCTTCTTACTTGAAGTCCCTAGATTCAAACTTACCACGGCGGGTGGATCTAGCTTCCCAGTTAGAGCTGCACAATCTTGGAACTTACTCCCACCTGACCTTAGACGCCCTCTACCCTACACTAGATTTAGATCTAATGCTCTCAAATGGCTGCACAACAACGATATGTAATGACATTCACCCTTATCTAGCTGATCACGTTATACATTTGCTAAGACAATATTCTTCTGCGCTCACCCATCTTGCTCCCATAAGTACTGTAACACCTGTACCATTTGTTGTAAATTACCACTGTTTTGTAATAGCCTATGCCAGGTACTGTAACTAAGTTTCGAGTCTACTTTTACTGTTGCGCCCATCTGCCTACGGGCTTGGAGCGCATTACCAAATAAACAAACAAACAAACAAACAAATCAGTGGATTGGGGAGAGTTCAGGTCGACGATATCATGTTGTGCAGGTGAGATGGCTGCCACAATCTAGATGTGTGGAGGCGGGTTGTGTTTTAAGCGAGCGGTTTCTTGGAATGAGATTGGGTGTTGGTAGTTTATGGTTGGGGCATCCCGCAAGATGGGGGTTTTGGCACTGTTTTAACGCTCCGTCCAGGATACTCTTTTGTGATTCTCCATGCCGTGCTGCCTGCCTTGGACTTTGCCAGCCTGTTATGGTTTCTCTTTTGGCCCAGCCTCCTGCCTCTGTCCTCTCTTTTCTCTGCCTGCTCTGGTTCCCTTCTGACCAGCCCTGTTTCTTCTTGACCCCTACTCGTCCTTTTCCCCCTGCTGGTCCTTTTTTGCTTACCCCTAACCTGTTGCTGTGGGCTTTTGCTAACCCTTATCGGCCTTTTTTTCCTTATTCCATGCTCTGGCCTTTTCTGCCTTTTGTGTATTCTTTCTTGGCTCTGTTGGATACACACCAGAGTCTTTAACACCTTCCGGTTCAGTGTTTGCACTGTCTTCATACCACGGAAATACCGGAAGACCAGCTCGTGGTGTTGAGGAGCCAGTGTCCAGTCATTCCTGAGTACCAACACCTCAGGGTGGCGGGGGGCTGGTTTCTCCTGCTGCACAGTCTTCATTACAAAACCTGGCCTCACGTTGCACCAGCTGGACTGTCAAGAACCGACGTCCAAGTGATCAGGCATTTGACATGGAGGTGCTCGGGTCTGAAGGATGTGAATGGGGAGTGCGGCTGGCGCAGAGGCCATGAGGCTTCCAATAGTTTGATCTGTGATAAATACAGGTGCTTGATTTCATTGATGGCCCCTTGAGGGCATTTTTGCACCCAGGTATAAAATTGCTCTATAACACGGGCACACGCTTGGGTCTGTTGTGCGGCATAAGGAAGTTGTGATTCTTAGCAGGGAAGCGTGCCTTTTAAAGAGGGTTAGTTGAAGGCTCTGGAGGCCTAGCGCCCCTCTGGAGGCTTCCAGCGACTCAAGTGGTGCTGAAGGCAGGGGCTTGGACATGCATTCAGACTTTTAGCTTTTGGTGCAGGTTTTCTAGCTTTTTCCTAACTGTTATTGTTCTGTAGCTTCCTTTTGCTTACCATTTTCTTTTTCAAAATCAAGTTTTGTTAGAATTTTATCAATAATGAGACAGGCATTGAAACAACATACAGCGTATAACAGAACGCAATACCAACCCATGAATCTGCCCACGAATGCATCTTAGCTAGGAGGGCTGGTGGATGGAGCCAGTGATGCATGAGCTTGAACGCCTGCCTCCTATGCTGTAGGGTTACTGTAGAGTGTGAGTCCTTCCTACACATGGAGAGCCAAAGGTAGTCCATTATTTCTTTCTGGAAGTCTTTGACCCATTTTTCCCTGACCTTTAGAGAATTATGTGGTTCCGCCTGCATCAGCGTCTTGTAGATCTCTATGGGCTATTCGGCCCATAGAGGCCGTATTCTGCATGAGGAGTAGATCAAAAGCGGATGGGTCTCTCCGTATGTTGTCCCCCACCTCAGCTCGTTGAGTATGCCCTTTAGTTTTAGATACTGGAAGGGAGAACGCCTACCAATTCAGAGGTACTCCTCTAATCCTTCAAGCGACATCAATGCCCCCCCTCCTCCCACAGTTGCTCCTCCTCTGTCAAGACCAGCTACATACCAGCTTTGAAAGGGTTCAGCTATGTAATTGCAGAGAGGGGGTCCCAGATACAGCTACGGGTTAGGGCTAAGCCGATAGCCATTGTGTATCTGCATTCTCTTTACAAATTGCCCGCAATGCTGTTAGTATTGGATGCTCCTCTTGTTTACCTTCTAATTGAAAAAATATCTGAGAAAATTGTTTCTTGATCAGATACCCTATGCTTTCTTTAATTGTAATCATGCCATTTTGTTTGTTTTAAGCAGCCAAAGTTAATGCAGCGATTGGTACAGGTTGGTGTACGAGGTAATGGTATGGCGGCCCCTGTTTGGGCCAGGCTCAAGGTTGGATTCTGTTATGGCTATGGGAGCATTTTACACGTGTGTTGCTATGGTAAAAGACAATAACTGGGTGGTGGTCGGATGGAGCCTATGGAGGTTGGATGAGGGTTGCTCCCGGTAGCCATGGTTTTTGGACATGGAGTGGTAATCGGGTGGGAGCCATTGGTGTTTGGAGAGGGGCTTTTAGTTCCCAGGTACCCAATTTAGGAGTGTGATTGGCTGGGCGTCGATGGCGCGGAGAGGGTTTTCTCCCGGTAGCTATAGCGTATGAACATGCATGCAGGTTGTGTGAAAAGCCAATGGTGGCTGCAAGAGGCCTTTTCCTGGTAGCCACAATGTGTGATCAGAGTAGTGGTCAGTTAGAGTATATGGCGGTTGAGTAAGGTCGGCTAGCGGGGGGTCGGGGGCATCAGCAGTTGGAGAAAGTTGTCTCCCCGTATCCATAGCCCGTGATCCTGCAGGAAGGTCCTCTAAAGCAATGGCAGTAGGGGCACGGCCGGGCCAGGCGCCAATGCATGTAGGTACAAAGTGTGTGTGCACCCGGTTGACGTTTTGTAGATGGGTGAGTTGCGGGTGGGGGTTAATGTAGAGAAGGGTTGGAGGTGGGAGGCATTGAAGTGAGTTTGGGCAGGAGCAGTTGATGTTTCTATAGGGATTATTTCTCGGTAGCAGCTGCATGGGTTCACTTGTTACTGGTCTGAGGGGCGGAAGCAAATGTTTGCCCTATGGATTTTAATGCGCCGGCTTCAAGTTTGTGACGATAACAAGCCGTGCTTAGAGTGGATGCCAGCATGTTCTCGTTTATCTTGTATGGGGTCAAAGGATGTTAGAATGGCATATGCATGTGAAATTTGGGAAATGCGCATTGATGTGATTTGAGTACAGAGAACACTGTGGTGTGCAGGCAGACTGCTGGGCGGCTCACAGTTCTGGTATGGCTAGGAGGTTTGGTGATATTGGTTTTAAAAAAATAGATGGGCAACATAAAAAAAAATACTAGCATTCTCTTTTTTAAAACTTCCTATGTAAAATTTTGAGCTATTCAAGCTCAAAATTCGCAAAAGCAAGCACATGGGCGCATCCATTTTGTGAAATGGAGGCCCTCCTGTGCTGGCTTTTGCTTTTGCAGCACTAATGAAGGAAAAGCCAGCCAGCTGTAGTAAACAAAAGCTACCGCTGGGTGGCTTTCCCTTCATTAGTGCTGTACGCGGAGGACGGGGACCGGAGACCAGAGCAGGAAAGCTGCAGCTGAATCTCGGTAAGTGCTATTTATTTATTTTTAAAAAATAAGCACTAGCTGCGGTTTCTTTTCTAAGTTTTCCGAGCCGAAGGAGCCTGAGAAACTTGGAAAGAAAAACCACAGCGTTTTCCAACACAATAACGTTGTATTTATGTTTGCGGTTGCTTCAAAAGCGACCGCAAACATAAATATGTTTTTAAAGCTGCGGTTTTAAGTTTTTCGGGCTCCTCCAGCCTGGAAAACCTAGAAAAAAAATGCAGCTAGTGCTTATTTAAAATAAATAAATAACACTTACCGAGATTCAGCTGCAGCTTTCCTGCTCTGGTCTCCGGTCCCCGTCCTCCACGTACAGCACTAATGAAGGGAAAGCCACCCAGTGGTAGCTTTTGTTTACTACAGCTGGCTGGCTTTTCCTTCATTAGTGCCGCAAAAGCCAGCACAGGAGGGCCTCCATTTCACAAAATGGATGCGCCCATGTGCTTACTTTTGCGAATTTTGAGCTTGAGTAGCTCAAAATTTTACATAGGAAGTTTTAAAAAAGAGAATGCTAGTATTTTTTTTTTATGTTGCCTATCTATTTTTCAAATAACATTTTTTTACTAGACCATGCCTTTAAGTCTGCTGTCTGGCCGGGCTCCCTATCACGGGGAGGTTGATTGCTGATTGGATGGGTAGTGGGACAGTTGCTGCTGGTTTCACCTAGTTGGGGTTAGAAGAGGCTGTGTGTTGCAGGGCGGTTATCCCTACACCCCCCCCCAATCCCCTTCCTGTGCGTAAAGGGGGTGGTTTTGCCAACGGGGCGACCAACTGACTAGGGACTTCGTCGGGTTTGGGTTTGTTCCACAAATGTTTCATGTATGGTTCACGGATGGAGATGGAGGGGTTGGGGGGGGGGGGGGGGGAGTTGCCCAAGAGATGACCTTGCATGTGTCACGGAAGGCTGGAACAGGGTGAAGTGGGTCGCAGCACATATCTTGTCTTTACTTCTAGATGACCCGGGGCAGAGGGCATACATACCCTTTGGATATCCCTTCTCGTGTTAAAAAATGGCCACGGTATGCGATGTGGTCCTTCTTGAAGGGATGGATGAGTTGCAAGGGGCGGTGCGCGGTTATGTCGACTGGGCCAAACAGCATAAGATGACAGATGAGGAGTGCTGCAGTGGGTCTCCCAGGCAATAGAATAAGTGTCCCGAGTGCTGGTTGGCTTGTGGTGCAGGCACCTGTAGGAATCTGACAATGTTTTGGGAAGCATTTGTCAAATGGGGTTGCTCATGATCTTTGCATACTGTTGCCGGGGGGCTGGGTGAGGCCCATGTGAGGAGAGGGTGCCCCTGATCAGTAGGTCAGTGGTCATGTGGCATTAGGTTGGGACACTTTGTTTCGAATTGAATAATGGGCTCAACAATTTGCATCATTGTTAGAGATTTCCCTTCTAGTTGGGCGCTGTGGCTTGGTGCAGAACGGTGGAGTGTATCCAGTATTCGAGCGTTGCTGACCAGTAGGTGCACAGAAGTAAGGGGAACAGGCCTGGGGGAGCAGGCTGCTGTTACCCAGGGGTCACCATATTTCCCCCAAAACCAATCCCAGGGGCTCGGGAAGATGGCAACAACCACTCCTCCGTTCCTCTATGCCCCCATTTTGTCAGAATATAGTGTATCATGTTGTTTATGATGTCATTAATGCACACACTGTGCATTTGGTAAATGCTGCTGAATGGCTAAAAATAGAAGTGTCTTGTCTCACTCCTCGACCTTCATGTGGGCATTGCTCATTGACCAGAAGTAAACGTGTGTATGGAGTACCAGTTGTTGCTTTGCATCAAATAACTAATATTCAATAATACAAGTATTACTTGTTATGTTATCAGTAATGCTGCACAACTCCACATGGAAGCTGGCACACTGCATACACAGGACATAGCATCTGTGAGAAAATCATGGTGGCAACAGTAAAGACATAGTTACAAAAGAGTGTGGGATAGATGTTCACAAGAAAAGAAAGAAGTGTTCACAAATGATAAGTGAGGGTGTTGTACCCGGGGGCTTCCTTTCCTCATGTTTTTAGCATCGGGCAAGGTGGGACTCCTGAGCACAGCACACTCCTGGGCTTCTCCAGCACGTTGCTACAATTCCCTTCAGCGATATCAGGACCTTCGGTGGTTAAGTCTCTTTCTGCAAAAGCCTCTTGCCTCCTAGGGCCTAATGTATCCAAAATAACAAATATGTTCCTTTCTGTATGTATGTTGGGCAATGACTCTTCATCCTGCTATCCCCCTCTTCCGAGCTCAGATCCTTCTCCAATGTTAGCCTTCCTCCACCGGGTTCACTACAGCCTTTTTCCTCAGACTATTTCACTTGTTGTATTCACGAGTCTCGATGTCTTTTTAAACCATGTTTCACTGTGGACCGCTCTCAGGGTTATCGTATTTCACCCCGTCCCGCAGGCATCCCTCAGCTGGGTTCACATTTGCCACAAATAAAGTTCACTTTGCTTTACACAATGCAGGATTTTACTCCCCTTAGCTTTCATCTTAGTTACGATAGCCTCCCTCCATCAGGCTCGGACCATCAATTCCCAGAAAATATCCCCCGGTCGGATTCATGCTTTTCATTCTCTTGCTATACCTCTTAGGTTCACTTCCTACCGAAGTCTGGGTTTTCAGCCCCCAGTCAGGCTTCACGTACTTCAATGTTCTTGGGGTGTTACTGTCAAGATCTGAGCTTCACAAAGTTAGGTATACCTCTGTTCCCAAGTACCAGTCAGAGAGATAGATAACAACTCGCTGACCGATTGAGACCACAGGTGGTGGGGACAGGAACACGGATCCCAGGTGGCTGCAAGAAAGGGATAGGGTTAGTTAGACAAGACAATGTCACCAATACAGAAACTACAACACTTAAATGACTGTTGACTCGTACCTGAGGGATGACTGATGTGGTTCTTATACCTATATGTCCCTTCCTGTGAGGTGGAAGAGTCAACCAGGGCCCACCTGAAGATTCTTTGACTCAGAAGTACAGAGTCGTGTTGACAATGATGTGATTCTTGAAAGTCCAAAAAGTATCCAAGTTCACCAAGTCCAAAGTTACATAAGCTGTGTAGAAAAGAATACCAGGATTCCAAATGCAACAAGGGTAATCCAAATCAATCCAAAAACTGAAAACAGGGTCAAAAAATACCAGGTAACCAGATTGTAGCTCAGGAGCAGTAAAGGGCAACACGCCGTGAAAACAGCTGAGAAGTGTATGCCTAAAGGTGGGTGTTGCTTATATTGTGTATTTCCTGGTCACGTGATCGCGTGAAAACTGCTCCGGCACACATCACGTGACCCGCGCGTAAGCGTAGTTTGTAACACAATGCGCGGGATCACGTGAGTGGCCAGGATGTTGGAAGGTCCACCGGGACCATAAGCGCCATGGCCGCCTCCATCTATATCGTTGCCCTACATGGCGTGATGTCGGGACTGCTGTGCGGCATCCTACATGGTGTGATGTCGGGACTGCTGTGCGGCGTGATGTCGCAGATGTCAACTGCGACCCTTGGCTCCCGCTGTCAGGCGCCGCAGAACCTGAAGGTGGCCCGCACCTCTGTGGACGCTGGGCTGGGCCACCCACGGTAGGTGTGGGTGTGAGTGGCTGCATGACCAGTGTGAGTGGCTGCGTGACAGTTACTGACCACCCTTATTCGCAGGCATCCCTCTGTCAGGTTCACATTTGCCACAAACACAGTTCGCTTGGTATTCACAATGGGTCATCAAAGACTTTCGACTGTACAAGGGCTTTTCACTCGTCCCTTGTATGACCACTTTGCCCTGTTACAGATGGCCCTCCTAGGGCCTTCTGGTATTGGTATTTTCAACAAAAAGGGAACTGGTCAGAGTCTTTCGAATGAGCGCTCACGTGGCGCCGGACCACTCTGCCGTTCGTCTCTACCTGGGTTTTATAAACAGTTCCGTAACACGCACAGTCTTTGTTCCTTGATTCACATTATGTTGCCACTTGCAACCTTCGCCCAATCACAGTTCCGTTTACTATCGGTTCTCCCTCCGACTCACCAGCTGTGATGAACTGCTTGTTATTTCTGGTCTCTGGAGTCAACGGCGGTACCATGGTGGCAAATGTGTCTCCCTGTCTTGGTTATCAGTGTAGGAGGGTTCTGTGCACCGCTGACACCTGCTACACCACATGCTGGCTGTTGTTCCCGGCCTTGTGATTCCATTCTCAGAGACTTTGCGGGTCTGGGTGGGCAAGGGCTCTTCCCTCCTTGCTGTCATTGCGGTTCTCACTGCCTTTCTCCTTCTCTTGAACTGTCGTCCTCGAACAGCTGCCTCGTCACACGGTCCTCCTTGCTCAAAGTGTGCGCTCATGCTGCACTTTTTATCCCTGTGGGGAAGGGAAAGGGCCCCTAAGGTGCGAGTGGCTGTGAATTACCTGACCCTTGTGTTTGGACATGCCATGTGAATGGCCCTGGTGTTAGTCCGCTGTCTATCGTCATGTAAGAAAGTATTCATGTCGGAAAGGGGGGGGGTGGGTTAGAACGTTTGAGTATCCTACGGGATAGAATGGGGAAATTGTTATAAGGAAGGGGGTACAGCGTCTCACCTGTCGGTGTCCCCCTTCCACTCCCCGAGGACCGGTCCACCCCCAGGAACTGGATCCAATAGCGATAGCCGTGTCCTGGCTGGCCACCTGGATGACAGATCCCCGGGGACTAGCAAGTGAGACACCTTTAGGTTTCTCACACATCTGAAATTCTAAATGTTATGTCTTAGCGTGTTCGTGCGCAAATACCCAAATATTTATCAAGATTATATACCAAGATTGACATTTATAAGGGCATATTTGAATCAAGCAACAGAAAATAACCATGGTTCATACACTGATTTATAATGTCCAAAATAAATATCCTATTCGCTATTTAAATTAACATCAAAGTCATTGTGTTAACCCTGCTCTTTAGTCTTGTACAAAGCTAAATTCATAAAATGTTGCATGAATGTAGCCCATATAGCATTGCCGTATTTATCATAGTAGCAAATGAGGTTTGTTTTTCACATCAGTTGTGCCAGGCCTACCAGGTTTTGGAGAAAGCCATACTTACAACAATGACATTGTTTCCAGAGGCGTTGCTAGGGGGGTGGGTTAGGGGGCTATAGCCCCTGGTCTTTTGATTGTAGCCCCGGATAGAATCTCAGGAGCTACAACCAAAAGGCTAGCTAGCCCCCAGTCCCGACAGTTCCGACATCAGCGTAGTCCCAGTCCTTTTCCAGACCTAGCAACACCTCTGATTTGTTTCCCTTGTAAATTTGCCTTGGTTGTCACAGTTGCACATATATTGTGGTATGCCACAAAAACGGTGGCTACCCTGCCTTTGAATTTATTATCTGTCCAATTATAAATTGTCCAAATCCCATTCAGAAAAACCTGAATAAATGAACGTTGTGCTCCATTCATATTCTAATTTAAGGTTCGGAAAGCAGAGAAAGCAAAACAACAAAAAGAAATGTTTGCTTATTCATAGGGTCTCCTATCAATTCCTCATATTTAAATTCATGAATTTTATTTATATTTTAAACGCTACTTTACCATAAAGCTCTTTCTTCAAGTCTAGTAGTAGATCAGCGATGCTCCCAAATCAATCCTGTTCCTTTTGAAGTATAAAGGAAAAGGTGCACATGTGAAATGCGAGGTCTAAATTGCTGCGTGCGCACTTGAACTCTAAGCATTTCTAGGAATCCATAGACTGGCTTGCCGATGCTAGGGACATGCCGAGAACCGTACCTATTTAAATTGATCTTTTGACTTGTAAAAGTGCAAAACGGCCTTTTCTTTTTATAACAACATTTTATTGGGTTTTACGGATAAGCACAACATCAACAACAATGCAGTAATCAATAGTTGCAACAGGGTGACAATGCATTCTGAGCTGACCAGTGGGGTAGAGGAATCTTGGTGATCTGATCGCCGTTGTCCATGGCCCTCTCTATTCGCAGTGATCGAGCGGGCACTCGCACTCTGGGTTGCTCTGCTTTGAGTCCATAGTTTAATAAAGCGGGCTGCTTTGGAGCCATCTGGTTAATGGAGGCCTTCTGGTGAGAGCTGGGAACTTGGCGGCGTAGACCATAAATGGGTCCAAGATGTTTAGGGCGCTCTATTCAGGGAGCCTGAGCGAATTGCTGTGACCTTTTAGGCCACCGCTATGCCCCAACATTTGAACCACCATAGTGCTACTGAAGGTCCATCTTTGTTTTTTCCACAGCCGGGCCAATGCAATTTTTGCTGCTAGGAGTAGGTGCGTGCATAGGCGGTGAATGTGCCCTGAGATTGGGAATGCACCGCTTCCTGTTTCAGCCAGAAGGATAACTCCAGGATCCCAGGGGATGGAGAGACCGGTGATTTCCTTGATGTGTTTGATTGTCTCTCTCCAGTGTGCCTCTGCTTTTGTGCAGGTCCAGACCATGTGGAATAGTGAGCAGGGAGCAGAGCAGCCGCGCCAGCAGGTTCCGGGAATGGTCGGGTTGGCCTTGTTGAGTTGAGCTGGAGTGACATAGTACCTGTAGCAGAGTTTGTAGCCGCCTTCCCTGTTTGTGATGCACTGCAAGCTTTTGTGCAGTCTGGACCATATTTTCTGCCAATCCTCGACCTCTATTTCTCGACCCAGGTCCTTTTCCCATTCAAGCATGTATCTCTCTTTTTTGGAGGGATCTACCCTATCTAGGAGTCGATTAAGGGCGGAGGTTCTTCCTCTGTTAGTTGGGGTCATTAGGGAGAGTTCCAGCGCCGTTAATTCTCTGGAGCATTTTTCTCGGGCCACCCTGTGGGACAGCCAATGACAGATTTGGGCATAATGGAATCCCGCTCGTCCACCCCAAATTTTGACTTGCATCTTTCAAAATCGCTGGTTTTTAGTAGGCCACCCTCCCTCCAGGGTTGGACGCTGAGCGGGGGCATGCCTGGTGAGAAGTCAGGGTTGTTCCAAGTGGGGTCAAGGGACCCAGAGCGCCTCGGGTGCCCCATTTCTGGGCTGCTGCTTTCCAACAGCGGACGGTTGTGAACGTGGCCGAGAGGGGGCCGCTATTTGTTTGTGGTGTTATGTTTGGAAGGTGTGGGAGATCTGCAGGTGTGACCGGGGACCAGGCCTCTTCGAGTTGTGTCCATTTCAGGGTTTCTGGCTCTTGTGCCCAGGAAAATGCGTGTGGCAGCTGCGCTGCTAGGGTGTATGAGGCCATATCGGGTGCCCCCAGCCCGCCTTGCGCTTTCCCCCGCATCATTATTCATTTACCGATTCAGGGTCCTCCCACCCCAATACAAATTCCTGAATTTTCTTTTGCAGGGCAGACAGGGCTGGCCCCGGGATATGGATTGGTAATGCTTTGCAGTAGTACAGCCATCTGGGGATCAGGTGAATTATTATGGCGGTAATCCACCCAAACCAGGAGATTTCATGGGACTTCCACCTTTTTAGATCGTTTTGGAGTTCTTTAGTCAATTGCGGGAAGTTGCTCGAGTATAGACGAGATGAGTCTTTAGTGATATGTACCCTGAGGTATTCGATTGGTCCTGTCGCCCAGGGGAACGGCATTAGGGAACTGAGGGTAGCTCTTTCCTGCTTAGGGAGGTTGATTGCTAGGGCTGAGGATTTGCCCAGGTTTACTATGAACCCTGATGGAACCCCAAACTCTTTGATTTCTTCCCACAGGGCCCCCGAGGACGATGCCAGGTTTGACGTGATTAGCACGTCGTCAGCGTATAGTGCGATTTTGTATTCATGCCCTCCCACGGTTAACCCACTTATCCTAATGTTTTGCCTGATTCTCGCTGTGAAAGGCTCCATGGATAGGGCAAAAATTAGGGGTGGGAGTGGGCATCCCTGTCTAGTGCCCCTGGAAATATGTATTGCTCCAGACCCGATGCCATTGACCCGCAATTGTGTGGTGGGAGTTTGGTAGTTGGCCATTACCCATGTGATAAAATTTGGGCCAAAACCGAAATGCTCGAGGACAGCCCGAATATACCCCAATCCACCAAATCGAAGGCTTTATGAGCGTTTAAGGAAATGACCGCCATTCCTACACCCAATTTGTGGGTGCTTTCAATGATGTTTATCGTCATGATGTTGTCGTGGGTAGCTCTCCCCGTAATGAATCCCGTTTGGTCGCGGTCAATCAGGTTTGGCAGAATCGCTCCCAGCCTGCCGGCCAGCACCTTAGCATAAATCTTGCCATCGTTGTTCAGGAGTGTAATCGGGCGGGAAGAGGTAGCCAGTTCGGGGTCTTTCCCTGGTTTGTGTAGCAGGACTGTGACCGATCTAGAGGACAGGAAGGAGTTCAATATGGCTGCCATTTGGGGTGCTAGGATCCTGGCGTACTCTTTATAGAAGTTAGCGGATAGGCCATCTGGGCCTGGGGCGGTGGATTTGAGAGATTTAATGGCTTCGATAATTTCTTCGGAGGTGATGGGAGCTTCTAGTTGGTCTAGCTGGGCTGGACTTTGGGGGGATATAGTTTGCAAATATCCTGGTAGGTTGTCTATTACTGTGGGTTTCCCCGACATTATGGCTTTGTGATGTTTCACTAGTTCGTTAATTTTTATCAGTCTCAGAGAAGCATATTTTCCCGTCTTCGCCCACTAGTTTGAGGATATTGTTTCGGCTGCAGATGTTTTTCAGCTTTTGTGCTAGCACTTTGTTTGCCTTATTCCCTTTGCTATAATAGAACTGCCTTGTGAAGGCTAATGATTTGGCAGTTCGGTCAACGCAGTGCATTTCTAGTGGTATTTTGGCCTTCCTCCGCTCTCTCTCTGTTTATCTCCAGCTGCGTGACTTCAGTTCGGACTCTAGTTGGTTTACCTTTTCCTCCAGTTTGGCTGCTGCAATGTTTGAGATTTTTCTCTGTTCCGCCCCGGCGCTGATTAGGGACCCTTTGACGACTGCTTTCATCGCATCCCAGATGATGTTGATGGGGGGAGTTCTCCATTGTGTTTTCCTTAAAGTAGTTGGATATCGTTTTCTCCACTTCCGCTCTGATGCATTCGTCTAGTAGTAAAGAGTCATTCAGTTTCCAGGGTCTCTGCACGGGGTGCTTTTGGCCCGATATGACTAGGTTTGCGGACACTGGGCCGTGATCAGATATCATGCAAGTGTGGATTTCTGCCTTGTTTAAACATGGGAACAGCACCCCTGAGATTAGTATGAGGTCTATTCTAGAGAATCCTTTATGTATGCAGTAGTAATGAGTGTAGTGTCTTAAGGGTCCATCGAATAGCCTCCAGGTGTCGACAGATTCAGTTTCTCTGAGAAGTTTGGCTAGGGACAGTGTTTGCACATAGTCTGCATTTGTGGGAGGCAGAGTCTTGTCCAGTTGGGGATTTGGCATAGAGTTGAAATCCCCGCCCATGAACAGGTGCCCTTCACGGAAGGCCAGGATGGTCGGGATTAAGTCCGAGATAAAGTTGGCTTGGGACGTATTGGGGCCATAGATTATGGTGATGGGGAGCTCCTCGAATCAGCCCTTGAGTAGCATGAAGCAACCTTCCGGATCTCTTCTTATTGTAATTTTTGCTAACGGGACTCTGTCACTTAGTAGTATTGCCACCCCTCTTTTCTACTTTCCGGATGTGTTGAAATGAACTCTTTTATACCTGTTGAATCTCACCCGGCATTCATCTTCGTGCAGCAAGTGAGTTTCTTGGAGGAGAACAATGTCTCTGAATAATGGGGGGGCGTGGCTACGCGAATGGAGTGAGGTCGGTGTTTGCCTGAGCTCCTGCCCAAGATCCTGAATCGATAGCAGTTACGGTGCTTAATTGAGAACATACGAGGCTACAAGCCTGGTCGAGGGCAGGGGAACCCATTTGCTGCACTCGACCTCATTTTCGGGAGAACTCGGAGCCTGCAAAGGGAAAAACGAACCGTCGGAAGAGGCTCCCTCCCGGCGGGCCCAAGATGGCGGCCTCCAGCGCTGAACTCAACTGAGCGCGAAACACAGAGAATCGGCGGACCGGGTCTCTGAGCGGCCCCAGCGCAGAGCCTTTGACGCCGGCATTGTGTGCCTGACACGGAGGAAGCGGGGGGAAAGGATCCCGCACTGAGGACGGCTTGTTGTCTGGGGGGGGGGGCCTGTGGGGCCGAGCGGCGCTGGGACCCGCGGATCGCTATCGGAACACCACCCGCAGCCCTTCGTGGGACTCCGGAGGACCCAGACAGCAGTGACCTGGGAGAGTCCCCTTCCACGGCGGCGTGGGGCTGGGTCTTAGGGAACGGGGCACAGGCTCCGTGCGAGAGACTGGAGGAGCCAGGAGAGGCCCCGTGGAGCATGTCGACAGTCTCCGATGTCAGCGACCTGTGAGTAGCGGCCCCACATTTTCCTCCCCCCCCCCCCCCCCCCAAGGATAGCCACAGGAGAAAATATAAAACAAAGAGGAAGCGCCCCTGTTCCCTCTTTGTGGTGGACTCTGAGGGCCCAACGGCTGGGTCAGGCCCCGGACTGCCTTAGTTGGCCTAGCTGGCGGACGGAGGTCTGCTCTATGGGGGACGCACTCGAGGAGAGGTTTTGTAGCCGGCCCAACACAGCTGTCCAGCATTCACACAGATACCCGCGGAACAAGGCGGCAGGCACCCTGGCCCTGCGAGACGTGGTGTCTCCATCTAAAACTAAACTCAAAAACACAACAATGGACACTTACACAACCGTCAGATCTAAACAGCCGCAACTGTCCGGACCTACAACTACGGGTGAGCCAGCACACGCAGGTGTGGCACTGGATAACACGCAAGTCCTTCAAGCCATTGCAGAGCTCCGCACCTCCATTGAAAACAGGTTTGATGAAATAAAAGTGGACATGCAACTCATGCGCCAAGACGCACGCAACTTGACGGAAAGAGTAAATGTCAATGAGACCGCTCTACAGGTTAATATCGAAAACACCGCGGATCTGAAGAAACGAGTCCAGGAATTGGAACAAAAAGTGTCAAGGCTGGAAACACGATCCGAGGATGCAGAAGGTCGGGCGCGGTGCAACAACATCAGGATTCTAGGGGTTCCCGAGGACATGGAAGGCCCGAACCCTACGGAATTCATAGAAACGTTGTTACAACAAGAGATTGGGGCAGGGAGGCTTTCGCAAGGGTTTTCAGTGGAACGCGCCCACAGGTCTCTTCAGAAGCGTCCACCCCCAGGCTCATACCCAAGACCGATTGCCAAAATCCTAAACGTCCGCGACAGGGAGATAATACTGAGATATTCCAGAGAGGGTGGAGAAATCAAGAGGCAGGATTCTACAATTGCCATATACCCGGATTACACCCCTGCAGTACAATATGCCAGGAACTCATTTATACCGATTAAGGCGAGGCTGCGCAAACTTAACCTCAAATATATATTGCTTTACCCTTCTCGCCTCAAGGTCCTTTATAAAGGGAAAGCAATTTTCTTGGAAACTCCGGCCGCGGCAAATATGTGGCTTGAACACAATAACTTAGCGGACGATGGCGAAAAACTGTCTCAAGCTGAATAATAGATGTAACAAGAAGCATCAACCGGCAACATTAACCGCTGATCTTGCACATGAGGCATGAATTGGTTGATCAACCGGCAGCTACGACCGTAATACTCGGATAGCAATACTGGGCAGAAGAGCAAGACACCACACACGACCAAGTCAATGGCAAACAGGCCAATGGCCCACCCCTACGAGACACGTGCAGGTCACACTCCTGCACACCGCCCACACCGGAAAGCCAGTAGAGGCTCTGAAAGTGTTGGAGCCCTTGAGTGCTACAGGCTCACTGTAACTGCTGGGGGCAGTTTGCAGTTATGCAGTCCGAACTGCTTGTTCGTCGGACTGCCAGTTCAGAGTTGTTTGTTTAAGCTGCATTCGTTGTTGCAGCAGTTCTAGTTCAACACCACACTCTTCAGGTAGAACGAGGAATAAAGAGGGGTGGCCTGGACATTCAAGATGCAAGACGGAAGGTGAGGAGGCGGGGGGGGAAACGAAGCCCCGGGAGGAAGAGCCCTAAACATGGCAATGCAACTTAGAATACTAACCTGGAACGTGAGAGGGTTGGGGTCATATCTACGCCGGAACAGGATCAGGTCATACCTGCGCAGGAAAAAAGTAGACATTGCACTGCTCCAAGAGACTCATCTCTCGGTGGAGGACCAGGCAAAGGTGAAGGGTCACTGGGGAGGACAAGGTCAGGGGGCCCCATATTCCAAGTTCGCTAGGGGGGTGTATACTTGGATCAACCCAGCGGTGCCCTTCCAGATGACAAGAACTGAAGTAGATCCGGAGGGAGGTATCTGATCCTGTGGGAAGTGCTGGAGCAGGTAGAGATCTGCATAGTCAACACATATTTTCCAAACAACGGCATTCCGTCTTACCTAGCTAGGTTGCAGATGAAACTGGCGGGGCACAGGGATGGCCTGTACATATGGGGAGGGGATCTTAACTGTGTGAGGGACGTGGACCTAGATAGATCTGAACCCCCGCAGAAGCAATCGGATAGAACCTCTAGGGTGCTAAACAATCTGCTGGAACAGCTAGACCTGGCAGACGTCTGGAGGGAACTCCATCCCACAGACAGAGGATACTCACATTATTCCTCCTCACACAATCTCTACACGAGAATCGATTACAGGTTTATAGACAAAATGCACCTGGCTCAGGTGGAATCGATACAATACTTGGGTAGATCGATTTCGGACCACTCCCCCCTGTTAATACACTGGGCTTTGAAGGGCCCTAGACCCCCTATTCCGCTATGGCGTATGCCCACAGAGGCTCTGACAGACCCAATATTTAAGGAGGAGCTGGGAGACAAACTGGTAGAATGTCACCAACAACAGTGGTAGCGTGAAGCGCTGGAGCACGGTATGGGAGGCCCTAAAGGTGGTAACGAGGGGAGAGGTTATAGCCGGGACAGCGGGTGTCAGGAAAATGCTGAGGAGGGAGCTGGAGGAAAGGGAGGAAGAAATAAGGCTGGGAGAAATTAACAGCTCCGGCACTAGGGAGGAGGAGGAGGAACATTTGCAGGAGGCACGGGCGAACTGTCAGCAGGCATGGGGAAGGCTAGCAAAGTTCGACTACACAGCACGCACTACCAGGGCACACATACAAGGCGACAAGCCAGGCAGGTTACTGGCCTGGCTTTGCAGGCGAGAACACCCACAACACCCAGTCACCGCGATAAAAGACAAGACAGGTCTAAGGAGAACAACCCAGCATTCGATCAACACCACATTTGCGGACTTTTACTCCACATTATACGCACATGGCACCCAAGTCCCGCTGACAGATATAAAAGACACCCTAGAAGAGATAGGACTCCCTAAACTGAACGATCAACAGCGCGACTCACTGGAAGAGGCCCTCACCCCAGAGGACATTTCAGTAGCAATTAGAGCCCTGTCCACATGCAAGACCCCGGGGACAGACGGGCTCCCCCCAGAGTTCTACAAAACATACGAGACAACACTGGTCCCATTACTACACGAGGTATTTCAAGAAGCTTACGAGACAGGAACCTTACCCAAGACCATGAGGGAGACTCTTATAGTCCCAATACCCAAACCACAAAAAACAACCGAAGATTGCGACTCTTATAGACCAATAGCAATGCTGAATTATGACAGTAAGATACTGACCACCATCCTGGCCAACAAATTATCCAAAGTGATAGGCTGTCTGGTTCACGAGGACCAGAATGGCTTTGTGCCTGGCCGCAATATCCATACAATAGGGCTGAACAACTTCCAACCCTGGGTGAGCTCGCTCTCACTCCCCTCAACGGGTTTCAATTCATTCTCATTAGTAATTTATATTTCTTCATTAAGTAATCCACCATTTTTGTTATAATATTTCCAATATTTCAATTGTTTATTTATTCCTAACCAATCAGTGTTTCAAAATTATTGCCAATGCATTTCGGACATCCGTCCATCATCAGGGTTATCAACACTATTTGTTATCAATCAATGATATTCACAACACCATGACCCATTCCCAATCGTTCACCCAAACGTGAAATCGTAAAGTAAATGCATGCACATACCAGGTTAAAGTTGTGTTCCATCATGGCGTTCACATCAATATAACAAGTCAAAAAAAATACAAAAACATCCATTATAGATCATTGTTAAACCTCATTTCACAATATAATATCATAATATACCAAACGCTTTCTACCTGTTTGGCTTTTCGTCCCCAGAGTGTATGTTCACCTCTGTTGCCAGTATCCTTATCTAGCGCGTATCCTCTGAAACAGATATTTATATATATGTGTATAACTATTTCTTTATCTGTGGTCCCCCTCCTTCAGTATTCCCACTTAGCCTCCTCTTCTGTTGTGCTTACCTCTACTCTCCTGCTCTCCGTACGCGACAGCTATTCAAAAAGAGCTGGCGCCACTCGTAATAGCATTTATCAACACTACTCATTCCCGCGCATGCGCGCTGCTGTGCGCGATGCCGTGATGCGTTTCACTGATCTCCTCCGCGCATGCGTGAATGTGTCTTTTCAACACTTCAGAAATATTATACATATATCTGCTCGTATAACTGTCTGTCTATTTAAGTAAGTTTAACTCTAGGATTCACAGACTCTTTGATTATACAACTGTTATTCACTATGAATTCACTCCATTTATACTCGCATAAATAACTTAGATCATGGGGACCCCCGCTCATGCTGTGGTCCAATCATAGTGTCTCTATATTGTGCAGTGTGTGAATGTAAATGTTAATTCTATATCAAACAGCTACCATTATAACCTTGATCACTTTTGTTGGAGGATCCCTAACCCTGGGATCAATACGTACTTACCAATAAGATGGAGTTCACTGTTAGGCAGCGATTAGCTGCCTTACGTCCCACAGGGAAATTAACCCCTGCGGGACATACTGTGAACTCCAACATTAGACACATTATTGCAATTGACTCCATTATTAAGTAGTGTTAAGCTGCCTTAAGTTCCACAGGGCATAAATTCCAGCATTTTTATCAGTCATGATTTTTCTTTACATTTAACAAATCTTTCTTATGTAGCACACATATTTTTCATCATAGAAAACACATAAAATTCAACTCCTCATTAATGCCCCCTGGTCTCAGGGAGTCAAGCCGGTCGATCCAAAACGATTCTCGTTGATTCAATCTTCTTCCCAAATCCTCATGTGCATTGTTCTGTCTAATAGCCTCCAAGACTTGAATCCTCATCTGGCTGATGTTATGCTTCATTGTGTTCCAATGTCTGGCTACTGCCGAATTCGGATTGTTATTTCGAATACACGATCTATGTTTGTTCCATCGCAACTTGCCAGGTCTCTTAGATTGTCCAACATAGTAGATGCCACACGGACATTTAATACTGTATACTATGTTCGAAGTGTCACATGTTGCGTATCCCTTAAGTTTTATTTTTTCACCTGTACGAGGGTGATCAACTGTATCCCCTTTTATTATGAAATTACAGTTACTGCAATGCAAGCAGGGATAAGTTCCTTTTCTCAATATATCCATTGCTCTCTTTTTAGGTCTTGTTTTAACCAATCTATCTCTCAAGTTTGCACTCCTCTTATACGCAAAAGTTGGTAATTCCCTGAACAAGTGTTCAACTCGCATATCATTGGTCAGTGTACTCCAGTTCTTCTTAATTGCACTCTTTATCTTGTTGCTTTGTACTGAGTAACATGACACATATACAATATTTGGTTCCTTCTTCTCTCTCCTTGTGCCACTTGCTGTAGGTTCCATCACTCGTTCTTTAGCAGATTCTATCTCCGCTGGTTTATACCCTCTTGCTTCAAACCTCCTCCCCATGTTCTCAATTTCTACCACGCATGTTCTTGGGTCATTAACAATCCTTTTTACTCTCATCATTTGACTGAAGGGCAAATTTCTAATTAGACTCGGTTGGTGAAAACTTAGTCGATAAAGTAAATTATTTCGATCTGTTTCTTTTCTGTAGATGCCGGTCAGAAAATTATTGTTGTGAATGCGTATTTCTACATCTAGGAAGTGAATTCGTGTTCTTGAGGTTTCTTTTGTAAATTGTATACGTTGATCAATGTTGTTGAGATAGGTGAAAAAATCATTAAAAGATTCCTCTGGGCCATTCCATATTCCAAAGATGTCATCTATAAATCTGACCCACATTGTTATATAATTTCTCCATACTGCATGATCAAGTGCATATTCCTTTTCGAATTTGTGCATGAAAGTATTTGCATATGTGGGAGCCATTGAGGCCCCCATCGCTGTCCCAGATTTTTGAATAAAGAATTTGTTTCTATATTGAAAATATGAATTTTCAGATATAAACTGTAATAATACCAAAATGAATTCCTTCATAGCTTTCAAGTCACCTTCTTGGAGGAGTAACCATTCTAATGCTTCTAGACCCAGGTTATGTGGAATAGAAGTGTAAAGGCTCCTCACGTCGATTGTAAACATAATTGAGGTTTCTGTAAATACATTTTTCTCCAATGTTTCCAAAAAATGATTAGTGTCTTTAATGTAGGTATCTGTCTTTTGTATCAATGGTTGCAAAAACTGGTCAATGTATTGGCCCAATGGCTGTAGTACACTGTCTACTCCAGAGACTATCGGTCTACCTGGTGGTTTTGTGAAACTTTTATGTATTTTGGGTAGCGTGTAGAAGTTCGGTATTCTTGAGTATTTATTTGTGAGAAAAGATCGTGTTTTGGCACTTATCCATACTAATTCCTCTGCTTTCCCCAGAAGTTCTTCTAAATTCTTCATTATCTCAGTAGTTGGGTCATTATCTAGCTCCGAATATACATCCGTGTTTCTGAGCTGATTCATGCATTCGTCATGATAATCTTGACTGTTCATTATTACAAGTGCTCCTCCTTTGTCCGCTGGGCGTATAGTTATCTTGTCATCTCCATATAAATCTTTCAATAACTTAAACTCATTCGGTTTCAAATTTCCATATCCCTTCCGTTTAAATGACACTTTCTTAAGATCTTTGAGTACTTGTCGATGAAAAATATCGATAGATGGTACATTTATGGGTGGCATAACATTACTTTTCTTTCTGAACTCTTGTAGTTCCTCTGGGTCTTGTTCTTTAAGTTGTGATGTATCGAGTTCATCAAAAAACACTTTTAACTTTAATTTTCTCACCAATTTGAATAAGTCAATCTTAGTCTCAAATAAAGTTGTGCTATGCGTAGGTACATAACTGAGCCCTTTCTGAAGTAACATTTCTTCACAGTGAACTCCATCTTATTGGTAAGTACGTATTGATCCCAGGGTTAGGGATCCTCCAACAAAAGTGATCAAGGTTATAATGGTAGCTGTTTGATATAGAATTAACATTTACATTCACACACTGCACAATATAGAGACACTATGATTGGAACACAGCATGAGCGGGGGTCCCCATGATCTAAGTTATTTATGCGAGTATAAATGGAGTGAATTCATAGTGAATAACAGTTGTTGTGTAATCAAAGAGTCCGTGAATCCTAGAGTTAAACTTACTTAAATAGACAGACAGTTATACGAGCAGATATATGTATAATATTTCTGAAGTGTTGAAAAGACACATTCACGCATGCGCGGAGGAGATCAGTGAAACGCATCACGGCATCGCGCACAGCAGCGCGCATGCGCGGGAATGAGTAGTGTTGATAAATGCTATTACGAGTGGCGGCAGCTCTTTTTGAATAGCTGTCGCATACGGAGAGCAGGAGAGTAGAGGTAAGCACAACGGAAGAGGAGGCTAAGTGGGAATACTGAAGGAGGGGGACCACAGATAAAGAAATAGTTATACACATATATATAAATATCTGTTTCAGAGGATACGCGCTAGATAAGGATACTGGCAACAGAGGTGAACATACACTCTGGGGACGAAAAGCCAAACAGGTAGAAAGCGTTTGGTATATTATATTATTATATTGTGAAATGAGGTTTAACAATGATCTATAATGGATGTTTTTGTATTCTTTTTGACTTGTTATATTGATGTGAACGCCATGATGGAACACAACTTTAACCTGGTATGTGCATGCATTTACTTTACGATTTCACGTTTGGGTGAACCATTGGGAATGGGTCATGGTGTTGTGAATATCATTGATTGATAACAAATAGTGTTGATAGCCCTGATGATGGATGGATGTCCGAAATGCATTGGCAATAATTTTGAAACACTGATTGGTTAGGAATAAATAAACAATTGAAATATTGGAAATATTATAACAAAAATGGTGGATTACTTAATGAAGAAATATAAATTGCTAATGAGAATGAATTGAAACCCGTTGAGGGGAGTGAGAGCGAGCTCACCCAGGGTTGGAAGTTGTTCAGCCCTATTGTATGGATATTGTTTCAGAACCTAGTGCCTAGGCTCAAGGGTGAGCCCCCACAATTGATTGCAGAAAAGTGAATAAGTAGAAACAAAGCAGTGCCCACCCCATTTCCTAATTGTATTTGTGCCTGGCCGCAACACAACTGCCAATTTGTGACGGCTACAGCACATCCTAGCACACACAGCGGAAGGCCAGGAACAGATGGCAGTGATGTCATTGGACGCCATAAATGCATTCGACTCCATCTACTGGGAGTGGTTGATAGAGGTGCTAAGGGAGTTCGGATTCGGGGAGGGATTTGTGCGCTGGGTCAAGATATTATGTAACAATCCCACAGCTAGAGTGAAAACGGGCAAGTGGGTATCGGAAGCCTGGGATATACAAAGAGGCACCAAACAGGGCTGTCCCCTCTCCCCCATGCTCTATATACTGGGGTTGGAGCCAATCGCTATATAAGGAAGCAATTCTGGGAATAAGAGTAGGTGGGGGGTTTCACGTCATCTCGTTATATGCGGATGATGTCCTAATTTACCTAACAGATCCAAAAAATAACGCCCCTACAATTCTGGAAGTACTGGATAACTTTGCACGGTACTCGGGGGGGGGGGGGGGGGGGGGGATACACTTTAGCAGACAAAAATCCTGTATGTTCCCACTGGCAGGCCTGAGGGGGGTAGAAATGGACAGCCTACCGCAGGTTGGGATAAGATGGCAGCAGGACATGTTTAAATACTTGGGGGTCAAGATCCGACACACGCCTGAACTCACACACGAGCAGAATACACAGGCGGTATCTCAAGGGCTTCACAACTCAATGAAATTTTGGTCAAGGTTACCACTCTCGATGATGGGAAGGGCTTCGATAGCAAAAATGATTATATTGCCACGTTACCTATATTTCTTCCAAACCATCTGCCACTACATCAGGCCACCTTTCTTCCGAAAGCTAGAAGCTCAGGTCAGAGAATTCATATGGGGAAAAACACGCCATAAACTCACATTGAATGTTTTAACCCTCCCCTACGATAAGGGGGGCATACAACTCCCGGATTTTGAAAGGTACTACTTGGCGGCCCAACTCAGCCACGTCACTAAATGGCTATCAGATGAGGTCACTAATGAAACTGGCCTACTGAGTGAGCTTGTCAAACCCATGTATCTCAAGGAGATAATATGGGCGCCCCGGACCATGCCAGAGGAGCTCCCTTACTGGCCAAACTGGGTAAACTGGACAAGACCATCACACATTTAAAGAATCCCTACTCCCCTGATCTGCCAATAATGGCGAGCATGAGAACGACTCCAGCCGTAGTTAACATACTTAGGCAATGGGAGGGATGGGGTATATACGCCTGGGGAGACATGTACGAGGAGGGAGAATTTAGGGATCTGGAATCGCTGCACGAGAGGGAGGGTATACCAACGGGTCAGTTCTTATGGTATCAGAAACTGACACGAGGCTAAGGAGAGATGGGATGGCTGGCCAGAGGAACCAGCAACGACCCCTCTAGTGACAGAAATGTACAACCTGAGCGACGGGTGGAGGCCAGTGTCGAGGATCTATGCGCAGCTAAACGACAGGCCCAACCCCCGCGGAGCCACGTTAAGGACCAAATGGGAGACGGACATCGGTGAGGGGTTATCCGACAATGAATGGGAGAGAGCACTGAAATTCCCAAAGTCAGTGTCCAGAAACGCCAGGTTCAGGCTAATCCAAGCAAACGTGCTATACAGAACATACATGACCCCAAAAAGGGTAGCAAGCTTCAAACGGCAGGCAGAGGCACGCTGCCCATGGTGCACCAGTGATGAAGCAGGCCTAATACACATGTTTTGGGAGTGTGCATAAGCGGGCAGATTTTGGGCCAACGTTAAACAAGCATGTGAGAAGGGCGGAGTAACCCGATATGAATGGACAATGCAGGAATGTCTGCTGGGCACATACCCCAGGTTAAGCAAAATAAAACATATTGTCCGGGTGATGGACATGGCATGCATACTAGCAAAAAGGGAGGTGGCAATGTCATGGAAGTCCAAAAAAGGCCCCCAATACATGAGGTGGAAAAGGGAAATGGAGCGATGGACGGCTGCAGAGACAGAAGCCTGGGGATCGGGGACTGTGGGGGGTGATGGGGACACCAACGCTAAATTTGAGGCATGGAAAGCTGTGGTAGGAGACATGTTCCTACCATCCGACGACATGCCCCCATGAGGCCTAGAAATGTGATGAACAGCGCTCAGCCGCAAGAAATGCATAGCTCACAACAAAAAGAAGGGGGTGACGAGTCTCAAAGGGAAAGAATGCCAACCCCACCCGTCTCCCACCTACAGGGACATGGACAGGCCACCAACTTGATATAAGGTGCTACAGACTCCATAATCGTTGAACATGAAGACAGTTTATGTTTAGTTAATGTTGTTATGTTGTCCTGAGGGATGCTTCCTTCCAGGAGATAATCGAATATGTATCATAATTGCAGAATGGCGGAGATAATCAGTTGGAAGGGAAATTGTCACAGATGTAATGTATATCTTAAAATGCCAATAAAAAGATTTTGAAATAAATGAATAAATGTCTCTGAATAATTGCTGCAGGCCATGTTCCACTGATCTACGCTTTCTTGGTGAGTTCAAGCCTTGGACATTCCATGAGAGGATTACTACCTCGCTTGTCAGCCATCACCTTTTCCTTCTGCGTTGGGTATGCTTCGCCCTGTGTCCCCCATCGGGAGCTGTGTTTTTGATAGAGGGACGAGGTCGCTGCGTTGGTATAGTTTAGACATTGTTATTGTTCCATGTTGTGGTGTTAATCGGGAGGCCGGATCTTGGGCGAACCGGCACTCCGGGCTTAGGGTGGGATCTTCCGTAACCCATTTCCCCCCCACCCCCCATCCCCGAATTGAACTAGTAGGAGAAACATCATCCTACTGCCACTGGGAAAACTGGTGGCACCAATGCGCTAGAGATTGGCCAACTGGGCTGCCAAATTAAAGACTGTTGGAGCTCGCACTAGTGCCTGATCAGTATGGACGTGTGAAGACTTGCTGAAAAATGCACAGGGAAGTCGGAACTGTGCACAGGTTTGCTACATTCCCAAACTTTTTTAGCAGGCCGCCGGAACACTGATTCATAGTTTTAGAACGTAGACCAATAATTCCAGTATTTCATCACAGTGTAATGTTCTTGGGTCCCAAACATATAGAGAAAGAATGCAATTGGGCATTAGAATAACCCTTTAGTCATCTACAATGATTTTATTTTGCTGTACATTTTGTTTGGCTAAAATGATGTGAAGTTTAATGTAAGAAAGCAGCATTATGCGAAGTTCCATTGTATTTTTCCGTGCAATTCCCTCCACTTTAAATAATAGTGTATTTTTATTTAACTTGAAATGCGATATGCCTGAATCTATAGCTGGTGTTTGCTGGACTTCACCTAGGATTCACCACCCACCACGCCCCCAACCATATCACAAGGTTTGAGGCCACTGAAATTCCCTGATTCATCATGTTGAAACTAGTATTGAAAGCCCAGGCATATGCTTTGCCAAATGCTGACTAATGTATAAAGTGCAGAGACCTGTCACATGATGAAAAAGATTATTTAGCAGACGTTCGTTACCCTTGGGTGCTAATTAATAAACATTCGTTTGGTGTTCGTCTCGTTGCTTGTCTTCACCAAAATGTTATTGCGTCTGCCCAATATATAAATATATTTGAGGAAAAGAAAACATTTTTGGGAGACTTGGTGCCAAGTAGATATTTGTATTTTTATTAGACCAAATTTCTTAAATCAATAAATCATATGAATTTAATTGCAGTGCATACGTAGATGTACTATGAAAAGATGGTCCCTTGATTCTACATGGATTGAAATGATGTAATTATGGACTTTCTGATTCCTTCATACTTGTGTCCCATTAATTAATAGATATGGAATAAATCGATGGGACCGGACCAATTTCACCATCACACCTGGGTGAGGCCTCAAGCCTTGTAATTGCACACCGCTTCCACCATGAGGAGCCCACAGGCTCTGGTACTCGGTGTCACCCCGAGGGGCCTAGCTCTAGTACCGGACACTCATCTGAGGAGGCGCCTTCAATGGCCCACATAGAGACCGCTAGTCCGGCCGTCTGTGTGGCTACGGACATGAGAACGGCCTGCAGGTTCAACCCGGATATCCAGGAGAGAATGTTCAACTTGCCGTTCGAGGGTAGTGATCTTTTATACTCTGCTATGGACGAAGAGCTTGATGAAAAGAAAAGCAGCTTGCAGACAGCAAAATCACTGGCTGTTCTGACCAAGCAGGCTGCAAAAGCCTTCCCTCTTAGCCAATCCCCCTCTGACAAGGAGCGAGCTTACAGCGGGTTCCGGGAGTTTCTGGATTTGGGCGTATGCATTAACCCCACAACACTCATGCACAAGGTAGCCTCATCCTCATAGCGCCACGATGGCCTGCAAGGTCGTGGTTCTCGGACCTTTGTCAGATGTCAGCCGAACCAGAAATGCCCCTCTTACTCAGAAAGGGCCCTCTTCTGGCACAGCAAGGGGGTGGGCGGGGCGGCAGTCCTGCACCCCTATCCGGAGAGGCGAGTCCTATCCGGCTGGTACCTGAGCAGGTATTGGGTACGAATTGATGTAGTAACACTGTGTGAGACTACACAACACTAATCTGCTTGGTATTAGGTAACCCACCTTTTGTATAGGCCTGTACTACACAAGTTGGTAGTGTGACTGAGCAGCCAGGCTTATCTCAAGAGGGGTAAATGTGCGCTGTAGAGCTGTAGCAATGAAATTCGCAAATACAAGTAGCCAACTAACATTTAGACTCAATGTTTCAGTTATAAATTCTTATTTATTTAACATCAGTTTTTAAATAAGCGTTCTGTAAAAAGGGCAAGATATTTAACAATCAAATATACTTTAAAATTCTTTTCCAAAATCAGCACAAGGTTAGTAGATACTCTTTAAAGATGCTTTTTACAAACTTCCTACACCCGAGGGTGATTTTGTTCACAAGGACAGTAATGGCATTTATATATCACTAGTTATACTTTGCAGATTCTGAGGTTGCACAAAGGGAAGGTTTTATAGAAATCACTTGTAGGGTCACACACTGTTACACTTGTGAAAAGCAGAGTTGGAATCAACTCTAAGGTATGCCAATGCCATTCTCAACTGAGAAAAGCACAGCTCAAAAAGACACTGAGGTATGTACCCCAAGTCTAAACAGGACCTCTGGTTTGAAGAAGTGGCCCAGCTGTTTTCTGTCCTGTTGCTGCAATGCAGATCCTGTGTTCCTGAGCCTCAATCGTGGAGACGAGAGAGGACGTCTGGAGTACTCCTGCGGCAGTCATTTGGAGGTCGTCGGCAGCTACGGGCTCTTTTTGGATCAGCGGCATTTCGCGGTTGGAGCGCGTGGTAAACAGCACCACCGCGGATCTTGCATACCAGTTGGGCTTCCTTCACTCTTGAGTCCTGCACTCTGGTGAAGGGACTCGAGCTCCGGTCGTCCTGCTTCTGGAGGGTTGTATTGCTCCTCAAGAGTGCACGGACAATTATTTATCACCAGTACATTTGCAGAGGAAAGAAAATATTTCGAACGCAGGTAGACGGAGCAATAACTCACAACCAGATACGCAGTTAGAAAAATAATGAGCACTTATACGGCTATTTATTCATTGCTAAGAAGCAACAAGTGATGAAACAGAAATAAATCGCAGAGAATTCAAAAGAAAATACATCACTGTGGGTGTAACTGAATCCCTCATCTCGCCAGAAGCGGCTGGAAGACCCCGGTAACAGCCAGGCAAAGAGCACAACAGCCCACAGGAAGGTCGGAACAAGGCGTCCCCCCTCCGACTGAGGTCTTTTGTGTTTTTTCCACCTGACCTCTCCAGAGCTTCCCAATATATGCCCTCCTCAAAAGGGGTGGCAATTTCTCGAACCTTCTGGCATTAGCGCTTGCGCATTGCTGAGTGACCGTTGGTTGCCGGCGGGATCAACCAACAGTAACCCCCAAGGAGCAAAGCTTCCCTCTTCTAAACACCACGGAAAACAATTCCATAACTTGTAGCAGGACATAACAAAACCAGCTTTCCCAGCACAATGTCCTTGACTAAGGTCTCCATACCAGGCTCAGCAACGGATAACATTGAAAGCAGGTCTTTTAGCAAAGCAGTGCAGTTTTTACTTAGGCATGGAATAAATATCCATTATAGCTCTGAGTGCCCCCAGAATGCACTGCGCATCAGCGCCATGTTTTAGCTCAAGCATAGGGTCCTTAGGAGACTCCTGGAGCGTCTGGTTGGATTGCAGATATTGCACTCGATTACGGATTTCTCGACCCCTTGCACGTGGTTCTTGCAGTAGCGAAAAAGTACAGCCAATCGGGGAAGGTCGTAAAGTGGAGTTCATCTCGGGTTTAGTTGGTCCCACTAACCCAAGGGAAGAAGTCGTCCCTTCCAGAGCTTCTTTTGTCGATCAGAAAAAGGAGTTTCGGCACAGCAGCAGGGTTTCACCGGGCAATTGAAAGGTGTAGGAGGATGCAGCAAGCTTTGTTCACGGTTTCTACGTCTGATGTTTCTCCCAGTGGTTGACTCTAGTCCCAAAACCCTCACCTTTTAAGCAGGCTTTTCCCATTCATGCACAGCCTAGGCTGTCACTCAACAGCAGGGTGGCTGTCCTGAAAGGACAGCCAGCCAGCCAATCAGGACTGGTTGCATTCATGCACTCCTAGAGACAAAGGACAGGGGCGTTTCGGGAACCTCCCTCACATCCTGCCTTTCCAGACACAGTGGAGCCAGAGGCAGGTTTCAGGACTGAAGCCCGCCAAAGGCAAAATGAACAAAGGGCTCAAACTTGGCTAGGCGTGCAGAGTAAAACCCAAGAAATACTTCACAAACAGAAAATGGCAAAAAAAGACGACCAGGGCCCTTTTGACAAAATTGTCACCCATGGGTGCTATACTGCAGCTGAGGATTCAGCTTGCGGTAGAAAAGCACAAGGATAGGAAAATAAAAACAAAGTGTCACCAGCCATTTAAAGTAGTGAGGGTACCATAAAATGTTTACATGAGAATGTAGGATAAGGACTTACTAGGGAAACCCCCCAGCACTCCACATAAAATGGTGTGTTCTGGACCTACAAAGAGAAAAGATAAGTAAAGTCAATTTCACTTTACTATGCTTGGGAACCGTTTCACAAGAAAAGGTATTTAAACCTGCTGAGAAATCTAAAGAATTTCTGTGACACTGCACTGAAGGTGCTGTGTGTCACCATACGAAAAGTAGATGCCTGTGGAGTTTGTTACACTCCAAAAACAGAGGAAACATATAATCCAAATAAGATCAAACCACATGAGAGAGTGAGGAAAAAAAGGGTTAAAATTAAAAAGTCTCAAAGTCCTTCAAAAGAGCTGGGGGTCTCTAACGTGGGAGGAATCAAGCCCTAAAATGAAAATACTCCCTAGCAGGTAACTCAACATCTCCCGCTATCTTGAGACAACCTGGAAATCATACAGGGAGCAAGAGGTCTATCTACATGAAAAAAGTACAAAAGCAAATGGGCCAGATTCTGCCTATGCTCCAAGGAAAATGGTGTGGATCCGCTGGCTTGCACACTGGACCAGGTCTTATCCTTCTTGGCCCACTCTGCTACATCAGGTGTGCCGGTCGACACCTGACGGACCTACCTTGCAACTATTGGCACATAATCTACCCAACCTCTACCCTCTGAAATTAACATCCACTAGAAAGAGGGAGGATGATCAAGGAAAGGGAGAAAAACACGAAACCCCTCTATTTCGCAATGTATCTTCCCTTGTCTCTCTGATGCAACTACTTTTCTACCTACTCAGGAATATTATAACACCCACCATCCCAGTCATTCTTCTCCCCATCCCTCTGACTATTATTTTCCTAACACTCAGTCAGCTTTTATAAAAAAAACTGCAGTTCCCACAATCCCCCCTATTTATTTAACCACCCAGATACAAAACCCTGAGACAAAGCTAAAAGAAATGGCTCTAGCTTTTTTCTGCGAACCTATCCGCTAATGAGATCAGGCAGAGTCAGGCACCATGCCTTGACAACACACACTTGACCTCCATTTCTCTTCGCCATAGGGAATAAAGGTGGAGCACGGAATCGCACGCTGGGCGAGGCAAAACACACGAGGAAGCAGCAGTCCCGAGATGGAAGTATATGAGGAGAATGATGGCAAGACCAAAAAGGGTTGCAAGGAGGGAATGCTGCCTTTTTGCAGGAAAACCGCTACTTTCACGAGCCCTCGAGAATAGTAAACATAAGACCAGGAATTAAAGCTGAAGAAAGGTGCATTGTGTGTCGTCGGTACCTGGGGATCTCCCGCATCGATAGCCAAGACGGGAGGAGCGATTGCTGCTGTGGTACTGTCCTTGGCTCCTACAACAAAGCAGCACCAGTAAAGTCAGCACAGCTGGTGAGTCGGAGAGACTGATAGCAGACCAGTCTGTGTTAGAACCAAGGTTGAGAGTGGCAACATTGTATGAAGAAATCTGCAAAGAACCGAGTGTGAGGCATATGTGATGAGCAACACGAATATAAATGAATATCCAAGGAGCGACACAACTTTTGAAACCAAGATAGATACCATAAACAGAGTGGTCCACCACTGCGTGGGTGCTCATTCGAAGGTCTTGGTTATGTATCCAACTGAGAGTGTAAAATTGTGAACTGTGTAATTGAAGTGGTCCTGCAGCAGGTCAAGCTAAACCCTGAGCACATTCGAAAGTCTTCGATAGCTGATAGAAACTGTAATTGGTCCGAGCCTGGCTGAGAGAGACTAATTGTGTAAAGGGGATCTGAGCCTGGCTGAGCGGGATCCAGGGTGAACCGTGAGTCACCCGAGAAAAGATATTCTATAAGTATTGGAGAAGAGGATCTCAGCCCGGCTGAGGGGGGATCCAAACTAAAGATTGTGGTAGAAAAGGGATTTGAGCCCAGCTGAGGGGATCCAGGGTGAAGAGTGAATCGCCGACTTGAATATTTGTAAAGGACCCATTTGTTTGTTTTGGTACATCAGGCCCTCTGCATCAGGACTTTGATAACTGAAGAGACTTGGGCACAGAAGGCCCTGATGTTGGTAATGGAACTGTGTCCTTGTGCCGAAGAAGCCCGACAGTGTGCAATGCTCGAGTGAACCTCCTTGTCCCTGGTTCTCATCTTGCCCCCCCAAATCCCTCTACCACTCTGCCATTCGTACCCTCTGTCTTCTCTCTCCTCACGACTCCATCTCCTCCTCGCTCTCACATCTTGGCTGGCTTTCCTTTCATTCCCAACTAAAAATCCACTTTCTCTGTCTTGTCTTTAAATCTCTTCATGGTCTTGCTCCCCATATCTCTCCTCTCTCTCATTCTACACTCCCTCCTATTCCCTCTGATCTGCAGATCTCTTCCTTCGCTTTGTTCCTGCGGTCCCATGTGCCACCACCTCGTTTTCGCTCCTTTCAGCTCCTTACCCCTCCACCGGAACTCCCTTCCTCTCTCTATTTGTTCCATCCCCACCTATTCCTCCTTTCGTGTCTCCTTAAAATCTCTTCTTCTCCACTCCCCTCCCTGATTCTCTGATCCTCCTCCACCGTCCCCTCTCCCCACTTTTTTCATCCTCCCCTTCTTACCTCTCTCTCCCCGCTTCGTTTCCTCTTAAGTCGCCCTCTCCTCCTCTCTTGCCTTCAGCTTATCCCACTTCCTGTTCCCCACTTCCTCCCCCTCTCCACCCCTTCTTCCCTCATTTAGCTTCACTGGCAAATTGTTCTAGTTGCTGTGTGACTGTGTTGACTCATATTTTGTAACTGCTTCTACTGTTATTGTATTCTTGTTGTTATAATGTAAAGCACTTTGGCGTAAAGCGCTATATAAACACAGTACACATAAACATAAAACGTGGGGAAGGGAGGCCAAGGGCTTGAACATCCTGACTTATGATTTTGGAACACTTTTTTCTTTTACAGTTATACATGAATATTACCCCAAACTACTTGTATTTCGCAGTAAGGATTGGCAATTGTTTTTTTTAGTATAGGCCCTTTTATTTTGACATGACTCCGCTAGGATTGCATTTTTATTATTTGATGGTCGTAGCTTGCTCCCATCTGTAGATTTAGGTTTACATAAGCCTTTATCACCCCCTTAATAAAGTTCAATTAACATTCTTGAACTGTCGTCACTAGTGTTTGTCTTACTTTGATAGTTCCCATAACCCAAGGAAGAGGCAGAAAATAACCTTCACTGCGTAGATGTCAAAAGATTACATTTCTGTATGGACAGAACTAAGGGATTCTGCAAGGCAGATGTCTCGTTTGCCACATTCGGCGGCTCAAAGCCAGGTCAGCAAGCATCCAAAGCTTCCATAGCCAGATGGATGACTGCAGCGATCCAGGAATCATACAAGGTGCAGCACAAGGATCTACCAAGGGGCATGCAGGCGCATGCCGCCATGGCCAAGGTAGCAGCGATCGCTTTTCAGCGCCATGTGCTATGGCAAGTGATTAGCAGGGCGGCGTTGTGGGCCACTCAATTGGCTTTTTGCTAACATAACTGTCTGGATACCAGCGCCAGGGCTGACGCAGCATTCGGCCAAGCAGTCCTGTGTAATCTTTTCGCTTACGAGAGGCAGCTCTCCTCCCCAGGGTGGTTGTGTCGGTGGTAATCACCTATACAGGATGAAGGAATCTGAAGTAGATCTAACATCCTGCCTGGGAATTGAGACCACTGTGTCCGGAGAGCCCATTGAAGGGAATCTCACCCTCAGGCAAGCCTCTGGCACCAGGAAAGTGCAGGATGCCATGAGGCCGGACAACCTCCTAAAGTCAAAGGCCGGAAGATGCTGGGCATTCTGGAATTTGGTTACCATCTGCAGTATGTGTTGAGCCCTCACCTCTGGCTTTTCCCAGGGATGTATCCAGGACTGCTTCAATGAACTGTAGTCTTTGGGATTCTCATGTGGGACTTCTTGTAATTGAGGGAGAAGCCCAGTATGTGAAGGGAGTGGCAGGTTACGCTGAGATGTTACAGGGCTTGTTTGGGTGAACGTGCCCTGATCAACAATTCGTCCAGGTAGGGGTAGACGTGAATCTCTCCTCTTCTGAGACTCGCTGCAACCACCACTATTAACTTGGTGAAAACCCTCGGGTGGAGGTCAGCCCGAATGGCAGAACTCGAAACTGATCATGAGAACAAACGACGAACCTTGGGTACGTCCTGTGCTTGTGATGGTTTGGCACATGAAAGTAAGCATCCTGAAGGGCCAATGATACCATCGAATCCTGAAGCTGGAGGGCCTGAAGGATCTGAGAAAGTGTGACCATCTTGAACGTGTCCTTCTTGAGGAACTTGTTCAAGTATCTCTTGTCCAAGATAGGTCTCAGTCCACCGTCCTTCTTGGGGATTAGGAAATAGGGAGAATACTAAACTTTGCTCCTCTCCATCACAGGTACTGGGACTATAGCACCTTTCTCTAGCAGGGTCAAACTTTCCTGCAACGGGAATGGGTCTGCAACATTTAGAGAATGGCTGGTGGATGATCCTGAGGTCTCTGTATGCAGGGGAGGCAGTAACCTTAGGCTACTGTTTCCAGTGCCTATGCATCCTTGGGCTACTTTTTCCAGTGCCCATGTATCCAAAGTAATAAGTCGCCATTCATTCAGATGCTGGGACAGTCTACCTCCCACCAGGATGTTGCAAGTCAAGACCTCGGTGAGGTTTTGAGGTGGCCGAAGCAGCGGCTGATGGTAAGACGTTGCTGCTTGGGCAGGCTTTGCACACCTCCCTTGTCTACCAGGAGGGAATCTTCTTTGACTCCTTTGACCAGCCTGTCCTCTCGCTCTTCCAACTGAGGAGTAGTATCGAAAGGACTTACCCCCCCCCCCCCCAAGATGAGCCATTGAAGTGAAAAGGCTGTGGCTGCTTGATAGCAGCACCTAGGGACTTGGCTGCTGCCTTTTGAGGTCTGCAGATCTTACGGCTTTCGTCAGCCTCATGACCAAATAAGTGTGAGCCGTCAAATGGCGTGTTGAGGAGTCTAGATTTTACATAAGGTGCAAACCCCGACTTCCTCAACCACGCAAATCTGCGTATGAAAGTGCTTGCCGCCATGGACCTGATGATGTCGTCAGCAGTGCCCAGACCTGATTGCAGAGATTCACACATTACCTCCCTACGATCCCTTATCAGGTTCAAGAAGCCGTCTCTTTACTCACCTTCATTGATGTGATCAGTCGCCATTGCTATGCAGTCCCACAGGGTGAATGCACATTTTGCTAAGAAAATACCTTTTTTGCTCCGGTAGCAACCCATTTATCATCCCCCATCTGGAGGGATAGTAAAGTATGCAGGCTAGGATTCCTCGAGCTCCTGTAGCTGAAAACATGGTAGGAGAGACCATAGTGCCTCTGTCTCTCCGTGGGTCATGCTGAGATTGCGGTTACTACCGAGCTATCACGCAATTTGAGTGAACTGAGATGTGAACCCGAGACACTGACAACCGCCCTACCCCACCGTTTGCTAAACAATGGAGAGCTAAGGGCACTTGAAAAAGCTGAAGTTATGGAAGTCCATCCTATTCCAAAGAAGCCTGCTCTGACTCTGCAACAAGATGTCCCTATGAAATAATCCTTCTCTATTTTTTTAAAACAGCCAATCGATTATGGAAGAACTAGTACCTATGAGCATAGTACAGTGGAAAACTAAAAATCAACCTAGATGTCTCCAACCCAGATCAAATGGGTCGAGAGCCTTCCTGCGAAATTTAAAAGTACCTTTGGTGAACTCAACTGCATCTCCCAAGAAGCGTGTGAAGATTTCGAATGAAGGGAAACTTGATATGCAATTAGAGGAAAGCACCCAAGATAGAAGTGTGGCACATGAAGAATTGGAACAAAAACATTTTAATTAACTTATCTGTCCACATGTCAGAAGAGGAAGTTGATGAGAGATCGGACATATCTCCCAGCTGTGAAATATCATGTGAGGAGATATCTGAAGGCAAGCTCGAAATCTCTATCGTGGAGCATGCTGATATTTGCCAAGTGCCAGTCTTTTGTGGTGTATTGCTGACCTCGCGAAGATCTACTTTTATGACAGTCGACCAGAAACGACGTCTCACAATTAAAAATCAAGAAAAGGAGATCCCGAAGAACTTGTGGCATGTAACTGACATCAAAGATGCAAAAGAACAGCCCAACTTTGACTTTCCAGAACAAACGACCCTGGCACATATACGGGTCATAGAGCGCATTGTAAGATCGCGGCAATGTGCTAAAATTACTCCATTTCCTGCCAAAACTAAATCCGAATTCGTTCATACAGATTACTATCATCTGCAAATCAGATGAGTGCAGAGGAAGTAAAAATGGATTTGAAATGTGTAACTTGTATTGGAACCCTGGCGGTGTCAATGACCATGTCTTCATTGATACTTTACTCTTGGCAATTGACGATCTCCAGCTTCGATATAAGACTTTGGATTTCATTCTTTGTGAAGACTTGAATATCAACTTATTCAAGACCCCGGGAGTCCAGATACCTAGAGAAAAGCTCCCCAAGAAGACTCAATTATGGACAAAGGAATTGCAGGGGAGATCTCTTTTTCTTATCAATGGCCACCCGACTGAAGACATTTCACCAATCCCTACTTGGCAAAATGGGAATTTGCTAGCCTATTTGGATTACATCTTTATTTAATTACCTTTGATGTCAGAGTTGGATAACCTGAAGATGATACCAATTAGTAAGAATGGTCATCGGATGCTCGTACTAACCTGGAAAGCTGCTCAATAAAGACTAATTCTGAATAAATTACCAACTCTACATTTATCTAATGGGGAAATGTAGGCTTCGAATGAAGCCGGAAGAGGTCTCCGTTATGACAACAAACTACTTAAACAGCCCCAAGGCTGGCACTGACAAATTGGAGTACGATTGGTTCTTAGTTCCATATAGAGTTGTGGACTCAAAACGCTAAAGATAGTCTCTACCAATGACCATGCCTACTACCGAGAGCTTGTCGAGAAAAGAAGAGTGTATAAAGCTAAAGTAAGAATACTGAAAACTGATCCGAAGAAAGACCTGTTTATTCGATCCAAAAGAATTAAGCAAAAGTATAAGAACTGGCTCTGTATTTTCCAAGCTCAATGACTACAGTGGGGCACAGAATGTGTGCTTAAAACATTGACAAATCATAATACTAGAGCTCTGTGGTGTCTTCTGAATGGCCAGAATAAACAAGGTGAGCTACTAATCTCGGCCGTCTTGGAAACAACATGGGTGACCCATTTCCCAGCTCTGTACGCTAAGAAACCCAAGTGGGAAAAACAGTATGAGGATCTCATACAAACAAAATGGAAAATTGAGTGGGACAGAGATGAACTGTGGACTCAAATCAAACAGTTAAAATCTTCACGCGCCGGGGCTGATATCTGTCAATCCCTGTTTGAGACAATCATGGAAACTAAGCAGATCCCCCAGACCTGGAAAAATGTGGTCCTAATACCGATCTTTAAACACAGGCATAGGGCGATCCCTACAAACTATCGACCAGTAGCATTGTTGGATCCGCTGTGGAAACTGTTTGCCTCCATGCTTCTGCAGTGATTAATCACTTGGTCAATACATAACGACGAGAGATCACAGACAGACTGGGTTTCTAAAAGGTGTCGGCACCAATGTCAATCTGATGATGCTCAATCTGCTAAAGCTAGAAACGATGAGATCAAAAAACAAACTGTATTCTTTATTTGTTGACCTAAACAGGCGTTCAACAGCATAGACCACAGAAATCTAGCGAAACAATTGCAGAGCTAGAATTGCCCGCCCGACTTACTAGCTGCAATACGGGCCCTCTATTCAAACACATCAGTCCAGGTGAGGCTCTTTGCACTTGGAGCCATCATACATAAAATTGCTACTTGGAATGGACTGAAACAGGGCTGCCCCTTGGTGGCCAGTTTATTCAATCTATATATCTCTGATATAGCGGCCTCTCCGAAAGAATTAAGACTTCATACTGAACGATGTGGTGGTGCCATGGATGGTCTACGCTGATGATCTAGTCCTTCTAGCTAAGACCCAGATTGTTCCCTGCTTCCAAGTCCTCACCTTCTATCGGCAGAAGGTGGTCCCGATACTGACATTTGGTGCTAAAGCAGCACTCTATTTAACCTGGCGCAAGGTCTGGAGGAAAGTGCTCTCACTCCCTCAATCTTTCCCAGAACCACGGATAAGATATGAGATAGCTGCTCAATCCATGCACTCAATAGTACTGTGGGAATCGCTTAATTATTTTTGCAAAACTATCGTAGATGATGTGCCACCAATCGACATTTTGAGATCCATCACGACCACTTGCCAGAATGTGATACTTAGTGGCTGGAAACCCAAATGTATCCAATGGATAGAAGCGTTGGGATGTTCAATAGAAACCCTGAAGTTTAATCGCATGCTAATTAAAAAAAAGATACAATGGAACAACTGGATTGATACACAAGAAGCAAAAGCGAAATACACACTATCTATTGTCTAGTGGAAAATCGAGCTTTGAATCAACTACCCATCTACCTCCAACAATTTCCATGTTGAAGGACAAAAGATGCATTCGAGGGGATTGGGTCCTCCGACGTATTCCATATCTATGACATGTAATCACCACAGCTGTGCTGCTTCGGAAACTTTTCCGGCGTCTGCGTCCTGCGTCGATGACGTCGATGCGCCGACGTCGAGGACCTCCTCCGACGTCCGACGTCATCCGATGTGATAAGTAGGACGCACGACGCCCGTAGCCTCAGTTCCGTTTTTTCCGCGAACGTGTTGCTTCGTGTTTCTCGGTTCTAAGCCTCGACTCTTTGGAGTTCTGTTCTTTCTGGTTCTTCGAACCTGTTCGTTTGTGAATTTCCTTCGGCGATGTCTTCCACTTCGTCTTCAACCCCACGTCCGGGCTTTAAGAAGTGCGGGGAGTGTGGGTCCAAGATGTCGGTGACTGACTCGCACGACGCCTGCCTCTGGTGCCTCGGGGAGGCCCACGACACGGATGACTGTATCGACTGCCAGTCGCTCACGTCCAGAGCCTTACGCGAACGTAAGAAGAAGTTGTCGGTAGGTCGGGTGTCCAAGCCCCGGAAGTCGAAGTCGGCGGGGCTTTCGACGGATGATTCGAGGGGTGACTCTCCGCGTCATCGTCGGAAGTCTCGTCTGTCTTCTTCTAGGAGTGGGTCTCGCCACTCCTCAGCCTCTTCGAGGCATTCTCGGAAGCGCCGTCACCGGTCGCCTTCCAGGTCCTCTTCCGAGGATTCTGCACGGCACGTCGGTTACCCCACCAGCCCTGCGACGCCGGAGGAATGCGCTTCCTTCGGGAAGAAAATGTTGGCGATTCTTGAGTCGCAGGGTACTCAGCCGTCCGCGCCCCCGAGTGGGGTCGGCCGTGAGAGGTCGAGAGACACCGCTCGCAAGAGTGGTCGGCACGAGTCACGGGAACGGTCCCGTTCGGACAAGGAGGCTCGTTCTCGCCGTACCCGTTCCAGGTCCCGGTCCTCGACGCGTTCGAGACCGTGTGCTCCTGTGAAGTCTTCGAGGAAGACATCGACGTCTGAGGCGTCAAGGGCGTCGACAGGCTTTCTCGAGGCTCCGGCTTCGAGGAAGTCGTCGACGCCGTCGACGATCAGATCGTCGAGGGACACGCTCGGGGCTCCGGCTTCGAGGGCTGTGTCGACGCCGCCGATACTGGAGGCGCTGCATCTGACGTCGACGCCGATTTCCTCGACGCCGATCCTCTCGGCGCCGTTGCCGGTTTTCTCGACGTCGGCGCCGATTCGCTCGACGCCATCGACGCCTTTCGTGTTGGAGGTGCCCCGTGTCACGGGTGTACCCCCTAGGAAGGCTCTGGTTAAGAGCAAGCACTCTCGGGTGCCTTTTCGCCACCTGGAATATATTTCGAAGGCGGATGAGGATTCTGATGGCCTGGTTCCTAGTCAGGTGCCAGATGAAATTGTCTCGGGCCATAGTCAGTTTGACGATTTGAGGCAGTCACTGCATGATGCCAGTGGACTGGACACCTCTCCGGAGGTGGAATTTTGTAGGCCTGAGCCTGGCTCCCATGCCGATTCCTCGTACCGGCGCCTTATGGCTAGGGTGTCTGAGTATCTGGGATGGTCTGCTCCCCCAGGGGAGTTTGTGCAGGATGATCTGACGGACATCCTTGATGTTGGTCCCCCAACTGACCCGGTACTGCCGTTCCATATGGCTTTACAGAGAAGGGTGGCGGCGGCTTGGACTGCTCCGGAGAGTCTCCCGGCGGTGGGCGGTGGGCAGATCCTTGTCGTGTAAATACCGTCCAGCCAGTAGCGACCCCTGCTACTTGACCAGGCACCCCACTCCGGAAAGTTTGATGGTGCAGGCGGCCACGGCCCCGGCAAAGCAGGCGTCGTACCCTACCATCCCTCCTGATAGGGACGACAAATGTTTTGATGCCTTGTCACGTTTCACGCACACTCTGTGGAACTGTGTTGCGTTAGCGGCTGAACATATTCCCGAAGGGGATGAACGGGATGGTTTCCTTGCTATGGTCCAGGATGGTAAGGATGCCATGTGTGAGTCCGTTCAGTCGGGTCTGGACTTGGCTGAATGCGTCAGTAGGTCCATGGCGGCGAGCACCGTGATACGCAGGTTTGCGTGGTTGTGGAAGTCGGGGTTTGCTCCTGATGTGCAGTCCCGGCTCCTCAACATGCCCTTTGACGGTGAACACCTTTTTGGCAGCAAGGCTGACGAGAGCCTTGAGAGTTTGCAGACCTCAAAAGCTGCAGCGAAGTCGTTGGGCGCTGCAGTTCGCCAACCTCCGCCTTTTCGTCCTAGGGGACAGCAGTGGAGGGGTGGTTCCTTTCGCTATTACTCGTCCTTCAGTAAAGCGAGGGGAGCTGGCAGTCAAAGGGGCCAACGCAGGGGTACCAGAGGTGGACGACAGGGTACCCGTGGTGCCAAGGCCGCTCGGGCAGTTGCCTCTTTGCCCTCAGGTAACGCCGCAGCCGCTACCACTCAGTCATGAGGCCAGGTCCCATGGTTCGCCGGTTGGGGGAAGGCTGGCGCAGCATCTTGTAGAGTGGCTAGCCATTACTGCGGATGTGTGGGTTCTGGAGATCATAACCCACGGCTACTGTCTTCCCTTTCAGCACAGGCCTCGCGACAATCCACCGGGGAACCTCTCTTTGAAGTGTCCGGATCCGCTCCTTGCGCAGGAAATTCAAGCCCTGCTGGAGAAGGGCGCTATAGAACTGGTGCCTGTAGCGGAGAGGAACAAGGGATGGTATTCCCTTTATTTTTTGATTTCCAAGAAAGACGGGGGATTGAGACCCATCATGGACTTGCGCGGTTTGAACAAACTCCTCAGGAAGGACAAGTTCAAGATGGTTACTCTCTCTCAAGTCCTCCAGGCCCTTCAGCTTCAGGACTGGTTGGTGTCACTCGACCTCAAGGATGCTTACTTCCATGTGCCGATCCATCCCAAGCACAAGAAGTACCTGAGGTTCGCGGTTGGCGACTCGCACTTTCAGTTTCGGGTCCTGCCGTTCGGATTGACCTCCGCCCCGAGGGTTTTCACCAAGCTCATGGTGGTGGTGGCAGCGCATCTCAGGCAAGGGGGGATTCACATCTATCCCTACCTGGACGATTGGTTGACCAGGGGGAGCTCTCCCGAGCAAGTCCTGGATCATCTGTCCGTCACCTGCCACTCCCTTCACAGGCTGGGCTTCTCCCTCAATTTAAAGAAGTCCCATTTGACGCCAACACAGAGGCTCCAGTACATCGGAGCAGTGCTCGACACTTCCCTGGGGCAGTGTTTTCCTCCCCAGGTGAGGGCTCTTCACATTCAGCAGATGGTGCACAAGTTTTAGCAGGCCCAGACGCTCCCAGCGTTCGAGTTCTTGAGGTTGCTCGGCCTCATGGCATCCTGCATTCTTCTGGTGCCAGAGGCTCGCCTGCGAATGAGATCTTTGCAGTGGGCACTCAAGACGCAATGGTCGCAGTCCTCCGGCAGGAAGTCTGACCCGGTTCAGGTGCCGCCCTCGGTCGCCCAGGACCTTCTGTGGTGGGCCGTCGATGGCAACTTGATGAAGGGGGCTCCATTTTGGCTTCCCTGGCCGGAGGTGACAATCGTGACGGATGCATCCCTCACGGGATGGGGAGCTCATGCCAACGGGCTGACAGTCAGCGGTCGTTGGTCTCCGTCGGAGTCCAGACTCCATATCAATCTGTTGGAGCTGAGGGCCGTCAGGCTAGCCCTGAAGGCTTTTCTGCCGACTGTGAGAGGAAAGAATGTCCTGATCCTGACGGACAACACAGTGGCCATGCACTACCTCAACAAAAAGGGGGGGGGGCAGGGTCACTTCCTCTGTGCAGGGAGGCGATGCAGCTCGGGTTCTGGGCCATCCAGCAGGAAGTTTCGATCTCGGCAGTTCATCTGGCCGGAGACGAAAACGTGACGGCGGACGCTCTGAGCAGGCAGAGCGCGATCTCTCACGAGTGGGAGTTGGCTCAGGAGATTCTCTTGGAGATCTTCGCCCTTTGGGGGACCCCTCAAGTGGATCTCTTCGCCTCCAGTGTCAACCGGAAGTGCGAAAGGTTTTGCTCGCGGGAATTTCCTCCGAAAGGAGCCTTGGGAGACGCGTTTGTGGTGGAGTGGTCATTCCCGCTGCTGTACGCGTTTCCTCCAGTCCCCGTCATCCCGCAAGTGCTGCGGAGGTTACGGAAGTTCGGTTCCCGGATGATCCTCATTGCTCCGGCGTGGGCTCGGAGGACGTGGTACCCGGACCTTCTCGACTTGTCCATCTGCCCTCCACGTCGTCTTCCCTACCGAGACGATCTGCTCTCACGGGAGGGGGGTCAGGTTCTCCATCCAGAGGTCGGATCCCTCAACCTTCACGCTTGGCTTCTGAAAGGTTGAGGTATATGGATTGGGACCTCCCTGAAGACGTGATGGAGGTGTTGCTTTCGGCCCGTAGGCCAGCAACGAAGTCTCTGTACCGTTGCCGTTGGCGTAAGTTCTGCGACTGGTGCAGAGTTCGGAATGTGGATCCTTTTGCATGTGACATCCCCATGGTTCTGTCCTTTTTGCTTTCTCTGGCCCACAGGGGCTTGCAAGTGGGTACTATTAAAGGTTACCTGGCGGCGCTGTCCATCTTTAAGCGCTCGTCTGAAGAGTGTTCTTACTTTAAAATCCCTTTAATTTCACAGTTTCTGAAAGGGCTCACTAATGGGTTTCCTCCGTCACCTTTCCTGGTGCCCGGTTGGGATTTTAACCTTGTTCTTAGGTTTCTTATGGGTGCTCCGTTTGAGCCTTTACATTCTTGCCCTTTGAGGCTGTTAACTCTGAAAACTGTGTTTTTAGTTGCGGTTACTTCCGCTCGCAGAGTGAGTGAGTTACAGGCACTTTCAGTTAAGCCACCCTTCACTGTTTTTCACAAGGACAGGGTTCTCCTTCGAGTTCGTCCTTCTTTTCTTCCGAAGGTAGTGACAGAATTTCATTTAGCCCAGAAGGTTGTTCTTCCGGCATTCTATCCTCCTCCGCATCCTGGTAAGGAAGAGGAGAGGCTCCATAGGCTTGATCCTAGGAGAGCTTTAAGCTTTTATGTTTCACGCATGTCCCGGGTCAGAGTGGACGATCAACTCTTTATTGGTTACGCTGGAAAGCGTTTGGGGCAAGCTGTGACGAAACAGACTTTGTCCCGCCGGATTATTTTGGCCATCTCGGAGTGTTACCGCTTGGCGGGTAAGGACCCACCGGCTGGCTTGCGGGCCCCTTCTACCAGGGGTGTGGCTGCATCTAATGCCCTGCAGAGGGGTGTTCCTATTCGCAACATCTGTGATGCAGCCACCTGGGCTTCAGTACATACATTTGTACGGCATTATTCCCTCGATTCCATCAGAGGGCAGGATCTGGCCTTTGGCAAGGCGGTCCTTTGCTCGGCTATTTGATTGGCTATTCTAAAATTTTGCTTCTAAATTCTTTCCCTCCTCCTTGTTTTGGTACTGCTTTGGGAGTCTGTCATAGATATGGAATACGTCGGAGGACCCAATCCCCTCGAAGAACAAGTTACTTTCTTACCTGGTAACATTCTTTCGATGGGATGGTCCGACGACGTATTCCATATCGCTCCCGCCCTGCCTTCCCCGCTGCAGAATTTCTTTTGCGATTGCAGCTTACGTTCAGCAAGGCTTTGTGTCTGACTGGCAGTTGACTTATGTCACACGTTCTGGGGGGAAAAAACTACAACTGAGGCTACGGGCGTCGTGCGTCCTACTTATCACATCGGATGACGTCGGACGTCGGAGGAGGTCCTCGACGTCGGCGCATCGACGTCATCGACGCAGGACGCAGACGCCGGAAAAGTTTCCGAAGCAGCACAGCTGTGGTGATTACATGTCATAGATATGGAATACGTCGTCGGACCATCCCATCGAAAGAACGTTACCAGGTAAGAAAGTAACTTGTTCGTCTCATCTGATGTTTCATATCCCTCATAAATAGAGGTTAGATACTTGAAAAGGTCCTTTTTTGGTAAGGTTTTATAGATATTTTCCCTTTCCAAGGGTTTTTGGGGTAAAGTCTTCGACACTTGTCGATATTTGTCGACTATCGACGACATCGACGCACGAGGCGTGGATGGAATCGACGATTTAGTCTTCGTTGTGTGCTTCCAAGGACTTGACCAAACAAAGATTTAGATGATTTCTTGTGTCTTCGAGTACTCCAAGTGTCTCAAGGTGTTTGAGGCTTATGACCCGAGCTTGAGGGCTTGCAGGTTTTTGTCTTGGCTTTATGCTACTCTCCAACTGGAGCATGGCCCCTTTCTTTATGCTTTGAGGAGAATAGGGCCTCATTCTTGAAGATTTTAAGCATTTACTTACGGAAATGTTCCCACTCATCCTTCGCCGAGGATTTAGATGAAGATAAAGATCTACAGTGGCTTTTCTTTGACTTTTTAAAGGATGAGGAGTGCCTGGAGTGAGATTGCTGCTTTGATCTTTTTTATGGGGAGTCGAATCACACAACGCATGGGAAGACACAATATTCAAAGGCCAGGCACATTTTCTGCCTGCTGACAATTTAGCTGTATGCTTTTGTATGGCCTTACCTGTCATTAACTGACAAGATCGACAGTCAGAGGTTTCATGTTCAATGCCCAGGTACCAAATACACATTTTATGCGGGTCCGTAATAGACATCTTGGCGCCACAGTTTAGGCCCGTTTTGAAGCTGGTAGGAGATGAAGACTAGGACATTTCGAAAAAGTTTTCTGAAGGAAACTGAAGCGTGCTGTAATTCTCGAAGCAATTGCATTTGTGGAAAAACAGAACTGAAGCCAACGGTCGATGCACGTGGTGTATGTACTCGACGATGGCGTCCACCGAGATGGAAGCCCTCGGGGGACATTGGGTTGACAGTGTCGATGCAAATCGCCCTCTGCCGAGAAGAAAAACATTTGGAAGCAGCTGAAGCGGGATACAAATATTATAAGATGAGGAATACATGGGAGGAAACAATCCATTCAAATGTGTGAATTGTGAAATATGCCAGGAGGGCAGAAGGTAAAAATATAAGAACTACAAGTACCAGGAAGCATTGGTGGAAAGGAAATACCAAGAGGTATTGGTGTTGAATATGAACTTTGGAAAAGACAAAGGAGAGTAAGAACTGCAAGTGCCAAGAGGCATTGAGGGAAAAGAAATAGCAAAAGGTATTGGTGTTACACATGAACATTTGAATAAGCCAAGAGGGCAGATCAAAGAACAAGAATATGAGTACCAAGAAGTATTGGTGTCTCAAGATGAATTGAAGGAATATTGAAAGAGGTTGAAGTGGTCATGCAGAGGTCTATGTAAATTCCTTGCCGTTTCAAAAGTCTTCAACAGTGAAAGAGAGCCAAGATAAAACGTGAGGAAGGGAACTCCACCAAGAATTGCAGGCTCAAGCCGGGCAGAGGGAAGCCTATAGAGAACTGTATGAAATTCTGTGATGAAATGAAACTAGACCAGGTCGAGAACGGCAGAGGGAAGCCTGTGCAGAACTGTGCGAAGTTGAGAGCCTATGAATTGAGTATTGACGACAAGGTGTGTGAAGCCGGAGGAAAGGATTGAACTGCCAGAAATTGCAAGCCTAAAGATTGAACTGTGGAACTGTACCAGTAAGCCAAAGTGTGCAAGACTGACAGAACTGTGACATTCACCTATCCTTTGTTTATTAAGAGACTCTCTAGACCCCGTGGGGTTGAACCTGGGGAAGGGAGTTGACTCTGAAGCTATTCTGACATTTATTTTCTTTTTGTATTCCCTTAAGCCCATTTGGTATATAGAGAAGGAGGGCAAGGTTAGGTTTTCTTAGTATAGGCCTTTTTATTTTGACCAGACTGACTTGGACGTATTTGTTATTGTTTAATGGTCGAGATTACTCCCATTTTAGAGTTGGGGCCAGTTAGGCATTCCACCATCCCAAGCAAATTTGTAAATAAAGGTTTTTTAAACTTGTATCGATTGTCTGTCTACACTGCTTGATGCCATGCCTTCCTCGCATGGGTGAAAGAAGGGTGTTTGCGCAGTAATAGGAGGAGAGTACTAAGGGGAGAAGGAGGAGGGTAGTAGTGGGAGGAGAATGGTAGTAGGAAGAAAGAGTAGAAGGAAGGTGGGTAAGCATGGGCATGATTAAACCTAGCCAAATCCAACAATGTAAGTGTAAGGCACGCTCCCAAATCCCAATTAGAAAGCCAACCTTTGGTTAGAGTAGGGAAAGCTAGGAAGTCTTTGAGGGAGTTACCTGGGATTTAGGGAGACGCCATCGGAGAAGCCTGAAATTAGACTGTAGTGGTTACAGTTCAGTAGCACCAACCTTAGATTATGGATGCCTGGGTTACAGAGGAAAGCCCACATGATATGGAAGAGGGACAGCGATAGAGCCCACAAAACAAAATAAACACCCTTAAACCGTCCTCGAATCTTTGTATTTGTGGCATCCGTGACACCCATCTAGTCTGAATTCCAGCTTGCCTGCTCCAAGTTCAGGACTGGATGATTGCCAATAGCTTCTGCCTCAAGGACATGAAGACTGAGATCATTTACTTTGGTGCTTCCATCTCCCCATTTCCTATGGCCAGCTTCCTAGGGGCTCCACCGACCCTCTCTACGAAGAACATGTGATTAATCATCGATGGTGAGCTCTCCTTCGCATTGTAGATTCAGGAATTCATGAATCCCACCTACAACTTCATCCTTTAATACTTGTTGTGCCTTCATTTCAGGAGCAATTTGAATAGTTGTATCTTATGTCTGGGTGTCCCCGTCTCCCCGCCCCCAGAGTACTTGTGTGAACTGATGACAAATTCGTTAGAGGCTGCCAAACTTGAAGCCAACAACTACAAGGAGCTTATTTTGACTTCCCAGTCTAACTGGTTAAATAAAACACATACATATGTTACATTATCTTTGAGTGTATGGGATTGTGTCCGAAGGAATACTAGAACACATCTAGTAGCCATTTTAAATTCTAATGGGTCGTAGAACAGAGGTGAGGTTATAGTTTGCCCATCAATATTGAAGTCAGATTGGCAACTTGCTGTGCACTAGACCACCCCCAGCCCCCGAGGTAGCTCCTGCAAATTGCATAGTGCCAGATAACTCCTCCCTTCTATCCCTGGGGTGCACATATATTTTCTATCACTCACTGCTATGCTCACGTGCACCAGCCCTTCTTTCTGTTCACTTTCTAGTCAGTCAAAGTGCTTTATTCGAACAAGTTGATTAAGCAGTACAGGCAAAACGAACAGACAAAATACAACCGCTACACTTGAAATACATAAAAACAAATTGATAACTTTAAACAATGCAAGGAGAAAAACAAACTACTTGCAAACACCAATCCTAAAAATACTTAATATTCAAGCAGATTAGATACATATTCGCCAATAAGCAATGCAATAAAAGGGAAGATGAACACATTGGTTAAGAATCCTCTCTTGTTATCCCCTCTCTTATTGCAGCTAATTAAAGTGTATTCCAAAAACCAGAAAACATCGAACTCCTTTGCCTGTAGTGAATGGAGAAGCTTCATTGAGTAAACGGTTTAGATCGCAGCAAAGGGCAAAAAAATGTTTTTCTACGAGACACAAAAAACATAAAATTAGTAGTTCTCCCACAGAGCTCAGGTCATAATGGCAGCAAGTAGCAGCATTTGGTAGCCATTTTATCATGGTGGAGGCTAGAGGAAGTTGGTTAAAGCGACATTTCGTGATATACCTTCTAGCTAATGGATAGGACACCAATATGCAGCTGGGTCACGCTTTGCATAACACAGTTGGAGAAAATATCTAACCGGGTCTTTGGCTTGTGTTGCCCGGTTCCCAGCGTATTCCTCTTTTATATGGTCTTTAGAATTTGAGGAAATTGCAGTGGAATCATTAAATAGATATGAAAAGCCCAATGGTTCTACTTTCAGCTACTACTTAATGACCAATGTCCTCATCTCCTGGTTATACAGTTCTCGTGCCTTTTTTCCAGCCCAACACATTCCCATCTCTTCCTCTTAGTTTGAGGGGTTTGCACACACTCACTACTTCACACCAGGCTTTTGCCTACTGTTGCAATCTGCCCTTCAGTCTCCTCTTTGTCAGAGCAGTTATATAAGGGTGTCGTTTCAAAGCCTATTTTGAAACCGGCATTGACAAAGCAAACAGTTTTGGCTTTTTGCAAGCTTGGGATAGGCATTTGCCAGGCATTGCCATAGAAGTATTAGCTGGCCTTTTGATAACAGCTGGATTATGTGCGAGCAACTGGGCATATGATGTCAGTGCATGCCAAATGCCCATCTCATATTATATACAGAAGCCAAACCGGTTGGCTTGGACAAGGCTTGTATTTAACAGGACTTTGGGGGTCAGGAACAGATGAGAGGACACAGTGTTTGCTTATAAATCAAGTGGCAGGAAGCATTCTTGTTTAAGACATTGTTATTACACCAGCAGCTCGTTTACAGCTGAAGTTAAGCCATTAACTTGCAGTGACTGCTTAGAAAGAACCCTGGAGGGCCAATTTAGCACACAAGTCATGATGGAGCTAGCTCAAAGGGATACCAGCAGGGTATGCCTTGGCATGTAGGGGCAGGTAGCAGGTGGGAACGACGAGAGGGGTAGGCATGGCCATGGATGGTCAGTGCGTGGGGGAAAAGCTAAACGCCCACTAGCTGTTTGCCCCTCTTCGCATGCCATCTTCCTCTTATACATACTCTAATACACTAGTTTTGACTGGTAGGTGGTGATGATGTACGCTATCAAAGAAGCAGAATATCCAAAACTGAAGGACGGGCATTTGGCTATTTTGCAAGTCGGCACGGGGCATCGTGGTGTGAAGATGTGCGATTGTCTGGCCACCCGGCCTACGCGGGTCGCTGACACGCGGCATGAGGGCTGTCCACATAACCAGTCTGGAATCAGCATAGATCGGACTCCAGAAAACAGAAGTTCCATAAGCCCGTCTGTAGTTGCTATGGTGTCTGCATCGAACACCAGCAGGGTTTCTTTAAAGGAAGTCGCTGGGCTGCAACTTTGTAAAGTTCGGTAGCTCAAACAAAGTAAAACCTCATAAAAGGTTTGTTTTTATAAAGGGGTGCTCATTTGGTTCAGAGGGTTCCTCGGGGGATATCTTTGTTATATCGACATTTTGGCCTCTGGTTCGAGTAAACATTCAGGCCCTGCAGTATATTTCTGGCAGCTCTACCAAGTCTGGAAAGGAAGTCGTGCCTTCATCTTGCAGCTTTTTTCCATTTGAAAACATATCTTGGCCTCCAGTAGGTCATTTCAAAAGCAACAATGGCGTGCAAAGTTTAAAAAATATCCTTTTTCACTTTTGTCTGCTATGCAAGGGGCAGTGGAGCAGTTCTGTCAAGTGTTTTTCTGGCACTGCACCTAAACATCTGTTTTTTGCTCTTTTTCCATGTTTAATTTTCCTTTATTTTCTTGGTCCCTCTTATCTTCCCTCGTTGCCAGATTTCCTTTTTCCCTTCCGACTTTTCTTCCCTTTTGTTGCTTTTGTTATGAGGCGCTTTTCCTCCTTCAATATCTGTGCTGCTCTCTTTACCGTTATTAATGTCTAGCTGCTTGTTTGTGATGTGGGATAGATGGTACGAGACGTTTCCTTATTAATGTGCGGTGTGCTACATGTGATCCATGGCAATGTTTCCCAGTATTGGACTAAGTAAGGCTCCAGTGATCCTTCACCATTAGATATACACAGCAGTGCTGATGGGAGTTGTAGTCCAAAACATCTGACAAGCTAAAGGCTGCAGACCCGTGATTTAGGGGGTCAGCACCACATTATAGCAGGAAGCAACGTGACTAGTGTGCTGTGCTATGACAGCAAAGACTGTGCACAGTGATAGCACGCATGCAGCTTTTTATAGTGAATTATTCCTTACGTGAAGTGTGTAAAAATGAGCAATCACTTGGAAATTGTCAGGTTTGGTACATTAATCCTCATGTACCAAATACATATATCTAAAATTGGGATTGACATACTGTCTGTCTCGCGTAGTCGACTGTGTATGGGAGGCATGGTATCATAAGTATGACACTGACACAATTGGTACAATTTGTAAAACCTTTATTGAAATTGTTGGGTTCGAGCAACTCCTACTACTCACAGGGGAGTAGTCTCGACCATCAAATAATAAATATGCAGTCCTAGTGGATTCCATCAAATCAAAAGGGCCTATGCTAACAAAACCTAATGCCTGCCCTATCGCTTGCCTAAAAAAGTGTAAAAAGGAGAAATGTGTGCAAAATGAAATGTGTGTTTAAATGAATAAATGTGATTGAACCAACTCTCTTCCCCACGTTACATCTCACGGTGTATGGCTGTCCCTGTAGGCAGGAAGACACTCTGGCTCAGTTTTCAACACAATAAACAATTCCAAAATGTGGATCGAGGCCCGTCTGGCGTTCCACATTAAAGTCTCTTTTCATGACTTCCAAAATAATGTTGCAACCAAAAAGTTCACAAAGGCCTCGGTCGGGCTCAGACCTCTCACAACAAAGTTCAACACAAACTTGCAAAGGGGCTCCCTTCCCCAAGCTTATTATACTTTGGGTCTCCCATTGTCAGACTCGGGCCACTTTCAGAAGTCGAAGACTTTCAAATGTGCGCAACTTTCTTTAAATTAAAATGCAGGACTTCCTCGACTCAAACTTTACAATTTAACTTTCCCTCTCCCCTTCTCTAGGAGTTAAACTTCATTAAATTCACTTTTGCTGTTCATTCGCTTTATCGCGTCAAACAATGTACTTTTCACAGAGACTTTCGAGTGGGCTACTCCCTTTTGCTGGACCACTCCTTTACTTAGTATCGCTGATTTCGCAGCTATCTCAAGTTCATTCACATGTCTGCTTTTCCTCGTATCTCGTCCACACGCGTGCCGCTTTCGCTTGCCATATAATGTTGCTACTTCAAAATGTAACACAGACTGGTCTCTTGGGTTGCTTGCCAACTCACCGGCTGTGTGCGCCTCTTTCTTGGTTTTGCGATTTTCCAATTCATGAGTCAAGGTTAGTACCACAGGATTGGCCTCACTTCCCCAACTCTGCCGTTCACCCGGGAGGGTTTCTGGCATCCTCGAAGCACAATGCAGTCTTCACTTGTGCGATCGGGCCTTCTCCACGTGTCTTTCACGGCCTGTAGGGCAACACCCTCTAGTATGGAACTCTTGGGATTTCGACCCGCTGCCCTGCTCCCTTGGTCTGTCGCTCTGCTCCAGTAGGTTTGCCTTCATCCCAGAAGCCCTGCTCGTACTAAGTTCCGCCTTGCTCAGAGTGCGTCTTTGGGTTCTGCCTTATATTCGTGTGAGGAGAGCTAATTGGTATCAGGTGTATGCACTGCCTGACTTGGCCTGACCCGATTAGGGAGACATATCCAGTACGATGAGTGAAAGTTAATCTTGTTACTCTGTCACCCTCTTCCTCGGCCCAGTGGTTGTGTAAGAAAAGGGTAGGAAGTTGGGACCTCAGAGAACAAATAGGAGATGTTGGATGAACAAAAAGGGGGAATACTGCATCTCACGATCGGCTGCCTCACCCCCAGTTCACGAAGACCTTTCACCCAGGTGATCCTCCCGCACTGGTCCACCCCCAGGAACTGGATCCAAAAGCGATGGCCGTGTCCTGGCCACCTGGATGACCAGTCCACGAGGACTAACGGGTGAGACACCCTTTGGTTTCTCATAACAGTAATGGAACATGAACATACTGGAGCTTGTCCTGGAGTAGAACATAGAGATGCCATAGCAAATGAGCCACCAAACATCCAGGCATGACCAAGCACACACTTGCCCCTCATGCTGCCAACATTACATTGTGTACCATTGTACAATTCTTCAAATCTGCCTTGTAAACACAACATTATTATGCCCACACTTTAGGACAGATCTGCTCCTTCCCTTTTGCACGCAACGGGACTGACATGCATCAGTGCCATCACAAAAGACTCTTCCTGGCTGCATCCCTTCCTTTGATCCTGCTTTAGCCTCCACTTACCTTCACCTTGTTCCTTTTCTTACCTCCAGACTATGGTCTGGATACGCCTGGCAAGGGCACAGTATGCCACTACACAGACAAGTCTAGGCCCTCAAACTGTTACAGTGGTGATTTCACAGCATACAAAAGGACATTAACTCAACATTGCATACATTGGCCAGTTAAAGAAGCTACTGAAAAGCATTCAACTGGACGAAATCCGAGTCACAACAGGGTCCTCTTCAATTCTGAAACCAGTTGAAAGACAGGCCGTTCCGTGAAGACATTACTGAGAAGAAAGACCTTAATTCAACACACATGGGTGAAATCCAACCACTTGAGTATCTGCTAATAGCTTAAATACTCCACGCAACACTGCATCCCACCCTTGTAGCTACAACTCCGTCCGCGAGCACGTTGCCGCTGAGCTATCCTCCTGTGACGATATCCTTGTAGGAGCGGACCCGGCAGGTGAAGCAGACTGACCAAAGCATTTATAATTGCTTTTAACTGTCAAAAAATATAAAAATAGTAATATATATATATCTATAAACTTTGTGGTCGCTCATGCAGAGCTTGGATATTACATTTGCATCGAAGTATAGCTCTGCAGTCTCCCCTATAGCACCCTGTGAAGGGGTGGGGGAGGGGGGTTCTATACCCAGCGTAATGAAGAGGTATGCACCTGGCAGCCCCAGCTGGTCTTTCTCCATCTAATTAACATTACCTGCGCGAGGCAGATTTTCCCATTTGTGAGCGTGCCAGTGAGCGCGGTGTTCCTTTGTGCAGACTCGGCAGGCGGGTGTGAGCGAGCGCAGTGCTCCAGTGGGGTTTCTTCTGAAGAGTCCACCATGCGTCCCAGAACAATGCACGGCACGCTCCAGTTCATGGCCACTCTCTAGTAGTCCTGTCAGGTCTATACTGCTGTTCCTTTCCCCTGCCAACTAGTGTGTTAAATATTGTGCACGAATAGGCACAGAAGGAGGGATTCGCAGGTTTTGCCTCTTTACAACAAGAATTGTTTTTAAATATCAAGTTAAAATGGTGCTTTTTACAGCACCTTGTTTACGAAACATTGGGTAAAACGCGGCACAGTTTACAAGTTTGTAACGCATGGAAACATGCAATAGATGCCAGGTCACCAAAAATGCAGAGGAACATTTTCCAACACATTTTTTTGATGCCTTTCCCCATGATATGTGCCAGCATTCTGCCAGTGTAAATACCATGTGACCCATGTATGTCATCATTTAGTAACTGCCCATATATGCCAGTAGTACCGCCTAAGGACACGGTCATGTTGGTTTTGTCTATAATTTACCAATAGCACAGTACTAGCAGAAGTCATGCCCATGCTGGCTGCCAAGCCTCAATGCCGGCACCGCGTTTCCCATGCACTCCACCTCTCCCTACCTGCCCCTCTGCCCCTTTTGCAGTCATCGTCCCCATCCCTTTCCCGCCTTGCTGCTGCAATCCTCGTCCCGCCTCTACCCACACTCGCATTACACTTGCACACTTCACTGAAACCTGCACGCGCATGCACACTCCAGCACTCGCGCGCGGCCACATCCCCAAATGCTGACACATGCGCACTCGCAATCGCATTCCTGCATCGGCACCCTTCTCTGCGCTCAGTGCACTATGCGGAAGAAACGTTTTGAATCTAAACGTATCCTTTCACCTAAAACAAAGGGAATGTCACCACCGTAGAGTCCTGGGCACCAGGCCCTCCATTTGTCCAAATATTTGCTCATGGACGTCATTTAGGAGTCGCCGGTGGTCGCAACTACGACCCCTGCGTGAGATGTCCCTTGCAACCCATGTGGGCACCCTTGCTACCCCTAAAAAAAGAAAGTAACACAAAGTGTAAAAACGTATTTTTTTATTTTTTTTTATTTTTTTATATTGTTGCTCGTGGGCTGTGGCCAGCATCATGTGGCTGTTTGTTTCTGGAGTGGCTGGTTTTCTGATGGCTATCGCTGGTAAGATGGCTCAGTGGGTTGAGCACTGGCTGCTGCAATGTGTGTGTGATCTGCAGGTTCGACTCCCAGCAAGGTCAACTCAGCCACTTCCCGCTGAGGTTGATAAATGAGGACCAGCACAGGTTGGGTGATATTGTATGTATATTTTTTCTATATGTGCGATATAATTTTTTGTTTTTTATTTATGAATTTTAATCGCTTTGCAATTTTTACAAGGTTTATGAAAGCTTTCCAATTTTTTTCGTGTCTATAGCAGCGTTTAGAAGTTTAAAATTCAGGTCTTTTTCTTAGTGTGTAGTTTTAGCTTCAGTCAGCCTCATCGAAGTTAGTTCAGTTGAGTTGCCCAGTTGATCCAAGGATCTGTTCGAGGGTTTTTGCTGCTGCTATAGCCCAAGACGTTTTTTCCCCTCCAATAAGGCGGTACCACCACGTCTCTTCGTCCTGTATAAATGAGTTTGCCACGAGGTGTGCCAGATGTATAGTTCTTGCACTGCATGTGCCCGGGCATGTTAGCATTACGTGTCGAATTGTTTCGATTTCCGACGGCGGCGGCCCGCAAAATCTGCAGATGTTTGTTTCTGACTGGCCTCTAATTTTCAGTATTTCATTTGATGGTAAAAGATTCAGTCGCGCCCTTAATAGCGTATTTCTCACGTTTTTGTTAGGATGTTTCTTTAAGAAGGGCTGTGTTTCGTTCAGCTTTCTGGCTGTTGTTGGCAGGTGCGTTGCAAGTTTGTGTATCGGGCCTTTCTCCAGGGTCGAGAATCGAGATCCAATCTGCTTCCTCCAATATTTGTTTTGTTTTTCTTGTATTTTGGATCAATTCCAGGGAAGAACTACCAATCACATACAGTTTCTCTTCACATTCTTTCCTCCATTCGTTTAACATTTTGCACGAACCTTTTGACATCTCTGTTGTAAGCAGAGGGCTAGTAGGGTCTATGATTTTCCGGTACAGCAAGATTTAGTTGCAGTCTACAATGGCTTCAAGGGAAGTAAGGTTCAGTTTGCGCCTGATCGG